>NC_064924.1:405299950-405924950 GCF_023897955.1 Schistocerca gregaria | reverse complement strand
ACTTAAGTCAGGCACTGACTATAAAGGGTAAACGCCATCAAATATCTATACACACCCAGCTAAAAGACAACTAATGTTCGTAGGAAGGTCAGTGTGGATATCACAACAACAGGAAGCTAAGAGACCGAAAATCATCTGCTCAGTAGGTAATAACGTTTGCCCACATCCAGTGATAATGCGAAGAGACTTTCCATCACCCACATACGCCAGATGTCCTGAAGCTCTCCCCAGCTTTGTCCTAGAAAACACAAGTGCTGCTCGTCCAGTATCCGAATGTTAGATGTCCACGGAACACACATCGTCAGGGCATACGTCGAAAGTTTTCCGGCGATAATATAAACAACCAGGTGTATTACATTACACACTTCTTTTGGGCGAAACACACGGAGAGAAATACGAAAGCAAAACCTGTTCTATGTAATGCTTAGCTCGTATCTTCTTATCAGATGTAACTGTCGCGACCGTCGAACCATTAGGAAAGAAAGGAAGATGACTCCGTTGTTGGAGGCCACACACGAGCGTGGACTGGACAAGAAAGGGAATGGACATGGGCTGTCTCGAAGAAACTATTTCACTAATCGCCGTAGTTGATTTCTGTAACCCACGGGAAACTCTGTCTGGAGAGACCACTGCGCCACCTTCCTCGACAACAAACCATAGCTGCTGGGTATAAAATATCTCCAATGCTGTCCATGTGCAGAGAGTTCGCGGTCTTTTTCTTGCCTGAGATTAGAGTAAAAGCTGCAGCTAACGACGATTACATCCATCGCCTTCTCCAGGAAGAACTAACAGGCAGTGAGTTTCCTCTAATGAAGATGATGAAAGTAGTTCTTAAAAGCTCGAATTTTTTGCTCCAGTATGACGTAGCAATTGGAGCGGTATGTTTTTCCACAATATATTTCGTTTATGCGCAGTACTGGACTGTTTCGATTAAGGCTATCACCGAAACGATTTCTTTGAGAACTTGGAGTACCGTTTACAATTACGTTTAGAATCAAAGTTTTAATTATTGTTTCACGAAAGTTAAAGTCCCCTCTACTAGACGCACGAAGAACATCCAGATGATAGAGTCGTCCCATAGTTTTTGAGCATATTCGCAGTTACACTACACAGCTCAGAAGCGTGACAGCGAGAGGTGAGGCAGGGCGCGGAGAAGTACATAGTCTCTCCCCTCGGTTTCTACAGCTCCTTGGCTGTCTACGGTCAGCGATATTTGCCGTACGAAAAATATTGCCTTACAAATAAACTTCACTGCGAACGTTTCTGTGTCATAGTTGGTTGTTCACATACTATCAGTATACGCTTAAAAGAGGAATGCATACTACCCCGTGTAAATACTTTATTGACAGTAGTAATACGCAACTACAAAACTGAGCGTTTTTTGTCATCATACACCACTCATCTCAATCACTTGATAGTTGTTACTGGAAATACTCTATCATCTATTTCTCGTTTACGAAGGGATATGAGCGTGATACACGCGTACAAACAGCAAATCCTCATTCTAATCAACTGATAGATGAGAAAACTTTCGCCTTTTCATGATGTTTTTACTGAATAAAACGAGACGTGCCTGGGGAGAAAAAATAAATCACATTTAAGTAGTTGTATGCAAAGTACCAAAATTAATAAATTATTAATCCAGCAGGTATGGTTACCATGATCAAACAAATTGAGAAGACGACCATTATCTGTAAGATAAACGTGTGAAAGTGGCCTCATCGTTGTTGAACAGAGCTCGAGGAATGTAAATGCAATGCTCGTTATGAAACAAACCTTTGATAATACAAACCAAGTGAGTACAATGCTCGTTCTTTTCCCTGAATTCTTCATTTAACTGATCGTTGAGTTTAGCCACTTTGCTCAACGATCACGCTGTCACAGTGAGAACAACAAGCTTATGTGTGCACCAGGTTATATTCGTTATTGCCTACCGCTGTGGCCGAGCGATTCCAGGAACTTCAGTCCGGAACCGAGCTGCTGCTACTGTCGCAGGACCGAATCCTGCCTCGGGCATGGACGTGTGCGATGTCCTTAGGTTAGTTATAACTAAGAAGTTCTAAGTCCCATAGTGCTTAGAGCCATCCATATTCCCTGTTTGTGAGTCACCTAACCATAGAAAAGTTGCAGGGCAACTTAAAGTAATGGTTCCCAACCTCTCTTAGACCATTAGCCCTGAGTGCAATTAAACATTAGCTAGTGCATCCGCCCTCGCCCCCCCCCCAATTCCGTCTGTTGGCCCCCTCTATTCCCCACATTATCACCAACTTAAGCATCTAACTAAATAATAGAATAAAATATTTTTCTTGGAACACTTTTTTTTAAAATGATGAACGATGAATGATACGTAGTGTGTGTGTGTGTGTGTGTGTGTTTTATAATGAATGACGAAGGAATTCAAGTATCACTGCACCTTCTCAGATCAGAAAGCTAACTATCCACACTGAGGGTGGACACTTGCTATAAAACATACTTACCCTGCATTGCTCCTCTCCATTGCGACACTTGCTTGATCTACACACTGCAGCCCCATTTAAAAGCAAACAAGTTAAAAAAAAAAGTGGTTCAAATGGGTCTGAGCACTATAGGTGGTTCCAGCCTAGAACCGCTCGGCCGCAACCAATTCAAAATGTGTTAATTACACCTACCGTTCGTAAATCTCTTGATTGCTATACTCCTTACTTATAAACTGTAAGAAATTGGAAGACTTCGGGCTGTTAATGCTTTGCGTCTGGGCACAGTCACTAGTAATAATAATAATAATAATAATAATAATAATAATAATAATACTCTGTACAGCACTTTACTAGCCCTTATGTAATTACCGCTGTATAGTGGTGTCAAGTTGTTCATTTACCTGTTCCGAAGCGAGTAATGAGGCAATGTCTGGAGTACTGCAGGTACTATCTACAACTTGCAGAAGACACTTTTTTTAAAACTTAGCATTTGTTACGTACGAGGTGCGGCAATAAAGTAATGAGACTGATGTGAAAAAAATGTTGCTTATCATTTAGGCACTTTTAGTGTTGTCTCCTTCAAAGTAGTTCCCTTCTGATTGCACACACATTTTCCAGCGCTTCTGCCATTGTTGGTAACATTTCTGGAACTCATTTTCCGTAATGTCGTCCAAGACCCTCTTCACAGTTTTTTGGACATCTTGTGTTGTTTGAAAATGGTGTCCCTTGACCGCAGTTTTGAATCTTGGAAATAGAAAAAAGTCGCACAGAGCGATATCTTGTGAATAAGGTGGCTGTGTTAGTACTGAAATTTGTTTTGAGGTTAAAAATTGCTCTACTGACAGAGCAGTATGGGATGGCGCATTATCGTGATGCAGAATCCAATTATCAGCAATGTTGGCACAGACACGAAAAACACTTTTCCGAAGTCTTTCCAAAATTTCTTTCATTTTCAGGGATAATCTTCAACCAGATCGTACGAGTTCACGCACCCTGGTCAAGTTGACATCCACCTGTGATGTCGATGGTCGTCCACTGCGGTCTTCATCTTCAACATTCGTTCTGCCATCACTAAACATTTTATTCCAACGAAAAACTTGAGCTCTTGACGTAACTTCTTCTCCAAAAGCCTTCTGGAGCTAAACCGTAAGTTTTCGTCGCATTTTCACACAGTTTAACGCTAAAAGAAATGGCGTACCGTTGAGCAATATTATGCGGTTCCATTTCCGTGACGAAAGACACAAACGCTTGTTAATTTATTGCAGTACAACTGACGACTGAGCAGTTGCATTGATGTGCCGCCTGGACTAGAAGGAAGTTGTAGATCAAGGTCAAAGATATTGTGCTTACGCAAGCCTGCAGGATTGCCACATCTTGCAAAGAAAATCAGTCTCATTATTTTATTG
This sequence comes from Schistocerca gregaria, assembly GCF_023897955.1. Lineage (NCBI taxonomy): Eukaryota > Metazoa > Arthropoda > Insecta > Orthoptera > Acrididae > Schistocerca > Schistocerca gregaria. Next base: position 405,921,088 of record NC_064924.1, on the reverse strand, counting down.
TCGCACTTGTATGTGACTCATTTTTACCATCAGTGATATACAGAACAAAGCACAATATATATGTGTAGTGGGTGGACCATATGAGGAACCTGTAACTTCCTCCACATTAATGCCTCTAATTGACACAAATTAACTATTTATAACTTATAAAATCAGTATTAGAATCTTACACACTTGTGATAATAGTGATGATCTTTTGAAAACAATTTGGTTTCATTTGACAAATATATTATACTAAAACTGACATGTTATCGCATTTTCACGCAATTGGGGTGCATACATCCTAAGACATCAATACCTGGAACAACAACCTCTGGCCGCAATAACGGCCTTCATACGCTTGGGCATTGAGTCAAACAGAGCTTGGATGGCGTGTACAGGTGTAGCTGCCCATGCAGCTTCAAAACGATACCACAGTTCATCAAGAGTAGTATTGATGTATTATGACGAGCCAGTTGCTCGGCCACCATTGACCAGACGTTTTTAATTGGTGAGAGATCTGGAGAATGTGCTGGCAGGGCAACAGTCGAGAATTTTCTGTATCCAGAAAGGCCCGTACAGGATCTGCAACATGCGGTCATGCATTATCCTGCTGAAATGTAGGGTTTCGCAGAGATCTAATGAAGGGTAGAGCCACGGGTCGTAACACATCTGAAATGTAACGTCCACTGTTCAAAGTGCCGTCAATGCGGACAAGAGGTGACCGAGACGTGAAACCAATGGCAACTCATACCATCACGCCTGGTGGTACGCCAGTATGGCGATGACGAATACGCTCTTCAATTCTCTGCTCAACGCGATGTCGCCAACCACGGATGCGACCATTATGATGCTGTAAACAGAACCTGGATTCATCCAAAAAGTTGACGTTTTGGCATTCATGCACCCACGCTCGTTGTTGAGTTCACCATCGCAGGCGCTCCTGTTTGTGACGCAGCGTCAAGGGTAACCGCAGACATGGTCTCCGAGCTGATAGTCCATGCTGCTGCAAACGTCGTCGAACTGTTCCTGCAGATGATTATTGTCTTGCACACGTCTCCATCTGTTGACTCAGGGATCGAGACGTGGCTGCACGATCCATTACAGCCATTCGGTTAAGACGCCTGTCATCTCGACTGCTAGTAATACGATTCCGTTGAGATCCAGCACGGCGTTCTGTATTACCCTCCTGAACCTACCGATTCCATATTCTGCTAACAGTCATTGGATCTCGACCTACGCGAGCAGCAATGTCGCTATACAATAAACGGCAGTCGCGATAGGCTACAATCCGACCTTTATCAAAATCGGAAACGTGATGGTACGCATTTCTTCTCCTTATAGGAGGCATCACAACAACGATTCACCAGTCAACGCCCGTCAACTGCTGTTTGTGTATGAGAAATCGGTTGGAAATTTTCCTCATGTCAGCAGGTTGTAGGTGCCACCACCGGCGCCAACTTTGTGTTAAATTTCGCGCCTGTAGTACGTCATCTATGTGGTGAGGCAATTTTAATGGCCAGTAGTGTATAAGGATTGGTCTGATGCCCTGCCAGTCGCCACCCCTTTACCTACCAGAACGGAATATGTACACTCCAACTGACTACCCATAGTATGATACATAAGAAATGGAGCCAAACTTTTTAAAATGTTTGTGAATCGTGTAGCTGAGGCGAGACTTGCGTACCGGTCTGATATTCAGTTATTGGGATTGGGATACCGCCTGAAAACCACATCCAGGTCGGCCGTCACACCGACCCTCATTGTTAACCCGCCAAGTTGATTTGATTCGGGGCCGGTACAATTCCCCGTCCCGGAAGAGGATCTTTAATATGCACAGCTGTCCAGCATAGATATTCATTTGCTCTAATGATTAACAAAAATCATAATAAAAATTAACAGAGATCTTAGTTCTCTAAAACACAAATCAGATTACAAAGTGACGCTAACACTGAGGAGAGATACCAAAAAGTGCGGAAGATTGTATGGAGAAACCGCAACAAGACCTACTTATCTTAACGACACAACAAGTTGCCACAAACTATAAACAAATTACGCAACACAGGTTACGTAGCGAATCAAGCAAGTAAAGTGCATGAAAGATGCCAACCGACCTGGACATTTCCTCTAGTCGTTATTTTAAAAATCATTGACTGAAAGAAACGAGTGTGACTTTGGCACAGTGATAGCCCCGGCCACAGAACATAGGATGCTACGTGCAACTACCACAAAAATGGGTCTCTAATGAGTCTTGAAACAATTTATCGAAAGTATAGTGAACCCCGAATCTAACTTAGTGAAAACCATGCGCCTATCGAACAAATGATAACTATCATTGCCGGCAATGTGTCCAGCAGATTCCCATGACCCTTTAATCTTAAGTATGGAGTAGTGTAGACAGTTGCTGACGGGTTGGCAGCTGGATGTCGTGTCCGCCCCGTGAAGTCACTCTGTCTTCATCGAAACTCACGAAAGCAGCTGGAGGATCAATGTGCTCTTCCTAAAAGCACTCCATAAAAGAAAAATCTTCTACCATGAGATTAGGCGAACCAGGAGGGCAGTTGTGCAATGCGAAATCCTTACGTTCCTTTCGACCAATCCATCAATGGGACAACTCCTTCTTGTTGGAAGATGAAGTTTTGTGCATTTTGCCACAATTGTGGAAAAAACAAGGTCCCCAACATACCTAGGTACGTGAGTCCTGTAACTGTCTTTTCTACTGAAAACAACAACCATAATTCTTTTAATGGGAAATGGGGAAAAAACACATGAAATTCTTGAGAGCCTTTCTCATGCTGGACTGTGTTATGTATCGTGTGGTTACAATACAAGTGCAGCTACACATAAAAGAAGACCAGTGGGGACTGTAATTATCATATGGCAGCGAAATTTGATAGATATTCTGAAACGCCACTTAGAAAATTTGTACAAGACTGTGCTTAAACTGACACACAGTATTTTTTTAGCGCAACGCAATCTGACTTTCAAAAATCTCTACAAAATTAATGGCCCTGGCTAACATTAACCTATGCATTTCACAAATCGCTTACCTCACAAAAATCTTGGTTACTCGAACTACTGCAATACAGCGAGTGCCACTACTGCCAGCTAAATAAAAGATTCAAACTACTGAAGGCACTAACTACTGACAGGGATAGTTAGCAAATGAAACATTTTGATAGAGAACAAACAATGTATTTACCTTAATAGTCATAATATATATAGCAGTTCATGACATCAATTCTTACAAATTTAAAACTCCGCCATCTCTCTTCCCACGTCCACCACTGCTGGCGGCTCACCTCCAACTGTGCAACGCTACACGCTGTTAGCATCCAGCTGCCGCTGCCCAACACTACAATGGCAGACAACAATGCAAACCAGCCACAGACTGCACACGGCACAGCCAGTGATTTTTCATACAGAGCGCTACGTGGCGTTACCAATAAGAAAACGTAAACAGCCTACTTACATAGCCCCCATGATTCCCATAAAAAAATTTACAAATTGTTTTGGGCAGTGGCCAATACAGATATGTAAATTTTTTTCATAATTACAATAACAAAGAAATGAAATGCACACACTTATCGATACAATGTTGGTCAAAAGCTAAAATTTACTTACAGTCCATAAAGACACTCCTGATCATTTATCAAAGTAAAATTGCAGTGTTTTTCTCAAAGTCTGAGTAGTAAAAGAAAATGCACAAGGAAGTAGTGGATTTCCAAGCAGTCTTGAAGAAGTAGTGTTGTCCTTTCAACAGAAAGACAGTGCTGACTCTTGACATGCGGACAGGTAATGGGTCACAACAGAGCAAACCCACGGCAGAGTCGGTCGAAGTTTTGAAGAATATTGGTAGGTAGGTCAACACAGAGTAGACCCATTGTAGTCCTGGTAGAGATTACGGTATTGATGGGTCATCAAAGATGCAGACCCACTGTAGTCCTTGTAGAGATGGCCAGCAGCCATCTGTTGTGACTGTGCAGGTACACAATCACCACTGAAGAGTCTTGCAGATAATATAGCAAATCCATAACCACCACTTGTGCACTCACAGAGTTTTTGGAATTGTCCTTAGAGCCAGCAATGCTGTTATCCAGTCCCTTGCTGCATTATTAACACACGCGCAAACACTAATAGTCCCTACTTCTCAAATATTGTGCATATATTATGACCAACAGAAACGTGTGCAGTGAAATGTAATTTAGAATTTACTTAATTTGATGAACTGGTGTCAATTACAATTTTATAACATAAGAATACAATAACAAAGGTACAAAATATATCATTAATGAACATAATAGTACAGATAACATTTGCAGTAATACAGGCTTTACAAAAGAATAGAAATAAACATGCACATCCGTGTTAAAAAAATTATGACATAAGTACATACATGAAGATCAGAATAACTTTTGAAACATCAACTTCACATATGAGCAACAAAACAGAACAGATGAATAATGTCTAAACATCTTTACAAAGTAAATAACATGTTATTAATGCAAATTATATTTGAGGATAACAGTATACCTCAACATAGTGAATGTAGCTTAGTATTAGAAGAGAAAAAATTCTATGAACAGTACACAGAGACAGGAAGAAAACAAATACACAAGGGTACACAAACACATAGTGGGATAACACAAAAGGAAAGGACAGGGTTTGTTTTCATGGTAACATTTGGTATTGCAGTCCAACCCAAAACTTCATTCCATAGATCATCCCTCTTATTTCAACATTTGCTCAAGCCAAAAAAAAAAAAAAAAAATCCTGTCCAAGCATGCTTTCTGTATTCTGTTCACATCCTCTTTCAAGAATAGTTTTTCTCCACAGTACACTGCTTTTTTGGCCAAACCATTTTCTTATAGCTTCTCAATGCTTTTCTTTCAATTCATCATAGTTAGTTTCTGATATAGTCTACCCCCTCTTAAGCTAAATTAAACCTACTGAGCTCAGATGCTAAACTAAGGGACGATGCAATGCAGCAGCACAAAACAATTAACACAAACAGCAATGACAAAAAAATGGCAATTGGCAAAGTAAGCTACAGTAAATTTAAATTACCAAGCAATACAACATTACAACTAATATGTGCCAATGTGCAGCAACAAGAAAAATAAATCAGTAATAAAATTTGCTTAACCTAGTAATACAAAGTGACATTCATTAGCACTATGCATGGCAAACAGCAGCAGCAAATGCTATAACTTATACCTAAATATGACAAACCCACAAGCAGAAAAATATTAGAGTAAAGACATCAATGCAGAAAAGGAAAATGTATATTCACATCTTAATGTCTATGTAATGGTGCACCACAACTTATGCTACAAACGAAATTACCAAGTACTTGAAAAGAAAATTCTGTATGCAGTTACTGTTATTAGTCGCTTCTTATTGCTCTTTCAATTCCAAGAGCTCCTTTTTCTAAGAATGTGGATCAAAAAATAATTATTTAATAGATCTGCTGACAGAAAGTGTTCACATTAGCAAATGCATTTAATTTTATTTTATAAAACCAATGCTGCAACACAGCTGGAAAACAGATATCAAATGAAATAAGCAACTATGTACAAAGCATAAAAATATCATTCAATAGTCATGTGACATTTCATAAGTTAGTAGAATTCTCTCAACTCTCATAGAAAGATGTTTGTTATAATCAGGTGTCAGATGTAAGTATCTTTCCAAGTGATGGGCGTGTCGTATTTGCGATGCTTTCTGCAAAGGAATGTCAATAGCAAGGATAATGCCCCTTTTTTTCTCCACCTACATCTACATCTACATCTACATCTACATCCGTACTCCGCAAGCCACCTGACGGTGTGTGGCGGAGGGTACCCTGAGTACCTCTATCAGTTCTCCCTTCTATTCCAGTCTCGTATTGTACGTGGAAAGAAGGATTGTCGGTATGCTTCTGTGTGGGCTCTAATCTCTCTGATTTTATCCTCATGGTCTCTTCGCGAGATATACGTAGGAGGGAGCAATATACTGCTTGACTCTTCGGTGAAGGTATGTTCTCGAAACTTTAACAAAAGCCCGTACCGAGCTACTGAGCGTCTCTCCTGCAGAGTCTTCCACTGGAGTTTATCTATCATCTCCGTAACGCTTTCGCAATTACTAAATGATCCTGTAACGAAGCGCGCTGCTCTCCGTTGGATCTTCTCTATCTCTTCTATCAACCCTACCTGGTGCGGATCCCACACTGCTGAGCAGTATTCAAGCACTGGGCGAACAAGAGTACTGTAACCTACTTCCCTTGTTGTCGGATTGCATTTCCTTAGGATTCTTCCAATGAATCTCAGTCTGGCATCTGCTTTACCGACGATCAACTTTATATGATCATTCCATTTTAAATCACTCCTAATGCGTACTCCCAGATAATTTATGGAATTAACTGCTTCCAGTTGCTGACCTGCTATTTTGTAGCTAAATGATAAGGGACCTATCTTTCTATGTATTCGCATCACATTACACTTCGCTACATTGAGATTCAATTGCCATTCCGTGCACCATGCGCCAATTCGCTGCAGATCCTCCTGCATTTCAGTACAATTTTCCATTGTTGCAACCTCTCGATACACCACAGCATCATCTGCAAAAAGCCTCAGTGAACTTCCGATGTCATCCACCAGGTCATTTATGTATATTGTGAACAGCAACGGTCCTATGACACTCCCCTGCGGCACACCTGAAATCACTCTTACTTCGGAAGACTTCTCTCCATTGAGAATGACGTGCTGCGTTCTGTTATCTAGGAACTCCTCAATGACAATCACACAATTGATCTGATAGTCCGTATGCTCTTACTTTGTTCATTAAACGACTGTGGGGAACTGTGTCAAACGCCTTGCGGAAGTCAAGAAACACGGCATCTACCTGTGAACCCGTGTCTAAGGCCCTCTCAGTCTCGTGGACGAATAGCGCGAGCTGGGTTTCACACGATCGTCTTTTTCGAAACCCATGCTGATTCCTACAGAGTAGATTTCTAGTCTCCAGAAAAGACATTATACTCGAACATAATATGTGTTTCAAAATTCTACAACTGATCGACGTTAGAGATATAGGTCTATAGTTCTGCACATCTGTTCGACGTCCCTTCTTGAGAACGGGGATGACCTGTGCCCTTTTCCAATCCTTTGGAACGCTTCGCTCTTCTAGAGACCTACGGTACACCGCTGCAAGAAGGGGGGCAAGTTCCTTCGCGTACTCTGTGTAAAATCGAACTGGTATCCCATCAGGACCTGCGGCCTTTCCTCTTTTGAGAGATTTTAATTGTTTCTCTATCCCTCTGTCGTCTACTTCGATATCTACCATTTTGTCAACTGTGCGACAATCTAGAGAAGGAAGCACAGTGCAGTCTTCCTCTGTGAAACAGCTTTGGAAGAAGACATTTAGTAATTCGGCGTTTAGTCTGTCATCCTCTGTTTCAGTACCATTTTGGTCACAGAGTGTCTGGACATTTTGTTTTGATCCACCTACCGCTTTGACATAGGACCAAAATTTCTTAGGATTTTCTGCCAAGTCAGTACATAGAACTTTACTTTCGAATTCATTGAAAGGCTCTCGCATAGCCCTCCTCACACTACATTTCGCTTCGCGTAATTTTTGTTTGTCTGCAAGGCTTTGGCTATGTCTATGTTTGCTGTGAAGTTCCCTTTGCTTCCGCAGCAGTTTTCTAACTCGGTTGTTGTACCACGGTGGCTCTTTTCCATCTCTTACGATCTTGCTTGGCACATACTCATCTAACGCATATTGTACCATGGTTTTGAACTTTGTCCACTGATCCTCAACACTATCTGCACTTGAGACAAAACTTTTGTGTTGAGCCGTCAGGTACTCTGTAATCTGCTTTTTGTCACTTTTGCTAAACAGAAAAATCTTCCTACCTTTTTTAATATTTCTATTTACGGCTGAAATCATCGACGCAGTAACCGCTTTATGATCGCTGATTCCCTGTTCTGCATTAACTGATTCAAATAGTTCGGGTCTGTTTGTCACCAGAAGGTCTAATATATTATCGCCACGAGTCGGTTTTCTGTTTAACTGCTCAAGGTAGTTTTCAGATAAAGCACTTAAAAATATTTCACTGGATTCTTTGTCCCTGCCACCCGTTATGAACGTTTGAGTCTCCCAGTCTATATCCGGCAAATTAAAATCTCCACCCAGAACTATAACATGGTGGGGAAATCTACTCGAAATATTTTCCAAATTATTCTTCAGGAGCTGATCCACAACAGCTGCTGAGCCCGGGGGCCTATAGAGACATCCAATTACCATGTCTGAGCCTGCTTTAACCGTGACCTTCACCCAAATCATTTCACAATTCGAATCTCCCTCAATTTCCTTCGATACTATTGCACTTCTTATCGCTATAAACACGCCTCCCCCTTCACTGTCCAGCCTATCTCTGCGGTATACATTCCAATCAGAGTTTAGGATTTCATTACTGTTTACGTCTGGTTTCAGCCAACTTTCTGTTCCTAGTACTATATGGGCGTTGTGACCGTTTATTAATGAGAGCAGTTCTGGGACCTTTCTATAGACGCTCCTGCAGTTTACTATTAGCACATTAATATTGTTATTCCTTGTTGCATTTTGCCTACTCCTGCCTTGCCGCGTCTCAGGAGGCGTCTTGTCGGGCCTAGGGAGGGAATTCTCTAACCTAAAAAAACCCCATGTGCACTCCACACGTACTCCGCTACCCTCGTAGCCGCTTCCGGCGTGTAGTGCACGCCTGACCTATTCAGGGGGACCCTACATTTCTCCACCCGATAGCGGAGGTCGAGAAATTTGCACCCCAGCTCTCCGCAGAATCGTCTGAGCCTCTGGTTTAAGCCTTCCACTCGGCTCCAAACCAGAGGACCGCGATCGGTTCTCGGAACGATACTACAAATAGTTAGCTCTGATTCCACCCCGCGAGCAAGGCTTTCCACCTTCACCAACTCCGCCAACCGCCTGTACGAACTGAGGATTACCTCTGAACCCAGACGGCAAGAGTCATTGGTGCCGACATGAGCAACAATTTGCAGTCGGGTGCACCCAGTGCTCTCTATCGCCGCCGGTAGGGCCTCCTCCACATCTCGGATGAGACCCCCCGGCAAGCAGACAGAGTGAACACTGGCCTTCTTCCCCGACCTTTCCGCTATTTCCCTAAGGGGCTCCATCACCCGCCTAACGTTGGAGCTCCCAATAACTAATAAACCCCTCCCCCCGTGTGCCTGCTCGGACCTTGCTGAAGGAGCAGCCACATGTCCACTCACAGGCAGAGCGGGCGATGCCACACGGCCAGCCTCCACATTGACCCTCCGCCTCGTGCGCCGCGAACGCCGCTGAACCCGCCACTCCCCTTGGGGAGAGGGTGGCCCAAACGCGCCCGGTACCCGCGAAGATGTCTCGACAGCAGGGATAGTGGGTGAAGAATGTAACACCTGGGGTGTACCTTGCGACGCACCAGACTCCCCACTGCCGCTACACTCCGAGGCAGCAGCCTGAAGACGGCTGACCGTGGACATCAACACGCTCAGCTGTTCGCGAAGAGTGGCCAGCTCCTCCTGCGTCCGTACACAGCAGCCACACATCCTAGCCATCCTAAGAAATCAATTTACTATAGAGTGTTAATCAGCTTTTAACTAGACTGCTAATTCACTAAAGGCGGTTGATTATTGACTAAACTGTGATTGCTAACCACTTCTTGTAGAAACAAGGAAAATAGCACTACCTGTCTCTGGACGGTATTGAAAACAAACACTAGCACTACTAGCACTATGGCTGACTAAAGGGACTCTCTGACTGTATTCAAAACAAACACGAGATCTATGGAACACTTAATAGCACTCTACTATTAAAGCTTCCTAAAAGCAAAAACACGCAGAAGAAGAAGTGACAAGTAAGAAAAATACAGATAATACTTAAATTAAGGTAGCTCGCTGCACAGAAGACGTGAAGCAGACGGCGGTTAGGGCGACACTGACACTACTGGCACTATGGCTGACTAAAGGGACTCTCTCTCAGCATAATACACATTGTCGTCATAATAATATCATAAAATCTCAGTCAATTCTCAAAATCGTCGTAGCTTCCTCCAATAATTTGAAAACAAAACAAAAAAAAATATTCTCTGCTCATGTCAAAAGTGTCATCTACCTCAAACGTACTAATGGCTTTCTTTTGTCAGACGACTACCTCTCAGCTGGGCGCCCAAAACGCATTACGTCAAGGTCACTTACCTTTCTTACTGAAATATTTATGACAGCAGTTTCCGCTACAGTGGCAGTCTCATGTAAGAAATTTAACAGGTCAAGAATTTGCGTTACAAATCTGTAGAAACAAAATCCTTTAAATATAGTAGTGTCCAAAAAATTTTTGACAGCATAGTGATACATTCACGCATATACACACATTCCATAACTCTTAAAGTACGATTCTCGGTTTCCAACATCCTTTTCCACAAATCAGAGTCCCTAACCACTACTCATTATTCCTCACCTTATTATACATATACATATTCGTCGACACTTCTTCAATATTTAATCATAAGAAATACGTAGCATAATCAAATTCCTCATATATGGTAGCATCATCGTATTGATCATAAACATACCTCAACAGCATAATACACATTGTCGTCATAATAATATCATAAAATCTCAGTCAATTCTCAAAATCGTCGTAGCTTCCTCCAATAATTTGAAAACAAAACAAAAAAAAAATATTCTCTGCTCATGTCAAAAGTGTCATCTACCTCAAACGTACTTAAAAATCATGATCTCATACCAAATATTTCATTCAAAGCTCTCATAGTATCACAATGGTTCCGAAAAAATATGAACAGTTCACAAAGTACAGACAAAATACAATTTCATAAGTGCGAAGTTATCCACCTGCGTAATTGCGTAAACATGTGTCACTGCCGTAGTAAAAAGATGTTTGATTCTCTGTCAAATAATCAGGTAGCTGTGTAATTCTGTGTTAGAGAAATATGGTACCGATGTGTAAAATTGTATAAGCAAATATCGTATTAGCTAAGGCTCCTTGTGCTTGCCAAACATATGGTACACAAAGTAGGCGTGTACCCCCCTGAGGATTAATGTAATTATACCCTCAGGTGTTACAGATTACAGCAATGGAATGAAATGTACCACGAAAAACTTTCTTTGTAATTCAACAATCTTGATAAATAAATGGTTTAAGTAATAAATTAATCATTCAAATGCGTGTCCTGTAGTGCTAAATGTGCGTTTTGCTGTAAGATAATTCTGTGGAACTGTCATAGTTATCGTTCTCTGTAAGCAAAGTTCTGCTGAAGTCAATGTACTTACCTCATCATAAACGAAAGTGAAATGCTTTCCGTACAGGTATCGTAGCTACTACGCTTATTGCCATGATAAAGTAAGTACTGTACTGTAACGTATTGTTGTGCTACAGAAAAGGCTGTCTCATTGTAGCTATACCACAAAGTTACTACTAAAACATGTTTTCCTTTCCAGAAGAATTCAGAAAAACTATGCAGATATAAAACAGATACAACGCAAAAGCAACATTGTAAATTGTCACTCATTAGTAGCGTCGTGATATAATCGTGTAGCTATCAAAGATACCAAATGCGAAGTCATCTTTAATCTCACAGAAAGTACTTCAAATAAAGAATGTCTTTTCAACTAAACCAAAATGTTGCATTAAAATCTCATTAACAGTCTGTGTTCTAAGTATGTAAGCCTTTGAGTCGTTACCTAATCGTGCAACTAACAAGCAAGAATGTACAAATAACAACACTGTGTCGTCTGTTCACTATAACAATGCATTCGTAATTTCTGTTTAAATATGTTCCGTAGGTTCTAGACTGGATAGTAAACTTCAAACATTGTTGCATATTAACAGTTTATAAGTCTGACAAAGCATACTAGTAATGTAAAGTGAAATGTTTTATGGCAAAGACAAAGTTAAAAAGCAGATTATATTTCAATAAACGGTTTTACATGTCAAATGTGGTGTAAACCTTTACTCTTCCTAGTACGCAGAGTTTCAACTTCAACGCAATTATCATGTGGTATACGTCAGCAAAGAATACTGGAATTTTTCTCAAGGTTAGCGTCTAACTTATTTTTCTGTGAGCCAGCCGGCGCACGCGGCTGCCTGCGGTGCGAGTCATTGTCTGTTTCTTTGTTGGCGCGCGCTGTTATTGAGATTAGGAGACCTAACTTCTACAAATTCACCTTGACGAGAAGGCCCTGCCCTGTTTGAATCCCGCCAGTTCTGATGCAATTCAGGTCTGTCGTTATGTCGGTAGTTTAGAAAGTTTCTTTCTTGTCGGTCATGTGGTGGAGAATTTCTCCCTGAATCGTAACTGTGCGCTGGACCATTGCGTCTAAAGTTATTCTGTCTCCCTTGATAATAATTATGTTGGTTCCCATATTGTCTGTTTCTCTGATTGTCTCTGTGATAGTCATTACTACGGAAATTGTCTCTGTGATAGTCATTACTACGGAAATGCGATCTTTCTCTGTAACTATTATTACTCCGCCAGTGGTTGTCATATGGGTGGTGTCTGTTTTGGTCACGATTTGCGTTGTAAGAATAGACTTGTCGTGTCCAGTTATTGTTTCTGTTGTCACGGAATTGTGACGGATGTGAACTGTAGTGATTGTTTTCCTGTTTTCACATCCCGCGACTGTCTGTGTCAATTTCTAATTCTTGTAAGAGTCCCTGAAAAGCTTCAATGTCGTCTTTGCAACGCCCTGCCCAAATAATACGCCTTAAATGTTCAGGCAATTTCATCATGCAAATGCGGATGAGTTCTGAAGGGCTATATGGGTTTGAAAGATATTGATTCTTATGTAACATGTCTTCAAAATATTTGACGAGACGGGAAAATTCAGATTGTTCAAAGTGTTTCATCATCATGATGCTATGTTTTATTCGGTCTTGTGTAGCTTGAGACCAATATGCTGAGAGGAAGACATGATAAAATTCTCCTTCACTATGACAATCGTGAATGACCGATCGCATTCTTACAGCTGGTTCATTCTCCAAGTAGCCACACATAAATTCTAATCTGTGCTCTAATAACCAGTTGGGAGGAAAACAATGAGAGAATTGATGGAGCCACGCTTGTGGATGAATTTCGTTGCCAGAATTCTTAAATGTTTTGAATTTACGTGCAGTAATGAACAGTTTATAGTCAAAATCATAGTGTCGGCGGGTAGAATATCGTTCATTGTTACGTCGTGTCGGCGGTTCCATCTCAAAATTCGGTGCACCTTGCCAATATCTTTCATGACTTCCGAAATTCCCTGTGTTATTATTTTGTGGCTTTTCCGTATTTATAAGTCCCTCTTCCCGTGTTGGAGCGCGAGTGTCCTCTGAAATATGTAATTTTTGTATTATCTGCGTCAACTGATCTTGTACTTCCCGGATTTCTCTTTTGTATTGCGTATTAATTTGATTCTGATTTTGTTTGAATTTCTTAATTCATACACTTCTGTGTCAGTGATGGCTACAGGTCTTGTGTCATTCAGATCATCATCTACGTTTGCAGATAAATTAGTGAACTGATCCGAAAGTTCGGCTACTTTCTCCGATAGTGAGCACATTTCCTCAGTGTGTTTTTCTGAACCAAGTTTCAGAGTGTCCATTTGTGTTGAAATCGAATCTACTGTGTCCTTTAAGTTTTCCTGAGTTCTTGCAAGTTGCGTAACCGAATCGGTGGATGCAACGGAGTCCATTTTAACTTGCAAGGTGTCGTGATTTTCACGAACAATAGTTTGCAGTTCTTTTATGGCTGCTTCATGATTCTGTAATGCATTTTCATGCCGCGAAAAAATAGATTGAAAATGCTCACAAATTTGTGTTTTTACGTCATTACAGATTTTTTGACATTTCGATTCAATGTTATGTAACTCAGTAGTTATATCTTCACGTGTTTGTTCAAGTGTGGTGTCTAACTTCCGAAGAGTTTGTTCCATTGTGTCTAACTTTTGAATATTATGTTCCATTGTGTCTAACTGTTGCTGTGTTTGTCTCTGGTGTTGTTCCATTGTGTCTAACTTTTGATGCTTTTGCTGTGTTTGCCTCTGATTTTGTTCCATTGTGCTAACTTTTGAAGCTTTTGTCCCATTTGTTGCATTAATTCTAATAACAATGCACTGGTGTCTGAAACATGTTCCTCAGTGCTATTCGGCAATGCATTTGAACCGGCAATATTCGCAGTTTGAAAAACAGAAATTTGTCTTGACTTATTTGAGAAAAAGGTGAGGACGCAAAACCTGAATCTACAGTATTTGCAAGATTGTGTCCTGTCATTTCGGATTCCTGACGCGAGCTGTTGCCGACCGATCGATCGATAATGCTTCCCTGTTCACTAATTGTTTCACTGCCTACACCATTATTTGCAGCCCGCTCCATTTCCCTATGCACTATTACCAAATTACTACTTTGAACATTAGTTAATTCATTACATGGTGGCGCTAACACAATGCTTTCGTCTTCACTGTCATTTCTCAGTTTACTTTGGAGCCTAGTGTTACGTTTTTCACACGCCATTATTGTCACAATTTTTCACACGACAACACAGAAAAACAAAATTTGAAGATCAAAAATAAGAGAACACATTAACATAGCACTGAAAATAATATCTAGTTAATTGCAAGCGCAGCTGCGAAATACTTGGTGCAACTCTACATGCATGCCACAACTGTTTTACTGTACAACAATGAAAGACTACAACTACAAAGGAGATTCTCTCTACAATTACACAAACTACAAGAAAAAATCAGAAGACTTCAGTGAGGTATCCTCGGCTAAGGGTCGACATATTAAACGTTCCCTTAGAAAAATTGTACAAGACTGTGCTTAAACTGACACACAATATTTTTGAAGCGCAACGCAATCTCACTTTCAAAAATCTCTACAAAAAAATGGTCCTGACTAACATTAACCTATACGTTTCACAAATCGCTTACCTCACAAAAATCTTGGTTAATCGAACTACTGCAATACAGCGAGCGCCACTACTGCCAGCTAAATAAAAGATTCAAACTACTGAAGGCACTAACTACTGACAGGCAGTTAGCAAATGAAAGACTTTGATAGAGAACAAACAATGTATTTACCTTAATAGTCATAATATATATAGCAGTTCATGACATCAGTTCTTACAAATTTCAAAACTCCGCCATCTCTCTCCCCACGTCCACCACTGCTGGCGGCTCACCTCCAACTGCGCAACGCTACGCGCTGTTAGCATCCAGCTGCCGCTGCCCAACACTACAATGGCAGACAACAATGCAAACCAGCCACAGACTGCACACGGCACAGCCAGTGATTTGTCTTACAGAGCGCTACGTGGCGTTACCAATAAGAAAACGTAAACAGCCTACTTACAATTCTAGTGCATTAATGTGGGATCGATTTACACTGGAAAAAATAATTCCAGTTTTTTCCACCAGGTGCAAATCTGGAGCTGTGAATGCAAGAAAGACGTATAGGAATGTTCCCGCGTATAAAGAATTAGGATTGGGTCTTGGCCAGAAAAGCTCAAACAAGTGAGAAAGGCACAATGTGGATTTTATTTTTAACCATTGTTTGCACAGTTTAATCAAAACAGGTACCAGACACACCGCCGAGATGCTGCATCCGTAGAACACCGCGATCAACAGTTGCTCTCAGCACTTCCGTTTAAATCTGAGCAGTATGTTGCTGTATACCGGCCTTTCGGATTAGGTACAGACCGAACGTCTCCCTGGTAAACGCGTTCTTTTAGATATCCCCAGAGCCGAAAGACACTTTTATTCAGATCAGGCGACCTCGAAGGCCATGCATTGTGTAAAACTCTGGAGATAAGACGTTCGTGAAGGGTCTCAGTAAGCGGATCTTTCACAGCGCGAGGGATATGAGGTGTTGCCCCATCTGGCAGGGAAACAGTGGTTTCTCAGAGTTGCGCTGTGCCATAGCAGGAATTACGTGCTGTACAAGGAATTCTCGATAACGTGCCTACGGTCACAGTACACTAGACTGGCTCTCTGGATGCATTCTCTTCATAGATGAACGGACCTAGAATAACGGTGCTTGTGAATCCATACTACACAGTCGTATAAGGCGCGTGCAATGGCTCTTGGTGCAAAAGGTGCGCTTTCACAGTACCCAAAATACGACAGTTCTGTGTATTCACTGCACCATGCAGTATAAAATGTGTCTCGTCACTCCATAGAATATTGCTCCCGTCGCACGTCATCAACTTCGATCCGTGCCAGAAACAAAAGAGCAAATTTAGAACTTTGCTGCGGATCATGAGGTTTCAGTTGCTGCACCGTCTGGATATTGGACTCGTATCAGCACAAAATGGACAGCAAAACTTTTCGTACTGTTAACCGTGGAATGGACAATTCTCGTGACACTGCACGAGCGTTAGTACCATGCGTAGTCAGTTCAAGCAAGAGCAGCCTTGCAAAAACTTCTACCGGGATAGGAACCCTCCCTCTTCCAGATGGCACACCAAGCTCACCCGCGTTTTCGAATTTCGTTATCAAAAGCATTCAATGACATCGTGACTCTCCTCAGACCTTTCAGTAGGCGATACTCTCTCTATGCAGTACTGTAATTGTTACCGTCCACATAAAACACTTTCACTAACAGTGCACGGTTCTCTTCTCAATAGCCGTACTGTTCATTCACGCTATGGCTTATCAAGTTACAGCTTTGATGTAACACCGTCATATAAAGAGTGTATAGCGCAAGATTTGCACCTGGTGGCCACAAGCAGAACAAATTTGGTTTCCTCTGTAAATTGGGTCTACATTAACATATTGGCAAAACTACCAAGCTACGCAGTCATATGGAAATTGCAGCCCACAATGACCTCCGTGAGTAGCTACACTTTACTTACAATAATCTGGTAGCTGTTGTGTTCTCATTCCCTTTGTTATGTTGGTTCACTTTCGCATTCGAATGCAACAGAACCTCTTTACTGAACACTAAACGTGAGAGAAAATTATCTTCCATCTCCACCTCAGAATAAGTTCACAAAAGACTAGACGCTATTGTTTACCATCGCCACGAAGAGCTCGTACCACCTGAATTCTTTACGGTCTGAAACACAACCGTCGTTGCAAAACACGCCAGACAGACAAATGAGGCCGACTTTATATTGGCACAAAACGGGCCACCGATTGAGCTAGCTGTATTACGGAGACCCCTCCCGGCAAACATATGAATCAGTAACAACTAACGCCAGAGCAATGCTTTTGCTTCGTTGCGTGTAACGTAAACTTACATGGGGAGGCCACGACGTTCAGATCTCTGATTTACTTCAGAGTTTATACACTTTTAGTTGTCCAGTAGGACAGCATAATGTGCAATTAGTAAGGCGTACTGCTTAGGTGATTTCGAGAAAAGAGCAAACGAAGCTTTACGAGTCGGTGAAGTACCGGTGCATTGTGACACTGAGCACGAGCTGACAGCACTCACGTGTTTGGCGTTCAAGCTCAGTCAGCCTTCAGCGGCGCAGCGGTTCAGACGGTGTTGACGTCCCTGCCGCGCGTGTGCGCGAGAGGTGTTTACGTACAAGTGTGTAACGGTGCGCCGTGGTAATACACAGACGAATCATGGCCTTGTTGTTTCGCAAATGTACAGTGAAATTTAGTTTTGTTAGCGAATATGCACGACCGAAGGCTTAAAAGATAGAACGTTAAATTCGAACCTGACGTTCTGGCCGGAATACACTTATATATAGTCAGCAGCGTGGTGTAGGTCAAGCTCATCAATGAAGCGGCTTGTGACGAACTACTACTCCGACACCGGCAAGGACCTCGTTTCTGTCATTCGGACACGAATGTTGGGAGCGGTTACAGTTGAACACGTCGGCATGGGACTACGAACGATCCGCGTCTTTGAACCTCCATTCGAAGTCGCAAAAGGATTGGTGACACACGCCCTGCGTCCTTGCGGAACGCTCCTATCCCCCGTGGCTGAAAAATGGGCGAGTTTAAAAAAAAACGTATCCTGTCCTTAATGGCGTCAGACAGATACGGATCGAACTCCAAAAACACGTTCCATCATACGTGTACATCGCTGGTTATAGGACGATTGTCATCTACGACTGACAATAAGGAAATGCTCTAGGTGTGGGAAGGAGCGACACGTACGTTCTGAGTGTACTCAACGAAGGTTGTTACAACTGCCACGGAATGATCCCCCCTTCACACCGCATCCGACAATGCTCCGCATGTCCTATGTCGCCGCATTACGCGATGACGTAGGCCGGGCGACAGAAACGTACCGCACCGTACAGACAGAGGCAGACCGTGGCGAGCCACGGAAGGACTACGCTCCGTTGGACCGCCTGCAGCTGTCACAGGACGCCCTCTCTCCGGTGCCGCTTGCGGCCTCTTAAGATAAAGCATTTACAGACGTCGAAAATTCGACGGCGCATGGTTCCGACGTCCCCCACGAACATTCAGAGGCCACGCTTACCTCTGATCCGAGGTTCGACAACGAAAACAGCGATCGCCATAGCGCCGGAAGAAGAGCCGCCTCACGGTGGAGAACGACCAACCAGATGCAGCACGCAATGCTGAGGCGTTTTCGGGTACAGAGCAGACGACCATGGATACAGAAGAACTGCCTAGCGCGGAAGCAGCGGTGGCGATACGACCTTCCGATAACGATGCTCCAGAAACAGCGGAGGAGTGCGATCGACGGCAACAGGCTACTGAGGAAGCTACGGTGCCAACAACGCACGAAGACGATGGGAAGCTAGGGGACTCGTCAGGAGACCCACTCCCGAGGGGAACAGATAATGCTGGAGGAACTACTTCCACACACGCTCCCGCTGTAAGACCGCAAGAGTACACGGAAGAACCACAGACCATATGAGGGGACGGCGGGGGACGTTAGAAAGAAAGCAGCCTGTGTACGAAAGAATTAGCGACTGTAAGGTGCCCTATCAACGTTGACAGCCATGCAACAAGCATATCGGACAGAATCTGTTAACATCGATAGCATTAGGACGCCGGAAAAATCAAGAAGCTCCGTCACGTGATAAAGGCTGCAGATTTAGACATAACGCTGTTATAGGTAGTTCGGGATCTTACCCCCTCGGACTTTCACGATTACGATATTTACTGTTCCCCGTGTGACGAGAGAAGCGTTGGCACTGCGATACTATTGAAGGAAAGGATACGTGCAGACGAAGTAGAGTATTTGCCTTCTGTCCGTGGTGCGGCCGTGTCCATAGGTGGGAAACATTTGATCAATATATATGCACCATCAGGCTCGGGTAAGAGAAGGGACAGAGCAGATTTATACGCCCGTTAGGTTACATTGTTGTACCGGGGACGATACGATAGTTACATACTAGGCGGAGATTTTAATTATGTGTTCGACACTAAGAACCAACATCCTAACTATACACCTAGCCAAGAACTTCGGGAGCTGGTCAACGGGATGGAATTAATAGATACGTGGGACCTGAAGTATCGCAACCAACCAGGATATACATTTTTTACGAGGCACTCCGCGAGCCGTTTGGATCGGATCTACGTTTCAAGGGCGTTGGCGATGTCGGCGGTGGACGCAGAAATCTGGCCTACGGCGTTTACAGACCACGAGGCATATATTTGTACGGTTACGCTTGCTAGACAGCAGGTATAGAGACGGAGGAGTAATTCGAAAATGAATGACTCCCACTTGCGTGATGCGGAATGCAGATGCATTGTGGAGGATGCGTGGCATGGCTACCTGCGTCGACGAAATTCTTACGGTTCTGTCCTACAGTGGTGGGTGGAGTGTGCGAAGCCAGCTTTATGGAGGACCCTAATAGGATATGGGAAGGAGGTATCTCGTTGCAGCGCACGACCACTGACTTTTACTTAACGGCCCTCTGGGAACTGTTCGCTTAACCACGTACACCAGAACGCCAGAAGCTTGCACAACTTGCGACGCTACGGGTAGTGGACACGATGATACGAGCGAGGTAACAGGATTGTCTGCCCAACGAAGTTCCCTAGGTGCATTAAGTGATAAAGGAAAAACGAAGAAGACGAAGAACGTTACTTCACGAGATCGGCTATGGCCGTGGTTTTTAGCACAAAGTGGCGAAGCACAGGCGTTCACGAATCATTTTAGTGGACTCTATGAGAGCGACGGGGAGGGCCAGAAGGAGCTGGGGAACGTCCTGGAAGAGATAGCAGACGAGACACGTGTGAACGGGGAAGCGGACGTGTTGTCTGAAATTACATGTGAGGAGCTGGAGGAAGCGATTACACGAAGTGCCTCCAACAAGTCCCCAGTTCCAGACGGATTCCCGTTGGAATCTTACCGTGCCTACGTAACCATTATGAAACCGATGTGGTTATGCATGTTTAATTAGCTTCTGCGGCGAGAAGTGCTGATTCCCATAAAATTCACGGAAGGGCTCATGATTCCCATACCGAAGCCACGTGATGGCAACGACCTTCTTATCATTGCCCCTTTACCCTCCTTAATAGTGAGCACAAGGTCTTTATGGGCATACCGGGCAGCTGTATCAGAACGTCGCTGGCTGATCGAATTCATACCGATCAGTCTTCTCTTGGCGCCATCAGTAATATCCACATAGCCTTGGGAGACTGTCGTGACGTCGCCGCCCTCGCGGCTGCATTGCAGCCTCCGGGGGACGATAGTTGCTGTAGATTTTGGTCATGCTTTTGATCGAGTGGATCATGTGTACCTCGCGGTGGTGGTGAACACAATGGGTATCCCGCCATTATTGACCTCTGCAGTGATACGGTTGTTGCACCGCGCCAGATCAGCGATAGTGATCAACAGAGGGAGAACAGAGTATTTTAAGATATTACGATCAGTCAGACAGGATTGCCCCTTGACGATCCTCCTGTATGCGATCGCCTTGGAACCGTGCCTTGCAGGCCTTCGCCGCCGTCTTACGGGGCGTCATCTATCATTCACATGTACAGCATACGCGGATGACATTGTGTTCCTCGTCCGGAATGAGGGGGAGACTCGATCAGCACTGGATTGGCTACAGACGTATGCTATGGCAGCTGGCAGCGCGGTCAACTTCCGAAAATCACAATTCATGCTTATAGGGCGTGGACTAGAACCAGGAACGGAAGAAGCCTTACCTGTGGTGCAAACCCTCCGATGTTTGGGTACTATCTCCTTTCATAAGGAGACGGCGGGAACGGCTGCGGACGGCTACCGAAGGCTGTTTCTCAGAGTGCGCACTTCAGTACGACTATACGCCCTACGGTCGATGGATATGCTGCAGCGAGTGTCAATCGTCGACCTTTATCTCGCTCCCATGATGGCCACCTGACGCACCTTCTCCTCTTGACGCGCACGACTGCTATGAGGATTCAGGCGTCTTTTGGGTACTATGTAAGCACGGGACAGCTCTTTCAAGAACAGCACAACACGCTTACCCTCCCAGCGCGAGAAGGGGGCGTTAGTTTAATGAACGTACACGAGAAGGCGCGAGCCATCTATATTATTGCTATGCTAAAAGGGTGGCGCAACAGGAATCACTCGCATACGGGGACGATCATCGAAGACCTAGTACCAACATCGCATATCTTCCTCCTCACAGCGTCGGCTATAGTTCGCCTCCGTTAACGTATGAAGGCACGTTCATCGTTGAACACAGTTACGTTCGACAGCATTTACCGACGTCCCGACAGTCGACATCGAAGGACGTGTACCATCTGATTCTTCGACAGATCGCCCGGAATAGGGTGGAACGGAAACATCCAGTTGTTAATTGGAACGTGGTGTGGCGCACGGTACACCACCTCCACCTACGTACAATAGTCAGGTCAACATGGTACATTATAGTGAACCGTAAATGCTCAAAGAATGACAAAAAGTGCGCAATGCATTTGGAGGATTCGCCCATGCGTCAGCAATGCGGCGTGATGGATAATGACGACCACCGGCTGGTCTGCAGCGAGGTGTTGGCTGTCTGGATTGCAGCAAGGAAGATAATAGTGTTCATGCGGCGCACTGTACATAGAGCAATATCTTCCGGCATAGTATTTTTTTCCAGAGGAAACGTATTTTCCGCGTCATAAGACGAATGCAGTGGTGTGGATCAGAGATATGATGTTCCATTACATATATA
Organism: Schistocerca gregaria; assembly: GCF_023897955.1. NCBI lineage: Eukaryota > Metazoa > Arthropoda > Insecta > Orthoptera > Acrididae > Schistocerca > Schistocerca gregaria. The sequence continues at coordinate 405,898,995 of NC_064924.1, read as the reverse complement.
GAGACACACGTGAACGTATTGAACGTACTGTATTACTGGCAATACTACAAGATGGCCACTCAAAACTGTTACGACTACGAAAGTACAAAGACTGGTACGCAAATTCCCGAGGAACGGTTTCTGCGGACCTGACATATACTTGGGGGGGGGGGGGGGGGGGGGTGCCGAGTGCGCAAAGATGAGAGGCGGTGCTGTCGTTGCGGGACCGACCACGTAAACTAATCTGCTAAGGAAAACTATGCGAGTATGCGACCTAGGAAGAACTAACACTTGCACATTTATCAAGGGAATGTTTCTTTGAATTTTGTTTTAATATCTGTAAATACTTTTTTTAAGGGTGTCGGAGGTGGCCCCACTTTGACTTTCTTGTTATTTGATGCTGCATGGTAGGACGGCACCGAGGTTCCTTCCAGGAGTGTTATAATATATAAGGACGTACTATGGTTTTGTGAATAATAAAGCTTTTTGTTTCTCCTACCTTCCTTTAACACAAAATTTTAAAAATGGTAATGCGACTGCAAAAAACAGAAAAAAAACAAAAAAGAAGAAACGTTAAGGTGACCCTTCGAAATAATAGGGGGGGAAAAGCTCCCTAATCGGTGCATCACTGGATCGAGTATTCCTCATTCCTTTTTAATTCATATTTTCCTCAACGCTGCTTACTTTATTTCACATATATTACATCTGAAAGGTTATATGATGAAAAGACACGTGTATTTGAATGAACTTTTATTGAATTTGCAATGTTACTTGATTGTTCGCTAATTTTTATTATCACAATAAACATATTTACTACTATAGACTAATAAACGTCCAAACGCTCGAAGTTTTCGTGAAAATGTATGCCTGTCGTTATTTCCGAAGTCTATTACGCGTACAATCGGGTAAGGTACCTAAAACTGCTTTGATCTGCTGGACGCTTCGACTTGCAGGTTTCATTGACGAGGGAGAGGCTTGGAAAGCGCAAGTCAGACATTGATAAATGAATGTGTAAATAACTTTATTCAATAATAAGTGAGTTACAATGCAGCAGAATAGCAGGCTAATCTACGATTAATCGTCAGAGGTGCTTTCGACTTTGCAAGTTGCAGGATGATATTTTTCATGCAGATACGACGTCTACGAATGTATGCAGTTTTCCGGCATGCGCAAGGAACATTCAGTGTTTTAAGGGAACAAAGCACGTTGTCATTTCGATAAATTTCTATTTTTTTCCGACAGTTTGGGTACAATACCATGCGAAATGCAACATTTTGGTAAATATAGGTGCCGGATACTGGCGATGTGCGGTTGAATGTATTTAAATAGCTTTTTCACCAGAAGCAATTTCTAGTTCGTTATCTGTCAAATATGAACAAGTTTGATGGAGGTTGATATAGTTTTTAACTTGCATATAAACGTGCATAATATCTGCTGTAACAATAAAAATTAGTAAACAACCTATTAACATTGGAAATTCAATGAAAGATCAAGCAAATACACTCCTTCCATCATATACTTTCCAATTGTAATATGTACGAAACAATATGACTAGTGTTGAAACAAAAATAAATCAAAAAAATATGAACGAGGCTCGATCCAGCTACCTAGCGATTGCGGAGCTTGAACACTAATCACATGACTGCCGCCAGCTCGTGTTCAGGGTCGCAAAGCACCTGTACATCATTGACGGGTATAACTTCTCTAGCGATTTTCTCGAAATCACGTAAGTAGAACACCCTACAACTTGCGCATTATGTTATTCTAATGGACTATTTAAAGTCTGAAGTAAATCCATGATCCGAACGTCGTGGTCCACCCTTGCTAGTTTCGATGTGTAAGTAAAAATCTACTCCATCCTTCTACTTTCATCCATCTGGAAGATACAGCATTTTAAATCGAGTGAATCTTTCTGAAACATCTTGTAGAAACCAAAAATTCATCAGGTATCGACCAGAATTTAGAAGGTTTACACTCATCTGTTCTCAATATTATAAAATTTCATACTCAGCTGAAATATAGACGTACTTCAATAGAATGTGAACTGCTTGATGAACTTCCCTAAACTGAACCCATAGTTGAAAATACTGAATTAGTAGTGCGTGACAAGGTGGTGCCATAGAACATCAGACGAAAGAGTGAAAAACAGATAACAAGAAAGCGTTGTGCAAAATTGTAGAATACTAAGCGAAAGGAAATGCGAAAACGAATTCTCTAGTAATGTTTGCTCTGTTGTAAAAAGAATCCGACTGAGTGTATCCACCAGTTTCTTACTGTGGATGAGACGTCATTCCATCACATCACAACAGAAACAATAGATCTGTCACGTCAGTGGGTGGAAGCGGACGATTTTCACCAAAAATGCCGAAGCATATGGCATCTTGTAGCGGGACCGTTCTAATCTGAAATGAACGTAAAAAAATAAACTACTCTGACGCTTCAGACAAGAATAGCTTGTCTGCTGTTTTGCGTAACAAAGAACAGTGACTGGGGAAATGCCACACTATACTGTCTTAGCACTGAATAACGGACATCTGTGGCTACTCTACTACTTGTGTGTCAAAAACGCGACGTACTACAAAGCAGAGAAAATTATTAAATTCTGATTCCCTCATATAATTCGCTCATTATACGTAATTAACTGTACTTGGGTCTGCTTGCGCTTTATCATCAATTAATATGCATCAAGTAACTAGAGACAGAATACGTAATCACACGCAAAATAGGTTCTAATAACAATACACATTCAAACACATAAAATGTCTAAAACTCTTTTGTTGAGAATTTGAGACAAAATATTAATTACTGATTACATATGCTTGCAACGCCGATTAACAATGCAGTATCTCCTACACCGTAATAATTCATCAAACGGCAGACAACAATCAAACAGAAACGAAGAAGCACACAATTCGCACATACACGTCAGCACAAATACATTTCAATTACACTTCAGAATCACAACATATAATGAATCCTAACTGGAGTAAGAATTTTCAAGTAGTGGGCCAACACACTTCGTAATTTTAAATATAAACTATTGGGCGTAATGTAGCTTGGTCCTCGTTAATCTGTACTTCTCTTAAGAGCAAATAAACTTGTAAGCATGTCTTTAATAACTGCTTCTTTAATTGAACACTTCGAACACTAGCAACAATGACTCATACCTACAAATGTCAAGGACAAGAATCTACTGGTAGGTAGGGACGAAATAATGTAGACGGACCCGTAACAGAAACACAGAAGCTTCTGGTAGTACCTTCAGTTTCATATACGCCTAAACCCACATTCACTCAGTTATCTCTATTGCATCGTAATGCTGGTATAAATATTCTCTGGCCAAATTTCTGCTGTATAAGCTTTGCTAAACAATAGTGAATGTGATATAAATTTTAACAGGCTGAATCAGGCATGAATTTATGACATAATATTGGCGGTGTGAGATTTTAACTGTTCGGTTGATACGGTGATGGTGGGATTACTGTTGATATGTGGTGTGGGAGGGTTGGGTAATGTTGTGGGATGGCAGAGGATAGTATAAAAGAGACGCTGAATGTCTAAATAGGGAATGACTAATGGAAAGATGGGTTGGAGCCTTTTTTTGGATGGATGAATTAGGGTAACTTGTGGCTGATACATCTTGGAGATAGTTCCCTGGTATGAGATGGAGAGGTGATTATAGTGTACAGTGTCTGGAGATGAAAAGTAGATGGGACATTCGATGGAGACTCCTGGTATGAGATGGAGAGGTGATTATAGTGTACCGTGTTTGGAGATGAAAAGTAGATGGGAAATTCGATGGAGACGTGATGTAAGGTGTCAGGCAAATCCAACACCTTCCATGAAAACCCTGACATGATAAGCAAATCCAGTAGTATGTCACATAGCTCCGAATAAATCGTGACATTAAATTAACCAAAGTAATACGAGTAACGAGTGAGCAAATGGAATACCGCAGACAAACACAAGAATGCCTAAATGCATATCATACCTTCCCATCGTGAGGCAGACACAGTACCGAGGGGAGAAACGAGAACAGAAGCCGAGAGCAGAAGGGTATTAAGCTAGAAGGCCCTACGATAAGGGACGGACTGGACACCCACGTCGCCAGCTAACCACTAGGACAACGCCAGCTGCAAGTTTTAGCATGAGACTTTTTCTTGTCTCTGTTACGTTAGGACCACCCCCTAGCCCATGTTAAAAGATAGAGCCCCCCAGAAGAACAGTATAGATCTTACGATAACACAAAAAGGGCCACACCACCCGCAAGTTTTAGCGTGAGTCTTTTTCGCGTCTCTGTTACTTTAGGACCAACCCCCAGCTCATGTTAAAAGATAGAGCCCTCCAAAAGAACAGTATAGATCTTACGATAACGCTAAAAGGGCCACACCAGCAGCAAGTTTTAGCGTGAGACTTTTTCGCGTCTCTGTTACGTTGCAAACTTTAAAAACACTGCCCCACCACGAAAAGTATAACGTTTCTCATTGGATCGACAGAATTATTGTAGGCGGAGCTTAAGGTTAACATTGAGACCCTGATTGGTCAGATGAAAACACAGCCAGATAGTTTTTTTTAAACCAACTTCGGTAAATTGTAGTAAGGGGAAGTTAGGAGAAGTTAGTTAGTTCCGAGACGGCGAGCTGGATGGCTGCTGCGCCGGCCGCCGACCCCTGACGAACACCAACAAGGTAATGAACGCATGCGATGACGCATAACAGCACATAAAGCTTCACTCAGAACTGCAGAAGTCTCATCTGTTACACGCCCTTTTTCGTAATACTAGTGTCGATCGTCAATTAAAGCTCATGGTGTTCACATTTGCCACTTGAAGTAAAAATCTGAAACGCGATGATTTTTCTGTTATATAGTTATTGAGAAGCCACATCAGCGACTGTAATTTACGACAAGTTAGATAAGTAATTGAAGATAATTGAGGTTCACTGTAGACCATTTTGATAGTTTTCTCTTTTGTGAAACTTAATTTAAACCTAGACTATAGATGTGATATGGCATAGGTCATCCTTCGATCCATTGTAGAACTTGGAAACCCATTCAGGGAATATTCGTTCACATTTTTGTTGAATGCAGTTGGTTTTTACCATCCTATATTAAAACACTTCCTTTTATCAATAGTGCAATTTATAAACAATGTTTTGTGAGTAGAATAAAATTTCCAATGGTAAACTTAGCTGCTTTTTCGACGTTATTTTACCAGCTAACTAAAAATAGGAAAGCCTTGAACCCCTTCCACTACATTTAGTTAGTATTAAGATTCATTTACAGGGAGTGCAGTGGAGCTGACGCTGAAATCATTAAGTATTTGGTTATATCATCGATAGTCTCACTGAACTCTTCTGAATTCTACATGTCATGTGTGGTCTGGCGTCTCCATACCAGCAACAGGTCCCAGGTTCAAGCTAGTCAATTCCCTAAAAAACACGCTCAGAGCGTCGTTGCACGAAAGTGGTAGGGAGACACGATGTAGAACAGACACCACCCAGAATGTTAGAGCGACTGTAAGACGGGATTCTGTAAGAGGATTCTTTAAGATGGGACAGATAACAAAATAATGGTAGTTGAATTTAAGGGACGATAAAGGATGAGTGGTATTCCTGATTTTGCTAGACTTTAGACAACTGCAAATGTTAGTACAGGATACGGAAGGAAGAAGGAGGTTGCATTTAGAAAGCAGAGTGTATGTCGTTCTAAGACTTAACGAAACTTGTAAGTATAATAGGTCCATACAGAATCTGAATACGTGGGGAATAAGTCCAACGAAGGTCTTGTATGTTTGTTATGTATGTATGACTGTGGCCTGAATTTACCTCTAGATTCGGCCCTTAAGTAGTTTTAATATCTTCTGTTCTTGTCACAGGGGCATTTACCCCCAGATGAGGTATCTCGGCCAGTGACTCCATACGATAATTTAATTTTTTACTACCGGAATCGCCTGACGAGTTTACAGGAGCCTGTCAAGGCAAAGAGTCGCGGCAACTACCGAACTCTGTGTTTTTATCCCATGGCCACCCTCCTTTTCCCCAGCTCATTCCACACAAAACAGAACACATGCTGCCTCTTTGACCTATCAGATCTGTCCACATCTCCGTACTCTCCCGTTACGTTATCCAGCGACATCTTCCTCTTTCCTCGGATGAAGAAACCAGTCAGGCATTTCTAGGATGGCGACGAGGTGATTTTTGAATGCTTCCTCTACAGCCAAAATGAATATTTTTATAACCAAAGCCTTCGCCTAGTCATTCATAGTTGAATAAAATGGTACATTGGAAGGTGAACCGTCACCAAGTTTCGTGGTCGCAGCTTGATTTTTCATGGTGACAATTAATACATAATGACCACTCTCGTAGATAACAAAGCAAGTAACTGGGGTTTAGGCACTGATGAGCCAAATCATCACGCTCACATGATTAACAGCTTGATGGTCCATCTTTGGAACGCGTTAATAGCTGTGATTCTAAGTCGCATGGAGCTGTCAAGTCCTCGATAGGTTTCCAGAGGCGTACTATCTGATCAAACGTATCCGGACACCTGTTAGTGATGTGGCGGGCTGGTGCTGCTACAGTGGACATTAGTGTGGGGTGTCGCCACACTTCGTCTTTATGACGTATTGAACTCAGCAGGGAACACTTTCAATGACCTATCTCAATGTCTGTAGAGGAATGGCAACATATTCTTCTCATGATCGGAAACCGGTGTGACGTTGGACGCTGGAGTCTGGAGCGAAGTCGATGTTCTCACTCATCCCAAAGGTGTTCCATTGGGTTCACTTCGAGACTCTGGGCAGGCCAGTCCATTTCAGGATTGTTATTGCGGACGTATCATTGTCTGAGATGCTGCTTTCTGACAGAATGAGTTGTCATGCTGATGCAAACACTCATCTTATCTGAACTGTACGCAGTCCACAATGCTGTAAAATGTGTCCATTCTTACGGCACTTTGGGTTTTATTGAGATCAATAAGCGGATCATATCCTAACACTGTAAAACACTCTCATTCTGTAACACCGTCACCTCCATACTACATGTTACCGATGTATATGATAGCAGGTAATTTTCTTCAGTTATTCGCTAATATCAGACACTTACATCACATTGCCACAAAGTATAGCATGATTCGTCACTCCAAATCACTCGTTTCCAGTCATCCACTGTCCTCTTTTCAGCACCTCAAATGTCGCTTAGTATTTACTGTAGAAGTTTACGAGGTACTGCTCGACCATTGCATCCCATTCCTTTTAAGTCCGTGCACACAGTCATTGTGCCAGATGGACTGCTTGTAGCACTTTGGAACTCACGAGTAATTTCATTCAATGATTTAATGCTATTTATTACAACCACCCTTGACAATGTTCGACGTTCCTTGTCTCTCAGAATATGATGTCCACCCGGTCACGGCTTAGCTGTTGTTGTTCCTTGGCGTTTGCACTTCGCAGTCACATCATCAACAGTCGACTTCAGCAGCTTTAGAAACGTTGTAATGTCCTTGATGGAGTAGACTAGTTCACGTTCAGTGTCACTGAGCGCTTCTGACCAGCTCATTCTGCATGTACTTCTTCTCTACTGACAACACAATACGCCCCTGCTCCTTTTGTTCTGGGAGCCTGCCTCACGAGACACCTAGCGGTCAACTCCGCGTTAGATAGCGGCGTCGTGATACTTTTGGTGAGATAAAATGTAGCCCACGTATCAGCACACAGGTCAAGGAATTCTCGTAAATTACGGGGTCGTTGTTTGTGGATGTGGAGGTGGCATCTGATAGCGCAGCAGATGTCTTCCACCGAGTTCAGATCAGGCAGATTTGGAGGTCAATACATCGTGGTCCTCAACACTGTATCACGATTCTGGTCTTGTGACACGAACAGTTAAGCTACTGGGAGACGCCATTACCTTCGGCAAAGACATCAGCGATTGCGGGAGGCAGGTGGTCTACAACAGTGCTCACGTAGATCACAGCTGTCGTGATGTTTCGATTGCTGCCACAGGTCCATATAGGCTCAGTTGAATATCTCCCAGAGCGTGATAATGTCCCCGCAGGTCTGCGTCCGTGACGCAGTGCTTACCTATATAACTGCATATATGGTCAGAACCGACCACCTGGTGTAACAAGGAACTTAATTCATTCGAACAGGAGACAACATTATCATTGATCGAAAATCCAGTCGCGATGGTTCCGTGTCCATTGTATTTGTAAATATGGGTGCATTTGTGCTGAACAGTCTGCTCCGAAACACTTGTCTGCAGCAGCCCTGTAATATCTCATCAGATCTGCGACAAGTCGCCTTCTATCCCGCTTTGGAGAGTGACTAAGCCTCCGGCTTCCAGGTTTTGTGATGCAGTGTGGACACCTAACACTTTGTCGCCTACTCGTGGTTTCACTGTCCTTGTCACTTCCCACAGACACTCTCGACAGTAGCAGCTGAACCTCTCGCCAGCTTCACCGTTTCTGACGTACTGGGCCATAACAAATCTGCCCTTTGTCAAAGGCGCTTATGACAGCGGATTTCCTCATTTGCTTATCAGGTCACGTGCCCACAACACTAGGCGGTATTCAGTTTACTAATATTTTGGGTCATTAGTGTACGGGGTGTTCTTCAACATTATTATTGCGTCTTTATTTATATGATTAGCTCAGCCCCGCATATGGTATGCACAATCTTTTTCTTTTCATTAATGGAACTTTTGTGTTGTTCACAAATTGAGACATCTTCTCAACTATTCACGGTAATTATGGACAGAGAAGCATGCTGTTTCCGGAATTTACTTCTAACCAAAAAGCGATAGTGGTTGCTAGAGTCGATTGTTTCTTTAATTCCGCCTTTTGACTTCTTGTCGTGATAATTCAAAAGAAACTTTCAACTCCTAACACATATTTTTACTTCTAACCACTAAGTGGAACACCACTTCATAAATTTACCTTTAAATGAATTGATGTTACTGAATATTTTTCCAAAATTTTTCATCCCCTATTTCACTCCCTTAGTCGATGAATTTTGAAAAACATTCAAAAACTTATTTTTTGTAACCAATCGAGACGCCAAGTACACATTTTCTGAGGTTTAGCTTAAAAAATGCATTCGTAAGAACATAAAATTTTCGTTCCCTATGTGACATCCCTAGGGGCTGAATATCCAAAAACATTGAACAAGTATCCTTTTTTCATTTCTAACCTGAAAGTAAAATATCAGTTTTCATAGATGTAGCTCTGAAAATGCTTTAGTAGTTCTTTGATAGAGATTTGTTTAAAAAAAACTTCCACCCACAATTTCGTCCCCATAGTGGTTATAATGTCAGAAAGGAAGACACTTTCATTTATTTCTGACTGAGAAACCAAATACCAATTATCGTAGTCTTAATAGCGACATATTTTCAAAAAACGTTTCAACCCTTATTCAACTCCCTTAGGAGTACAATTTCGATAAATTCCTTCCAAATTTCAAGTTTCTATCCTTAGCAATCTGGGCTGGACGATGATGAGCCAGTCACTGAGTCGGTCGGGACACTTCCTTTTATCCACTGAAGTGTCAAAGAAACTGGCACAGGCATGCGTATTCAAATAGAGAGATAGGTGAACAGGCAGAATCCTGTGCTGCGGTCGGCAACGCCTATATAAGACAGCAAGTGTCTGGCACAATTGTTAGGTCGGTTGCTGCTGCTTCAACGGCACGTTATCAATATTTAAATGAGTTTGAACGTGGTATTATAGTCGGCGCACGAGCGATGGGACTCAGCATCTCCGAGGTAGAGATGAAGTGGGGATTTTCCATTATCAGGAATCCCGCGAAACATCAGATATCAGACATCGCTGATGTCGAAAAAAAGATCCTGCAAGAATGGGGTCAACGACGACTGAAGAGAGTCATTCAACGTGACAGAAGTGAAACCCTGCAGATTTCAATGCTGGGCCATCAACAAGTGTCAGCGTGAGGACCATTTAACAAAACATCATCGATATGGGCATTGGAGCCGAAGACTCACTCCTGTACACTTGATGACTGCACGACACAAAGCTTTACGCTTCGTCTGGGCCCCTCAACACCGACATTGGACTGTTGATGACTGGAAACATGTTGCCTGGTCGGACGAGCCTCGTTTCAAATTGTATCGACCCGATGGACGTTTATGGATATAGAGACAACCTCACGAATGCATGGACCCTCCATGTCAGCAGGGGACTGTTGAAGTTGTGGAGGCTCTGTAACGGTGAGCGGCGTGTGCAGTTGGGACCCCTGTTTCATCTAGGTACGACTCTGACAGGTGACACGTACGTGAGCATCGGCCTGATCACCTGCATCCATTCCTGTCAACTGGGCTTTTCGACGGACTTGAGCAATTTAAGTAGGACAACGCGTCACCCCACGCATCCAGAATTGCTACAGAGTGCCTCCAGGAACACTCTTCTGAGTCTGAACACTTCCGCTGGCCACCTAACTCTCCAGACATGAACATTATTGAGCGTTTCCAGAATGAGATCTTCACTCTGCAGCGGAGTGTGCGCTGATATGAAACTTCCTGGCAGATTAAAACTGTGTGTCGGACCGAGACTCGAACTCGGGACCTTAGATTTCGCTGGCAAGTGCTCTACGAACTTTTTTTTGTTAACATAAATGAGTATAGAGTCTCACCATCGCAGCATCCCAAAATTTTTAACGTTATTTTTTGTGGTGGGGGGGGGGGGGGGGGGGGAGCACAGGATAAAGAAAACAAATAGGCTGCAGATTGCAGATAGAGAGCTATGGGTGAAAAGGATAAACATGTGTAAGGGAAAAAAAATTAGAAGAGGAGGAGAAAAGAGAAGTGAAATAAAATAGGAATACTTTCCGCGCCATGCTCCACTTTGGCGCGCCATCAGAACAAAATGCATTCTATCATTGACCATTAAAGGGGGAACGTGGGATCGTCCAGTCTTGGCTGGCACGGTTCGTTGAGATTCCACCTTTGAGGCGGGTTGGTGAAAATACTGTGTAAATAGTTCGCGGAAGTGGCCCGATAGTGTCGATGTCGGCCAAGGGTGTGGTGGTGTAGTTGGAGGCGTCTCCAAAAGTCCGCCAGATCGACGATGTCGTCCCGGAAGAGGTAGTTGACAGCCATGCCACTGATCCATGTGATGGCGTGCCACTTAGCCGATGCAAAGTAGGTCGTGTAGGGATATATCATCATGGTAGGAGAAACATGATCTTTTGTACAAGGGTCCAGACAGCTGCTGCTGACCCACACTCAAAACGATGTAAATCTGTATCTTCGACGTTGCCCTTGAGGCACAGGGGTGAGTCCACCAGTGCGATGAGATGCAGATTCTGTCTTGTAGTATACTTGCCGTTGACGAGAAGGTACCACATAGAGGTGGTGTCAGTGATGTGATGTGGTTGGTGGATAGTTTTCCAAACTGTAGCCCATGAAACTTGGGGGTGACGTGTTTCGACAGGGTTGCGTGGTGGAGACTTTCGGAGAAGGTAATAGATGTCGCGGGTGGTCGTCTTCCTGGCCCTGGGGAGCTCGGTGCATATGTAGCTGTACTCCAAAAAGAAACGGCCGATATGTGACATCGGAGGTGGGATGTGTGCCAGAGACGTCGGTGGGCGTCTCGAAACAGGTGCGAGCTCGGTGGTCAACATTCCAGTAAAACTAGCATTTTGGCTTTTCAATAACCTGCGCGTAGTATTGGTGTAAAGTGCCGTAGCCCTGGCTCTCATATTAACCAGATCGAGGCCACCGTCCCGCTTTGGTAAGGTGAACAGCTTCATACTGGACTTTGAAGATGCGTCCAGAACAAATAAAATAGGCAAAATCTGACTATAATCTGGCCGCCATTGTCGCAGTGATGGGCAGAATCTGCGCTATATGGGGTATCCGGGCTGCCAGACGGGTATTTACGAAGGTGACTCTCTGGCACATATTCAGCGGGCGTAGTATGTGATTTTGTATGTTGGCCCGGTAGCGTTGCAGTAGCGCCCGAAAACTGATCACCGAGGTGCGGCAAATGTCTCGCGTATACACTAATCTGAGAGAACGAAGGGTGTCCACCAGCTGAAATGGGACTACGCTGTCTGCGGGAAGGCCGACGCCGATCTTCATAGCGCATGATTTTGCCACATTCATAGCGCTCCCTGCCCTTGCACTGTAACGGGTAATTCACTGCATCGCAGCTTGTACGTCGGCCTCTGAACGTACGACGAGGGCCAAGTCATCCTCGTAAGCTCGGCAGCGGAGTGAAATACCTGTCAAACGTTGCCGTAATCCGCAAATGAGTGGTTCCATCGCAATGGCATAAAGCACCGCCGCCAAAGGGCAACCCTGCCGTACTGAGCGTTCAATAATTATAGGTTCTGTAAGTCTGCCGTTGACGAGAAGTCTGGACGTTGCTCCACGAAGGAGCAGCATAATCACTTGCGTGAACGTCGGGGAATTGCCATTCGGTCCATCACTGCGTTGAGGAATGCATGATTGACGCGGTCAAACGCTTGTTTGAAGTCGATGGAGATTAAACCGCCTGGCAGTCGCGAGTGTGTAGGCACAGCGATCACATCTCGATATTCACTGAGGGCTGTCTGTATATTACGATCGCCGCCTAAGGATGTTTGTTCGTGGGAAACAATGTCTCGTAAGACATGTTTGAGTCGCACTGCTAGAAGGAGTGTGAAAATCTTGAAGTCGGAATTGAGTAACGTGATAGGCCGATAACTGTCGAGTCGTGTTCCTCCTGCGGGTTTCGGGACTGGTAAAAGTAAGCCTTCCATGAACATTGGTGGCGGGTTCGCCGCGCCAGACAAAAGTTCCCAGTACATGTCCCTCCATCGTGGCAACATCAAATCTTGGAACGTTCTGTAAAATTCGAGAGGTAAACCATCCGGGCCGGGAGATCGATTCAGAGACCCTTTGGCCACAGCGCCATGGACGTCGTCGGTGGTCACATCAGAAGTCAGGAGGGTTGCAGCTGCTGCGTTTAGAGTAGCAAGTGTCTCCTGGGTAACCTCAGCAATGGTCTCTGCACCGGCAGGTACTTCTTGATAGAAAAGTCTATAGTGCGTTTTGAATGCATACCCAATGGTAGCTTGCGAAGTCAGCCGTCGTCCATCAGGTACGTCTAAAGTTGTCATTAAAGCCTGTCGGCGTCGACGAACATTTTGAACAATATGACACATAGAAGGTTCTTCACCATTAATCCTATCTTGGCTGCGTGCTCGTAAAATGGCTCCCTCTAGACAGCGTCTGGTCAAGGTTAAAATCTCTGCCTTGATGCGTTGAGCTTCTTTTAGACTATCCGGGGATGGAGGATGATCCATGAGTTCACGTAGAGCGCTATAGTAGAAATCAGTTGTGTGGTGATTCCACCTGGCTTTGGCTCTGCCATAGTGTGCCAATGTACGTCGGATGGCCGCTTTGCCGCACAGCAACCACCACTGAAGTGTGGTCTCGTAACGCATAATGCGTTGAACACAGGTGTGCCACGTGTCGGTGACCTGTTGTCGACATTCAGGGTCCCGCAGTAGCGTGACATTGAGTTTCCAATGTCCTGCACTATGACATATAGATTGTCGACGTAGGTTCATGGTACAGATGTAGATGACATGATCCGAAAAGGCAGACGGCCAACGTTCCGCATCGAGGAGAACTGAGCGTCAGAGATGTATGTTCTATCAAGTCGGCTGGCGGAGTGGCTCGTGATGTGTGTACACCCCGGGCGGTCGCCGTGTACCACTCGCCAAGTGTCGAGGAGATGAAGGTGGCGGACGAGGAAGCGAAGTTCTGGACATGTGGTGAAATGGGGGTATTGGTCTGTGCGCTCGAAAACACAGTTGAAATCTCCACCTACGGTGAGATGATTGTATCGACCAAGGAATAAAGGCGTGGTACCTTCTGCGTAGAACTGGGAGAGATTCCTCCGTTTTATCTGTGCACGATGGGACGTAGAAATTTATGATTTTGAGTCCAACCGTTATGGCCACCCCTCGCGCCGTTGGGAGGTATGCGACATCGGGAACTGCAATCCCTTCTCGTAGGAGGATGGCTGCGCCTGTGTGTTCCATAGCTGCAGGGGCGGCGTACGTCTCATATCCATAACACCCAGTCCAAGTAGCTTCCCTCAGTTCTTGTAAGAGGGCGATGTCGAAGTCTGCTGCTCTAAGCGTGTCACGGAGCAGTTGAAGTTTAACGTGGGAGCCGATATTATTAGTATTGATTGTAGCTATTCGGTACGTCTGATGTGAGATCCGTGCAGCCGATAGGTTCGTAGCTGGTGAAGATTGTCGTGGTGGATGCTGGAAGTCCATAGAAGTCGCAGGAGTCGCCGTAGAAACTTCCCCCATTTTAGTGTTGGTCTAACGGAGGAACAGATCTCATTTCCGCATCAGATGGAGGTGAGAAATCCGTGTCATCCGCCAATGAAAAATCGACAGGTTTGACATCGGCGAGAGGTGGCAGCGCTGGCCGAGTCGGCTCAATTGCGTCGGTGACAACAGGCGTACCATGTTCCATAGCTTCTAGGCGCGGGGCTAGCGCATGATCTCTGTTGGACGGTTCACCGTCTTGTGGATGTCGCGTCTCCGTGGCATGGGAGAAAGTGTTATCGTGTTCTCCGTCAGAGTTATGTGCCATCTCTTCGTCCTGTGGAGGGGGCCCAATGGTCGATTCTGATGTCTTGCGGCGTTTTTTCGTCGTTTGGGCGACTTCTGCTTTCGGCAATGAGTTTCGGTGGTTGAGGAAAGAAGAGATTCACGTCGTCCCGGTACAAAAGCCGCGGGTGCTATGATGCGGTCGTCATTCTCCAGAACACTCTCATTGGTATCCTTGTGATCTTCTAGCGTGGGTGTGTCCGGCTGTTGGACATGATCACGGGCGGCATCGCCTGTGTCAAGGTGCTGGGACGCCTCCGGGTGTAACGGACCAGAGAGACGCTCATGAATGGCGTCTTGTGAGGGCTGGACGTGCAGTGTCGCCACACAGGTGACTGGAGGGGTGGTCGTGGTTCTGTCGGTGTTCGTATCGTCGGGCCTTAGTTGTGTGATGCGGCGTTGCAGGCATTCATTACCGACGTGGCCTTCTTTGCCACAATCGGAACATGTTCGAGGTTGTCCGTCGTAAACGACCACCGCACGGCAGCCGCCGGTAGAAATGTACGATGGAACGTACCGTTTGAGATCGATTCGGACTTGTCTCACACCATTAAGCACCGGATACGTCGTAAACTGTGCCCATGTCTCGGCTACGTGGCTCTGGACTTTTCCGAACGGGCTTAGCGCCGCGATGACTTCATCTTCATTCACCTCGAAAGGCAGTTCGAATACACAGATCGCCCGAAGGCCAAGTCCTGCATGGTCGACATCGACAAGTCCGACGTTTCCGTCGGAGTGCCTAAATTTTAGTCCATGTCGCGTCCTTTGAATAATCTCGTTGCAGGGAGCGTCGGAAGTCATCTTAACATAAACGACGCTGCTAATGAGCGATAGGTGTATGCCGATGAGTTCGTCACGGGGGATCTTCACGTCTTTGCGTAGGATGCGTTCGACGTCCAGTGCTTTGGGTCGTGCGTATTCATTTGAGAAGGTGAACTTAAGAGTGTTCTTCCTGTAAGAGTTGGCCATTAGAGCTTGTCCCACTGAGAAGCGCTGTGGCGAGGAAGTAAACAAAACACTCCGCGGCGTGAGCGACCGAGCGCGGTGCGGACTGCTGCCCTGCCGAACGCAGACTGAGCTACCCAAGCCCCGTACTCACAGGTACTGGCACAAGTAAATCTGTGAGAACGGGGCGTGTGTTGTGCTTGGGTAGCTCAGTTGGTAGATCACTTGCCCGCGAAAGGCAAAGGTCCCGAGTTCGAGTCTCGGTCCGGCACACAGTTTTAATCTGCCAGGAAGTTTCATTATTGAGCGTATCTGGGACGCCTTGAAATGTGCTGTTCCGAATAGATCTCCACCCCATCGCACTTTTACGGATTTATGGACAGCCGTACAGGATTCGTGCATTAGTCGACTCCATGACACGTCGTGTTGTGGCATTTCTGCGTGCTGGCGGGGACCGTAAGCGATATTAGTCAGGTGTACCAATTTCGATGGCTCTTCGTTGTATCCATTGTCACTGCACTCGAAACTGAAATCAAATTTCATAATGTGTAAACGAGTAGAGCACGGAAGGCACAGTGCTGAGGCGGGCAGCTGGACGGCAGCCCCCGTGCCGTATCCTGGAGCGCGTCCGCGGTCAGCGCCCCCGGAGGGCCGCGCAGCCGCGGGGCGGTCTCGCAGCGCCGCGGCCGGGATGCGCTGCGCGCGGAGCAGCGCCGCACGTCGCCGCCTATCGCCATTGTCCACGGCGGCGGAGCCGGCAAGTGGCAGGTTTATTAGGGCTGCGGCGCAATTTACACTGCACACCTGGGCCTGCCGCAGCCTGTAATCTCGCCGTAATCGGCGGCATTACGGGGACGCGCCGCCATTGTGCACCGCCGAGGTAGCTGTAATTCCAAGCTCCAGCGGCGAGTGCCATGCGCGCCGGTGACACTGGAACAATCTCTCCCCCCCCCCCCCCCCTCTCTCACTCTCTCTCTCTCTGTTTCTGCTCGTCCCCTACCTCCCACTCCCTGTACGTCTCTCTCCCGATTCAGATTGCCACACGGGCAGTCGCGTCTGCATTTAGCCGCAGCACGCTCGAATTGCAGCGAGTAATTCTCGCCGGCGTCTCTCAAAGCGGGACGTGTCAGCGCCGCCGTGGCCGAAGTCCGCCCCTGAGCTGCGCGGCCAATTTTTTAATGCGGGCTAACTGCCACGTACCGGCCGATTGATATGTAATTTAGAAATGGCGCGCTTTACTTCCCAGTTCGGCGGTTACAGTAAGGGAAACTTTGCTGCCTCTCGGTCCGACCGCCCGCGGCTGGTTTTCTCCGGGCGACAGTCGCCGCCGACGTTGGAGAGTTCCGGCGCCGGCTGGCGTTACCAGTCGACCCCAGTGCACGACTTTTACCTGAGAATCTGATAACTAGAATTTCTTGCTCAACGAATTTTCTATTTAAATACATCCTGTCACAAGAAATAGGTAAATAAATCATTTTATAATAAATTTATTTAATTCCGGTTTTGTCCGAAAGCCTTTCACCAACATCATTACCGGGGGTTGGGCTTTTTCCTCCGCTCCGGCTCCTTTAAAACTAGTCAAGTCGTCTCTCCTATGGTGTTTCTTAGGATCTTATGCTACTTAATTTACATTGTCGCACAATTTGACATTGTGCTGTTTTTTTTTTTTTTTAATTTCGTATTTATTCCGACCGGTTTCGGGTTTAAACCGTCATCCAGTGGCTACACCAAAGTCAAATAGAGAAAAAACAAAATCTTACAACATACATAGTCCAAAAACATATGTGTTAAACCAAACGTAATTTCAAACATACAAAATAAAAGTAAAAAAAGGTCTCACATATCAAACATGGTACAAGATCACCATTCTTATTAAAAATCACAGCTGTAATGTATGACATAATAGCATAGTATACAACACAATAATATGGCCCATTCAGTGCCAAGAGTCAAACTGAACGTTATAGCTTCCGGTGGAACCAGAAGAATCCTATACGATGAAATACCAAAGAAGCCACATGCCAAAGATACTCCTATGGTAGTCATTATATCGATTGCTATAAATTCTACCAAAAACTTTAATACAGGAACATGACTCCACATGCAGAAGTATATGTACTTTTTTGTGTACAACGTCTAATACAGTCGTTTTCACAAATGTAATAAGCTTTTAAAGTGGTTCAAATCACTGGAAAGGTTACAGAGGTGGTTGTCTACGCCGATACACATTCATTGATTTTAACCCTTTCATCTTTGTGATGGGTCAGGAGTGATAATTAAACCTTTACCTTTGTGTTTTATGATTAGACCTCAGCATGTCATTTCATCTTTCAAATGATGTAATGAAGTTTTTACAGTCTTCTACTTGGAAGTTGCATTTTGACTGTTGCCTATAAATAGCATTGTTGCCAAAGCACATATGTTTTTTTCAGTACGTCTATCTTGTTGAGAGGTGGCATGAGCCCCCTCTCATATTTCTATCGTAGTCTGAGTAATTTGATTTTCCTCTCTAATTGCATGCGGTGAAAAGTTGCTATTCCTTCACACGCGGACTTCCCATGCAGCGTCTCTCGTCACCCGTGTGGCCCGGTGACAGGCAAGTACTGCTGAGCTTGAAAGAGATAAGCCAACGGGTGTGAGGGAGTCAAGTGGATGCTTTCCAGACGCCGACATTGTCATAAGAGCGGGAGCGACATGCCGAAAGGGGCCAGAAGGAGCGGTTGGGCTAGAGATTCCGTTACTTCACAGAAACTTAGGGAAAACACTTTCTGGCAGGCTACCAGCGAGGCGTGGGAATGACGTGTTCCCAGGCAGTCTTGGCGGGCAAATTCCCGCGTTTTCTGCAAAATCATAACTGTGATTGGCTTGCTCAGGGCATAGCTCCGTGACTTAGCAAAATCAGCGCATAAATTGGCGCCAAGAATCTCCATTGGTGGAAAGGTAGTGCTTCGGCAATAGAGTGGAATTTTCCGCTGGTTTTTGAGTTGCTGATTGGAACGTTTAACTACGGCCACTGTCGTGGGGCCGGGAATGTTGTGTGTTCGGCTTGTACGGGTGCTCTTGAGGTCGTCGGCACTCGCCTTTCGGTCGGAGTAGGTTACAAGACTGAGCTCTCGCTGCTCTGGACAGCCTGCCTTCCATTGGCTGTCTAATATACTTTTATTTAATTGTAACTGTTTGATGAAGTTGCTGAAGTTTAGACTTCAACGTAACTTTCCGAGTACAGTTGGCAATTGAGCGTTCTGCGCACAAGCAGCCTATGTTGTCTGTCTTGAGCAGTTTTGGCTAAAGTTGGCTGTATCGGAGTTAATGTGTGACTTCCCTTGTTAAAATCAGTCACTGTACCGTCAGTGATTGTGTGGCGAGCCTTCTTCGTCTCCCTCAGTGGCACATTTGTGTCTTTAGTCTGGAACAACCAGACCAGGATAATTTGTTTCGGGCTATACTCGCAACATTATCATCGACACGACGGGACGTCGAAGTAACCAGCCATCGCCTCCGGTACGCCAGATCGTGTTCTTGCAGTTAAGAAGACAGTTTGGTAATGTATGTCCGCAGCACCGGCAGATTAGGGATTTTCCTAGGTGATAATCAGAGATCAGCAGAGCGCGCCTGTTCGTCTTTTTATAAATTTGTTCTGTCTTGGGTGTTCATTGTCTGAGTTCTCACTACTGTAGCAGCAATTAATGTTGGGTTGGCTGTGTGTTTCTCTTTAGATTTGAGTTGCAGGGAATTGGCTCCACATACCACTTCGTCATAAATGTCACAATCTAGTTTAGGGACAACTTCATCTTCACAGCATTTATCTGAGTATCCTATTTGAGCCAATTTGATGTATTGTAAATGTTTCATGTGTTTTGTTTATTATTTTGAGTTTAGTCATAATAAATCATATTGTTATTTTGGACAGAACTTTTATTCTGTTAATCGGTAGAGCAACCCTTTCATTTCTCACTATGTTAATGAAACTTTCCTTTATTTAACTTATTTATCAAATTAAATTATTGCAGGTGCCAAACTCTTTTCTACTCCACTTGCAGGGTTGATTACAGTTAGTTCGCGTTTCTTTGTAATCCATGTGCAACAGCAAAAGTCGGAGTTGGAATAGGGTGGGGGCTTAGAACGTCATTTATATATGAAGATTCTAGAAGAATTTAGTGTTAAATACACTGCTAGCCCCGGCACCTCTCAATGTCGGGGAAGTAATAAATTCTCGTGCATACTGGAGTAATAATATTATGATCATTGAGAACTACGGATGAGACAGACAACTCAAGAATGCTCTATCAATGAAAGTGAAGTGTAAATACATATTTCTGAATGTTTGTCTCCGTTATTCTTCCATAATTCGCTTAGATATCTTAGAAATTCACATTAACTGACTAGATAATAAAAGTCATAACATGTATTACACTTTTGTGTTAATGAATTGTTCCTTCCTCACGTGGAAGACTTGTCAATTTTCTTTTTGTATTCAATGAATTAGAGACATTGGCAAACTTTTTTCCTGGTTCGTTTGTTTTTCAGGTTGATTCATCTATGGTTAAATTTAATGTAGCGCATAACTCACCATTTTTTCTAGAGTACAAAACGACATCCATTCATATGGATGTTGGCAATAAGAAATGTACATAACATAATTTTCATAATAGTATTTTCCTGTAATTAATAACTGTACATGTTGGAGCAGAACATCACTGTGTGGATGGCGTTCAGTTTTTGAGAGGTTCATACACTGTATTCAACCTTGTTTTAGTTTTTATTTCATCCATTCCTTGCATGGAATATCTTAATGGTTCAAATGGCTCTGAGCACTATGCGACTTAACTTCTGAGGTCACCAGTCGCCTAGAACTTAGAACTAATTAAACCTAACTAACCTAAGGACATCACACACATCCATGCCCGTGGCAGGATTCGAACCTGCGACCGTAGCAGTCACTCGGTTCCAGACTGTAGCGCCTAAAACCGCACGGCCACTATGGCCGGCAGAATATCTTAATGCATCACACGCTTAGAACAAGTTGTGTCATGATTGTAAAATGACACTAATTTACATTACAGACATGAAAACTTTATGGTGTACATTGACACTGTGGTGTACTTTATAAGCCTATTACATATACGAGAACGACTGTACTACTCCTTGTATAAAAAAAAATACTAGGTACATTTAGGTATATGGCGTGAATGCCCACATGGAGGTTCATGTTCCTGTGTAAACGTTTCTCGTAGCATCTACCACAGTCGATCTGATGGCTGCCATAGGAGTATCTTTGCCACGTCACATGGCTTCTTCGGTATGGTTTCATATAGGATGGATTTGGTTCCACCAGAATTTACAGCGTTTAGCTTGTCTTTTGTCACTGAATGGGGCACATCATTAAGGTGGATGCTGTGATATTCTGTTGCGCACTTCAGCTGTGATTTCATTAAGGGTGGTTATCTCGTTTTGTATCTTGTATGACATGTAAGACATTTTTTATTTTCATTTAGTTAGTGTCAAATTACGTTTGGTTTGCAAAATTAGTTTTTGTATTTTGTACCTTTTCTGCTTTTTTTCTGTATTTGACGTTGTTACATTTCCTGGATGTTGGTTTAAGACCGAGACCGATTGGAATAAATACGAATTTAAAAATAGCACTGTATCATACATTTTATACAAAATGTCTCGGCTGTTGATTGTCAACTAATAAATAATGTTTGATTTGCAGTGCTTTGTTGTTTTAGTGATTCTTCCACGTGGCATACTTTCTATATGTTCATCTTAACTAATATCATATTGTTGTATCATTTGTGTTTTGCATATTCAGGTCAATTCAAATGCCATGACTTCAAGTAGTATTGTCGGTGGGGATTCCAGCACACTTTCTTTATGTTGTGCATTTTGGCCTACTTTCTTTACACTTAGTGATGAAGTCATCGGTTTTTCTTTTCAGGCGGTGTGTATTAGTACTGTAGGTGGCGAGACGAGAGCACTGGACTCACACAGCGCCTTGTCCTTCTCATGGAGTGGTCACGTCTACTCATTACAAGAGAACGTCACCATCTTCACTAAGTGACAAACCCTGTCCCTCTTTCCATCCCTCCTCGTCCCTTCCCTTTCGACCATAACGCTCCTAACCTCCCCCCCCCCCCCCTCCCGTACCTCTTCCCTCCCCTCCCCTTACCGGCCAATCACAGTGCTCAGTTAAAACGACACACACAATTTACGGAGTTGTGGTGAAATTTACTTGATTATTTTAACAAAATACAAACTTTCAGAGCGGTCGGATGGTTTTCATACATGGTGATTTGCCTTTTTCGTTACTATGGCCAAAATGGTTCAAATGGCTCTGAGCACTATTGGACTTCACAGCTGAGTCATCAGTCCCCTAGAACTTAGAACTACTTAAACCTAACTAACCTAAGGACATCACACACATCCATACCCAAGATTACTATGGC
Organism: Schistocerca gregaria; assembly: GCF_023897955.1. Lineage (NCBI taxonomy): Eukaryota > Metazoa > Arthropoda > Insecta > Orthoptera > Acrididae > Schistocerca > Schistocerca gregaria. The sequence goes on along the minus strand of NC_064924.1, from coordinate 405,876,999 downwards.
CATTAAAATACTAAGCTGAGTTTGGCTCTGATTGACAGGGGATAGGATGCGAGGGGGGGGGGGGGGGAGTAAGCTGGCAGGGGTGGGGGAGAGGAGGGAGAAATGAGTCTGGGGCTTCTCACTTGATGATGGTGATGGTAACGTCATCAGGGGCGTGGCTTCGTCACAAAATATAAATAAAGTGCGCCAGAAACAAAGTGTGCTGAGATCTCCACATTCGGTATTACAATCTCCTTTTTACCAATTAAAGTACATTCACCCACGTATGTAAAGAAGTTTATTTTACATGATTCTATCCTTTTTTCATGAACAATTGCAAGCCTCAGTCCGTAGCACGAAGAAGGCTCAGAAGGTTACCCCGACCTTTGGGCGTAGGAAGACACGCTGGTTCCTTCACTGTAACGTGCGTGCGGCCCATAGCTTCTAAGGGCATAACAGACGTGTTATTGCTGAATCTCGTGTGGCTAGAATCCGACTGTACCTCTAAGAAGAAAAGTAATCCCTGACAGTACGAAGGATGTAATGCGACTAGTTAGCAGGCTGGGGTCTCGTTCGTAATCGGAGTTAACCAGACAAATTGCCACACCAACTAAGAACGGCCACGCATCACCACCCACCAAATCAAGAAAGAGCTATTAATCTGCCAAACATGTCGGTGTCCGGGCCTGGTGAGGTTTTCCGTGCTGAGCCAAATTAAGTCGCGGGCTCCACTCCCGGTGGTGCCTTCCGTCAGTTCCTTTAAGTTTCAGCTTTGGAGTATCCGCAGTCACAGAACGGTGCATGTGTAGCTATACAATATAGAACTTCTTTGGCGACAATAGTCAGTAAATGTCTGAAGACAGCCTTGTAAGCCGAAAACCGGTTAACAGAATCAATGCATACTGCAGAACGAAAGCAAACTAGCGCTTTTCATTTCATATCTTTGTTACTCAGAAATAGTTAAACAGGTCTAACTTATTTCTGTTTTATTATTTGGCCCACATATTGTGTTGCACCCGAAATATTTAACCGCATTACCTTGCTCTGTGATCTGATTATCAGTTTCTGTCTTAAATTGCGTGGGCTGCTGTCCTAAAGTGAAATTTATTTTGTCTTCATAGTAGAGATGTTGACATGGTACTCTCTGGCTATTTTACTTAAACCAAAAACAGCTTGTTGCAGGTCATTTTTAACTATCATCAGAAATAGTATACTAACATCCATATTAATTTTAAAAAGTTTTACTGTCTGTACTAAAGTTTTCGAAAAGATATCGATATGCAGGATGTTAAAGAAACAGTAATCCACGTTTCGAGGGGTGGTAGTATGGCCTAAGACAAGAAAAAATGTCCAGTAAAATCGGGCTCTAAAATGCATACCTTATTTCTATAAGCACATTACCATCTTTCCTACTGCGAAACGCATCTCTTCTATTGGAATCTCTATGGTATTACGAACGACGAACAGAATGCAGTAAACAAACTGGAACGTCCCCTTCGGAAAATTATAAATAACTGTGCTGGAAAACCTCTACGTTATTCGATTTTCAAACAGCTGAGCAAAACTGAACGTACTCGACATTTCTCTCTTTACTTATTCCGATCAACACTAAACTGACACAATATTTTTAGCGCAGCGCATGTCTCCCTAAATCCACCACTGCCGGCGGCTCACCTCCAACTGCGCAGCGCTACGCGCTGTTCACATCCAACTTGCCCAACACTACAATAGCAAATATTCCAACAATGCAAAATCAGCCACAGACTGCACACAGCACAGTCAGTGATTTTCATACAGAGCGATACGTGGCGTTACCAACATAAAAACCTAAACAGCCTACTTACAAAATGAGTAAACGAAAGAAAACACATTATTTTGTTACTGCGAAACATCAGAGCTTCTAATGTAATCTGCTTGCTATTACATACTACCTGCCACAAATAAAGGTCATGACTGTCATTTCACGCCTGGAATAGAAGGATTCCATTATGTTGGTAACTGCAAAGATACAACTACACTGTCAATAAGATTCACGAACTTATCAAAACACGGACTGGATGCATTAGAAGCAATGCATGCGCTGAACTTAATCAGGACTGTGAATTAGTTTACAGTAACAAATATTTACCTGCATGCTGTGTTCATGCACAATAGCAGAGAGATGTGTCCATATAAGGTTTACTGCATGGACATTTTTATCTTGTCTTCTTTTTACCATAATGTCAACTCTCAAAATGTGGTATACTAGGTGACTGAGGACATCCATGTCTAACTTCTTTGTTTATTTCAGCCAAATTATGTCTGCTGACTTCTATTTTTACTTGTATTTTGTTGTTCATATATAAACTCTGTACTGCTCTTATTTGATAAATGGGATCACTCTGTTTCTTAAAATTTGCTGCTGTGTACGATTTACTTTATCTAACGCCTTATGTTTGTCAATGAAGCCAATGAAAATTGGTAAATTCAGGGTGTTTTTCTATTAGCTGTGTCATAGTGAAAATAACGTGAGCATGATTTCCTTTTGCAAAAACTGTGTTGGCCATCTGATAACAGTTTCAGCGATTGGTAATAGTCGTTTCGTTAAAATTCTAGCATAACATTTATAAAGCGTTTTAGAACACTATTCCTCTATAGTTCAGACATTCATGTATGTTTCCTTCAGTAAAACTTAGGTATACTTGCATTTTGGCTATATTCTGTTGTATCACATCCTGGGATCTTTCCGTACTTGCTAGATGTTATTTCATCACGTAGGTGTGTTCCTCCACCAGTATTAAAACTACCTTCCTATATGAAAATACTCGTTGTTGGAAATACAATAGCCTTTTCACAAATGCGTTACGCAGTTATTATTGTGACGGCTCCCTTGCTTAAGTGGAGGAAACATTTATTCAGAAGAATTTTTTTAGCCTCAAGTTACGAGCACTGTTTGTAGACAAATCGAGTATACTTTCAAGGCAGTTCATTTTATAGAGAAAACGACTACTGAGGATGAAGTACAACACATTTTTAAAACATATTACAAGCACTATGCCTCATGGAGCTAATATGTCAGTAAATCTGCTATGGTGCTAGGCTGGCGCAAATTTCTAACACGTCCATCTTGTCTCTATGTGATATATATGGTAAGACAATAGAGATATCGAAAGCAGACTGGCTTGGGCGAAGAAAGTTTTCTTAAAAAATTAACAGAAAATCAGGTATTGAACCATCCTACAAACAGAAACCAATCTGTTTAAGATACTACCAGCGAGTGCTTTGACAAAGCCGACATCTACTGGACGCCATGTTTCGTAAGATCGACTTGTTGCTTGTCGGCTACTGTCTGTGTTCAAAGTGAACGACGAACAGGCGAGTCCTCTCTCTCTTTATCCCACAAGTTACAAACAGCGCCTACAGTCTTTTGCACAGGGTTTTACTGCCACTACCGCGGACCAACTACAAAATCAGTAACGACGCGGTGCACAGACACTCCTGGGGAACGTTTACTTACCACATAATTTGTTAACTCTATTCAGAATAGAGAATGAGTAACTGATACAATAAACGAAAGAAACACCACGAACAAAATAAACGTAAATCACCACGCGCAGATAGACTATACGCTCGATCTAGAGAACGTTGCAAGATGTTCAAATTATCAACATAGTCGTCCGACGGAGAGGGAGGGCGGTCAAGAGGTGCATTTGTCCCCCCCCCCCCCACCTTCCCCTCCAGGAATCTGGGCTACTTCTGTTCGTCATAGAATTCTTCCGCACCTCTGGCAATGATTGTCAGCAATGCTAATAGATCGCAGACTTGGCATTCCCGAGAGCGATGAAGAATGCTGTGGCTTTGTCAGTCACTGTGAGGGGTGAGTTTGCTAAATGCGAAAAAACTACAGGAAACGGTCCCCGAGAGCATCCAACTTGACAGTATGGGCAGTCATAGCCGTTGTTCATGATTTATTCACGACCGGTTTCGCTGGGTTACAGCAGCATCTCCAAGAGATTCTACATGAAAAGAAAAGTATTCTTGTAATCCATACACTATAAGATTGGTTAAGAACAGCCACTAAAGGAAAACCTAAATAAAAGTACTTACAGTGGTGTCACGTAGATCAGCAAAGGGTGACACAAACAACGTTCGCAGTCACATTATCCAACCCCATGATGAGGGAGAGCTGTAAACAAATAATAACCGGCAACACTTTCTTTTCGTCATAGTCCTTCATCCCCTGCACTGTTCGTCCCAGTGATCTGGCGGTTATTATTTGTTGACCACTTAGCGTCTTCATGGAATAGAATTTTGTGACTGCGAATGTTGGGGCCGTCTCCGCGTGCTAATCTATTTGACACTACTGTGTTTCGGTTTATTTTTATTGGCTGTTCTTAATTAATGTTTTAAGTATATAGATTACAAGTATGTTTTCCTTTCTATGTAGAACTGTCTGAAGATGCTGCTGTAACGCAGCGAAACCGATCGTGAATAAATTATCAATTAACAGCTATTTGCGGTTTTATTCAAGTTGAGTTTAGAATGGATTCCTCACAGCATAAGTAGCAATAAAGGTCATATGGAGTAAAATGCGTTAGGAAGGGAATCACACCCAAATGCAACTGGATCTTTAACAGTATACGTTTCACTGATTGAAAGCACACTTGCGAACATAACACATAAAGTGGCAATATTCTGTCGTTACTGTTGTACTAGCACCACAAATTATAGTTCAGTAATGTTGTCCATGACGGTGGCTCACTCACGTTTGGTATTAGGATGCATCCGCTTCACTGGTTTCGTCGACTCACTCATGGACAACATTACACCGCGCAACAGAGTGTGCAGATGAAACTCTAGTACAGACAGTATATTCCCACATTGGGTGGTTTGTTCTTATCGTGTGCTCTCAATCACTGAAATGTACAATGTCAAAGATACACTCCTGGAAATGGAAAAAAGAACACATTGACACCGGTGTGTCAGACCCACCATACTTGCTTCGGACACTGCTAGAGGGCTGTACAAGCAATGATCACACGCATGGCACAGCGGACACACCAGGAACCGCGGTGTTGGCCGTCGAATGGCGCTAGCTGCGCAGCATTTGTGCACCGCCGCCATCAGTGTCAGCCAGTTTGCCGCGGCATACGAAGCTCCATCGCAGTCTTTAACACTAGTAGCATGCCGCGACAGCGTGGACGTGAACCGTATGTGCAGTTGACGGACTTTGAGCGAGGGCGTATAGTGGGCATGCGGGAGGCCGGGTGGACGTACCGCCGAATTGCTCAACACGTGGGGCGTGAGGTCTCCACAGTACATCGATGTTGTCGCCAGTGCCCGTCGACCTGGGACCGGACCACAGCGACGCACGGATGCACGCCAAGACCGTAGGATCCTACGCAGTGCCGTAGGGGACCGCACCGCCACTTCCCAGCAAATTAGGGACACTGTTGCTCCTGGGGTATCGGCGAGGACCATTCGCAACCGTCTCCATGAAGCTGGGCTACGGTCCCGCACACCGTTAGGCCGTCTTCCGCTCACGCCCCAACATCGTGCAGCCCGCCTCCAGTGGTGTCGCGACAGGCGTGAATGGAGGGACGAATGGAGACGTGTCGTCTTCAGCGATGAGAGTCGCTTCTGCCTTGGTGCCAATGATGGTCGTATGCGTGTTTGGCGCCGTGCAGGTGAGCGCCACAATCAGGACTGCATACGACCGAGGCACAAAGGGCCAACACCCGGCATCATGGTGTGGGGAGCGATCTCCTACACTGGCCGTACACCTCTGGTGATCGTCGAGGGGACACTGAATAGTGCACGGTACATCCAAACCGTCATCGAACCCATCGTTCTACCATTCCTAGACCGGCAAGGGAACTTGCTGTTCCAACAGGACAATGCACGTCCGCATGTATCCCGTGCCACCCAACGTGCTCTAGAAGGTGTAAGTCAACTACCCTGGCCAGCAAGATCTCCGGATCTGTCCCCCATTGAGCATGTTTGGGACTGGATGAAGCGTTGTCTCACGCGGTCTGCACGTCCAGCACGAATGCTGGTCCAACTGAGGCGCCAGGTGGAAATGGCATGGCAAGCCGTTCCACAGGACTACATCCAGCATCTCTACGATCGTCTCCATGGGAGAATAGCAGCCTGCATTGCTGCGAAAGGTGGATATACACTGTACTACTGCCGACATTGTGCATGCTCTGTTGCCTGTGTCTATGTGCCAGTGGTTCTGTCAGTGTGATCATGTGATGTATCTGACCCCAGGAATGTGTCAATAAAGTTTCCCCTTCCTGGGACAATGAATTCACGGTGTTCTTATTTCAATTTCCAGGAGTGTATTTTATCTCCACATTCAAGTGGGTGTGCCTCCATTGGAACGCATTTTCGGCGTATGTACATATGACCTTTTTTGTCCCCGTTTAACAAAATCATCCTGTGTTACTTGGGTTTGCTTGTCTGTCAGGCAATTTACGAGAAATTGCGCCCTTCCCTTGGCGAGGCGACAATTTTGGCTCGATATTGCTCTCAAGGTGGATGTCAACCCTTACAGCACAGTGTCAAAGTAGCCCAGAACACTCCTCCCTAGCAAGTGCTACATAAATATGGAAGTCGTCAACCTGGCCAGCATTCGTCCCCAACCCGCCTCCTCAGCCCAGGTCGCTAACTCACGCCTGGGTGGCGACGCTCGACTCGCCGGTAAGCTGATTCGAATCGTGGTGGTGGATGAAATTTTCACTGTCGGTATTTAGCCAGTAAGAGGAAGAGAAGTTTCTCAACACCAATATTTTCTCCAGTGTCCGTGATTAAATTCCTAACCTCTCTGAAGCGTCTCATGGAGTGAGTTCCAGCTACCATTCCGCGTTCGAAGACTTTTTCCCGTCTTGCCACCAAAGATGCTACTGTAAGAAAATGAAACACCTACAGCCGTCCTTCTGTTGTCTTTCATTGTGTAGCTACTATTTTCGGTGCTTGAGTGCACCATCTTCAGGCCTTAGGGTGATGCTGTCCAACTGGACAATTGGCGGCCTGAGAAACGACATGACAGTTACAGGTTGTCTGCGTAAACCAGCTGCTGGTCACTGATGCATCGTATATATGGATCGTGATAACCCCTTCAGCGTCAACTAAGGCCTGAAGATGGTGCATTGAAGCGCGAAACTGGTAGCTGCGCAATAAATGGCAACATAAGGACGTCTGTAGGTGTTTTATTTTCTTACAATAGTTAACGGCCGTAGTCCCCTAGACCTTCAGCCACAAGGATGGACGTACAAAAAAAATTCTGTTTATCTGTAAAACCATTTCCATCAGGAGCTTCCACTTCTGACACTTGCATTTTTGGTCAACCACTGCAAACAACACAAATATGGAAGAAATCGGTGATGATGAGCAGACTCGGTCCAGTTGTTAGTTTGAATTTCAATGTGGGTTATTGACCCAACGTTTATATTAGTGTGCCAAAACTTATTCCATCGACAGGACTCGAACCGGCCATTTCCGATTCGAGCGCCACAACACAGGTAAGAATTAGCGACTTCGGTTACTGATGTGTTAGTTAAGTAGTGAGAGCGTTGTAAATTGAACTCCGTCCGAGCAGACCTCGGAAGGGCGAGCAGTACAGATCGAACGTCGTGCCGTCCTCAGCCGATAGGCGTCAATGGATGCGGATAGTAGGGGAATGTGGTCAGCAGACCGCTTTCCCGGCCCTTGTCAGTTTTCGGAACTGGAGCCGCCACTTCTCAATCAGTAGCCCTCAATTGGCCTCACAAGAGGTGAGTGCACCCCGTCAGTCAGGAGCACTCAGGGGCCGATGACAGGGGCAGTTTGGTCCCATAGAAACATACCACAAACAGCACTCGGTAGACCCGGATGGTGTCCTATCCAAGCCCAGGCCCGGTAGAGCTTAACTTCGGTCATTCGACCGGAACCGGTGTTACCATTGCGGCAAGGTCGTTGGCCAGAGTGTTGTAATATCATTTAATCTCTTACAGCCTCTTTCTGTGATGGTCGAGCGTCTGTCCTCGTTCTGTAGCACTTATCTGCTCTGTCTTTAATCACGTTTCATCTTGCATTATATTCTTAACGTGAGGCTGAAGTGGCACTACGTACTGATATCATCTCGATGAATATGCGGCCCTTATAAAAAGCACATTCAACCCGCCAGGTTAGCCGAGAGCGCTAGTGCGCTATTTCCTGAACTCAAGGGGGCGCGTCGAACGGCGAGCAGGTCAGTCTGGACGTGGTTGTTAGGCGGTTTTCCACATCCTGCTAGGTTAATACCGGGCTAGTCCCCACGTTCCGCCTCAGTTACACGACTCGCAGACATCTGAACACGTTCGCACTATCCCACGGATTACACTAGACACAGACAGCTAGGGTACACTAATTCCGTCAGGGGTACGGGATGGGCATTCGGGCACCTCTTAAAACTAACCTTGCCAAATCCATTCCTAACCATGCCGACCCTGCGAATCCGCGGACAAGGCACCAGCAAAAGAAGAAGATGGAAAGAACACTTAATATGACTTACGTGATTTAATACGTTCATTAAATCAGAATGTCCAAAGTAATGTTAATACATGCTCATGCCAATTTGAGCAAAAAAGCTTAAATAGCTATTGTCCAGACTTGTTCGGAAACACTGGCGTCAAGTAACAAACCTCATGAGAACAGGGACTATTTTGGAAGCTGAGCCGTATTGTTCAAAGTCGACACTTGTAATGGTTTAAGGGTATTTGAAAGCAACTTGATTTGTTGTGATTGTCAAGCTGATATGACGTCGAACCTCAAGAACTAGAGCTGCAGCAAATACGCAGACAATTAATGCATTTCATTGGCATTTCGAAACACATTACACTGCAAATTCATTTTCTCGCACAGCAGACGCCACTTCTGTTTCTTAAATCTATCATTACAATTCAAGATGTCATGATAATTATACATTCGGGTCTGGTGGTCTAAAGGAGGGAAAAAAACGGAAAAGCGCTTCTCTGGAAACCCGAAGGCCGCAAAATCGAATCCCGACTAGACCACAGATTTTTTCAGTCTACCTTTTTAACCTACCTTTCACCTCTCCACGACGTGAAGAGTCTGGAAATGACACGCGGTTCGGATTCTACGGTAATCCGTATGCCGCTTTGCGGGTTGCATAACTGGGGTATTTTGGGGTACTCAAGTTGCGGAAGTGGCGCCCAATTGAAAGACTGCAAGAGGCCTTTGAGCCACATGAAACTACTATTATCGTAATTATCGCCCCGGCGAAATAAAAATTTCGTATCCAGTTTTAGCAGTGCGTCACGTGCAATGCTACAAGAGATGGCGTCGTTCTGTCGAGTACTGTACCACACAGTGTTCCACGCCATTAAGCCTTCAGGCCTCTTATCATCTCTTTCATCACGGCCATTTCCTCAGCGATAATCTGCTTCAGCTGTTGGACTACGGGGCTATGTCCGCCATATCGAACATACGATTATAAAAAATTCAAAGGTTCAGAAAATACAGATGCAAGATTCAGTGACCCATGTCTTACCCCTGTCCCCGCCCCCTCCTCGACTATCCCAACCCCAGCCTACACCTCTTTTATCGCAACCAACTCCGGGCACCATTTACAATATTCCTCAAGTATTTTCGCATCAGTGACTTCGATTCCTCCAGCACTGCTCACTGTGTAATCTTTTCAATCTTTTTTTCGTCTCGCCGATCCTCAGTTGATAGAAACGAAACTATTTAGGGAAAGTGGTGTGCATGACGGGATTTTCAGTACATTTAAACGCTTTAAATAAGTACAAAAGTAAACATGCGCAGACATTTCCGTTATGTTATCTGCAGCCAACTAATAAGTGCAGTGTGTCAATCCGCCGACCGCAGCGCCACACCGGTCACCTTTCAAAGCTCGCTCACCAGCAAGACTCTTGACGAGGTGACTGGTGCGCGTAGACGGTTTGACAGAAATCGATTTATGTTACCTTTATGAGTCGGGTTCTGTTCGCTCACGGCATTAATTAGTCGGAAATACTGCCTTTAATGCGTTGAACACGTTTCTTAATAAGTTTATTTCAAACTCAGTAACCCGTAACATTGAAGCGATTTTTAACTCTGTGTATCTCTTCCGATTTTGTAGGCAGGAAACACAGGTTTGCCTTACAACTGATGTGGGTGAGGAAATGAATCGGTCAATACCGATTGGTATCATTAGACATCCCCGGATTCTGTAATTCGCATCAACCACCTTCGCCGAGAATATTCGTAGAACGACCACATGGTACTTATTTTAAAACGAGACTCGTACTTGAACACAATATCCTATACAGCCCTATTAATGAACCCTCTTATTTTCAGTTTCATGTTTCTGTGGGATTTTATCGTTATTACGTACGGTGTAACAACAAGTTCCGCTCACGAACCAGTTTTAGAGAAAGTTCTTTGCACTGTTGACTGGAATACACTCTTTGACATTCTGAAGGTAGCAGAGATATAATACTAGGAGCAGAAGGCCATTTACAAGTTGTGCAGAAATCAGACTGCAGTTACAAGAGACGAAGGCCATGAAAGGGAAGCAGTGCTAAAGAAGGCAGTGAGACGGGTTTGTAGGTTATCCCCAATCTTATTCAATGTGTTCACTATGCAAACAGTAAAAGAAACCAAGACGAAATTTAGAAATCTAAACAATGTTCAGAGGTAAGATATAAAGACTCTGAGGTTTGCCGACGACATTATAATTATTTAAGAGGCAGCAAAAGACTGTAAAGAGCATCTGAACGGGAAGGACTGAAAAGAGGTTATAAGATAAAAACCAACGAAAATAAATAAGGGTGATGGAATGTAGTCGTATTCCTTTTAGTGAAGCTCGTGGAATTAAGAAACGAGACACTAAAAGTAGTAGATGAGTTTTGGTACTGGGTGGGGAAAATAGCTGATGATGGCAGAAGTAGAAAGGATGAAAAATGAAAACTGGCTACAGTAAGACAGGCATTTCTGGAAAAAAAGGGATTACGTCAACATCTAATACGAATTTAATTGTTGGGAGTCTTTTCTCAAGTTATTTATCTGAAATCTTGTTCGGAAGTGAAAGGTGAGTAGAAAGAGTCTGGTCAAGAAGAAAACAGACGGCTTTGAAATGTGGTGCTAGAGAAGAATGTTGAAGATTAGAAGGGTACATCGAGTAATTACTGACAAGAGACTGAGTCAAACTGGGAAAAACGAAAATTTTGGTACAACTTGACTAAAATACAGGATCGTTTGATAGGACACGTCTTGAGGCATGAATAAAGTGTCTGTTTGGTAGTGGAAGAAGGGAGGGGTGTAAAAATTACAGAGAGAGTCCAGAAGAAGGTTCAAACTGATGTATTTTGCAGGAGTTATACAGAGATAAAGAGGTCGACAGGGGATAGACTACCGAGGAGAGCTGCATCAAACCAGTCATTGCTCTGAAGACAATAACAACAAGCACAACAACAGATACTGGCGAATTTTCAGAACACATTCCTCTTACGCAGGAGAAAGAAACACGTTATACTGATATATGTCTGGAAAATGGACACACAGGGATTGGAATAGAATGTACTAATATCCTAAGTGAAACTCTGTCTTGCTTGAAACGTCAAAATGCCTTCTGTTGACAATTTGGCATGCAGTGTCGGTACATTCATCAGCCCTGCATCACACTGAAGCTAATGGCACGACTGCAACCCGGTAGTATTGATGATGATTAATTAGAAAATCAAGGATTATTTAGATAATATAGAAGAAGAAATTGTAAAAATTAATACTACGTAGTAATGAACAACTATCATTCTACAGTAAACTGTCATAGTTTATTGAGTCTTACTGTAAAATCCTATGCCCAGCGCCTGTCATGGTTAATTCTAACCTCTTTATGTTTTCTTAAGCTCAACATCTCATTATTATGGTGAGGTGCTGACCCACATTCTTTACACAGAACAAGGGGACAACATTAGAATTCAATAAAATGGTGGGAGTATCGTCAAGGCAGCCGAAGGTGTGTGTATGTGTGTGTCTGTGTGTGTGTGTGTGTTTGTGAACAGTAGACGATAGCGGTTTTCTGTTGTTAGATTGGTGAAATAAGAAATATGTGAGGTGAAGGAGGAAAACAAGGGTGTAAGTCACACTGGTTCACAGCTAGGACTCGGTGTTGGTTCAGTTGTTTAAGCATGTGCTGAGAGAAGATGGATTCGAAGACCTTGCAAATCACTGAGCCAAGGCTAAACGATCGACAGGAGGACGTATCGCTAGGGGTCTTTTCCCTTTGAGGAAATGTAAGGTTTTGGAGTTTTCCCACAGCTCAGGATAGTATTCTGTCAAGCGATCGTGTTGTAAAGTGTTACAAGATTTACTAAGAAGAAATATGTCTGTGGGTAATGCACTCGTGAGTGGGAGCAGTGTTGTGACTTTTTTATTAAACTTGTTTTAATGGGTGAGTTCAGCTCCGTGGACTATTACGAAATTATTGGTGGCTGGGGGCAAGCGCTGTGACAGCGGTACGTGCACGTTTATGAACTTTAGTGAATGGGATGTAGTCGAAATGAGGGTCATCAGAAACGGTGCAGATGACGTAAAGGTAGGATGCAAAGTGATTAGCTTTGCTCAATATGTCAGGTAGGGGTTGAGTACAGTTAAGAAATGGGTAGTGAGATATGGAGATTATACTAGTATTTCGAGGAGTTGATAGAGAGTGAAATAATCGTCTGGTTCATGTTTGGCGCCAGTCTCAGAGATTTTTATAGTTTAGTATGTTTCTGACGTGTTTCTGCAACTGCAGGTGTCGTATGAGTATGCCCGGTCCTGAATCCGCAGCAACAAACGGTATAAGCGACGGGACTCAAGGAGGAGAAGTAGAACTTTTGGAAGGAGCGGTTAGAAATGGTTCAAATGGCTCTGAGCACTATGGGACTTAGCATCTGAAGTCGTCAGTCCCCTAGAACTTAGAACTACTTAAACCTAACTAAGGACAGCATACACATCCATGCCCGAGGCAGGATTCGAACCTGCGACCGTAACTGTGGCGCGGTTCCAGACTGAAGCGCCTAGAACCGCTCGGCCACACCGGCCGGCAAGGGGCGGTTAGGATACATGGTTTTGGTAGGAAAGTGGATGGGAATGACGGCTAATAAAGCCTGTTGAAGGAAGTATACAGCATGAAGACTACGATCAGGGTGTTGAAAGGTTTGTGGCTGGCGTACGATATGGATGTCTATGGATTCCCACTAAGAATTGCAGCTTTGTGTGAGAGTAATCTTGTGTATGTTTAGGTTGGAGATTGGGTTGGGGTACATGGTGATTGCGGTATCGGCTGCCATCCGAAGGGCCGAACTTTAATATACGTACGCCACCAGTCACGCCGCCGCATTTCCTAAAGCCGCCACCGCGGCATGAGGGCGCTGTTGGGGGCTTTGCTACGAACGCTTACACCGTTTCCAATGATATGCTAGCATCCCCTCTACGGAGCTCCAGAGGTGAGTCTATTTAAGTTCAAGCATCGATGCACAGACCCCATTTTATTGCGCACAGCGCATTTTATGTGTTTGCCATTTCATAACATTTACAGACTTTCACAGCGGCCAGGACTACGGAATAGTGATTGTATTAAAGACTGACTTAAATCTATACCATTGTATCTGTATTACATTTAGGACAGTTATGTTATGTGATGGGGTCTATGGTACCAAGGAGAGAGTAAACGTCACCGCTGTAGATCTACAGGAGATCCGCTAAGCAGATTTAGGTCGATAGCAATGACGTTTGTGAAAAACGTACGTTCTATGTGGGTGTGGAAGATAAAGGCAATGGGAGGATGAGGACAGATACAGGAGGGCGTGCTGAAAAGTAATGTTCCGAATTTTGTATCTGAAAACTCTTAAAGCTTTTTAAATAAAACAAACGTTATTAACATTCTACATCTTTACGCTTCATCTCTATATATTTGTAGCCCTCTGCCGGTAGAGGACTTCGAATTGTTGCATGTCGGTGTGTTACGTCGCCGCCTTGGGCTCACTGTCATCGATCATCCTCCACACAGTCCCGACTTGGCCCCATCCGATTTTCATCTGTTTCCAGTTTCAAGGACACCATTAAAGCCTAGTTTACACAACGACAATGAGTTGCACGTAAATTGTTTCATGTATGACTGTAGGCACGGTGACACCACTTCAGTTTCGTCGTTTTGTGGGTCCCTGAGTCCTGTCTGAAATGAAAGTATTGGCAGCTGCACGTCGCATAAGTTGTGATGAAGTTATAGCTTGTTGCGTGTCGATGGAATCGCTGCAGAAGAAAAAGTAAGAAACGTGTTTCGATTCGTGACTGGAAGAAAAAAAGATGTCATCTCGGTTGCTCAGCATCGTTGCTGAAATTATTTATAAAGGAATATCCAAGAAATGCTTTTAATTATCTTAGAATGTCACCAGAACTGTTCAGGTTTCTTCTAAATAGAGTTAATTATGCGATAAGGGATAAAGGTACTGTAATGCATGAAGCACTGTAGCCAGAACTGAAATTACGTATCATATTGCGTGCGTTACAATCGAGAACACTCGGCATGCTATAAGATATGGTTTTAGTTGGCGATGATGTTACTTCAATAACACCAATAATTATTAACATTAACATTAATAATTACTAACATTAGCAACAATAATTATTCGAAGCAACCCAATAGATTGATCTGTACAGTGGCAATATTTCAAAATTCTAACATGTGTGAATGGGGAGCACAGCAGCGACGTTTTAAGTAGATGAATACTGAATAAAGAATGCAGCTTCTTGAATTTGTACAACCTTCCCTCCTGTCAAAAATATTCCTTAACAAAGAGTTAGCCAACTCGAACGATGGGATTTTAGTCTTGTAGAAGAGAGCATTGCCACAGCTAGAATTACACTTGCTTGTATTTTTTTAAATTCAGTTGTATATGTGCTCCTAACTCAATAAACGTTGCCCTGTAGCTCAGATATTGTCAAACCATCTATGTTATGATCGCACGTGACGGTCTCAGCGGCAGCAATATGTTGCTTATTTTTGTAATCAGCACCACTAAAATCCCACAAACACCTTTGTAAAGCATAGATATCCAAAAAGCGTACATTATTCTCTGTTCCCCAGTTCATATTTCAGTTTGTCTGCACTCTGCGAACACATATAACCTCAAATCCCATGCGAGTAGGATCTCCAAAGTTGTAACACGCCAAAAGTGTTCAGTTTCACCAACGAGTTGCGCAAATGCTCGGCGCGCATGCGCAGTTGCCGGTAGCGCAGTAGCCCGCAACCTAGTTCGTCGTGTAAACTAGGCTCAACAGTGATGAAGCGACGCATGCATAGGTGAACTTGTAGCTCCGTCAACGAAGTCAAACATTCCACAATGACATTACCAACAAACTGGTCTATCTTTGGGAGAAATGTGTTGGTTTCCAGGGTGACTATGTTGAGAAATACACATGTAGACATGAGGAGTAAGGATTTAGAATGCTAATAACTATTGTTTCATTTAAAAAGCTTTAAGATTTTTCACACTGAACATTCGGAGGCATTACTTTTCAATCAGCCCTCGTATATGGCGGCATACTTAATGGTTAAGGGCAAGCTGCTCCGTAAGACAATTGTACAGGACGTGTGAGCGAATGACGATGTTCTTTTGGTGGGCGATTACAACTCCGTCTCTAGCCAGTGGAAGGTGTTAACTGTATGGTGTAAAACATATGGGAATGTTCAGATGGTATAATAACGTTGGGGGAAGATATCATTTAAAACAGAGGTACACACTTTGTATTTGGACAAGGTGAAATGTGTCGGCTATGGGGTTGCCAACAGGTTTCACAACTCGATCCAGATTTGGCTACCACACGCCGGTAACACGAATGAAATCGTCATAAACAGAGAAATAACTAGTATTTTGTGGACTTCAATGCTAGTTTTCTCTTCTAGCACTCAGTAGTATAAAAGAAACTAAGTGATATGTTTTTGGCTGCGCTGAGAAGTTTGCTAGGCATCACTCAGTTAAGGTTGCCTGTAACTGTAACGGTAAGCTTCTCTGGGCTACAATAGAACAGGTGGAGACTTGACCACGACCGTAGATGGGTACTATTCATATACCATAGCCATGTAGATATACTTTGACTCAATGAAATTTATCACAATAAATAAAAAGATAAATACGATTATGTAAATGTGCACCTCTTTCTGAATATATAGTCCCTACACGAATATAGACTGTTACATACCAAAACATTCTATGCATAGAAAAGAAATATGATCATAGCTAATCTCACTTTTACAGCTGAGAACTAAATTTGTGTGCGAGAATGAGAAGTAAATCTCACCGTGAGAATGTAAGTGAAACATGCCCTGTCTGAACAAACAATGCCTGTTACGAGGAAAAATTACTTTAAACTTTATTGAGAATAATTTAACTCAACACTGTTAAATGACCCTGTGAGACTGAAAACTCGTATCTCCTGTATTTGGCTTATATGTGCCGCAATGGAAAACACTGTGCAACAGCTCTTCCGGAAAGACAAGAAAATGCGCGCCTCAGTTTCTGAGCTGCCAGTAATTACAGAGAAGCACGCTAGTGCAATGCGAATCTCTTAAATGCATGCAATGTAAACTCTGTTCTCATAGAATTTATCTCTCATCAAAAGTAATGTTCACCAGGTAACGGGAGTCGGATAATGACGTAGGATAATCTGAGTTACTCTCTAAACAAAAATGCTTCTTAAGAAACGGTATTAAAAAGTCATCTCAAAAAAATTTCTTGCCACTATTCAACTTACAAAATTTCACCATTGAAGGCTCAGAAATTAATAAGAAAATATTTCATTGCAAATTTCAATTACATAAGATCAACATTGGAAAAACACAAAAATGTAACGTAAATTGAAAATTTAATCTAACATAAAAGTCCTCATACTAATAACTAAATTTTTTTCGTCTTTTTAAATCCATGAACATTGACTTCAACAAAACTTTATAAATATAACAAGGAATTCTTGATTTAGGTGTCTGTGTTGAATCAAGAATGCGTACCTTCGCAGAGCAAAGATGACCTATCTAGTCTCCAGGTAACGTAGCGTCTCTGGCGAGGTTGCACATGCATCATAATTAAACGATACAAAAGACATCCTGAAACAATATTACCTATAAACTTACATGCACACACCTTTCACTAACAGAAGCTGTTCGTCTTTGCAGTATTATAGGATGTTGTCTAAATGCTATAATGAGATTTTAGTTTCGCTCATACTATGCAGAATGTGCTTTGCTTGTTATTTTAGTATAAATTTATAACTTAATTGTTCTGTTCTCTGACACTTTCTTTGCGTGATGAACCATGTGGTCGTAGATCAGTTAGTTACGCTACAGGGCGAGCAGGTGACACTATGGGGTTTCCTTTTCTCTGTAAGATAGTAATGAAGTGTTTTACCCACTCTTTTGGTAAAATTTGCTGATTTAATCATTCGATTTTATGATACTTCATTTTTGTGATAAATCATTTGGGCCGCAAGTCAGCTGGATTTTCTACAGGCCGAATAAGTGACTTGAAAGGGTTTCGTTTTCTTCTAAAATGTTACAGAAGTGTTTCGTTTGCCATTTTGTTATAGGTTGCTGATTTAATACATCACTTTTGTGATACTTTCTTTGTGTGATCAATCACATTGTTGTAGGTCAGTATGCTATTTCCCAGCCCGATTAAGTGCTGTCGTAGTGTTTCCTTTTCGTTTTAAAATGCTACAGATGAGTTTGGCTTTCTATTTTTATCTAAACTGCTGAATTAACTATTGAGTTTTATGGTACTTTCCTTGACTGACTAACCATGTAGTTATTACACCAATTGGGAGCAACCTAGATTGAATTAATATTTCCTTATCGCTTCTTCTTCCTCTCTGAATCGTACAGATGGGATTTCGCTTGCCATTTTAGCATGAAGATAAGTGGTTATGGGATGTTTCCTTTGTCTAAAAATTATATTACGTGATAGTCGGGAAATGATGCCATGGTCTGAAGTAATTTTCAAATAAAGTTCGCCACTAGGTAGTACGGCCTTAAGCTGAATCAGTGCAGCTACTGTGTATGCATTACCGTTATCTTGTGTGTTTCTCTAGCACTGTATTGCTATAAAAAGTCATCTATCCGACCAATGTCGCGTGTATATCAGCAGATTCTTGTACCTCAATCTTGCCTTGACCACTAGTAGAGTATTTTCTCCTGTGATGAATTAGACATAATGGTATGATACTGTGAGTGTCTTATTAAATTCAAGTATGTGCAATTATGATTTCTGTTTTGTGTGTCCACTGCAGAGTACAGAATGTTAGATTCCAGTACAGTATTACAGCCTCCAGTGTTTAACTCGTTACCTAATTTCTTAGGTTCCATCTCCCCCCTCCAAAAAAAATAAATAAATAAATAAATAAATAAATACGTTAGCTCCAGGAAAACCGTGGTTGGAATAGGTAAGCCCAGTTCTGTTTGTATTACGCGCGAAAACTGTTTCCATTTCGTCATGTCACTTCACCAGTAGATTACCCAGTGGGATTGCACAAGACGCTTGCACATCTGTCTCTCGATTCTGATGCGACGTCACGACAGTAGCTTCTTTCTTCAAAGAATCAGACTGGCGCGATTGTTCCGTACAGTATGAACTTCCACATAACACAACAATCGATTTCGTGGTGAAAACGAATAAATCCTGAGTTCTAAAGATTGTAATTTCTTCGAAACCGCTAATCGGATTTTGCTGAGTGAAGCGCATTGAATTTCAAAATATCCACGGGTGTACTGCCGGTCTATAGTGTCCAACGGGCACAATATTTCGGCGATCAAACATGTCGCCATCATCAGGTGAACTGACGGACTGAGCATTGAATTTGTCTCCCTTAGAATTACAGTTCGGCACTGAAAAGTAGTGTAGTTCCGTTCAAAACAGCGTGGCTGTTGCCGATATCTCTGTAATTAATGTAGCAGTCGAAAGAGACTATACGCGATGTAGCGAGTACTTCTTTTCTCGGAAATACTGAGGTGAAGCGCTTAGCTGAATCATCCTGTTTTGTGCCATCGCTGATTTTTGAAGAATGTAGTTTCTACATGTGTCCAGATACTTGATACTGGCCTAAGGCTGATCTTGTACAATAGTAAGATAAGTACAGCTGATTATTGGAGGCATGATGTAATCGTCTACTACTTTGTGTCTCTTCTCTCATTTATCTCGGCCTTACCTTACGTATTTCGGCTACACTCCATTATCTTTCGATGCATCAGTTAATCTGAGATTTTATTCTTGCGTGTCGAGATGAGGCCTCCGAGGAAACTGACAGCTCACGCCGGTAGAAATCGCTCCCATGCTTAATGAAAGCTACGCAATAACCTCCGTACTAACAATTTTCAGTGCCATTTATGCATGTTAATTTAACGTAAAGTGTCACGTCTTTCGAGCAAGTAGATTTTGAGACATTTGCTGGTTTTCGAAATGTTTTACGTCGCTGCAAATGATAGTTGCGAACTTGAAACTTACTAAATAAACATCTTATTGTCAAAACCAAGTCCTAAATGCCGTTTTCGGGTATCTCGAATATTTTAGGTGTCATTCTAAAGTTTTTCTTTCGTCGTCAAAATGTGAAAAGAGTAATGTCTTAACAATCCATTAAATTCGATGTACACCACAAATATTTCGACACTTCCTTTATTGTGTACTGAGAAAGATGTCAGTTTGTAACAATGTAAAGCTTATGCGAAATCTTTTTGCATCCTTTTCGAAGAAAAAAGTTACGGAGTGGCACATTCTTTGTTCTTTTTTTTTGCATCAAGTTTCTGAAATAGACCTATACCGTTTTGCCAACTTTAGAGGGAAGTAATGCATGTGTAATAAATGTGTACCGGACAACGATTAGAACCTGGGATCTGCTGCTTAATTGTACTTGCATTAACCACTGCGCCGTCCGGACACTGTGTTTAGCGCAAATGAGTAGACTATCTCGGTACGCTCCCCGTTCGGCTTCTGCTGTTAATTAATTAATTAATGTTTTCATATGAATCACCCTTGTGACATGTGTTACAGGCTACAATAGTCCCTTTACAACAAATGTTTTCGTTTCACCTCCTTCGAATTTAGTAACTGCAGTCTAATTGATTTCTGTCGCGTAGTTCTGCGGAGTGTTGTTTCCTCTCCCGGGTTCGATTCCCTGCGGGGTCAGGGATTTTCTCTGCCTCGTGATGACTGGGTGTCGTGTGATGTCCTTAGATTAGTGAGGTGTAAGTAGTTCTAAGTTCTAGGAGACTGATAACATAGATGTTAAGTCCCATAGTGCTCAGAGCCATTTGTTGTTTCCTCCAGTTCGTCTCTTGTTTAACTAATACTGTGGCTTAGTGACCTGTACACTTTTTGTGTTAGGGTCTGTTTAATTTTATAATCTAAGCTAAACCTAGCGAATGAAACGCTAGACTAGAGTCTGTGGGGAGGCGGACGCAGCAGAGATCACGAGCAGCAAGGAGGAGCCCACGTGACGGCGGCGGGCGCGGGAATGTCCACGTGTCCTGGCTGTATCGCCCCCGCCCATCGGAGGGCCACATAAGCCGGCGAGCGATAGCTATCGTTGGCTGCATACATAATGCATAAACAGCCGGGGGTGGGGCGCCGTATCGCGCCGTCGCATCGCCGTCGCCATCGCCAGCGCCTCCACCCTGCCAGGGCCTGCTCGACGATTAGTTCTGCGGGCACCCTCTGCGCCCTCCCCCATCTGCTACACCCGACACACTCAACACCTGTTGAGCGAACCACCCGCTGGTGGCGGATGCATCGCTGCACTGCGGGAGCGCGTAGGAAAGTTCCGCCTACAGTGGCTCTGCTGCATTTGCCATTTACTCGTAGTGCAGCTATCCTCTAGGAGATCACGGACCTTCAACATAGAAAAACCGTTAGATGCATTTGTGGAGAAGTTATAACTTATGTAGTCTTAGAATACCTCGATCACACGCTCGTATTTGATGCAGAGAGACCCAGTTTTAACCCTTTCAAGACCTGATTTATTTCTGTATCCCGTACTGCACTGTTTCTTGAATGCAGAGTAAGTGAACTAATGTTTGTAATTTTCCACTACTATTTGATTTTATTGTTATCACATACAGAGTGTTCGGAAATTCCCTTTACAAATTTACAGGGTGTATCAAAAAGAACCATTCGATTTGGCACGTACATATTTTTGAAACTAATGAACATACACAACGAATTTTTTTATGAACGCGGAACTTATAAAGTTTTTTTTTCAAACCTTTTCTTTTCATAGGTGTTCAATATGCCCCCATCCGCAGCTCGTGGCCTCGCGGTAGCGTTCTCACTTCCCGAGCACGAGGTTACGGGTTCGATTCCCGACGGTGTCAGGGATTTTCACCTGCCCCGTAAAAACTGGGTGTTGCTGTGTCGTCTTCATCGTCATCATTCATCCCCATTACGGTCGGAGGAAGGTAACGGCAAACCACCTCCACTAGGACCTTGCCTAGCACGGCGATGCGTGACTCGCCCATCGTTACCCTACGCTCTGTCAAGATCCATCGGACTTCATTTCCATTTCAATATGCCCCCTTGAGATGCACGGCGTATGTCAATGCGCTATTCAAATTGTTCCCACACTGCCACGAGCATGTCTTGACCTGCAGCTTCACAGCTGCTGTTACGTGATGCCTCAGTTCATTCATAGTTGTTGGTAACGGAGGCACATAAAGAGTCTTTTATAAATCCCCACAGGAAACAATCACCTGCAGTCAGGTCTGGTGACCTTGGAGGCCGGTAATGTAAGGCTGAATCATTTGGTCCAGTACGACCGATCAATCTTTCAGTAATAGCACTCCATCTTCAGGCCACAAGTGGCCCATCCGGACCATCCGACCGCCGTGTCATCCTCAGTTGAGGATGCCGATAGGAGGGGCGTGTGGTCAGCACACCGCTCTCCCGGTCATTATGATGGTTTTCTTTGACCGGATCCGCTACTATCCGGTCGAGTAGCTCCTCAGTTGGCATCACGAGGCTGAGTACACCCCGAACAATGGCAACAGCACATAGCGGCTGGATGGTCACCCATCCAAGTGCCAGCCACGCCCGACAGCGCTTAACTTCGGTGATCTCACGGGAACCGGTGTATCCATTGCGGCAAGGCCGTTGCCAATCTTTCAGTAATACTTTCGTATAAAAACTCCCGCTCTTCCAGATGCCGGTGTGGCGGTGCCTCATCCTGTTGGTAAATAAAGTCGTTCTAATCAGTCTTCATCTGGGGGGAAGAAAGTTCTCAAGCATATCGAGATATTTGCTTCCTGTAACAGTGTTATCGGCAAAGAAAAATGGACCATGCACCTTTTCCCGGGAAACTGCACAAAATACATTAAATTTTGGAGAGTCCCCCTCAAGTTGTACAACTTCACGTCGTTGTTCCGTACCCCGTATTCTCAATTTATGACGGTTCACCTTAACATTTAAATGGAGTGTTGCCTCGTCATTAAACACAAAGCGTGGAAGAAAACTGTCATCCTCCATCTTGCCATGTACGAAATTTAAGAACTCCACACGTTGTTGTTTGTCACCTTCACGAAGAGCTTGCAGTAACTGAATCTTGTATGGTTTCATGAGTAAACGTCGACGTAACACACGCTAGAAGGACATCGGGGGCACGTTGAGCTGTCGAGTTACACGGCGAACGAATTGCTGCGGACCCCTTGCGAAACTATAGCGGATGCGTTCGAAGTCTGTTCAGACACTCGAGCACGTCCCGGGAATTTGCCTTTATACAAACAACCCGTTTCTCTGAATTGTTGATGCTATCGTCTTACGCTCTGCGCTGTAGGAGGGTCCACACCATACTTAGTACGAAAGTCACGCTGAACAGTTATTACTGACCCGCACTGCGCAAACCGTAGACAACAAAGCCCTTTCTCTTGTCACGACACCATTTTTACTAGAACTGAAGTGGGAATACACTGCTGCTTTCTAGCGGGAAACATGTAAAACTCGAGAGTCTGCTCTTTCCAATAGTACCTTGTTCACGCACATATCTCAACTAATATAATATTTATGATTTTTTTTAAATCGGATGATTCTTTTTGATACGCCCTGTATTTTGAATAAGAGCCCATGTCTAGAAACGTACCGTTTTCGTTCTGAGACGGATTCAATTCAGATGTTTAACTCATGCACTTCTGCTTGAGAAATTGAATTAGGCGTGGTGGAGTACAATTATTAGGTAACAATTCTAAAGGAACATCCATGTAACACTAGGTAAAAGGTTCGTATTGATACTTAAACATTAAGTCTTTACATTATTCCAACACAAAAGCCGCACGGAGTAGCCGTGCGGTCTTGGGAGTCTTGTCACGGTTCGCGCGGCTACCCCCGTCAGAGGTTCGAATCCTCCGTCGGGCATGGGTGTGTGTGCGTTGTCCTTAGCCTAAGTTAGTTTAAGTTAGTTTAATTAGTGTGTAAGCGTAGGGACAGATGATATCAGTAGTTTGGTCCCTTAGTCCTTACCACCAATTTCCAATTCCAACACAAGAAAGAACTCCACATACCGTACGTACAGAATAGCACTGATGCGTTGCAACAGCGACTCGACGTGGCGAGCGCGAACGTTGTTACAAACATTGTACCAATTTCTAGTGCACCGGTCAGGAGTCTTGTAAATCCAACTTTGCGTACCACACCACATCAGGTGACCGTCTGACGTAGTACACGTCATCTTGTGTGCCTGTTGCATACCAGGGCAAGCAGCTCTCAGACTTTATTCTTTCCCTCAGCAGACGTGGACGTTACGCATCTGACCGCAACGTTTGCCGAACAGAAACAGTACGTTTTCGGACATGGGGTTCTATTCAAAATATAACGTACTCACTCCCCTCTTCAACTCCTAGAAATCTGTAACGAGAATTTCCGAACTTCCTGTGTTAAGTGTAATATATTTACCTTCCCCAGCTGTGATATAACTCTTTCTTTCGTAAGCCAAACAAATAACCACTTGCAGTCACAAATCGTGAACTTAATTTCAATACCCATCCATTTCGATCCACTGGGGCTTATTTTCAGGTGTTTGATCAGTCTGCATCTTTTTTCGAATTTAGGTTGCTACTGATCCTGTTAAAGGTACATGTATTTTACAAGGTGGCACACTGTGACTACAGTTTTTGCGAAACTAAGACAAAATATATAAATTACTTGCTGTTTGCAGTATGGTGTCCGACCCGATAGCTGAGTGGTCAGCGCGACCGATTACCGTCGTAAGGGCACGGGTTCGATTCCCGGCTGGGTCGGGGATTTTCTCCGCTCAGGGCCTGGGTTTTGTGTTTTCTTCATCATCATTTCATCCCCTTCCAGCGCGCAGGTCGCCCAATGTGGCGTCGAATGTAATAAGACCTGCTCCACGGCGGCCGGACCTTCCCCCTAAGGGGCCTCCCAGT
Organism: Schistocerca gregaria; assembly: GCF_023897955.1. Classification (NCBI taxonomy): domain Eukaryota; kingdom Metazoa; phylum Arthropoda; class Insecta; order Orthoptera; family Acrididae; genus Schistocerca; species Schistocerca gregaria. Next base: position 405,852,602 of record NC_064924.1, on the reverse strand, counting down.
TAATGACGCCAGACGCTCTTTTCCATTTTTTACAGTATCGTCCCACAATTTTTAAGGACGTATAATTAGATATATTTACACAAATATACGCACTATTCATCAGACAACGCATTTGTAAACAAAATTAAACCTGGCCAAGAACATCCAACTGAAATAAATGTTACGTTTCTACGTACACACAGATGTTGTTTTACTTAGAGAATATAAAGATATTACATTATTATTTATACATAGATGTCATTTCTAAAACAATTATTTATGCAGATATCAAATGTGACCTTATGTTGTGAAACTGTTTCTGCGGAAAAAAATAAACTTCTAAAATTGCTGTAAAAACTGAAGCTGTTAAATTGTGTTTGTTCATTTAACCTGTGTTTTCCGCAAATTTGTCTTCGTGCAACACCATTTCAAATATTTCTAGCAGATATTTTTTTCTATATATTCTACGAAAGTAATATACTCACGGAAACAACACTTGGAGCAGTGCACGAAATTAGACAATTTTTACTGTTCATGCCTTCCGTCCAAAAAGTCTAGACACTGCTTATACTCCTGGCATACAAGTAACGTCAGCACTGCAACTATGGTGGAAACTTGAGCTAACAACTGTCAACAGCAGAGGTGCATTCTACCAGTGAGTTGCGAAATTCGTCAGCCTCGTACGGCCTGCGCTGCAGATCGCAAATCGAAGGAGATAGGGTTCACTTCCCGACATGTCGGATATTTTCTCTGCTTGGGGACTGTGTGTTGTGTTGTCCTTACGTTCCTATCTTCAAGATCAATTTCAGCTGTTGACGTAGCTGTATGGGGTTGTAACTAAAGTCAACCAATTGAAAAAAAAAAGATAAAGTTGTAAGCAGGCAGTGTTAAGTAAGGACGTGCGGCAGCAGTGTGTCAACTATATTGAGTCACAAAAGGTAATGGGGCAACATCTCCAAATCTAGTCTTATGGTCATTCTGGAGAATGTTTTCAAGAAGAGAAAATGGTGTGCATGGTTTTAAAACCACCATCTTAACTTTTCTCTATTTTTTTATCATCCTAGTTTCGAAACTTTTGAACTGACGGGGGTACTCTATTACTTTTCTCATCATGTACCCTTTGCTACCGAGTAGGCACTCATTTGAGCAATTTTCTCTCTGCTGTAGTCTCATTTTTCAGTTTTCTTTAAGTAAATGAGACAGATGTATTTTCTGTTCTGGCAATGGATGTCGAACTGGGCGGACACAAAGTTAGGCATGCTCACGCTGTTACAGTAGCTTTGCTTGAATAAATGGTGTTTCAAAAAATTTTCCGTGGACAGCTTTAGTTAATAATATATTCAATAATTTTATATTTATATCACTACAGTGATCCAGAAAGAGTTCTGCTGAAAGAAAAGAAAAGATTTCTTCGGCCAGTCACTGAAAGTTATATGAGATAGGACATAATTTCCGTTGGACTCGAGATGGAATAACTTTACGGAAGCATTTCATAAGTGAAATATGTAAAAAAAAATGATGGGCACAATGACACTTTGCAACAGCTGCATGCAATGTTGCTTCTTATCTCTCACATTGTTTGTATCGCCGTCTTTTGCTCTTTAACGACGGATCCATGGAGCTTCAAATGGCTCTGAGCACTATAGGACTTAACATCTGAGGTCATCAGTCCCCTAGACTTAGAACTTATTAAACCTAACTAACCTAAGGACATCACACACATCCAAGCCCGAGGTAGGATTCGAACCCGCGACCGTAGCAGCAGAACGGTTTCGAACTGAAGCGCCTAGAATCACTCGGCCACAGCGGCCGTCACTGATGAGACACAAATGTTGCAATAGTCATGAGAGGGAGCTCATGATGTTTCTCATATGTACCAGGAGTCTCGGCTCCTTAATTCCTAAAAACGAAAACCTGTGGTATCGGCTTGATCCGCGTTTCACGAAGATGTGCCGAGCAAATGAGAGGACCACAGTCACATCTGGTGTATCATATCCGTACGTGTCAAAAATATGCAGACGAGTACGATTATATACTAGAACGGAGAGGATCACGTTTTCTGAGTCTGACGCCGAATGTCGGGAATGCTGCAGCGCTACGGACTCGTTGACTCTGACTGGTGGACTGACTCTCGTCGTGTGCAGATGAAATAACAGAATCATTAACAACTGTTACCAATGCCTATATTGTCTCACTAATTGCCGTATGTTTATCATTACCGCTGACCTAGTTCCACTATATCTGACATCTGTTTGTACTCGTATAGTAGCTTGGCTTCCTCATTCTCACTCTCTAATTTCCCTGTGTCTTTCCTCCTAAAGATCGATTTCATTTCCATATTTTTTAAGTAGCTAAGTGGTACAACGCGGTGCTGAGCTTCGGAACTGTACATATAGCTATTTATAAAAGAAGGAAACAGTATTTACATGCGAACATTTTTGTTTAGGCTTTACCGTGTTCGTTACTGTTATCAACTGAAACTACAAATTTGCGTTACCAAGCACAATTTACTTTGTTTCTACTAAGCGCGTCAGAGTTTTAAACCCCCATTATCAGGAGGATATATCTGAGTTAATATGTGTTGTGTGCACTACTGTGTGTTAACCTATTTCACTAAAAATGTCCAAAGGGATCTGAGCACTACGGGACTTAACATCTAAGGTCTTCAGTCAACTTAGAAAAGGCCATGAAGGCCCAACGGTACCGACCGGCCACTGTGTCATCCTAAGCCCACAGGTGTCACTGGATGCGGATATGGAGGGGCATGTGGTCAGCACACCGCTCTCTCGGCTGCGTGTCAGTTTCCCAGACCGGAGCCGCTACTTCTCAAACAAGTAGCTCCTCATTTTGCCTTACAAGGGCTGAGTGCACCCCGCTTGCCAACAGCGCTCGGCAGACCGGATGGTCACCCATCCAAGTGCTAGCCCAATCCGACAGCGCTTAACTTAAGTAATCTGACGGGAACGGGTGTTATCACTGCGGTAAGGCTCTTGGCCAATACTGCGTGAATGAACCGCAAAAATAAATGTGGGACGTGCGGCGAAATTTGACGTTAATGGGCTCTGGCAGCAGACGACCTACAGGAGCGTCGTTGCTAACGGCAAGACATCGCCTGCATTGCCTCTCTTTGGCTCGTGACCACATCGGTTGGACCTTAGAACACTGGAAAACAGTGGTCTTGCCAGATGAGTCCCGATTTCAGTTGGTAAGAGCTGATAATATGATTCGAGTGTGGCGCAGTCCCCACGAAGGCAAGCCATGGGCCCAAGTTGCCGACAAGACGCAATGCAAGCTGGTGGTGGCTTCATAATTGTGTGAGCTGTCTCTACCTAGACTGAACTGGATTCTCTGGCCCAACTGAACCGATCATTGACTGGAAGTGGTTATGTTAGGCTATAATGGCAACAATTCATGGACTTTATATTCTCAAACAACGGTGGAATTTTTACGGACAACAATGCGCCTTGTCAGAAAGTTCTGGACAGTTTGAGAGGATAATTTGACCACCCAGATCACCCGAAATTATTCCATCGAACATTTATAGGACATAATCCAGAGGTCAGTTCACACACAAATTCCTGAACGGTTAGAAAATTTTAAAATGTTACTACCAATTAAGATGTAAAAGTGAGCGGCAGGTCAAAAAGTTTGAGCACCCCTGCTTTAGTGGGACATCGTTCGTGACAAAATGATTACACATTAGCCGCGCGGTCTTAGACGCCTTGCCACATTCGCGCGGCTCCCCCCGTCGGAGGTTCGAGTCCTCCCTCGGGCATGGGTGTGTGTGTTGTCCTTAGCGTAAGTTAGCTTAATTTAGATTAAGTAGTGTGTAAGCCTAGGGACATATGACCTCAGCAGTTTGGTCCAATAGGAAATTGACACAAAATTCCAAATTTTGTTACACATTAAGTGATTCTGTCTGTTCATAATGTTTCAAATATTATTTTCATTACACCTCCTCATCACTATATTGATGAGATACTCTTTCTATTCTACGAAAACTCCTATCTCAAGTCTTATTTAACAAATGTAAGGGGCAGTCAAAAGAAACAAAAATCCCGCCACAAGGGGACCATGGGAATTTCAGTTCCAAAGTAATCACCACAAGCGTTAAGGCATTTAACCTACAGGGAGAAGAGATGATCAGTTCCTGTTTCATAGATCACGGTCAGCCGACGACGGATCGCACCCACTAGTCCAACTGAAACCGACGTCCATGCATGTCTTTATTCAGGTCGCCAAAGATGTAGAAATTACACATTCGACGATCCTGGTTGTACAGAGGATGTTGCAGTGTTTCCCAACTAAATAGCTTTCCACCGATGGGCAGTTTGGCGGCGGGCGTTACGGTACGGCAGGAAGATTCCGTCCGACAGCATTCCTGGGCGTTTGCAGTTCATGGCGCGTCGCAGTATCCGCAGATTGTCTTCATAGCACAGCATATCGATTGGGGTTCCACGCTCGAAGAACTCGACGAGAAAAGGGCTCCTGCAGTCGAAGAAAGAGATCATTATGACATTACCGGAAGTTGTGTGAACAGCTCTGGATTTCTTTGGCAGACGAGATGTGGGATGCTCCCCCTGTTCGTTTTACCATTATCGCGGGGGCTAGAAATGGTGGCACCACGTAAGATCATGACGACCTTCTTCTTCGTCTGCACATGCCCTCTGCTCATCGAGTTGCTCGACTGCGGAACCACATTCAATGCACAGCGCTATGAAGGCACATTGCAGGCACTGCGATACACCAAGAAGGTTAAACGTCGAGGGACAATGTTGGACGGAATCATCCTGTGGCAAGATTTCGTCCACCCTTACACTGCCAACTGGACGAATTTGGTTGGGAAACACTGTAACATCCTCCATGAAGCCCATATCGTTCAGCGTGTGATTTTCACATCTTTGGCGACTGGGAAAACACATGTTTAGATGTCGATTTCAGTAGGACGAGGAAGCGTAAGATTGGTGCTGTTGTGGAAATTTTTTTTGAAATTTGTTTTAAGTTCCTATGGGACCAAACTGCTAAGGTCATTGGTCCCTAGGCTTACACGCTACTTAATTTAAATTAAGCTAACTTATGCTAAAGACTTGTGGTTCCGCCAGCGCCTGACCAGGTCCTATGAAAGAGGAAGTGATTGTCTCGTCTCCCAATGCATTGGTGCCTTAACGCATGTGGTGATTACTTTTGAATGGATCCATTCCATGACCCCATTGTGGCACGTGTTCTGTTTTCATTTGACCGCCCCTTGTCATAAGTAAGGAGGTTACAAGTTTTGGCCCGCATGCAGCAGCCCAGTAGTGAATCAGAGCCTAGGAATGCTCCACAGGTGCGATACCAGCTAAGTGATGGAACCCATTGAACTATGAGGAAATTTGCAGAACGATGTGTGCAGCGTCCGCTAGTCGCATACCCCTACCAGTACTTTCTAACGACATCATCCGCCTGCTACAGTGCTTTTATTGACAATAAAGTAATCATGACTGCAAGAGCCACTGTAAAATGAAGCTTCTAATGCAGTCCTGGTCACAGAGGGGGATTGGAAACGATGCTCAGCGGGAACTGCTGGAAAACAGTACATTATAAATTGCCATCATAATGAAGACGGCCATCAGCTTTGACAAAACCGCGCTTCAGCGACCATCGCTGCTGATGGACGCGTTTTTAATGAAGACGGCAGGCCATAACTCTGCTCGGACAGTCGGGACGACCGCGAGCGTGGAGACGCCTCGGAAGACAATGGCAGCCCCGGGCGAGTCGGCTTTCGCCGTTTTAATTAAGCGCAGCCTCCGCTAATGACTTCATCTGAGCCCGTCGTATGAAGACGTGACGTTGCCGTGCCGTACCGCATCTGGAAAACAGGGGGGACTGGTTTATATACACTCCTCCCGCCAGGTGGTGAATGCAGCATCTAGAGGGATTGTCGACGTCGACACCCGTCACCAAAACTTTGTGTCCAACAGCAGTCGACCCTGGCTATGACAGTTTTTCCCAAATCGAGGAAATGGTGGAACAATATAAGCCCAGTTTTAGCACAGCTTCCTGCACCACTGTACGTAGAACACTCGATAGAAGTTGCTCCGCTTCTAGCAGATGGTTAGTTTCATGTTCCATCAAAAATTTCGAGCGATAAATGGTAATGACGTGGAACGAATCGTTTTACATTGACATCGCAGATTAATAATAAATTTTTAAATAAAATGGCTACAAGCTGAACGTTTTATAAAGAGAGGCTGCCTGTCAGTGGAGTAGTGGGCATTCTTAAAGTCCACGAATGTGACTACTGTGTCAGCTTGTGGTTGTAATCTGTTAGGTAGTGCCTTGGAGAGTATTTTGTAGGTGATTGGTAATTATGAGATACGTCTGAAGTTGTTAGGGTCTGTCTTGTCGCAGTTTTTACGGAGCGAGTGAACCAATGCACATTTACATTCCTGTGGTATTTTCTTTATATTCCATATTTGTGTGAGAATTATGGATTTTCTTTGTGATAGTTTGATCTCTGAGTTTCCAGATAATGCCGTCTTCTCCTGGGCTCTGTTGTATTTTAGTTGTTTTGTAATCTCCTTTACCTCTGTTACTGCAGGAGGTTTTGAATCTGGGTTCTTTTCGTGAAATATAACTTTTCTTTAGGTTTCTCGCAGTTGAGGAGGGTATCAAAATAGTTTTTAAGGATTTTGAAATTTTCTTTATCATTTGTTTCCAAAGATCTGTCTTTTCTTTTGAAAAAAATATTTAGAGGCTGATAACCCTTTATAGAGTCCGTCCCTGAATATTCTGTATAAATTTCTCACGTTATTTCTCTTGAAATCTTTGTGGATTTTATGTAGTCTATTTTTATCGTAAGTTCTTTTCACTCTTATAACATATTTCGATGATTTTTTTTTCTGGACTTTGTGGAAATCCTGCCAGGTCTCTATTGTTTTCTTCCTGCTAAACTTCTTCCAGAACATACGAACAACACTTTAGTCATATTTGTGGACTACGACTCGATAGACAGGCAGACACTTTGACACAGTAGAAGAATATGGAATAGACAGAAAAACTAGGAGACTTATACAACAGACCCTTACAGACACCACATCCAAAATAAAATCTATGGGAGAAATCACAGACCCACTTGAGATACATACAGGGGTCAGACAAGGAGATTGTCCCTCACCGTTTTATTCAATATTAACTAGCACAAATTTATCAAACAATGGGAAAAAAGTAAGAAGAATCAGTTAGGAAGAACATGTGCAAACTATATGATCATAAAATCCCTGGCATTTGCAGATGAATACCCAGCAACAATAGACAAGAAGCACAGGAATACTTACATGAAATCTCTGCCAAAGCAGAGAGATATCATATGAGAGTACGCAGTATATTGAAAGAAAGAATAACCACAACCAATCGATGTACACAAAATACGGGAATGTCTACAGAGTGGAAAAATTCAAATATCTTGTAAAATATATGCGAATAGGAGGATCAAACATGGCATCCAACATAGGAAGCACAGAAAAACTTCAGAAAGCGTAGAAACTGACATGGACGCACTACAATAAAACAAATATTTCAGTACAGGCCAAACTCAGTCATTGCAATAGCCTTGTACTATAAGAAGCACTCTACGTATCAGAAACGACCACAATTGCAGCATCAGCCATCATAGAAAAAATGAAATGTAAAATCCCCAGAAAAATTTTTGGCACGTTACAGAGAGATGGTATACGGCTGGAAAGACCCACCAAAGAAGTATACGAGCTCACAGACAGACTGACAGATATGATCAGAAAACGCCGAATAACATTCTATGGATACACACATAGAATGAACAACAGACTCGCGAGGAGGATTTATGTAGTGAACAGATCAATCAAGAAAACGAGCTGCTTTCAGGAAATAAGACCTAAAAGATGCAGGGATCGTACTCAAATGAGAAATGAAGGAGACAAATACAGAAACAAAATTATGTATACGAAATTCGAGGTAAAAGAAAGGAAGAAAACAGACAAAGGAAACAGGAATACAACCAAAGAATGGAGAGTTTATGGGAAGAGAAAAAGAAGGAAACAACAAAAAATGAATAATCATGTAACATTCAAGTTAACCACTGTCCTGGAGGCACATATATACATATTTGTATTAGTTCAAAAATGGTTCAGATGGCTCTGAGCACTATGAGACTCAACTGCTGTGGTCATTAGTCCCCTAGAACTTAGAACTACGTAAATCTAACTAACCTAAGGACATCACACACATCCATGCCCGAGGTAGGACTCGAACCTGCGACCGTAGCAGTCGCACGGTTCCGGACTGCGCGCCTAGAACCGCGAGACCACCGCGGCCGTCATTTGTGTTAGTAATCCCTACCCACTACCTTCTACACGCTTCAGTAATATTAATTCTTCTACGGAAAAGAAAAAGTTATTAAGAAGAAATATCTTCAGGCTCTTTTCAAAATTTACTATACTTAGTCAGGCATTTTAATTCAAAGGATAAGTGATTTTTTTTTTCGTTGAAGCACTGTGCATCTCATTTTGCTTTGGAGATGTGGAGTAATGAACGCCATTTTTCCTTCTGGTATTGTAATGATGTATATCATGGTACCTTTAGAACGACAGTGGATTAATTACAACAGACGTCATGAGGAACAAATGTACTGTGAAGTAGTAGTCAGAATTCCCAACTACTTAAACAGATGACTGCACGAAGATTATAAGATTATGGGTGAACACTACATATTATTCTTATAGTATCTTTTTGGGCAACGAAGACTGACTTTCTTAAAGATGACTTGCCTCAGAACAACGGTCCACATGACATTATTGAATGAAAATATGCAAAATATGTCAACCTACAGGTTTGTCTCTTTCCAAGATTTGCAATGATTCTAAGTGCAAACCAGCTGAAATAAGTTTTTTTAGGAGTTTGCTTTTTCAAGATAAAATTCTCATCAATATGGACATCTAAAGTTTTTGAAGTTTCCACCCTATTAGTTGTATCATATCATGTGTTACACTTATCATTAGTATAGTACCCCTAGATTCAAAGGGCTGAATATGTTTGTCTCTTTAAAACTGAGGATGAGACCATTAGCAGAAAATTAGTCATGGAACTTTTAAGAATATTTTTTACATTCTTTTTCTGTGTGTATGCTTGGACTGATTACTGTACTAGTATCATCTGCAAAAAGAACTGATTCTGCTTTCTGCATATTAGACGGAAGATCGTTTACATGTATGAGGAACAACAGTGGGTCTAAGAATGAGCTTTGGGGAACCTCTTACGTGATTTCGCCCACTCAGAATTACGTCCACGGAATGTATTGGTTGATTTACTTAGCATAACTTTCTGCATCCTTTTAGTTAGCTTAGGCATTATTATTGGTTGTCTATACCATCAGTCCTATAAAGCTTCAATTTATCAACTAAAATACTGTTTCCCAAGTCAGACGTCTTAGATGGGTCGCAGAAAATACCAACCGATGCTGTTTTACTTGCATAGGTTTGTGACAGAACAAGTGTTTCGTGCGTTGTTGGAGACGTAAAGCGTTCGTGATGATTGGAAGGAAGCGCATGCCTTCAAGAACGGTCGTTGAACAGAAACACAAAAATTATATCGCTGATGTCAATATTTTCAAGAACGTTTTATACACTCGTATTACGACATCTCTAGAGATGGAAAATCTCCTCTATAAAAATCAACACAGATTGCACAGACAACAATCTGTGAAACCCAGTTCGCTCGGTTCGTCCACGGGACCCCGAAATCAGTAGATACCGGCACCCTAGTTGATGCCGTGGCACCTTGGCTTCCAGCTGGCGTTCATTACACTTACGCACTGCCATATAGTGTATGAAATGTGTACATCGGATGCAGACAAGCTGTGTGATTGTACCGATGTGATTCTAGTAAATAGAAAACACCATTTCATTCATAACGGATGGAAATATTCAGACGTGAAAGTAACTTCGGGCGTACCCCAAGGGAATGTTGTAGAACCACTGCCGGCCGCTGGTGGCCGAGCAGTTCTAGGCGCTTCAGTCTGGATCCGCGACCGCTACGGTCGCAGGTTCTAATCCTGCCTCGGGCATGGATGTGTGTGATGTCCTTAGTTACGTTTAAGTAGTTCTAAGTTCTAGGGGACTGAAGAACTCAGATGTTAAGTCCCATCGTGCACAGAGCCGTTATTTGTAGAACCATTGTCGTTCACAATGTATATAAATTATCTAGAAGAAAAAATCGGCAGTTCCGTGGGGCATTCCGCCGATGATGCGTTGCATGCAGAGAAAATACATCTATAGAAAATTGTATCGAACTGAAGAAAGACCTGAGAGAATCGATACTTGGTGCAAAGGTTGGCAGCTGAAAATTAACATTAACAAATATAACGTATTGCGTATAAACAGATAGAAAGGACCATAATTGCAGAACGAACACTGGAAGGAGTCATATCCATTAAATATCTATGTATAAGCACCCGGAGCGATTTAAAGTGGAACAACCACCTAAGACTAACCGCTGGTAAAGCAGATGCAAGAGAGATTCATTGGAAGAGCCCTCAGGAAGCGTAATACACGAAGGATGTAGCTAATAAAACCTTAGTTCGACCAATTCTTAAATATTTCTCGTCAGCAGTGGTCCATGTCTGATAGGACTGATGTAGAAATAAAGAAGCTCGTTACAAGTTCATTTAGTAAGCGCAAAAAAATCACAGAGCTGCTCTCCATGTCTAGTGGTAGACACTTCAAGAGTCTTTCTGCACCCAGTGTGGTTTACCGTTAAAATTTCGAGAGCATATGTTCATTAAAAAGTCAACAAATGTATTTCTCCCTCCTATATACACATGAGCTGTCAAAAGCTTCTGTTTGAGAGCGTTTCTGCAGCGTACATGCCGCGCGGGATGAGCCGAGCGGTCTTAGGCGCTGCAGTCACGGACTGTGCGGCTGGTCCCGGCGGAGGTTCGAGTCCTCCCTCGGGCATGGGTGTGTGTGTTTGTCCTTACGATAATTTAGGTTAAGTAGTGTGTAAGCTTAGGTACTGATGACCCTAGCAGTTAAGTCCCAAAACATTTCACACACATTTGAACTTTTTTTTTCTGCCAGACGTAACGTAGCGCAACTCCGTTGCATGTATATAAGCACCGACTAGTATTCAAAGGATTAGTGTGGCATTCGTGTCTTTCCACCGTGCGTGATGCAAATGCAGAAACGTGAACTATGGCGATGTTACTACCAAATGCCACCAAACAGGACCTACGAGCCGTTACTCTTTTGTTGGCTGCCGAAGGACAAACACCGGTAGACACCTACAGCAGAATGAAGAATGTGTATCGGATACCATGTGCGCCGAAAACCACAGTTGTTGAATGGATCGCGAAGTTCCGTGTTAGTCGCGATTCAGTACAAGGCGTCGGTCGATCTGGGAGGCCAGCCTTATCCGTTACGATCCAACTCGAGAGGGAGACACTCGAACACCCACCATTTTGTCCTGATCTTTCCCCATGTGCTTATCACGCCTACGGTCACTTAAAAAGGCCTTGAAGGGTCGACCATTCCAGTCGGACGAGGATGTGCCACAGGCAGTTGCGAACTTCTTCATGTAGCAGGAACCAATGTCTTACCATGAAGGTATCTTCAACCTGGTGAGTCGGTGTGATGATTGCCTCAATGCCCACAGTTTGCCCTCCCCCCCTCCCCCTTAAATATTCATTCAGTATTCAAGAATGAGAACATTTCACGAAGTACCCTTCACCACACACCACAAGATGGCTTGCGCGCAGTAGAGATGCAAATACGTTAGCTATTTACGAACTGGCTCCCATCAGATGCACTGGTACTGCGCTTCTCGAGAATCCTGCTTTCGACTCTATTTTTAAATCAGCGTCTACGTGTACACTACAAATCACTGAGAAATGAATGATAGGGTGCATTTTTATATTATACCGCATTTTGCTTGCCGTTCCATTCTTATATGAAAGAGTGACGGATTAATTACTTCTGTGCACACTGTAGTTAGTCTAATCTTACATTTGCGGTCCTGACGGAAGAAGTGTACTCCCAGATTCTTCACTCAATACTGGTTCTTGAAACTTTGTAAATAGGCCCTTGCAGGATGGTTGACATCCAGTTGTCTGCCATTTCAGAACCTTCACCATCTCCGTGGCACTCTCCCACGACTCAAGCTATACTACGACCACACGTGTTGCCCTTCTTTTTATAATTTCGATATTTCTTTTTAGGCCCATTTGCTACGGTAAGCACGTGTGAGAGCAGTATTCCAGGATGCGGCACATAAGTCTTTCGTAGACCATCTGCTTTCTAGAGTGACTGTATTTTCCCAAACTCCTACCAGTGAACCAAAGATTGGCACCTGTATTACTTACTACTGCGCCTACGTCGACATCCCGTTTCGTATCCCTACAAGGTCTGGCGTCTGCGTCTCACGCATCCCAGTCACGAGGAAATACGTCTCTGCCATTCGCGTTTGGATTCTCCCCCCCCCCCCCCTCTTTCTCTCCCTCCCTCCCTCTGTATCTGTCTTTATTGTATTTATCTTTGCCTTGCCTCTCTCACTCTCGCTCTCCATAAAAGCAATTATGATTAATTCAGTCGCTCAAGTGTGTAAACAGTTCCACACATCATACAACAAACTTAATGCACCTCAGTTTTACTCTGCGCAACTATTGATCTCATCAACTAAAAATGTTCCATTAGAGCATGAAACAAGTTTTCATCCATCTTCATCTTCATAAGATGACTACCAATAGATGTCTGCCACTTAACTACTCCACATAGAGAGGAGTTGGCGTCTCCAACAAAAGCTACTGCAGTGGTGCGATTCAACAAAAGTTTATAGCACTTCCACTGACTTTTTATCTATATCTGAGCATGCCCTCGTACGTGAGTTTGATATCCAAAGTCTTTTTCATTTTAAACTATTTTATTCGCCTCTGTATACCACCTCTGTCGAGGAATTCAAGACCCGTTTAAGGTACCACTGGCACAAGCCATCACTCGGGGCGCAAAGCTCAGTCAAGCGCCAGGGGCACCCAAGTGCAGAATTTGTATACAGTGAGAAGTAAACTAAACTCCGTACGAACAGGCCTCGGAAGGCCCAGTGATACAGACCGACAGCCGATATGAGTCACTGGATGCGGATAAAGAGAGGCAAGTGGTCAGCACACCGCTCTCCCTGCCGTCGTCAGTTTCCGTGACCAGAGCAGCTACTTTTCAGCCAAGTAGCTCCTCAATTGGCCTCACAAGGACTGAGTGCACTCAGCTTGCCAACAGCGCTCGGCAGCACGGACGGTCACCCATACATTTATATTCAGTGTATATAATAATCAGCAGCGAAAATTGCCTTGGGTGAAAGTGTACGAAAGGAAATGCGGGAGGGGGCGGCAAATGGTGAGTCGCTTGTGTCGAAGAACATTCTCGAACCGGCTCTGCCCATGTCATTGGAACCACGTAACATTTTCAGCCATTTTCACGCAATAGTTGTTCTAACTGTATAATTAGGCTGTTTAGGTTTTTATATTGGTAACGCCACGTAGCGCTCTGTATGAAAATCACTGGCTGTGCTGTGTGCAGTCTGTGGCTGGTTGGCTGTGCTGGAATATTCGCTATTGTAGTGTTGGGAAGTTAGATGTGAACAGCGCGTAGCGTTACGCAGTTGGAGGTGAGCCGCCAGCAGTGGTGGATGTGGGGAGTGAGATGTCGGAGTTTTGAGAGCGGATGATGTGGACGTGTGTCCATCAGAGAGAGTAAATTTGTAAGACTGGATGTCATGAACTGATATATATATATATATATATATATATATATATATATATATATATATATATATATATATATATATATAATGACTTTTAAACACTATTAAGGGAAATACATTGTTTGTTTTCTATCAAAATCTTTCATTTGCTAACTATGCCTATCAGTAGTTAGTGCCTTCAGTAGTTAGAATCTTTCACTTAGCTAGCAGTATTGGCGCTCGCTGTATTGCAGTAGTTCGAGTAACGAAGATTTCTGTTAGGTAAGTGGTTCATGAAAGGTATAGGCTATTGTTAGTCAGTGCCATTCTTTTGTAGGGATTATTAAAAGTCAGATTGCGTTGCGCCAATAATATTGTGTGTCAGTTTAGTGATGAACAGAGTAAGTAAAGAGAGAAATGTCTGAGTACGTTCAGTTTTGCTCAGCTGTTTGAAAATCAAATAATTTAAGGGGTTTACCAGCACAGTAATTCATTAATTTTTCTAAGGGGACGATTCAACTGTATTGCGCAAGCTACGTCGCAGCGAGTTTAACACGTGGCCACAAGATGGAACCACCTGCCATGTCGACAAAACTTAGCTAAAGTCACACGTGACGCGAGAAGAAACTGCTGCCGACGACTTTCGGTGCGTCCTTTGGAAAGCGAACTGTAAAACCAACTGTCGGCCTAAGCCGCAGTCAGCAGACCGCCGAGTCAAGCCAGTTGCGACATCAGCCCTCGTGTCGTTCTTTAGACATTACAATAGTCTCACACTCACGCAAGGAAAACATTCCACGCGCCCCTGGACCGCTAAGCCGACCATAGAAAGGTCGACATTTACTGTGCGGCGCGCCGCTCTGCATATCAAAAGGCCGCCATTGTCATTCACTGCCGAGATTTTTATGACTGGCCAGGCCTCGCACACACACAGGCGAGGACCCGCCCATTGTCCGTCGCTCTTATCCTCTCTGCTCCACTGGAAAGGAGAAACATTGCGCCGCTCAGATAGGCTGCAGATCGAACACTGATGGCGCCAATCGGTGTAACATTTCCCCAGCTATAAAGCCATCTGAATTTGTATGTGTATCCGATCAGGATTGCGAACGAGGTGGCGCATCGGTAAGATACTGGACTCGTAGTTGTTGGTCATTTGCTCGATTCCCCGCCTAGTCATACAAATTTAGGTTTCCCGTAATATCCAAAACTCGCCCCAGGTAAATGACAGGATGGTGCCTTTAATAAGAGCACTGTCGCATTCTTCCTCAATCCCACCTGGTACTAGCCGGCCGCGGTCGTCTCGCGGTTCTAGGCGCGCAGTCCGGAACCGTGCGACTGCTACGGTCGCAGGTTCGAATCCTGCCTCGGGCATGGATGTGTGTGATGTCCTTAGGTTAGTTAGGTTTACGTAGTTCTAAGTTCTAGGGGACTGATGACCACAGCTGTTAAGTCCCATAGTGCTCAGAGCCATTTTAACCATTTGAACCACCTGGTACTCCACATTCGACGACCTCGTTGTAGATGGTTTTGTATCCCGCCTGGAAGGCGGCGCGTGGATCTGCTCCTGTAAACAGAAGGGTAGGTCGAATGTAGGAAGTGAGTAAGAGCAGGAAAAGGAGAAATGCTTCGGTACTGCGTTTAACTTAACAGAATATTTAATAGAGAATATTGGTCAATGACATACATAACTTTGCACTGAAGCTGAGCACGTAGGTGCGAAGCTGTACAGGTCTCAAACATCGGCTGGAAGGTATAAAGGCAAAATCTGTAGCGGCTCGCCCACCATGAAATTAGAAACAATGTTGCTTGGTCGTCTACGCGGAATCAAATTGGCTGAATCTGGAGCGGCGCTCGTGGAGCTGCACAGGGCCGGCTAGAGGGCACTGTCGTCTGTGTCGGTGTCGTAGTGACAAGCTACGAACTTGCACCTACGCCGTGGCATCGTAGCTATCGATACCACAGATGGGTCACCAAATCCTACCATCCTTCCTTTCCTTATGAATTGTAGACTTTTTTAAAAATAAAATACATTAACCTTGAAAAATAATTACTGTGGAATATCTTGTACAGTTTCACTGAGGTGAAAAGTCATGGTATACGTCCTAACATAGTGTCAGACCTCCTTGTACCCGGGGTAGTGCAGCAGCTCGACGTGGCAAGCACTAAAAAGGTCGTTTGAAATCCCCTGCAGATACACTGAGCCATGCTGCCTCTACAGCTGACCACAATCACAATAGTGTTGCCCGTGCAGGATTACGAACTGACCTCTCAATTACGTCCCATAAACTTTCGATGAGATTCATGTCAGATGATCTGGGTGGCCAAATTATTCTCTCTAATATTGTTCTTCAAACCAATCCTGAACAACTGTGGCACGGTGACATGGCGCAGTGTCAGCCATAAAAGTTCCATCGTTGTTTGGGAATATGAAGTCCACGAATGGCTGCAAATTGTCTCCAGATAGCCGAACATAAAATTTTCAGTCAATGGTCGGTTCAGTTGTATCAGAGGACCCAGTCCTTCCGTGTAAACACGCCCACAGTTTTATGGAGCCGTCACCAGCTTACGTAGTGCCTTGTTGGCAACTTGGGAAGATGGCTTCGTGGGATCTGCGCCACACTCGAACCCCACCATAATATCTTACCAACTGAAATCGGGACTCCTCGGACCAGGCCACGGTTTTCCAATCATCTAGGGTCTAACCGATATGGACCGAGCCAAGGAGAGGTGCAGCAACGATATCGTGTTGTTAACAAAGGCTCTCGAGTCGGTCGTCTGGTGCCACAGCGCATTAACATCAAATTTCGCCCCATTGCTCTGACATATAAGTTCTTAGCACATGCCCGTTGATTGGGTTCAAATGGCTCTGAGCACTATGGGACTTAACATCTAAGGTCATCAGTCCCCTAGAACTTAGAACTACTTAATCTTAACTAACCCAAGGACATCACACACATCCATGCCCGAAGCAGGATTCGAACCTGCGACCGTAGCGGTCGCGCGGTTCCAGACTGAAACGACTAGAACCGCTCGGCCACTCCGGTCGGCCTCACGTTGATTTCTGAGGTTATTTCACGCAGTGTGCTTTTCTGTTAGCACTCACAACCCTACGAACACACTGCTGGTCTCGGTTTTTAAGCGAAGTCCGTCAGCCACTACGATTTCCGCAGTGCGAAGTAATGCTTGAAATTTGGTGTTCTCGGCACACTCTTAACACTGTGGATCTCGGAATATCGAACTCCCAAATGGTTTCCGAAATGAAATGTCCTTTGCGTCTAGCTCCATCTACCATTTCACGTTCGAACTTTGTTAATTCCCATCGTGCGACCATAATCACGTCGGAAACCTTTTCACATAAATCATCTGAGTGCAAATGACAGCTTGTAACACCATAGCTTAGACACTATGTACCTTTTGTTGATCCATTTAGCGTTCTATTTTCTTCAACATTCCATTGTTTAACTTCTGTAATTAGTGTATGATTAATTCGATACTGTAATGAAGTGTAATCTCTGTAATATGCACAATATGAGCAAATGATGTTTTGACTTCCTCACAAAATCTCTTTGGTTATCTTTGAGGTTGAATAATTTTATGTAAATATTTTTTTGTAGAAATACTAATATGTGCAAATTTTCTGTTTTAATTAATATGTTAGGTTGTTATTATGTAATTTCTGATCCTCACTTAGGGTTCTTAGTTATTTTGTATGTAAAAGGTAGTGTGGTTCCCCTCCGGAACGGAACTGGGTAGCGCGCGCAAATTGTGGTTGGCCTAGGTAGAATAGGTGGAACAAAGAGTCAGTCGGGGCCGAGCTATCAAACTGTCAACTGCTCATGTGAAAGTTTTATATTGTGGTGGTGCCCTGAGAGGCTTTTCGTGCCGCTTTCCAAAGCCTCGGATGGATGAATAAAGAGCTGTAACTATTCTGGAATTTATACCTATCATCGCCAGCAGGAAATTATAGAGTCCAGCAATTCTACCTGCAAGTCCACCTACCAACATGCAAACGCCACCACATTGCGCAATCACTGTAATGGAACACTATAGTAATGTACATTGAAGGATCAGCTCATAGGATGTTATAGTGTCCCCAATTATAAGGTAAAAAATTGACTGAACTCTTGTACCTACAGTGATTTATCCTGAGTCACATATCAACTTAGGGTCCCCTCACGCTCAAGTGTTTGCTCAGTGTCCTTTATTGATAGCATATTAAAATTAGTATGGCAACAGAGTGTGCTAAGATTAATAACGTTTGTGGAAAGGATCTAACAAGATCTAACAAATATCTCAATTTTGTACTTCACTGCAGTAAAAGTTCTGAACTGCAACTGTTGAGAGTTATCTATTCATCCTTGCTAAGTACTTGTTTTATTGATGTAATGAAAGTATGTTTAGTTTGCTCTACTACAGTGGTCAATATTATGGGCCCCCCTCCATTGAAAGTAATTCAAATGCACAAAGTTACTTAATTATAGCAAGTTTCAATTACTCTTGCTATTCAAGTGAAATTCTGTACAATATTGGGTTCCTCTTGTGTATTAAAAGTGCATATTAATGGTGTAATAGGATCGACAGTTTGTCTATTATGCTCATTGTGCTTATGTCAATCATTCTTATGCCTAATTAGGCTGGCGACCGTTTTCTTTATTCTTTGAACAGTGTAGAGGGTAGCACTGCTCTGCTTCTTTATACTATAATTGCTTGAATATAAATAATTTCGTTATACGAACTGCCTCCAGCTTTGAGGTTATGGTATAACAGTAGTGGACGGTAGTGTTATAAGCTCTGCCAAAGCACTGTCATTTTATAGCTCGTATACGCGATACTACCTCCATCTGTATACGTGCCAGTCGCTATCTCATGACTTTTGTCACCTCGATGTACGCTTCATATGTGAACTAAATTTAATACATTTCTGATGATTAACTGCTGGTGCTATAACTTTTATAAAACTGTTGTATGTGGACCATCGAGCAACTGATTATCACCAGCATTTCATAGTATTCAAAGATATCCACGTTTGTTTGTCTACTATGATGTTCCCAACTGTTGAAGTAGGCAAAGAAGAGAAACCAACTTGGCAACACAACGATATATTTGATCCCCTACATTTTAATTGGGTTCATATCGGCAGTCCTGGTGGCTAAGGAGAATATTTCGAATTCTCGATCACACTGTACCAGTCGTGTTGGGACATTGTCAAGTTGGAGCCTTTCCAGGCTTACCTGACTGAGATTCTTGACTTCCAATCATCACGAGTTGGGTTCAAATCAAGGGCTTGCAGTCCTGGTTTAGGCTTTTTCATGGGTCCTTAAATGACATAAGCCAAAGCAATTTAAAAATATACTGGTAATTTCCATCCCCAATATGAATTTGTGCTCTGTCATTAAGTATCTCTTCGTTTACCGGGCGCTAAATGCTTTCTTTTCTTTTCCTTTAAGGCAAGCAGTATTATCTTGCTGAAAAATACGGTCTTCCAACATCAAGCAACCATCATGCATTAGGCGGCGGCGTAGTCGTAGAGGAAGATTCAATCTGCCATTTATAGACTGAGGAACGAAAATGCTTAGAACTGGAAGCAGAAATACTGTTAAGCTGTTCTAAACACATTCTGCTAAAATTAATTAGAGCAGTTGGTGAAATATCCCACCCGTGAGGTCGGAACGTATCGATTTAGTGAACGTAGAGATAGGAACCAGCGACTACGTAGGTATGATCATTTGTCACTGTGTAAGGCGTATGTGTGTTCAAGAAGTATAGAGTGCTCTGATAGAGGACGGTAAAATATGTCGTGATACTTTAGTGAGATGCCGAGCAGAAATACGTAATGCCCAAGACAACACAGTTAGCAACGTCATCTCACTCGAATATATACGAAAAATAAACACATATAAAAATGTTGGATGAATTTAGCGCACCGGCAAGGACCATGGGGAGTGCTTATTGAAATATCGTATTTATTACGTGATTAAACAGGTTATTTGAATGAAACAGATTACTTTGAATATGTGAGTAACTTTCCGCGTATAGCGTGGAACTGTGCTATGTGGCAGTCTCTCCAGTTGTGTAATAATAAATACAAGAATACTTAACTATCGAAACATTATAACAGATAATAATTAACTGCCTATCGGATATGTTATCGTAATAGTTCAGAGAAGCAGTGCAACCGCAAGTATCATACCGGCATCCAGCAGCACATTAGGTACTCTTACCTTGCTCAGTTCCTGAAGGCTATCTCACAAGCAGAAAGTTTCTGCTGATTATTATTGTCCATAATTCTCAACACCTGCTTCGCATCTGAGTGGAAATGTATTAAACTCATTGTGTATGACATATTTGGGTTCCATAGGATGACAATATGGCGGCTCATAAGAGTGACATATTTAAATAAAATAGTTATACAAGATAACATGTTTCTGCGAATAATATCGCAACACGTGATTCAGTGGTTAATACATTAAAGTTTAAAGACAGCTGACATAGTTTACAGCTCTTAGGAATAATCTAACCTACACTCTTCCTTACAAGCCAAGACTGCCTCACCGCAAATGTAAGCCAGAATCATTAATACAAAAAATTTAGATGAACCGCCATTTGAAGCTGACTGTCAAACGATTCTGCTGCCGCCAACACACACTGAAGCGCCAAAGAAACTAGTGTAGGCATGCGTATTCAAATTCAGAGATATGTTAACAGGCAGAATACTGCGATACGGTCGGCAACGCCTATATAAGACAGCAAGTGCCTTGCGCAGTTGTTAGATCGGTTACTGCTGTTACAATGGCACGTTATCAAGATGTAAGTCAGTTTGAACGTGTTGTTACAGTCGGCGCACAAGCGATGGTACACAGCATCTCCAAGGTAGCGATGAAGTGGGGGCTTTCTCACACGGCCATTTCACGAGTGTGCCGTGAATATCAGGAATCCAGTAAAACATCAAATCCCCGACATCACTGCCGCGGGAAAAAGATACTGGAAGAAAGGAACCAACGACGACTGAAGAGAATCGTTCAACGCGACAGAAGTGCAACATTTCCGCAAATTTCTGCAGATTTCAGTGCTGGGCCGTCAACAAGTATCAGTGTACGAACCATTCAACGAAACATCATCGATATGGGCTTTCGCAGCCGAAGGCCCGCACGTGTACCCTTGATGACTGCACGACACAAAGCTTTACACCACGCCTGGGACCGTCAACGCCGACATTGGACTGTTGATGACTGGAAACATGTTACCTGGTCGGACGAGTGTCTTTTCAAATTGTATCGGGCGGATGGACTTGTACGGGTATAGAGACAAGCTCATGGATCCATGGACCCTTTGCATAAGATGGGGACTGCTCAAACTAGTGGAGTCTCTGTAATGGTGTGAGGAGTGTGCAGTTGAAATGATACGGGATCCCTGATACGACTCTGACCGGTGACACGCACGTAAGCATCCTGCCTTATCACCTGCATCCATTCATATCCATTCTGCATTCCGACGGACTTCCGACACCCCACACATCCAGAATTGCTACAGAGTGGCTGCAGGAAAACTCTTCGGTGTTTATACATTTCTGCTGGCCACCAAACTCTCCAGACATGAACATTATTGAGCATATCTGGGATGCCTTGCAACGTGCTGTTCAGAAGAGATCTCCACCCTTCGTACTCTTACGGATTTATGGACAGCCCTGCAGGATTCATGTTGTCAGTTCCCTCGACACTGCTTCAGACATTAGTCGAGTCCATGCCACGTCGTGTTGCGGCACTTTTGCGTGCTCGCGGGGGTCCTACACGATATTAGGCAGATGTACCAGTTTCATTGGATTTTCAGTGTACATTGCGCGTTAAGGATCCCGAAGACAAGATACGAGAAATTAGGATTCATACGGAGCAATATAGGCAGTCAGTTTTCTCTCGCTCTATTTGCGAATGGAACAAGAAATGAAATGACTAGTTGTGGTACATGGTCCCTCCTCAATGTGCCGTACGGTGGCTTGTGGAGTATCTATGTAGATGTACAGGGTGTTTCAAAAATGACCGGTATATTTGAAACGGCAATACAAACTAAACGAACAGCGATAGAAATACACCGTTTGTTGCAATATGCTTGGGATAACAGTACATTTTCAGGCAGACAAACTTTCGAAATTACAGTAGTTACAATTGTCAACAATAGATGGCGCTGCCGTCTGGGAAACACTATAGTACGATATTTTCCACATATCCAGCATGCGTAGCAATAATATGGCGTAGTCTCTGAATGAAATTACCCGAAACCTTTGACAACGTGTCTGGCAGAATGGCTTCACATGCAGATGAGATGTACTGCTTCAGCTGTTCAATTGTTTCTGGATTCTGGCGGTACACCTGGTCTTTCAAGTGTCCCCACAGAAAGAAGTCACAGGGGTTCATGTCTGCCGAATAGGGAGGCCAATCCACGCCGCCTCCTGTATGTTTCGGATAGCCCAAAGCAATCACACGATCATCGAAATATTCATTCAGGAAATTAAAGACGTCGGCCGTGCGATGTGGCCGGGCACCATCTTGCATAAACCACGAGGTGTTCGCAGTGTCGTCTAAGGCAGTTTGTACCGCCACAAATTCACGAAGAATGTCCAGATAGCGTGATGCAGTAATCGTTTAGGATCTGAAAAATGGGCCAATGATTCCTTTGGAAGAAATGGCGGCCCAGACCAGTACTTTTTGAGGATGCAGGGACGATGGGACTGCAACATGGGGATTTTCGGTTCCCCATATGCGCCAGTTCTGTTTATTGACGAAGCCGTCCAGGTAAAAATAAGCTTCGTCAATAAACCAAATGCTGCCCACATGCATATTGCCGTCATCAATCCTGTGCACTATATCGTTAGCGAATGTCTCTCGTGCACCAATGGTAGCGGCGCTGAGGGGTTGCCGCGTTTGAATTTTGTATGGATAGAGGTGTAAACTCTGTCGCATCAGACGATACGTAGACGTTGGCGTCATTTGGACCGTAGCTGCAACACGGCGAACGGAAACCCGAGGCCGCTGTTGGATCACCTGCTGCACTAGCTGCGCGTTGGCCTCTGTGGTTGCCGTACGCGGTCGCCCTACCTTTCCAGCACGTTCATCCGTCACGTTCCCAGTCCGTTGAAATTTTTCAAACAGATCCTTTATTGTATCGCTTTTCGGTCCTTTGGTTATATTAAACCTCCGTTGAAAACTTCGTCTTGTTGCAACAACACTCTGTTCTAGGCGGTGGAATTCCAACACCAGAAAAATCCTCTGTTCTAAGGAATAAACCATGTTGTCCACAGCACACTTGCACGTTGTGAACAGCACACGCTTACAGCAGAAAGACGACGTACAGAATGGCGCACCCACAGACTGCGTTGTCTTCTATATCTTTCACATCACTTGCAGCGCCATCTGTTGTTGAAAATTGTAACTACTGTAATTTCGAAAGTTTGTCTGCCTGAAAATGTACTGTTGTCCCAAGCATATTGCAACAAACGGTGTATTTCTATCGCTGCTCGTTTAGTTTGTATTGCCGTTTCAAATATACCGGTCATTTTTGAAACACCCTGTAGATGTGTATGTTACACTCCGTGGACACTTAACATCGAAAATTTAAGGTAGTAAAGAATTAAATGAAGTTATAAATTATACAGTAACAAGTTTCCAAGCAATTATGAATTCGCAACCTCCTCGCACCTATTTCACGTTGCGGAAAACCCACCAAACACTTGTGAAAGCGAGTGGACAAAGCCAGCTAACATCACACGTCAAACTGTACTTCAGTAGTGATACAAATTCTTGATCTTACCAGATGCTCAACGACATGGATCTCCATCAAACAAAGGTGACTTCATCAGAACTGCATGCGACCTCGAAATATCCCTCCAACTTACAACCAGAAGAAGACAAGGAGTAGTACTGTACTGCAGTAGCCAACCCTCTTCGAACAAGGAAGCTAAATGGCTTGAAACCTGCCAACGAATTCCATTGGCTAGAGCAAAATGTCTCGCTAAATGCTTAATAGTGATGGAGTGACTTAGCAGAGAGTTTAGGAAAAAGTTCGTATCGATCTGTATTGGCACTGGTTGGTGCAAGATCTAAAAGACACCAGTAAAATAAATAACCACTAAAGAGGCAAAATATACTGTCAAGAAATGAGAGTCGAATAGTTGGCACATTTCACTGGTGTCCGAAGAAAAGCTATGAAACGCAGAAAGGTATTTAGGTCGAGCAAATGCAATAGGAAAATGTTTAGAAGGTAATGAGCAGTCAGAAACATAAGTAGATGCCGTGGAAGATTGTGCGGTATGGTAGGAACCTAGTTTGGTTCCATAATAATATTAGGTAGTTACCACGAAACCAGAAAGAGCTCGATAGCAGATTCAAAAGAAGCCGAGCTCTTGGCGACAAAGCCTCAGAAAGTCAAAACAAGCACATGACAGCTAATCGAGAAACTTTCAGTAATTCGAAAGAAAGATCTGAACTAATTAGATGTCGAAAAACCATGAAGAGCCTTAGTGCTACGTAAAATCAAAGGAACGAAGTCGTTTGTTCAAGTGCTCCATGACCACGATTTCTCTGGAATGGAGGCTGATGAAATCAGCGCTGAAATAACAAACTCGGTTTTCTGATACCACATCGCCGCAGGAAATTATAGTGCAGTTGCTACATTTGACACTTGCATGGATGAGTAAATTTTAGATATAGAAATACATGAGAGCGGACTTGAAAAACAAATCGATCTAATGAAGGAAGGCAATAGTACATGACAGGGTGTCCGCTAGACTCTGTATTCAGTAAACGCAGAAACTGGTCCCCGTTGTGCTGTTGAAAACAGAGTATTGTATACGAAAAAGCAATTATATTGTACTTTACATTCCTGCACCTGCTGCTACTACTTCTTTTATCTCAAATGGGCTCCAAAGTTTGAACTCAGATGCAGTTATTTACGGTTGATCAATTTGATATATGTACGAGGATCATCAGTAAATAATGTCCCAATTTTTTACAGCCGTTAATGTACAGGGTGTCCCGAAAGAATGTATACACTTTTTGAAATTGAATATCTCTTTAATTAAAGGCGATAGAAATGTAGTTTTTGTGAGTAATTGTTCAGAAGGCAATGAAAAACATAACAACACTTTCTTTTGTTCCAGCATTGTTAACATGGTGTTATTGTTGGGTCAATGGAAACGCATGATAAAGTGTTATTGGAAAACAGAGAATGTGAGTGAGGTATGACAATGAGTTTGGAACACCATCATCACCAAGGGTAACAATGGCAAGAATCTGAGACACGTTTGACATCACAGGAACAGTACAAGATTTGAAGAAGGGATATTGCGGGAAAAAAATGTTCAACAGGTAATGAAAGTGTTGATGCAGTGATTCAGGCATACACACAGTCCCAAATAAATCTGCAAGGCAGTGCTCTCCTGAGATTGGAACCCGCAAATACAGTGTTCATAGAATTCAGAGGGCTCTGAAATTGAAGCCTTACATTCCAAGAATTTTCCACCATGCTCTAAATGAGGATGATCCCAATAGGTGAAGTGAATTTTGTGAATGGTTCATAAACAGATGCGAAGAAGAGCAATATCTCCACAATCTAATTCTTCGGTCAGATGAAGTGACCTTGAAACTTAATGGAACAATTAACTACCATAATTGCGTGTAATGGGCCAGTGAGAACCCATACGTTACAGAGGAAAGACATGTTTATCTACCAGGAGTATGAGTCTAATTTAGTCTGTCTTCTGGAAGGTTAATTGGGCTGTACTACTTTTGAAACACTGTCACAGGTGACTCTTACTTAGAAGTGTTGCGTATGATAACTCCTAGTCTTAACAATTTTTTTTTCAAAATGAAGATTATTTCTTTCAGCAGGTGGTGCACCACATCACTTTCACACTGATGTGAGGGTATTTGTCAACTGCACACTCCCTGCAAGATGGATAGGAAAAAGAGGGAGTGTGGACTTTCCAGCTTGATCACCTGATTTAACTCCTCTAGACGTCTGTCTGTGGGGCACTCTCAAGAACACAGTTTACAAAAGAAATGCTTCAAATGGCTCTGAGCACTATGGGACTTAACATCTTAGGTCATCAGTCCCCTAGAACTGAGAACTACTTAAACCTAACTAACCTAAGGACATCACACACATCCATGCCCGAGGCAGGATTCGAACCTGCGACCGTAGCAGGCCCGCGGTTCCGGACTGAAGCGCCTAGAACCGCACGGCCCCCGCCGCCGGCCACAGTTTACACTGCAAGACCACAAACATTGGATGATCTTAGATAACAAATTAGGCCTGTGATACTATTAAATTAGGAACAATGCAGTTGGCATGTCGTTCCGTTCTAAGTCATTGTTGAATGTGTATTGTGGTTGAAGGAGGCCATTTCGAATATTTACCACCTTTAGTTGGAGCTTGAGGTACACCACAAATATTGTACTATATTTCTATCTCATTTAATTAAAGAGATATTCAGTTTCAAAGAGTGTATACATTATTTTGGGACACCCTGTATATAGAAAAACTTCATTTCAGGTATATTACATAGGTTAATATTACCTTTAGCGACTGTAATAAAGGACTTACGAAGTTCAAACGCGATTCGCTCTATTTTAAGGCATCTTCAGTGGTCACTTTTATTTTCCTTGTGTTATTACCAACATTCTTCTACAAATAAGTGTTCGGTTTTGTGCACATCACTTTCATCAGCGCAGAATGTATTTACTTATTTATGTTCCGTAGGTCCACTGCCATTTCCCTCTTCGCTCTTTCGTGTACTTTGTTTTGATACAAAGTACAAGAAATGTCTAGGTGGCAGGGGACCTACACAACGTGAAAGCGGAAATATATTTCGTGTGAGCGCTGTGTACAAAAATCTAACGCATATTTATAGGAAAATGTAAATAATGACGTACGGAAACAAAAAGCCTGTCCACTGAAGATGCTTTAAATTAAAGCGAAACGCGTATTGTCTTAGCAAGAGTTTTAATACAGTCGCAAAGACGGCATCCATAAACATTATAAAAGTGTACGTGTGTGTGTGTGTGTGTGTGTGTGTGTGTGTGTGTGTGTGTGTTCAACATCTCCTAAGCCAGTGGACCGATTTCAACCAAACTTGGGTATATACACACGTTACTGTCAGTCATCAATCAATTTGGGAGTAAGAGCCAGCTACTTATCAGAGGGGTGCGGGTGGGGGTGAAAAAGAAGCGTAGCCCGTGACACATGAATTCCCAGACTTTATCCAACCATTATTTGAGAATGAGGGCAGTTAGCGACTTGCTATAAAGAAATAGCTGGGCAAAGCCCATGTTTCTCCGCCAGTTAACGTACGTAACTTGTATAAGTGCGACGGCGGGGAAAGAGCCTGTGGAACGAAAGAGATATGTCATTTTAGGTGCTTCAGATCGGATGTTTCTTTTGCACGTGCGCGAAGCTTCGGACATGTCCCGAAAGAACAGACTCCACCCAATCATACAATAAAATAAAATAATTTGGGGTAATAAGCCACGTCATTATGAAACATAAAACAATTAACATGCCAACGTTATGACCGATTTTGTAGTGGTCGTCTTCAGAGCGACTTACTGTTAGCCAACCTGAAGAAAAGCACTACACATTCGGTCAAAACGTCTAAACTGCATACAGATCCACTGTGAAATTCTGGCGGTATATGGACCAAAATGGCTCTGAGCACTATGGGACTTAACCTCTGTGGTCATCTGTGCCCTAGAACTTAGAACTACTTAAATCTAACTAACCTGAGGACATCATATACATCCATGCCCGAGGCAGGATTCGAACCTGCGACCGTAGCGGTCACGCGGATCAAGACTGAAGCGCCTAGAACGCACGGCCACACCGGCCGGCAATGGACCAAATACAATGTCACGACTAGAAGTAGCGAAATGGTGCCAACAATTTGACGAGCGCCCCACAGACGTGACTGATGCTGACTGGGAATTCTAGATATTGCACCACGCGACTTTCATCTTTTCGGCAAGCTGGAACAGTATCTTAGGAGAAAGAGATTTTCCAACGATGATGACGTTCATACAGAGGTTCTCAAATGGCTGCCTGACCATGTCTTTCCTGAATGTTGGCACCAGTCTCAATATACTTTTAAATTTGATAACTTTCAACATACATCTAATACAACTGCTTAGAAGAACAGCTAGATAGTTAAAGAAGGTAGTTACATTGTGTACAATGATAATTTTATTCTTGGTGTTGGGAGGACGAAGTATATTAGCATATGATTAGCTGGTTTAGTACCTTGTCCCTTTTCTTTGAAGTTCACAGTGATGTTATCTGATGACCACAACTTGTTATTTTATTGTTTTTCAGATGAATGTTTGCTTGACAAGAACCAAACGGCTTTATTCTGACGTACGTTCTCAACGCAATACGTAACAAGCGTCACAATAATTTCAGAAGAAGATAATTTTATAATTACCGAAACGTATATCAAGAGTTCCTATAAACCTGCGTTACGCAACTGGCTCGCAATTTTTTTCATCCTATCCGAGACTGCAAATAATACATATGCTGATCCTATGAACAGATGTGGAAGAGGTTGAAATAAAACTCGTTAGCTTGTTACCATCTCTCCATCTGTCATATTTTTTTAAAAAAAAATAGTGCTTGACCACTGCACAGAACGGAAAATCGTCACAATGACGTAAACATCCCAGAAATTCAACAGGCTATTTGTTATTTAATAGTCTCCTAACCATAGGGTTGTATGGCATTAAGGATCTCAAATTGAAAGGCAAACGGAACCGAACTCTCCTAATTCCAAGGTTCCACTTGGAGGGGATACTGAATGGTGCTGCCAATCTGACAAACGAATATGTTACTATCTCTATGTCAAAACAGGAGAACGCAACAGCAACTGCCCCTCATTACAGTCCACGAAGTTGATTCTTCTATGGAAAAGTCTCTCTCCATCTGCCAGCGTCGTCCACACCGCGTTTCGTGGTACGTGCGCTCATTTCGATTGCACATACAGTAATTTTGGAGGGAAGCAGGCGACTCCTGTCTGATAGTGGACAGACAGGCACATTTCACCCCCAAACACTCTCAGAGGAAAGCTGTATCATCCAGCGTCACCATGTCTGTGGCAAGCCGATTAGTGCCAGCAACTGCCCACGGTAAGCATTTCGGGAAACATGACCACTTCCACGAAAACTGTCATCCAGCAGGCATTCGTGTTCTGACTTTGAGACACTGAGAAAAGCCTTTTGCCAAACCTGCAGGAATGACGAGCCCTCCAGACGCTTGCTAACGAAAAATCGAATACTTTCCACTCCCATCAAAATGTTCCAAGTTTACACAATTAATCACCACGGAATCCTAACAGATCTGAATCAGTCTCGCAAAGTGATATGTTATAGTCCTGTTACAAGAAACACAAGTATTTCCCGGGAGACCATTGAAGTACCCTCGGAAAATCCGTTCGCCTTACTGGATTTCTTCTCACATCACGGAACCTTATATGTAAATATTCCGCAGTGTATTTCAAATGGTGGCACTCACTTTAGCAATCGACGAAGTCGAAAATTAACGACAAAGGACATTTTTGAATGTACAGGGTGTCCATAGTAAAAGTTCCAGTTTCAAGGCGCTACAGAGAGAGAAACACCGTTAAGAATGACGTCAAATTTGAACAGCATATTGATGATGCAGGGAGAAACGTCATGGAACAAAACAATGACGAAAATTTGACTAATGGATGGCGTCAGAATACGCAAACAAACAGATGCGGAGAACTCGTCTGTTTTTCAGTTTGCGTCAGAGACGACCAACATGACTTACTCTACGAAGGATCGTGCGCTGCCGGTAAAGCTCTTTAACAAGAACGGTGACCGTGTGTCAGTCACCTTGCAGAAGTTTCGGACACTCAACAGTATGAAAAAAGGCATTGGTCCAATATCTGCTAAGTCTGGAGAAAGTGATTACAAAATTCGAAAAGACGCGTTCTTTTGAAGTGCTGTATGGCAGAGGGAGGAACGCAGTTGATGCGACGTCTGTCGAAAATGTGGCCGCAGCATTGCAGTAGGGATTGAACGGTGGTGCACAAGCATGCAGTGCACGGGGATTTGCCCAAACATTGGACACGCCTGGCTGTTGATATACTTTCCGGGATGTGAGGTTGTGGTCCAAGAACTTTTTCTGCTCCTTACGTTTCGTCCAGGACTGCGCTGGACTTCCTCAGAGGCGCTGCTCCGCTGAGTCTTGCCGACTGACTGGTCCGGTGTCTGAGAGCGACCAGTCAGTCGACAAGACTCAGCGGAGCAGCGCCTCTGCGGAAGTCCAGCGCAGTCCTGGACGAAACGTAAGGAGCAGAAAAAGTTCTTGGACCACGACCTCACATCCCGGAAAGTATATCAACAGCCATGTCATCCGGTCGTGAAAGTCTTCATTCTACAACCATTGGACACGCCTGCTGGCACGGTGTGTAGTATCCTACGAAAACATCCTGCCTCACTATCTACAGAAAATCACCCTTTTTGGAGTGCTTTCAACTGAACTGTCAGCAAGACACGCGTTCACTCTTAAATCTCCTGCTGCCATGCAAGTGGACAATGAATGACCATGGAACATTCTGTGGACAGACGAAACCCGCTTCCATCTCCAAGAACATGTTAGTATGCAGAGTAGCAGAATATGGGCAACGGAAGATTTGCATATACATCGTCCAGTGCCACTTCATTCTCCAAAGGTGACTGTGTGGATCGAGTTGACGGCATCGTTTACCGTATTGCGGTATTTTTTTCGAGTAGATGAGTCCTGCGGATCCTGTTACTTTTCCGTCACTGGTAAACTATGGGAGTCCCTTGCGCACCAACGTCTTTCCTACCCTTCAACAGCATGGATGTGTGGGTAGGATCATTTTTATGCAATATGACGTCCCTCTGCACATTGCACTGCCAATTAAGCGACATTGCGGAAATTCTATAATAATCAGCTATCATTTTAGTATAGCGTGGTCGTCCAGATCACCTGATCTTACTCTGTGTGACTTATGCCTGTGGATCATCTGAAAACTGTTGTGTTTAGTACTCTTCTTTGAACGTAGCTGAACGGAACGCACGCATTGCATTGCACGTTCTTAAAGTACTAAAATGTATTAAAAGATATGAAATTAAAAGCCTATCGTGTGAATGTGACGCAAGATTTGAAATTTGAGGATCAGGAAAAAAGTTCATTATCGTAACTCACTGTTAATATCTACTGCTTGGACCCCTTGCTTTACTTCATCTCAGATGACGTCCGATTTCATTTATCGGGTTATGTAAACTCCCGGACTTGCAGATACTGGTCGCAGGACAGCCCACATTTCTGCATGAAGAACCTCTCTCTCAGAGAGTATGTATGTTTGGTGTGCCTTTTCCGGCATGCACGTTAAACAGTTCCAGATATCTATAGATCTTTGACTGTTTCTATGTATGATTAACAAATGCAGAGATCCTGTATGCAGTATATCAACAAGACGGAGCAACTTCTCACACAACCAACACCAGCGTGTTCCCTGAAGACAGATTTGTCAGTAGAAGCCTCTGGCCCCCAACATCCCCGGTGGTAACATCGTGTGAATTTTATTTAGGGGGCACACTAAGAAGAAAAGTGTACGCTGACAATCCTCGTATAACAGACGATCTTAAGCGAGACGTTACTAGAGAAAGTATCAGCATCACTCCCGCAGAATTATAGCATGTTGTTCGTAACGTCATCACACAAAAGGCAGCGATGCCTGGGTGCTAATGGGCAGCACTTCCAGCATCTCTTATAAACAGGTAACAACATGTTCCTTAATGTTATTATTATCTATTCTTTTTTTAATTACTCATTGCTGTTTGAATGGCGGGCATGAGGCGTTACGGATGTATGTGAAACACCCCCGTATAAGCGTTCGGAAGAAGACGGTGCAAATGAAGTTACGAGAGGTCTGGACGCACGGAACTTCATCAACCGATGAAGTACCGGATCGGAAACAATGGAACAAAACGATTATTAACGATCACTGAATCACAGCGAGAGCAATCTCTGGTTAGTGTGGCATAACAGATGGCTCAAACCATAAAAATTTTCTTGATATTTTTTAATACGAAACATGTGACAGCAAAATGTAGAATTTCGAACAAAAATAGTGGCGAACGTTATGTTGTTCAGGAGTCGCTATATGAAGTCAACAACGATTCAGAACTAATGAAACATGTAACAATAGGTGATAATAAATGAGTTCACTACTATGACGTCGAAACTAGAGGTTAGTAATTTCAGTTGAAGCTTTCTGTATCACCAAGACAGAAAAAACCTCGACAAAATAGTGTCAAACGTAAAGGTTAGCTTACTGTGTTCCTCGATTTCAACGGCGAATTTCACTATAGTTCTTACCACAAGATTGCATGATCAATGAGTATTTCTTAAAAGTCCAACGCAGTTTGAGTGAAAAAAAAAATCTACTCCCGATCAGGCCGTGAAGGCTCAACGGTACAGACCGGCCACCGTGTCATCCTCAGCCCACAGGCGTCACTGGATGCTGATATGGAGGGGCATGTGCTCAGCACACCGCTCTCCCGGCAGTATGTCAGTTTCCGAGACCGGAGCCGCTACTTCCCAGTCAAGTAGCTCCTCAGTTTGCCTCACACGGGCTGAGTGCACCCTGCTTGCCAACAGGGCTCGGGCAGACCGAATGGTCACTCATCCAGAAGCATTTCGCAAAAAGGAACCGAGTTCATGAGGAAACAGTTCATGACTTTTGCACCACGATAATCAGTTGCTAATACTTCGTTCCTTGCTCTCAAATTATTGGTCAAAATCAGTACTGTAATGATGGCCCAGCCTCCATATTCGTCATAAATGACCAAATGTCACGTTTTGCGTTATTAACAATAAATAAAACATTAAAGATCCGTATTTTTACAAGCACAGATAAAACTAAAGATTCATCTCTGAGAGAACTAACAGTTGTACCAAAGATGGAGTTTTGGAAGTGTTTCCGGGACTGGAAAGATTGTTGGCATACTTTCGTGGTATATAATGGGGACTATTTCCAAGCGGACAACATGTATGTAAAAAAATAAATAAAATTCTTTCTAAAACAGAAAAATGCCTGTTAGTTTTTGAACACACTTAGTACATAGTTTCTCATTCTGCATCATCTAGTAAATCAATTTTAAAAATCTATCCTCAGTTCAACATATTATGACCTAAAAGGTTGACCATCGAATGTCTTTCATTATTATCATCTTTTTCTTCTTCTTCTTCTTCTTCTTCTTTGACACTGCAGCCCTTAATGACCTCAACAATCTGTCTCCGGAGATGTCTTCTTTCTGCTTTTTTCATCCGTCCTCGCAACTCCACCTTGATAACGTCAGCCAACAGATTGTTCAGCCATATTTCTTTTGGTCGATTCTTCCTTCTGGTGGAATAGAATCTGCCTTTCGTCATTCGCTCGGGCATCCTGTCATCTGGCATCCTCTCCATGTGCTCTAACCAGCGTATTCTTTGGGTTTTAATCAATTTTACCATATATTTCCCTCGCGTAAACTGTTGTATTTCATAGTTATCGTACTAGGCAACCCTCTGCGACTCTCACTGCCCCATAAATTTTTAGTAGCATTTTTGTTTCAGAACCCTTTAAGATGTGTGTATCTCCATCTTACATCGTCCACTTTCTGGCACATATGTAAAAATTGGTCGTACAAGGAACAATATGTTCCCAACTTCCTTGGTTTCGGAATTAGAGAATTCTTAAATACCTGTAGTTTCGGTTAAAAGGCTCTGTTTCCTGCTTCTATTCTGTCTCTAATACATTGTATCATATTATAGTCGCTGGTTAAAACTACGCCTACTAATGGGCACCTTTCAAATTTTTATTTATGTCTTTAAAACATTTTTAGAGGCCTTTAGGTCATATGGTATTCTTCTAGAATTAGAAATGGACATTACCATGTTTTTTTGTCTTGTTTTCGTTTACAGCGAGTCCAATTTTTGCTCCTACTTCTTCCATGATTTCACACATTTTGCTAGTGGTGTGCATATCGCTTGCTAAAGATTGCAATATCTTCCACATATGCACATATCTGACTGGATTTCATCATTATTGCACCCCCTTACCTATAATTTTTGTTCTTTTATCAGACTACGTGGTGTCAAGTTAAACAGGTCTACAGAGAGACCATCACTCTGTTTCACCCCATCTATGAAGTTAAAGCTCTACGAATCGCCGTCCGTTAGACTGGTCTGTGGCCCAAAAGACTGATTTCAAGGGAAGGAGTTGATTGGTACAGGGTGTTTCACAATGTTTTGACCATTTCAGATTTGAATGACACAAACTAATTGTGAAACAAGGTTGAACATTTTACACGAGGAACAACGTTTATTCTAGTTTACTTATGAAATACTACATTGGACAAATAATGACCATTCACGGCTGCATAATATTCGAAGCGTTTCACCAAGTTTTTGAACCCACCTTTCGTAAAAGCTGGAGGAATTCTGGAAATTTCATCGTAAATTCGAGCTTTTAACTGTTGCAAGCCTTCAAATAACCCCAGGGTCAAAAAAGGCTACCATGGTTCCATCAGGCGAGCAAGGTGGCCATTCTACACAAACGCGTTTGATACCTATGCGATTACTGAACTGTTCATGGGGAACCTGCTTGGTCTTGCTGAATGTGTGGAATGTCGCGCCGTCTTGTTGGAACCAAGTTTCCGTAACGAACGACGCGTTCTTGCCTGTGCACTGCTGCGCACACACGTTCGATGTTCTCGAGAGTTCGGATGGTTTCCCGCGGGACACTTTCGATTCGATGCACTGGCAGTTGCACAGAATTTTCTTACCCAATTCAATATTGTTCCACGAGCAAGAATTGGCTATCGCAGCTGATGAAATGCTTACGAAAGTCACGTTGCACGCTTACGATAGATTCACCGTAGCGGAAACAGCAGTCCACCTCGAACGCACAATGATACCTCGGCCAGTACGACATCTTTGCTGGCCAGTAAGACTCAGGAAAGGTTTTTCTTTTTTTCGAAAACAGGGTGGTGGGTCAAAATATAAGTCTTAGAGAGTCGATATCACCAAAGAGTGACACACTTAACGGAGCATCGAACACGGCATCTGCAATAGAACTGTTGAGGTCGCTCGGCCGGAACGTCCGGAATGCAGCGAATAACGCGGCGGCTCGCGTGAGAACAGCCCCTGGGTTTCCGCTACGGCCACCCCACGGCCGCGGGGTCGCAGAACCAAACGATTCGGCACGTACGCTTTGTCCTGGCTTCCTCGCGTCGCTGTCCTTACTCCCACCGAGAATTCCTCAATTTAGGGACTCGTCGTTCCACGTCACCCGATGCGAAACGGTTTTCTGACTCAGGCAATTCGTAGGGGACTTTCCACGGCAGCGGCTCACGATCGAGCAAACGTACGACAAAAAGTCTGTATTCGTAGGTGTTGGTACTAACGTGCCTTCGTGAGTGACATTTAGGAAAAGCCGTGAAGCAAAGACACTCGGCTCTGCGTTATAGAACCGAGGAATAAATTTTTTCCGTAAGGAAATTTCGTTGGGAGATTTGAGGAGTGCAGAATTCTTACTCACAAAAGTTTTGAGTCTGTGTCTAAAGTCAATATCAAACCTGTGATCTCTAATGTTTTCTCGCCGTAGTTGATTGATGGTGTGGTTCCGGGTATTCAGCCTAGTTGTTACCCCCCTTTTTATGCACAATATCACGACGACAACCCAGGTGTCTTGTTCAGGCACTGTGAGTTGTATCTATACTCGGTACCCGGACTCCAATCGCACTGTGAACTATTATGAGGCACGCACCACTGTTATAGCGGAGTTCGACTCCCGAAGGACTCTACGCCCTTTCCGACTCCTGTTCTTCGGAGACTGTACGGATATTCTGCGAAACGCACATTCTCTCACCGTTTCGCATCTCTGATGGGTGTGATGGCCTGCGAGATCGTAATAAACTGAATACCGGACCCCAAGTCTTGTTTAAATTGTTACCTCCGTACCGGTTTATTGTAGTTTCCACACTTTTCCTTCTATAGGTGCCTCATTTGCGATGTCCCACAAAGTCGACGTTCTCGTGTCGATACTGGTCTCATTGTATTTCCTCTCATGATCTGTATTTCAGGCAGTGTTACTGTTATAATAGTTTGCCCCACCTAAAACATTTACATAGAATGTGGTACACAGCTGATCGTTGAACAATTACCGTTTTTAATGTCACTAGGTGGACTTATCGTATTTGTTAACGTAAGCGAAATACGTTAGACCCTATGTTTCCCGGATATTGGGCCAGAAGAAGGTAGATAACTGGTTTTAGTTTTCTCTTTCTACCTCTCAGCCACGCGGAGTGGCCGCGCGGTTAGAGGCGCCGTGTCACGAATTTCGAGGTCCCTCCCGCCGAAGGTTCGGTCCTCCCTCGGTCATGGGTATGTGTGTTGTTCACACCATAAGTTAGTTTAACTAGTGTAAAAATCTAGGGACCGATGACCACAGCAGTTTGGTCCATTAGGAATTCACAAACGTTTGAACATTTTCTCTCTCTCTGTCTCGATCTCAACCTCTCTATCCGGCGTTCTTGATTGTGACTTAAAACACCCACTCAAATTGAAGGCCTACATCTACATCCATACCGTGCTAACCAATGTGAAGTACGTGGCAAGGGGTACTTCCTATTGTACCAGTTATTAGGGCTTCGTCCTGTTGAATTCACTCTTGGAGCGCAGGAAGAATTAAATGCCATTGAGCACAATCTAATAAATCTAATGTTGTTCTCACGATCCCTACTCATGTGCTATGTGAGGAGTTGTAGTATATTCCTAGATTCATCATTTAAATCTGTTTCTGAGAACTTTGTAAATAGGTTTTCTCGTGATAGTTTCAGTCTATGTTCGTCTCTACCAGTTCAGTTTGTAGCGGAACTTCGAATTTCGCCGCGCTACACTCGTTCCCTCAGATAAAGATTATACCGTCGCAGCGGTATGAGCGCTCGACGGCAGAGAGTAACTTTTTTTTGTTTTCTATCCGTTTCTTTATTGTCTCTCGAGAGCGGACGTTTAATGCAGACGTGATCTGATGAAGACGTAAAAAACTTATTAGCTAGTTTTGATCTAATTTTAATGTGTAGACATATTGTTAAGAAATTCGGAGGATGGAAGCAGCAAAGTAAATTAAATTGCATACAGTATCAAGACGATTTTAATTAAATTAGTGGTTCCTGGACAACTGCAAGATTTCGGAGCAGGCTTTTCACGCAGAAATGAAGGAGATTTTTTAAGACCTGGACGCCGCACGAAAGAAGACAAGTTAACCTGGTAAAGGATGAACACTTATCTACGCCATTTCCCCCTGTCAGTTAAATTTTGTTATTCTCTGTTTCTTTTCAATATTTTTTGTAGTGGAAATTGGTTTAACTTTTGCTCAAAAACGCCACAAGGACCACCCTAACAATAGCCTTCCGAATCACGAAGTCCGATAGCTTTTTTGTAACACGAAGTCCGATTTGCTTTTCATTCTTTCCCTTTTTCACGGTCATTTACGATTTTAAAACCCCTTTTTATTCACCATTTCGTCCCACATTTCCGAATCATTTCTTTTCTCTTCTCTTTTTCTTTTTTATTAGCCACTACAACTGGCGACCATGACAGGACGCAATTTTCGGATGTGTCATTTTTGAGCAAATTTGAAACTTTAATTTGTATTTTTCCCAATAGAGAATAACCAAAAATCCTGAAGTTTAAAGGGTAACTAAAACGCCAACTTTATTGTACTTAAGCAAATGATTATACAACAATATTGTAAAGAGTTTTTGTAACTAATTTAATCTGTTTTTCTTTTCATGGCATATATTGATGCAAAACTGTTATTTTGAGACCGTTT
The DNA here is from genome assembly GCF_023897955.1 of Schistocerca gregaria. Taxonomy (NCBI): domain Eukaryota; kingdom Metazoa; phylum Arthropoda; class Insecta; order Orthoptera; family Acrididae; genus Schistocerca; species Schistocerca gregaria. Next base: position 405,814,978 of record NC_064924.1, on the reverse strand, counting down.
AGTAATTGTCCGATGGAGATGTATTAAGAAAATCCATATTCTGACGAATACGATTTATGCAGAAGTGATTGACCAGCCGCTGCAGGACAGAAAATTTAATGGTGAGTCACACAATTATGTTTCATTCAAACATTCAATAGCCGACTGCAGAATCCATTTTTCCCTTTCCACGCATCCTGTAATTTTCTTCTAGAATTTTCCAAAATTATCTATCTCTATTGTAGTTTGTGGTAATTATAGTATTGTTGTAGCATATGAAGATCGTGAATTTGACCGCCAAACAGTCATTTGTTACGAAAAATTTTGTCCGACCTGCTACATCTTTCTCAACGATTGTTTTGCAGTAGAGCAATCATTTACATTGACGAGAAAATATTTCATCTTAAATTTGAGTCAAATATTTATTAATCAGGCTTATATTATTCCCTTTTTGACTTACGATTATACATCGTATTACAATGGAACGCAGTAAGGTACAGATAGTTTCGGCAGATGAGTTAAGTGAAGTAGATTCATCTTTCAACCAACAAGAAAGTCCGCGTTTCCCTCCATGGACGAGTTCACAGATCAATGCAATGATTTTGCCTCAAACTCGCAACATTTGTGATAATACACAGATGGCAACTTTAAATGAGGAAATGTGGAATGGACGCGAGACTACACCGTCAGCGCCATTGTTAACATCAATGTCAGAACTCAATATCAGAGAAATTCAGCAACGTGACACAAATCGGACACAGGAGACTGACAAACTGTACCGACTATTAGAGTTATTTGCAGACATTAAACGAGACGTTAGTCAGAAAATTGACTTTTAAACCATACTATGACCGAAAATTTTGAACGAACGACAAAACAGATGACAGAATTAAATAACACCACTTAACAGCTAAGCCAGCGATTTCAGACATTGTCCGACCGAGTCACTAAACAGGAAGAAACTTTGGCAACATTCACACATGAAACAAAAAGCAATATCACCTGATGTGAGAATCAGTTAACTCAAATAGTTAATGTGCAGCAGGAAGTGAACACCCGTGTGGAAGAGTTAGCTCAGGCCCACACTTCAGTTAGCTTCACCAAAGAAAAGCTGACTGAAGAAGTGGGAAATATTACCCAATAACTCACAATAGTAGTTCTTGAACAAACCCACCTCAAAGAAAAGATAGAAAAATTATAAGTCCGAGCGGACCTCGGGTCACTAAACAACGACACCAACATGGCCGAGAGAATTGTACATGAATGTAAATTGTGACGACTATCTGGACAAAAAACTTGAAACAATTACGTAGGACATACTTTCAAAAACAAAGACACATGTTAAAGACGAGACAAAACACATAGAAGACGAAGTGACAAAATTACGAGACAATTTTGTGCCGTGTTTGGCTATTGGTGCAAACGCATCGTCAGGGAACGACAAAACAGCTAAAACCATGGCTAATGACACAGACAGAACGCCTTTTGTGGAATCATCTATTTCCAATCAAAATTAGAATGTGCCGCTTTCTTTTCCACCAAACGAGCAATATTACAGTACGACACCTAGAGTAGCAAGTGAGACAAACCACGTCAATACAGTTATGCTGAAACGTCCCCTTAGAAAAATTATACATAACGGAGCTTAAACTGACACACACAATTTTTAGCGCAACGCAGTCTGTCTTTCAAAAATCCCTACAAGAGAATGGCCCTGACTAACATTAACCTCTACGTTTCACATATCACTTACCTCACAAAAATCTTGGTTACTCGAACTACTGCAATACAGCGAGCACCACTACTGCCAGCTAAATAAAAGATTCAAACTACGGAAGGCACTAACTACTGATAGGTATAGTTAGCAAATGAAAGATTTTAATAGAGAACAATGTATTTACCTTAATATCATCAAAAGTCATAATATGTATAGCAGTTCATGACATCCAGTCTTACAAATTTCAAAACTCCGCTATTTTTCTCCCCACATCCACCACTGCTGGCGGCTCACCTCCAACTGCGCAACGCTACGCGCTGTTGACAGCCAACTGCCCAACGCTACAATTGCGGGTATTACAACAACGCCATCCAGCCACAGACTGCACACAGCACAGCCAGTGATTTTCATACAGAACGCTACGTGGCGGCGGCGTTACCAATATAAGAACCTAAACAGTCTACTTACAATGCCAACCGGCATGTACGGTCATTTACGATTTTAAAATCCCCTTTTTGTTCACCATTTCTTCCCACATTTTCAATGTTTTCTTTTCTTCTCTTTTTCTTTTTCTTTTTTTATTTAACCACTACAAGTTCTTCAGCTTCACTGTGACATTCTACCACGGGTCAAATTAACCCGAAGCCTTTCGAGCTGTTCAGATCTGTATACGTTCGATATCTTGTCTCAGTCCTACTGGGTACGGGTCCCACAGATTTGAGTAATATTCTAGGATGGGTCGCACGAGTGTTTTGGAGGCAACCTTCTTTGTATGCTGACTATCTTAGCGCCCGCTGCTTTACTCGCGTATACTGTGTGGTATTAAAAGATTTTTTTTGTTTGTCTTTAAACGAATTTTTGTGTTCTCAAATAGCAACACCTTTTACACTTTTCACGCTAATTAAGGTCATGGAAGCATAGCCTTTGCTGAATGTAATCATGACCAAAATGCGATTCTGGGTAGCTGGAGTCAAAGATTTATGTTAATCATGGCTTTTGCGTTCTTGTGGTTATACACTCCTGGAAATTGAAATAAGAACACCGTGAATTCATTGTCCCAGGAAGGGGAAACCTTATTGACACATTCCTGGGGTCAGATATATCACATAATCACACTGACAGAACCACAGGCACATAGACACAGGCAACAGAGCATGCACAATGTCGGCACTAGTACAGTGTATATCCACCTTTCGCAGCAATGCAGGCTGCTACTCTTCCATGGAGACGATCATAGAGATGCTGGATGTAGTCCTGTGGAACGGCTTGCCATGCCATTTCCACCTGGCGCCTCAGTTGGACCAGCGTTCGTGCTGGACGTGCAGACCGCGTGAGACGACGCTTCATCCAGTCCCAAACATGCTCAATGGGAGACAGATCCGGAGATCTTGCTGGCCAAGGTAGTTGACTTTCACCTTCTAGAGCACGTTGGGTGGCACGGGATACATGCGGACGTGCATTGTCCTGTTGGAACAGCAAGTTCCCTTGCCGGTCTAGGAATGGTAGAACGATGGGTTCGATGACGGTTTGGGTGTACCGTGCACTATTCAGTGTCCCCTCGACGATCACCAGAGGTGTACGGCCAGTGTAGGAGATCGCTCCCCACACCATGATGCCGGGTGTTGGCCCTGTGTGCCTCGGTCGTATGCAGTCCTGATTGTGGCGCTCACCTGCACGGCACCAAACACGCATACGACCATCATTGGCACCAAGGCAGAAGCGACTCTCATCGCTGAAGACGACACGTCTCCATTCGTCCCTCGATTCACGCCTGTCGCGACACCATTGGAGGCGGGCTGCACGATGTTGGGGCGTGAGCGGAAGACGGCCTAACGGTGTGCGGGACCGTAGCCCAGCTTCATGGAGACGGTTGCGAATGGTCCTCGCCGATATCCCAGGAGCAACTGTGTCCCTAATTTGCTGGGAAGTGGCGGTGCGGTCCCCTACGGCACTGCGTAGGATCCTACGGTCTTGGCGTGCATCCGTGCGTCGCTGCGGTCCGGTTCCAGGTCGACGGGCACGTGCAACTTCCGCCGACCACTGGCGACAACATCGATGTACTGTGGAGACCTCACGCCCCACGTGTTGAGCAATTCGGCGGTACGTCCACCCGGCCTCCCGCATGCCCACTATATGCCCTCGCTCAAAGTCCGTCAACTGCACATACGGTTCACGTCCACGCTGTCGTGGTATGCTACCAGTGTTAAAGACTGCGATGGAGCTCCGTATGCCACGGCAAACTGGCTGACACTGACGGCGGCGGTGCACAAGTGCTGCGCAGCTAGCGCCATTCGACGGCCAACACCGCGGTTCCTGGTGTGTCCGCTGTGCCGTGCGTGTGATCATTGCTTGTACAGCCCTCTCGCAGTGTCCGGAGCAAGTATGGTGGGTCTGACACACCGGTGTCAATGTGTTCTTTTTTTCCATTTCCAGGAGTGTATTTCCTTAGAATATTTCATCACTTAATACACATTTCTTTGTATATAACCGAGATTCGAAATACCAATTTTCATAGATTAAGCTCAAAATTTTTTTTAATGTAACGGAATATTTTCTTAAAAAATTTTACCCCTATTTAATCCCCCTTAGGAGTTCAATGTTAAAAAAACATTTCTAAAAGGGATGCCAAATCCCAATTTTCATAGATTTAGCTTTGGAAATGCTTTCATAATGAATAATTTCGTATAACTTTTCATCCTCTATTTCATTCCCTTGGGAGGCTGAATTTCTAGAAACAATAAAAACATTGAAACACATATTTTCTTATTTCTCATCCAGACGTTAGATACCAATTTACATAGATGTAGTTTTTAAAATGCTTTAGTCGTTCTTTAATAAGGACTTTTTAAAAAAGATTCACTCACTGTGTTGCCCACATAGGGTTAAATTTCCAAAAATGGTAAAACAGGTATTTATTTATTTCTAACGCAGCAACCATTTTCATAGGCCTAGCTTCAAAACTGTCTTAATAGCAAAAATATTTCGAAACACGTTTCATTCCGTACTTCACCCCCTTATGGGTGGAATCTCGAGAAATCTCTTCTTAAACGACGCCTGCAGATCGACAAGTGTCTGTCGTTACCGGTTGGCCTGGGCGATAATGAGTCAGTCAGTCAGGATGTTGATTTTTATATATACAGATTGCATTTTCCTGGTATTCTACTAAGTAATCACAATCTGCAACCAGTGTACTACTGAGACTATGTAATCATTCCATTACATATCCCTACAAACTTTTTTATCCAGGTGTTTGTGCGTGAGCTGACCGATTTAAACTGTGACTGACTGAAGTTGTAGTCGTAGCATACGACGTTTATTCGTGTTGTGAATTGTACGGTTTTACAATTTTGAACGTTTAAAGTGAATTGCCAGTTTTCGTACCACTTCGAAATTTACGAAGATCTGAATGAATATTGGTACAGCTTTTTCAGACAGTACTTCATTATACATAACTGCATAATCTGCGAACAGTGTCAGGTTGCTATTTATAACGTCAGGATGGTCGTTAATCTACGGAAGTTACGTCTACATCTGCCAATAACTCACCATCCAAGGTGATAAGACCAAGGAATCCTCACCCCAGGTTACTGATTTCGCTTGATAGCCCATGCGACCCACATTTTATAACAATCGTAAGTACGGTATTGATTTAAAAGATTTTCGGAAACAGAGAAATATTGCACCTACCTGAGGCTTTGATCTATGGCTTTCCGGATGTCAAGTGAGAATACTGCGAGTGGGTTTCACACGATCGATGTTTTCCGGACCATGCTGTTTGGTACAGGTGTGAAGGAGATCATTCTGTTCGAGCTACGTCATTCCGTTCGAGCTACGTCATTATGTTTGAGCACGTAATATGTTCTTCAATTCTACAACAAATACATTCCAAGAATATTAGATGATAGTTTTTTGGATTGCTTCTGCTATCCTTCCTATAGACAGATGTGACCTGCGCTTTCTTTCAACTACCGGGGACAATTTTTGGGATCTACGGTAAGCATTATTATTACGCAGTATTCTGCCTAGTGGCAGGTCCGTGTCTTTGTAGGGAGAACCCATGATTCCACTGTTCCCTGTCTTCAGCTTCTCCTTCAGTCTTCTGTATCTCCTTCCATTTTGCCTGTCATCCAGATGCTGAATTCTTTTTCTTCCTCGTCTTGTAGTTGCTGTGATTTCCCTTCGATCACGTTGTATATGAGCCTCTCGTTACTATGTGACCGATCTAGTTAGACTTTCTTTTTGTCACCCTATATGTCCACATGATCTTCTATATTACTCTCCAGCGCCACATTTCAAAACGGTCCAGGAGTTTTTTTCTCCATTTTCTTCATGGCCCACGTCTCCTCTCCATACAGAGCAATGCTCCAAATGTAACACTTCACCAGTTTCTTTTTTAATTCCAATTTCAACTAGTTGATTATCACAGTCCTCTTCTTGTTGAATGCGCCTCTTGCCATGGCAATTCTTTATTGAATTTCATTTTTGCAGCTGGCATCTTTTACCAGTAAGCTTACCAAGTACTTGAACTGCATCACTTTCTCCAGTTCCGTCTACAGTTATCCTTAAAGGTTTCTCCCGTTTCGATATCCGCATCACTTTCGATTCTTCGGTGTTGATTTCCATGCCATATTTCATCTACATCTATGTCATACTCAGCAAGCCACCCAATGTAGTATGGTGGAGGGTACTTTGTACCACTAACTGAGCCCTCCAACCCTGTTCCACTCGCGATAACGCATGGGAAGAATGATTGTCGGTAAACCTTTTTATTGGCTCTAATTTCTCGAATTTTCTCCTGGTAGTCATTATGCGATACGTATGTGGGGGGAAAGTAATATGTTATCCAACTCTTCCTGGAAAGTGTTCTCTCAAATTTCAATACTAAATCTTTCCAGTTCACACCAACCGGTTCATAACTTGTTGTAGTTGTCTTCGACTTTTAGCGAGCACTGCCAGGCCATCTTGATGGTGCTGATGAGTCTTCCTCCTATCATGGAGTTTCCGCATCCTTTCAGATCTTGTGTCGCAAGCCATTCTCCATACAGATTGAAGAGACGCGGAGATAGAAAACGTCCTTGTCTCACTCCTCTTCCCATATCCACACTGTTTGTTTCTCCGTAGTTCAGTCGCACCTTTACTGTTTGTCCCAAGTGCAAGTTGAGAATCAGTCTCCGTTCTCTTCAGTTGATTGCTATCTCCTTGAGGATGTTCAGGAATTTTGTCCATCTGCCTGCCTATAAAAGAAGTACAAACTTCTTCGTTAACAGTCAAAACACTCTCCGATAAATTCCTCACCATGCCGATGGCGTCTCTGGTTTCTTTTCCTTTTCTAAATCCAAACTGGTCCTCTCCAATTACTTCTTCAATTTTGTGTTCCAACCTTCTGTTAAATATTTTTTCGATGGTCTTCACCACGTGAGAGATCAGACTAATTGTTCTGTATGAAATACATTTCTGGACTTGTGACTGCTTCTCAATAGGAACCATGGGTCATCCAAAAAGTCTTTAGGCCGTCCTCCAGTTTCGCAGATTTTGTGAAGAGTAGCATCAGTGCCTTCAGACCTCCGTTTACTATCAGCAAATCCACCGATACGTCATGGTTTCCTGTAGCTTTCCTCCTCTTCATGTCCTTAACCGCCTTCCCTACTTCCGTTGTCAGTATGCTGGGCCCTTTTTCGTTTTTGTTAATAGCCTCCTCTGTCTTTGTTTCGATGTCTTGCGGACGAAGTTCCTTATCGTAGAGTTTCTTTACGTATTCCTCACATATTTTCAGCACTCGTTTGTTCTCGCTCCCTCCCAGATCCTTCGTTTTTGATGCATGAGGTCGTGTCTCCCCCTTCTTTGCAATTGCTCTATTTCTTCGCAGATTTCTTCTATGTGCTTTTCCTTGTCTGTTCCTATCCTGAGTACATTGTAAAGTCTTTTGTATTCTTCTTCATTAACATATTTACTCTTCCTCCTTTGCTCCATGTTCTCCCGCACTTCTCTGGCGACCCAGGGCTTCCTCGCTGTCTTCGCTTCCCTCCCATCTTCACTTTTTAAAATATTTCACAAAACCACTTTAACCTTTTATCACTGCACTTCTGCACAATATCACCTCCCACTTCACTAAATTGTTGCCCCAAGGATTCTCTTACTGCCTCATTGTCCTGTCTCAGCTTTTCCACGTCCCATCTCTGCTTTCTTCTGCCGCCTTGTTGGATCTTCTTCAACCTTGTACTGATGTCTGCAACCGAAAGATTGCGATCCGAGTCGACATCGACAGCTGGCATAGACTTGGCATCTTTCAAGCTGCCCCTAAATCTGTTAGACTACGACATAGTCTATGTGATAAATGTTAATGTCTCCGAGCTCTTCCATCTGTACTGTTTACTCCTCCTTTGTGAACCAAGTATTCATCACCATCAATTTGTTCCGCTGGCAGAATTCCACTAGCATCCTTCCTCTGTCGTTTCTTCATCCTAATCCATATTGTTCCACAATATTTGATTCATTACCTTGTCGAACCACACTATTCGAGTCGCCCATGATTACGGTGTTACTCTCCCTGTGCCTTCAAAATGGATGATGTCTCCTATTTCATAGTACATTTTCTCCACTTTCTCGTCTTCATGGTCTGATGCTGGCATGTACACTCGAATTATCAGAATGACTATTGGATCTACGGTACATTATGTTTAAATGAGCTGTTAACCCAGCCGAAAATTCAGTATAGAATCTGATAGGTATTTCACTGGGTCCTGAAGCTTTGTTCGGTTTTAGCACTTCCAGCGTTTTCTCAACAGCAGCGACGCTAATATCTGGATCACTCACCTTCCTAGTGGTGTTAGAATTAATTAGATTTCTTCGCCAGCAAAAGAACATTTGAAACGGAGTTCAGTATTTCTGCTTTTGCTTTGCTATCTTCAGTTTCAGCCTTTGTCTCGTTCACGACTGTTTGGTATTATTAAGAGCCTATACATAATGAGTATCCACTCCTTCGTAGACGTTGTAGTACCTCTGCGAGGCTATCCTTGTCTGAAAGTAATAGATCTCTATAGACTAGATTCCTTAGTACCGAATTTCTTTGTAGTGAAGGAGTAGAGATAGAGGTCAGTGTAAATGGGTTTTCCATATAACTGTGATCCAGGGGTCCATATTGTCTTCTCTTTAACTAAGACAACGAAATGAGACAGCAAATGAGTTCTTCAGGTGCCTGTACTGGTTGTATCGCTGTGACAGCAAGATAAAGGAGTAATGGAAGCACCGGTAACATGTGGATGCAGCGCCGGTGAAAAGGGCGAAGACCCAAGCATCATAAGGAAGCCATCCAAGAGGGTGATTTTGCTGCATGAAAGCGCCCCAACTCATTCCTCACAGGACACATACATTACGCTTCTTGGGGGAGGGGGGGGGGGGGTTATTAGATTTTGATTCACCCTCGTATTGTTTTACATGGCACCAGTGACTTCTTCCTCTTTGCAACGATGAAGAAATCATTGCATGTCAGGCACTCCCAGAATGATAACGAGGTTGTTTCCGAGGTGGAATGTTTCCTGAACAGCCAAATGAAGGCTTCTGTAACCAAGATCTCCGTCAAAACACCCATCTTTTGAAAATGCGTCGCTTCGAATGGTGAATATGCAGAGAAGGACGAAACCAAGAACACAGTTTGATTTTTCGAAGTGATACTTAAAACCTTATGACCTTCCAACACCCCCTCCCTTTCCAGATATGAAGTTTCCTTCCGCGGTAACTCCAGATTGCCGGCCGCGGTGGTCTCGCGGTTCTAGGCGCGCAGTCCGGAAGCGTGCGACTGCTACGGTCGCAGGTTCGAATCCTGCCTCGGGCATGGATGTGTGTGATGTCATTAGGTTTAAGTAGTTCTAAGTTCTAGGGGACTAATGACCACAGCAGTTGAGTCCCATAGTGCTCAGAGCCATTTGAACCATTTTTTGAACTCCAGACTGCCTCTGGAGGTAGCTTGGGCGAATCGGCAATGAAGCGCAGTACGGTGTGGTGGTGGGCGGGGTGGGAGGGGGGGGACTCGCAATGCCTGGCCTGTGTGTATATAAACGTTTCCATCTGATCGCATTGCAGTTCAACGCAGGACTAGAACAACGTGTACTGCCTGTAATGTTCCGTGTCACTCAGACGGACGCTGAAAATAAGTGCTTTGTGTAAGGGAACCTGCATACTTCTTCAAATCCGTCGGCTGTGATAGGCATGGTCCCAAAAACAAAGTCATTTGTTATAATACTATATAGTATACGTTACAAAGTCATTACAAATTCATGAATATATACAACAGATTATCGATTACTTAATTATACTATCATAGGTTATGCCTCACGTCATAATTCTAACTTACAATTATTCACAATGCATTAGCATACTAACGTATTCTTCATAAAACACATCCACTATCTGACAAAAAGTTGGTCACCTGCAAGGGGTGGAGGGAACGAAATGTAACTTCACATGGTGTGGGGATACATGATGTTATTTCGGCGATTACTAAATCGAGTCAAATTTACAAAGAACTGGAAGAATGAGCCTACTTCTCAGTATGACAGTGCAGCCCTTCTAGGCTGGATGCATGCATTGATTCAGCTGGGAAGGACGACATTAAGCCAGTGTGTCCTGAGTCAAGATGATCCCCAACAGTTATACTGAGGTAGGGACATAACCCCAGTGCGGCACAGGAATTGGCCACCTGTAGATCAGAAGCTGGTGACGATTCTTCGCCTGAACGTAAGGTGCAGAGGTGATGGTGGCTTTAACCGCTTGGAGAGAAATTAATGAAGCAGTCATGTCTACAACAGTACTTTATTCACTTAGTACAGAGACGGGGTTGCAGCAGGTGGTAGGTTGTTGGCGTCGGCAGCTGCCAGCCCAGGAGCCAGCACGGCACACATGAGAGGGCGCGGGTACTGGTGACAGCGAAGCTGCCCCTGAGGTGTATCAGACACAGCTCTTAGGAGCCTTCCCAACTCGTGGTCGCCAAGTACTACGCCAAGGTAGACGGTTATCAAACCATAACAGCCAGCACGACCGAAGTAAAAGGCATTGGCTCGCACTGTGCAGTGGTCAGCGGTGATGGGAGACTTCAGGGACCAGTGTACAACAACAGAGAGACTAGGTCATGCCAGCCCAATCTTGAGCCTACGTCCCGCTAGGAAAGTAGTTGCCAGCAGGAGGTAGTCACCCAGCAGATGAGTCAGTGATGTAAAGGCATCAAGTCGTGTGCATATGATCTCCAGCTCATGATGATGATGATGATGATGATGTTTGGTTTGTGGGGCGCTCAACTGGGCTGTCATGAGCGCCCGTGCAAATTCCCAACCTTTTGTTCAGTCCACTCTCGCCACTTTTATCAATGATGATGAAATGATGACAGAACAAACACCCAGTCATCTCGAGGCAGGTGAAAATCCCTGACCCCGCCGGGAATCGAACCCGGGATACCGTGATCGGGAAGCGAGAACGCGACCGTGAGACCACGAGCTGCGGACTTGATCTCCAGCTCAGGTAGGTGCCTGCTGCTACTAGAGAAGAAATCCTTAGTAGGTGACTGGATATTTCATCTGTCCCAGCAGCCGTTTCCACAACGAAATCAGCAGCTGATCGAGACAGTGACGGTCAGCAGCATGTGCATTCATTGATACAGTCCTATACAGAGATCGTCGGCGAAATTTTGAAAATGTGGGTCTCTTTTGGGGAGATATTTATGACAGTCTGTCGGCCGGTACTTCTCCAATAGCAGCTCCTCGACCGCAGAAAAGACAACTGGCTGTAGCAGCCGGTTCTCACCATTTGGGGGGTGATGACTTCATTCGTTCTGGTTTTCATGTTTAATCACCTCCATCATTGGCTCGAAAGCCAATAGCCAATGATGATACCTTTCGGACGACAGATAAATCGCTCCGTTTCCGCATTACGACAATGATTGCTCTGTTTTCCACATCCCCTGAATACGTGTTATATACTCTCTACTGATAGTGCTGCCACGTGCCGTCCGTGAGAGGTTATTGCACGCTGATATCTAACATTAATGTGACTGGACTGTGTAAATATAGAAACAATAATAAGTGACAATACTAATAAAAATTAAAATAATATTTGGTGCTAATAATAGTAGTAAAGATCGTTAATAATTATACAGACTAGTCTCGTGTATTTGAATACATGTTTAATATTATAGAAGTGGAAGGAATAGACAAAGAGGAGAAGATTGAAATAACAGTGACAAAGGCTGTTAGGAAAGAATAAAATTTAAATAAAGAATTTTTCCGACATGGGGGAGGGAAAAATGGTGGGGGACGGGGGACTGACGAGGGTGAGCTGCAGACTACTCTATGGGAGAGAAGGCTAATGTGACAATGTGACAGAAGGTGGGCCACTAACAGTCTTCCGAAGTGTGGAAGAAATTTAATTTCTCCAATATTGTGAGGAGGATTGTTCCAAATTCCGGTTTCTGATACAGGAACCATATTACACAAGGCTGAATGTACTGTACATGGTTCATAATTGAATAGTGCAGCCTGTGACCCTATCCATATTAGAATTACACACCATACCGACTACCAAGCCTATTATGAGAAATCACAACGTCAGATGTAAAATAAATCACTTTATACTAACAAATTATTATTATTAAACTAGGACAATGACACATCCACATCATGTTTTACGACAAAGCTGTTCCATATGCCTCATAAAACTCGATGCATACTGACGTGACAGAAAGTGTATCACACTTTGCATACCTCCTGTGACCTAGTTTCTGTCTCCTTCCTTCTCTTCTTACCTTCCGTTTTCTTTGTAGGTAACGACAGTGACACTTGGGGTAATCTGTGCAGGATGCTCATGAAAGGTTTAATGTATCTTATTTGCACAATAGAAGTTTGCATCAGTATTTGCAACATTTCTTTCATACGTGATTTCATCTCTGTGACTTGATGTGTCTCATGCTGGCTCGTAAGAGGTTTCTACGTGTTGCATTTTGGTGTAGAGGGACTTGCATTGATTAATTCTGTAATCATGTAACTTAACATTACGTTGTCCCATTTTCTTCTTCCACTCAAGGACTTTCCCCTTTCTACCGTGCACCCACTCGTATGCCGAGAGGTCAATACTATTGTACACTTTTGAACTGTGTGGTGCTACAGCATAAGATAGATAAACGTCTCAGTCTTTAGGTGACTTTTCAAATAATAACTTATCATTTTGCCTAGAATACAATGAAAATTCATGGGCCTCCCATTTGTCTGAGGGTTGAAGGGACTAGCACTTAGCTTCCATATTGCAAATAGATGATATAACTGCTTAATTAGTTTTGACATGGATTTAGTGTCGTGATCTGTAATACTGCGTCAGATACCCCAGACTTCATTAATCAGTTTTTCACTATTGCTTTTGCTACTGTAATGCTTGTTGATACAGGTGGTAAGCATCGCAACAGAACACTAAAAGCTGTCTACCATAGTTAACACAAAGTGGATATCCACCAGTCTCCGGTTGAATAGACCCAAAATGTCAGCTCCCAGTAATCTTTGAAGTGGTATTCGTTGATAGCTCAACTCAGCATGCTGTGCATATGACGTGCAATTCTTCACACAAATCCAGTCTTTAAGTTCTTCACCAAACCCATTCATATATTCTATGGTTTGTTGTGGATCGCCTCCATATCCTGCTAACACGTGATCATGAGCTTCTTTTCATACTTTCTCTCTCCGTTCTGTGTATATCTCGATGCGTTGCCCACAGCAATTTGTCCTGCTTAGTAGTCTATCATGCAGAACGAAGAGCGGTTGTGTATTGAATTTCACATCAGTGGTCTTCAACTTTTGTCACCCTGAAAGGCTTTGAGGAAGCGTTTTACGACTCTGATTTTCCTGCTCAAACCAATTGCACTGAACACACTCTCTGCTGGACTTATTCACAACTTGCAAAAACAAATTCATTTAATTTTAATGCCCATCGTTCAACCTGCTCACCAGATCTTCTAGTTCCAACAGCCACTTAAATGCCACATTGGCTGTTATAACTTCGAATTTCCTGCCATACTGGTAACAACGAAAGTAAGTAAGATCGTAGGTTAAATTCAACATCTCCTTTTCCATAACTGAGTAATTCCACTCTCTTTTAGTTAATTACCTGGATGCACACGCTACCAGGTGCTCATATTGTCTACTCCCTGACTCAACACATCCTGCTGCCTGACTGCTTCTGTCACATGACAACATAAACTTCTTTTCATAATTCGGAAATACTATCATAGGACTAGTTGTTAGTGCCTTTGTCATTTCTCCAAATACAGACTGATAGTCAGCTGTCCACCATTTACATACTCTTCTTCAACGAATGTATTAATTGTCCAGCAGTGTCTACACACACTTTGACGAATTTCCCATAATAGTTGCATAACCCTAAATATGACTGCAATGGCTTCACTATTTGTAATGGTGAGATATCATGGCCTGCACATATTAATCTCAAGTCAGTTTTCACACTGTCTGGGCTAATTACATGGAGTAAATAGCTCACTTCTGTCAATATAAACTGATACTTTTCAATACTTAATGTTAAGCTCACTGAATGCTTTCTCACATACGCTTTTTCTAGATGCTGCATGTCATCCTTCAGTTCCTCACAAAAAACAGTATTATCTTAGTAGACCATACATAGGCGTCGGTTTAATCCCCTCAAACACTCCATCCAATAATCTCTTTAATGTGGTCGGTGCCTTCTGAAGTGCAAAAGGCATCCACTACATTGATAATGTCACCATGGGACAGAAAATGCAGTCTTTAGCGAGTCCTCTGGCACTTCTGCTAACTAGCAGTAGCTGCTTTTCAGATTACTTGATGAAAATCACCTGCATTGGCCCAGGTTCTCCAGTGTTTACATGATATTTGGTATCGCATATGCGTTCATCATAGTTCTACAATTTAAGGAAAGGTAGTCATAGGAGAACCTGTATTGTCTCGCCCTGTCCAATGATTTTCTGTGAGTGATAATAATGGGTGCTCCCCAGGAATTATCACTATATTCAGTAATGTTACCCTCTCACAGTTGACTGATGAACTCCTCCATTATTGGTTGCAGGTGATGAGGTATTCTGTAAGACTTCTTATAGATTGGAGAGTCGTCCCCTATTGGAATGCTGTGTTACGTCAAGGGTGTTGATGGTAATGGTCCACTGGGATCGAACATGTCTGTGAACGGTATCTCCATAGCTACACTATCTTTCCCTTTCAGAAACTGTACATTTTTATGTGATGCAGATGCACTGACAGTTTGCTCATAGTAAAGGTACAAACTAGACCAGTCTAAATCTGCCTCATCGATGATGTCCAAGTTGACTACCAAAAACCCCTTCGATAAAATCACTTCATTGGTGCCAAAATTGTTCGTACTCACCGCAACCATATATTCACCATTCACTTCTTACACGCATGCCATACCTTAACACATAGAACAATGTAACGTACCCAAGTCGTCATTGTCTTCCAATGGCTGTACAGCACATATAATATCACTTGGTAGGTCGGTAACTATGCTTACCCAAAGTAGTTTTGCTGTGTCTTTCGGCATTTATAATTAAAATTGAGTCTTAATAATTATGTATGCATTTTTCTTGGTTCCACCTTCGTGCTAGGAGAACGTTGTGCCAATATATCATTTATGTGAACACTCGCAGTCGGAATAATTTTCCAACGAATTCGACATTAAGCTACAAAAGATAGAATTTTACATTATGCCCATTCAAGAAATCAATCCCAAGGACCGTACAGTAAATCACAGTGGCATACAACATCCATCCGCTCTCGAAAATTTCTGCTACAGCACAAAAAACGGTTTTACGTAGACCCCAATGATACCACATTATCCTCTGCTTCCCGTAATTTATAATACGTTGAATTAAATCTCTTCCCTCCCAGGAGGTCAAGACTCACTACTGATACATAAGTCCCAGTGTCCACTAAAAATCTATGTTCCTTAGCGTTCAGCATGTCAGCCAATCAACAGCATTGCAGATATGAAGGGGTTACGGCGTGCTTGTTGCACAATACGGTGACGCTCGCTTGCTGTAGTCAGACGTGGTCGATCGGATTTCTGATGAGTATGTCTGCCCCATGTTCCCATGCAGTCCAGCATTGAGCCACCGTCATATTCAATGTCCCGTAGATCTAGATATTGCACGATTCGACTAGCCTGCCAAATGGAGAGCCACAATGAGGCCCCCTTCAAACTCTGTTAGATGCTGATAATGTTGTCTCACACTATTATGCGTCATTTCCGTGTTCTTAACAGGGTTGGCTCAATCTCTGACGCTGTTCACGCTCTTATATGTCCCACTATGGCTGGTAACAACACTAAACACCAACATTACTAATGTACACTGATGGCCGTTCTACGTATGACATAGAATTGCCTCTCCGATCATTCACACACCTGTCGATTATGTGCACATGTTCAAATGGTTCAAATGGCTCTAAGTACTATGGGACTTAACGTCTGAGGTCATCAGTCCCCTAGAACGTAGAACTACTTAAACCTAACTAACCTAAGAACATCACACACATCCATGCCCGAGGCAGGATTCGAACCTGCGACCGCAGCAGCAGCGCGGTCCCAGACTGAAGCGCCTAGAACCGATTGGTCACAGCGGCCGGCTGTGTACGTGTACGAAGTTACAATGACTTATGACTGTGCCTTCCAGGTGCTTCAGTTTGTCCTGTCAAGAAACGTATTAAGGTAACAACCGGAATGGTTCCTATGAAAAGGGCATTGCGGACTTCATTCCTGATCCTTCCCCATCCCAAGCTTGGCCATCATGTCTGTTGATCTCGATGTGGATGGAAGGTTAAATCCTAGCATTCGTTCTTACTTGCTATGGCGGGCGATGACGGACGTTACCGACGGTCACGGAAAAACAATCTTCGAGTGATAGCGAATGCAGTTAACAGCCGATAACAATTCTACTGCCATTCGTAATCAGAAAAAAGCCAGACCAGTCTGCATTTAGATACGGAGTAGATCGAAACAGAGTGATTTTTATTTTAGAAGCGATATTTTAAGCATTGAGGTATTGTTCTATTAATAAATCTATGCTAGAGTTTAGAATCGTAAGGACTTGTGAAAAACTATGAAACGACTTGCTTAGAAGTGGTATTGCTCTGCACACCACTAAGTATGATAAAGCTATGCATTCACGTGTGCCGTCCCATTTTTGGATTCTAGTGATTTATTTATTACATATAAAACATGTTCGAATTTGGCACAGATACAGTACAAATACTAATATAAATACAACAAACACCATTCCATTAAATTTTCATATGAAAGCTTAGTTGTGGTAGAAGGGCAGCCATAATACGCTTTTAAATAAATCCAAACGAGAGAGCCCCTCAGTAGCAGCCGGACTGACCTCGAGAAAATTCCTGTGTTCATCATGAGATCTGGAGTTCAACTGACCTAGTACAGAGTACCGACACCAGAGGGCACTATCATCCTTACCATGACTCCATGACCGAATCCAAGATGACGGCCTGGAGAGCAAAATGTCGGGAGGACTCAGCGTGTTCTGGTCTGCTGGAGAGATGGAGTGTACTTTATTTATTACAGAACAGTTTATTTAAGGACGGATTTGATGTAGTATATTTATTACACTGATACAAAACACCCACTATTACTTGCTTTGAGGTCGCAATACATAGCACACAAACCTGCGAACTACTCGTAAATAACCGAAATAATGCAGTACACTGATGTACAGACATACAAACAATTCGTCAATTACCGAAATAATTAAGTACACGGCATACAGACATGCAAGAAACTCGTAAAATGTCAAAAAATAATGCATGTGTAACGCTATGCAAACACGCCCACAACTCTTAAACAACCAAAAATAATGTAGTGCACAAACCCTCAATGCACATAAAAAATACTTTCCGACTATCATCAACCGCGACGTACCAGAGGTTCCAACACGCACCCGATACTGACGCCGCCGACTCGGCACGCAGCCCTAGGAGTTGGGGTGCACCAGCAGCTCCTGCAAAGTTACGACGCGGCCGTCAGCTGCCAAACCACTCACAGATGGCCGTTTGGGTCCCACAAGCACGAAGTGGCACCCCTTTCATACTTGACACCAAAGATATTGCAGTCGAAATACGTGTTCACCTAGGTACCGTTGCTGGCGCAATCATGCAAAGCTGAGATGTGGGTCCAGCGCCAAGAGATGTTTGCATAGCAGCTACAAGGTTCTCAATGTTATACCGATGTCACATATCTATGTAAATAACAGCCAAGTCCCCCCTCTGGACGCACTATAGAAAGCTCTTGCAATGCTTTCCAGAATAATACAGCCTGCGCTGTTCCTAGCGATCCTAATGGGACATGTGAGCTCGTCTAGCTGTGCACGATTGCTTACATGCCCAGTGCGGCTGACGCATTGCTGCGAAATGTTTGCCCTGCTGTCAATACGTGTCTCAGAAACGTTAAACATTATCACCACTAAAAGCCTTCATCATGTCTGAACACTCTCGCGAAAATGCTGTTAATCATAAAAGCATTCTTGTTATTTGAAAAGAGAGAACTGTCTAAGCACAGACGGGAGGAAACCAGAACAATTACGCAAACAGAATTTGAAGCGCTGTCTCACAGAAGAGAAATATGGTGGTAATTTTCGGTATCCTACAGCTACTGGTCTGTAAATGTTCTAATGTCACAGTGACATGAGTGACGGCATCGCCACCAGAGATGGATGATCTGCTTCAACTTATCTTTGAACACTTGCTCCATCTTGTTCGAATCAGTTCAAAAATGGTTCAAATGGCTCTGAGCACTATGGGACTTAACTTCTGAGGTCATCAGCGCCCTAGAACTTAGAACTACTTAAACCTAACTAACCTAAGGACATCACACACATCCATGCCCGAGGCAGGATTCGAACCTGCGACCGTAGCAGTCGCACGGTTCCGGACTGTAGCGTCTAGAACCTCAAGGCCACCGCGACCGGCTCGAATCAGTTGGTAGACGCTCCTACGTCCCGGTACAAAGGATGTATTGTGAATGAATGGAGCATTATTATTGGCTCTTATTGAATCTACCTGCCGAATTACTGATACCGCCAATGTGGAACACTGTGGCCTTTTTTTTTTTTTTTTTTTTTTTTTTTTTTAGGCGAGACTTTCAGTGACGAAAACTATTTTGTACAGATCATCATATTGCACCGACAATTAAACTCTGCAAAGTGCTCTACAGATCATCAAAGCACATAGCAATATCGCTTGCATAGCAGTACCACTTGCGCAAAATATTTCTGAAGATATAGACTGGAAATTATTTCTCCAGAAACCCGAAACTGTAGTCAAGTGGAGCATGCTGTAAACCATTGGGTAACTAGAAACTTATCCCGGACCTGTCGCACTAACTCAAGTCACTCTGTTTCTACACGGGTTTCAGAAGGTGGTGGATATGGCTCTCTCTGACTTCTGCTCAGTTCCAACTTAAATTGGAACGATCGCATGCACAAAGCTGCAGAAATGGCAGCAGTTGCGAGATGCTTAGGGACTACCTAAAACCACGTTGGAATTTTCTGCAGCAGATAGGTTCGAGAAATATGACTCGATTCGAGATATGAGAGTGCCAGCTATATGATTTACTAGTGGCTGTAATCATTAAAGGACTTCTCCATCGGATACAACACAGGCACGTGGTCGAATGGAAAGACTTGATTTCAAACCGTAGACATCATTTCTACCAAAGGTGTAGCACTAGAGATCTGAGAAGCCAGTGTACATGTCTTGCGACCTCAACAGCACACCATCTATTACTGTTCGTGATCCTCCTCAACCAGCCATCGCCTATAGCTCAGTGGATATATCGCAGAGCCTCTGACATGGTACTGAGACAAAATGCGTTACAAATAATGGAGAAATGTCTAGTGGCGGCATGAGGGAGTTGCAAATACCGGTTTCATACTACATTCCTTAGCCGAATCACTTTCAAAATTCGGTAATTTTATTATGACGGTGCACCGTCGGCGATGTGTAACCGCACTGCTGGTCTGATAATATACACTTCTATGACCAGCATCAATATTCAGTGTCACGGTATTTGTCTGAAAAAAAAAAAAAAACAATGCCGTACCTCGATTTATAAAGCTAGTATACCTTTTAGCAAGGATACGTGTCAGCACCTGGAGAACCAAGACCGCTTTTGATGGTAATATGATTGTGTTTCTTAACTTCTGGCTGTTCGTAAGATGATTACGCCTCTCTTCGTAAGATACAGCGGTCGCACTCGCAGGAAAAACGTATGAGACATGTCCACCTATCGCTGAGTTTCGACAGTATATTTCTTACCGCCAGCAATCTATTATTGGCAAAGTGTTATACTTAGTAGTAGGGGATGCGTGACAGGTTCGCCTTGAGCATTCAATTTATGGCAAGTTATTCAAGATGTTTTTTGAAGGTAAGTGTTTTGTCAAGAGTTATGACTAGATATTTGCGATATTTGTTGTGTTTGACTCGCTCTCCATTGAAGATTATGTTTAGTTCCCTGTTAACCAGTCGGTTATTTAAACTGAAGGCGTAAGACTCTATTTTATTTGAACCTGAGCACAGCCTCCGTTTCTTATAGTACTGGCGTAGTATTTCTAAGTCAGCTATTGAAGTTTTTGCTCTTTCTTCTTGCCACTTGCTCTGATTGGCTATGACCATATCGTCAGCATAGCAAAACTTCATGCCCTAGTATCTGGTCGGCCACTTAGATAAACATTAAAAAGTAGTGGAGATAATGCTAGTCTTTAAGGGAGTCCATTCTTTATTATTTTTGATTTGTTACTTTCTGCCTCCAGATTTACCTCGAAATATTGGAATTTCAGCATTCTTTCTTTCTAAAAAAACCTGTTCTTTTTTCTTTTCAATTTGCTACTTTGTGACTTCTGATGTACCTTGAAATATCGGACTTTCAGGCTTCTTTCCAACAGGTTTATTAGAAACAATAGTAGAAATCTGATATTTCCAGATAAATCTGGAGTCACAAAGTAGCAAATCAAAAAGAATAAAGTATGGACTCCCTCAAGGATCAGTATCAGCACCACTCCTTTTTAATGTTTGCAGCAGTGATGTACCAGTGACGTCTACCGCTAATACCTTGGTGATGTCATTATGGTACTGATTGCTTAGGAATTCGTAGTAATGTTTAACCCTATGAAGTGAGAAAATCCTATGGTTGCTGCAAAGCTGATATTTTTGCTGCGGTTATTTAACGAGACGTGTTGAGTATCCACAGGAAAAGTGATCTGTAACTGAAAAAAATGGTTCAAATGGCTCTGATCACTATGGGACTTAACCTCTGAGGTCATCAGTCCCCTAGAACTTAGAACTACTTAAACCTAACTAACCTAAGGACATCACACACATCCACGCCCGAGGCAGGATTCGAACCTACAACCGTAGCTGACGCGCGGTTCCCGACTGTAGCGTCTAGAACCGCTCGTCCCCTCCCGCCGGCTTTAACTGGAAAAGCATCATGATCATCTGTTCGCTGACAATAAAATAAGTAGTAGTCCGCTATTCGGATCTCGGCAGCAGACTGCCAAAGAGACGGAAAAAATGAGATAAGGACTGAAAAATCAACGAAGCGCTAGTAGTTCGCTAGTCGGAACATTGTACGTCAGAAGTCTGAGTGTCTAAGAAAACTAGAAAATATGAAAAAGAAAATGCATAGGTTGAATCAAGATATACACTACTGGCCATTGAAATTGCAACACGAAGAAGAAATGCAAATGATAAACAGGCATTCATTGGACAAATATATTATACTAGAACTGACATGTGATTACATTTTCACGCAATTTGGGTGCATAGGTCCTGAGAAATCAGTACCCAGAACAACCACCTCTGGCCGTAATAACGGCCTTGATGCGCCTGGGCATTGAGTGAAACACAGTTTGGATAGCGTGTACAGCTACAGCTGCACATGCAGCTTCAAAACGATACCACAGTTCATCAAGAGTAGTGACTGGCGTTTAGTGACGAGGCAGTTTCTCGGCCACCATTGACCAGACGTTTTCAATTGGTGAGAGATCCGGAGAATGTGCTGCCCAGGGCAGCAGTCGAACATTTTCTGTATCCAGAAAGGCCGTACCAGACCTGCATATTGTGGTCGTGCATTATCCTGCTGAAATGTAGGGTTTCACAGGGATCGAATGAAGGGTAGAGCCACGGGTCGTAACACATCTTAAATGTAACGTCCTCTGTTCAAATTGCCGTCAATGCGAACATGAGGTGATCGATACGTGCAACCAGTGGCACCCCATACCGTCACGCCGGGTAATACGCCAGCATGGCGATGACGAATACACGCTTCCAGTGTGCGTTCACCGCGATGTCGCCAAACACGGACGCTGCCCAGGGCAGCAGTCGAACGTTTTGTGTATCCAGAAGGGCCGTGCCAGACCTTCATATTGTGGTCGTTCATTATCCTGCTGGAATGTAGGTTTTCGCAGGGATCGAATGAAGGGTAGAGCCACGGGTCGTAACACATCTTAAATGTAGCGTCCTCTGTTCAAATTGCCGTCAATGCGAACATGAGGTGATCGATACTGCAACCAATGCCACCCCATACCGTCACGCCGGGTAATACGCCAGCATGGCGATGACGAATACAGGCTTCCAATGTGCGTTCACCGCGATGTCGCCAAACACGGATGCTGGCCAGGGCAGCAGTCGAACGTTTTCTGTATCCAGAAAGGCCGTACCAGACCTGCATATTGTGGTCGTTCATTATCCTGCTGGAATGTAGGGTTTCGCAGGGATCGAATGAAGGGTAGAGCCACGGGTCGTAACACATCTGAAATGTAGCGTCCTCTGTTCAAATTGCCGTCAATGCGAACATGAGGTGATCGATACTGCAACCAATGCCACCCCATACCGTCACGCCGGGTAATACGCCAGCATGGCGATGACGAATACAGGCTTCCAATGTGCGTTCACCGCGATGTCGCCAAACATGGATGCTGGCCAGGGCAGCAGTCGAACGTTTTCTGTATCCAGAAAGGCCGTACCAGACCTGCATATTGTGGTCGTTCATTATCCTGCTGGAATGTAGGGTTTCGCAGGGATCGAATGAAGGGTAGAGCCACGGGTCGTAACACATCTGAAATGTAGCGTCCTCTGTTCAAATTGCCGTCAATGCGAACATGAGGTGATCGATACGTGCAACCAATAGCACCCCATACCATCACGCCGGGTGATACGCCAGCATGGCGATGACGAATACACGCTTCCAATGTGCGTTCACCGCGATGTCGCCAAACACGGATGCGACCATCATGATGCTGTAAACAGAACCTGGATTCATCCGAAAAAATGACGTTTTGCCATTCGTGCACCCAGGTTCGTCATTGAGTACACCATCGCAGGCACTCCTGTCTGTGATGCAGCGTCAAGGGTAACCGCAGCCATGGTCTCCGAGCTGATAGTCCGTGCTGCTGCAAACGTCGTCGAACTGTTCGTGCATATGGTTGTTGTCTTGCAAACGTCCGCATCTGTCGACTCAGGGATTGAGACGTGGCTGCAGGATCCGTTACAGCCATGCGGATAAGACGCCTGTCATCTCGACTGCTAGTGATACGAGGCCATTGGGATCCAGCACGGCGTTCCGTATGAAACGTCCCCTTAGAAAAATTATACAAGACTGGTCTTAAACTGACACACAATAGTTTTTAGCGCAACGCAATCTGACATTCAATAATCCCTACAAGAGAATGGCCCTGACTAACATTAACCTATATGTTTCACAAATCACTTACCTCACAAAAATCTTCGTTACTCGAACTACTGCAATACAGCGAACGCCACTACTGCCAGCTAACTAAAAGAATCAAACTACGGAAGTCACTAACTACTGATAGGCACAGTTAGCAAATGAAAGATTTTAATAGAGAACAAACAATGTATTTACCTTTATAGTCATAATATATATATAAGTTCATGACACCAATTCTTAAAAATTTCAAAACTCCGGCATCTCTCTCCCCACGTCCACCACTGCTGGCGGCTCACCTCCAACTGCGCAACGCTACGCGCTGTTAACATCCAGCTGCCCAACACTACAATGGCAGACAACAATGCTAACCAGCCACAGACTGCACACGGCACAGCCAGTGATTTTCATACAGAGCGCTACGTGG
The DNA here is from genome assembly GCF_023897955.1 of Schistocerca gregaria. Taxonomy (NCBI): domain Eukaryota; kingdom Metazoa; phylum Arthropoda; class Insecta; order Orthoptera; family Acrididae; genus Schistocerca; species Schistocerca gregaria. The sequence continues at coordinate 405,791,087 of NC_064924.1, read as the reverse complement.
CGGCGATGTTACCAATAAAAAACCCTAAACAGCCTACTTACACGTATTACTCTCCTGAACCCACCGATTCCATATTCTGCTAACAGCCACTGGATCTCAACCAACGCGAGCAGCAATGTCACGATACGATAAACTGCAATCACGATAGGTTACAATCCGACCTTTTTCAAAGTCGGAAATGTGAAGGTACGCATTTCTCCTCCTTACACGAGGCATCACAACAACGTTTCACCAGGCAACGCCGGTCAACTGCTGTTTGTATATGAGACATCGGTTGGAAACTTTCCTCATGTCAGCACGTTGTAGGTGTCGCCACCGGCGGCAACTTTGTGTGAACGCTCTGAAAAGCTAATCATTTGCATATCACAACAACATCTTCCTGTAGGTTAAATTTCGCATCTGTAGCACGTCATCTTCGTGGTGTAGCATTTTAAATTGGCTGTAGTGTATAAGGGACACTAAAATTATAGCGAGACAGATGGAAAAAGTAAGGAAACTGTTTATTATTAAAAAAGTAATCGACATAACTATTAATAAATTAATCTACTGTGAGACAAGAATGTCAACGGCTTCTTGAAAAAATGTTTGCAGGTCTACATGTTGCCACGGTTGTGTCGACTACGCTACAGAGGTTCCTCTGGGAAGCAATTACACATCCTCCATGCACTCTTCCCATGTACTTTCCAAATTGCTAGAACCCTGAAGAAAGACATTCGTGGCCGTCTATTTGCTTCGGACGAAGCCGTGTAGGCCTGGGTATGGTCATGGTTCCGGAGGCACTGACCATCTTGCCTCACAGTGGGATAAACGTGTTAACAGTTGACCTCGTTGTCCTCCTCCTCCACATCCTCTGTATTAAAAGTTGCGGCGATTACTTTTGAAATAATAAACAGCTGACTTACTTCTTCTCCATCTGCCTCGTTTTCATCTGACTGCTCGTTACAATAAGGGTCTCTCAAGTGAAATGTAAGGAAATCAAGAACTTACGAAGAGAGGAATACAACAATAATTGATTTTTCCATTGGTTCTTGACAGAATATTTTATATTTTATACATTATTCATAAGTACGCTACGATAACAACAGGAGCACAAAACCTTGTAACGGCAGGAGGAAGGATTGTGAACAGGAAGGTAGGTCGATTAACATTAGTTAATGTGCATAATTCAGTACCACAATTATTCTTATCAGCATCGCCAACAAATCAACGCCAATAAATAACAATATTTCAAAGATACGATACTGCAGTGCTTGTGCTGTTAAGCAGTACGATGCAATGTTCCTTCATGGATGAATGTCCGAAGGAATAGGCACTGCGGTGACTACAGCCGCCATGAAATACATGAATGTATTCGCAGTTGCGAGTACGAACAACCATCAGGTGTATAAGGGAATGATGACAGTGAAAATTTATGCCGGGGCGGAACTCGAACCGAGATTTCCCACTTTGCTACAGCGCTCGCCGTAACAGCTTTAACTGTCCGTGTACAATTCACGGCCGGACCTCAATTTCCGTATGTCGTCGTTCATGGGTCACAACCTATACTCGTTTACATTATGTAATTCCCGTATAAGTGGGAGCACGTTAGTGAAAGTCGCCGCCTGGTATCAAATGTTCAAATGGCTCTGAGCACTATGGGAGTTAACATCTGAGCTCATCAGTCCCCTAAACTTAGAACTACTTAAACCTAACTAACCTAAGGACATCACACACATCCATGCCCAAGGCAGAATTCGAACCTGTGACCATAGCAGCAGCGTGGTTCCGGACTGAAGTGCCTAGAACCGCTCAGCCAAGATGGCCAGCCGCCTGGTATCGGTGGATAAACAAGATATTGCAGTGTCTGTGTTGTTAAGAAGTATGATGCAATCAGTATTTCTTCGCCGTCGAATGTACTGCCGTTCTTGCATCACAACCTGCACTCGTACGTGGAAGTCTGGCTGTGTGTCGTGCACGGGTAGCCCAACGATTAAGGCGACCGCTTGCCTAAAGTGGGGAAATCTGCTTTCGAGTCGCGGTCCAGCACAAATTTTCATTGTCATTATCCCCTTATACACCTGATGATTGTTCGTGTTGGAAACTGCGAATACATTTCATGCAACAATATTTCAGAATAACATGTGTACATCACCTGCAGAATGTGAAGAAATAGAGTGCATATATTGATTACGTAGCTCAGTACATAAAAGGAGATGAAATTTTAATAATTGAACAAGAAACTCAGTATCTAAAGGGAATGAAAATCTAATAACTGTGGGGTCTTGCAACGCTTTAGTCGTGGAAGGAACAGAAGACAAAAGTTATGGCAAAATGTAGGCCTGGTAGTAGGAATGAAGGAGGAGGAACACGTTGAAACCTGCAATAAACTTAAGGTAGTAACTGCAGAGACACGATTTAAAAAAGACAGAAGTAGGAGGTGCACGGGAGAAGGCCTGGAGACATGTGAAGACACCAGCTGGCTACAACAAGGTGGGAGAGAGGTCCTAAAGACATATGCTGGATTGCAAAGCGTGCCCAGGAGCAGATATAGACTCCTATCACAATATAATGATTATAAAGAGTGGACTTAAGTCTAAGATAATCGCCAGGAATAATTAATATCTTGAATAATAATCAACTGGATGTTTTGTAAGGAGCTGTCGTATAAGGAGGAAGGATACTGGAACTCTGAAGAACCATGATATGCGCTTGAAGTTCTATGAGACTGTCACTACTGCGATAATTAATACCAGATAGGCATTAATATAAAAGAGAAATAAACATCCCTAAAAAGGGTTCGACAGGCTAATACAGTTATTGGAAAGGGTGATTGCAAAGGAACCTTGGGTTACAAAAAAGTGCCTCATTTGATCAAAGAAATGATGAAGGACAAAAATATTGAAGCAAAGAATGTTCACAGTAACATACTTTACTTAGGATGCAAATCAATAGAAGTTAAGGGAGACTAATGCAAAATAGCTACAGGAAGTTACGACGAAATTTAAGGAAATATGGTTGTCGCAATGTATGTTATTCTCTCTTTTCTCTGTTTTTCTTCTGCTATCTTATGTCTTTTGTATGAACAGTTCGTAATATTTTTAATTTTATTTGTTCCATGTAAATTATATTCTAGAATTCAGTGTCGCCTCTGACAATAATAAAAATATAATACTTCCTTGGTTCTGTCTGAATACGGTTCTGGAAGCATGAAATTCTTTTGCATTTACAACGCATGGGCGACACTGATTAACTTTTCAGATTACCTGTGTATTTTTGTTTTCCTTGATTCATAACAGAATTACGAGTATGATCTTACATTTAAATACATTTTTTTCCTTTAGTAATGTTGAGTACTCACCCACTTTCATTTGCATTCCAGTAATTGCGAATAGCTAATGTTGACGAATCAGTTTACAAAAAGCGTCTTATTGCTTTCAACGAAAAACTAGAACTAAGTTCTCTGGCATCGTCTCCGTCTTCGAAAAGAAGGATACGAAAGAATTCCCACATTAATAGTGGACTTTTGTCGTATTTTTATTGTAGAGGAAAAATCTATTTAACATTTAAAAATCAATATGATTTACTGCTATTTTGTAGGTACAAAAAAGGAATATTCTACATAGAACAAGTTGAGCACAGAGGAAATAAAACAAATTCTGTGAATTGACAAGCAATGGAGTAACCTTCAAGACAGCTATAGGAATTTTTCTGTGAAACGCAGAGCAGAGAGCGGATGGCTGGAAAGACATACTGAGGATAAGGAACAATCTGCTGAAATTATAGAAGAAGAAATGGAAGATGTAGGGGTTCCAGTATTAGAATCAGAGTTTAACAGAGCTTTGGAAGATCAAATAAGGCAGAAGAAATACATAACATTCCTTAATAATTTTTCAGATCATTGGTGAGGTGAGGGGCTACCGAAGCCAATTAAACGATTATTCAAGTTCGCGTGTAGAATCTATCAGACTGAAGACATGCCACTGGACTTTCGGACGAATATCATCAACACAATCCCGAATATATCAAAGGCAGATAAATTAATAGTTAATTAATAATCTGTACCTCCCGAAGATCGTTATGAAGTTATAAAGGATACAAGGAAAAACTAAGTCATTCGTACGAACAGGAATATATACGAATGCATGTAATAAGCAGATGACAGGGGATGGATTGTAGTCTTGTTATCAGCTCATTTACCTGGAGTGATTTAGGAAAAATACGGAAAACATAAATTGGTAACTATCACAAAGTCAGCTTAACGCTCATGCATCCTGACAGCTGACTAAAATAACATACAGAAGAATAGAAAATAAACTTGATAATCTGTGATATGACTATCAGTTTGGCTTTAAGAAAGGTAAAGGCACCAGAATAGCAGTTCTGACATGGCGCTTGAAAATAGAGACAAGACTGAAGTAACGTTAAGGTAGCATCATAGAATTGCCGCCCTAGATAAAGCCTTCGACAAAGTGAAACGGTTAAGGGATGAATGAAAATCTCAGAGGAATAGATGTAACTAGGTGTCCTTCACATTGCTTTATCGTCTCTTTCCATTCTCGGATGCAGCGTGGGAGTAATGTTTATGACTGCATTTTGCGAGCCGTGACTTGCCTAATTTTATCCGCACGACCCCCACGGAATTGATACAAGGCAGCTGAAGAAAATCCGTGGTTTCTGATTTGAACGACAGTTCTGAAAACAGGTTGTGAGAGATATATGGCATCTTTTGTCACGTTTTAGCCACATGAAATGTCACAAAACTTACGTTGTGAATATTTCTGAGCAAGGAATTCTTCGTATATTTCCGTTATGGCTTTAAAAGTTAACGCGTTACTGCACATTCATTACATTCCGACAACCGTATTTCCTTCGTATCTATGATGGCTAAAAAAAAGAATCTCTAGTAAGTGAACCGATTTTTGAACGAAAAAATTTCTGTTTATCAGAAATTCCGGAAATTTTCTTTAGGTCTGCTGAGAATAGTTTTAACGCTTAGGATATACTTGCTGGACTCATCTTTCAGTCTCGAGTTTCTCACAAAACTTACTCAGTTACCAGTATTTAAATTAAAGGAATATTGCTTTCATACATTAAACAACACTAAATTTGTAATTCTGTCCTGCCGCAGATTAGACGGTGCAGTCTTGTGACAAAATATCGAATGGAGAGCATTATTAAAATTGTTCTCAAAAAATGCCAGACGCCTTCCATAACTTACCGCGTGGTTACAATCAAAGTGCAACTACTCACGGAGGCTGTGATCATCGTGTGCTAACAAAGCTTGGAAGATATGCTAATGGTTAATGCGGAAACGATTTAAGCTGAAAAACGTTAGTTCTAATTTTGGCCACCAGGTACAACTCGTCGACGTCTCCGACGCTCGTATCGAACTAATTGTGTAAGCAGCTGCTAATAATAAAATCAACATTATGTCTTCCTTACTTCTTTGACCTTTTTTGCCCACGTCCCATACCTAATCCATTACATATGGAAACATTTCTATATGTCTTTCTTGCATTGACAGCGCCATATCTGCACCTAGTAGCCAAAACTGGAACTAATTAGCATATCTACCAAGTTTTGCTGCCATGAAATAATTACAGCCTCCACTGGACCTCTGCGAGTAGCTGCACTTTAGTTATAACCATCCAGTGGTAAGCGGAAGGCGTACAAAAGGCTCACAATGGAGCAAGTATGTCATCGTAAATAACAGATGAAGAGTGGAAAACGAAGTACACGTAGTTGCCAGTATAGCACGCGAAGTGGCGATGGGAGAACAGCAGCTGGTCAAGAAACTCGAGTTCACAAACTGTTATCCACACGTGAGAGCAGTTTTGTTACGGAATTCCTCCCCTTCCACCATCGAAGTGTCTGCCTATTACTGTCTGCATCAGAATTCTGTAGAGGGAACACGAGGAGAATTTGGTTTACAAATCATCCCAGATTGTATAAACGTGGCAAATTGCGTTACCGGAATCAAAGACAGGGCCTTTTTTCCTCTTTTTGACCAGACTAAAATTGTAATGGTATAGCATTAGGTACTGGTAATTTGTACTGCTTCGCCTCGCTCGATCGTTTAGGAAATAAAAGCTACTGGTATATACGGCCTTCTCGAAATTTTTTTCCTTTCTGTGCTTCACCACAATATTTGCTGATGAATGAGAATGTAGATAACAGTTGGAAATTAAAAGGAAGAAGATCGTTAAAGCCTAAGCACACATCCTTTTAAGTAACGAAGGAAGATGAACATGGACCGTTTGTGACAATGTGCTGCGTCCCTCACTCGGTATGTCGCATAGAACTGCTTGCAGATTATCTGAGCAATCAGCATCGAACATTCATATACTGAACCGAAGGTATCAAACAAAAAGGATAAAATTTAAAACTAGTGGCCAATACGCTTTATAAACGTATGTGCTATGCAACATTCTGAGGGACGGCGAAGACGGGACATGGTTCAATAGCTATGTTAAAAAGTCGGTACGAAAGCAAAGAAAACTATTTCATATTTGAGCCTTATTGCAGGGTCGATACCCCGCGCCGTATTCCCGAGTATGTCTGTGGTGCTCCTATGCCTATACAGAGCAGGATGGGCTAGAGGGCGGGGTAGAAATTTCCTGGTGGTCGCCATTGAAAGAGGAGGCTGGCGGTCGGTAAGGAAGGAGGACACTGTTTGGAGCTCGCTGGCTGAGTAAGGAGAAACAGTAAACAAGCCAAGGAGGGCGTTCCTGCAACGGTGACACGGAGCGACCTGAAGAGGTACGGCCTGTGGCAACTTCCGTTTTCCATATACCGCTGTTGGCGCTGGTTTGTCCGCAGTACGAAGCCTTGCTGCTCCTGGATATATTAAGACTTGGTGGGCTCGTAATTATCCTCATGCGTTGGTGGTTTTCGGATAGTGGAGCGCTTTGCACGGTTCGTGGAATATTATTCAGTGGCTTCCCTGTTTGCCCTGTTGTGTTGCATCATCTTTTTACTTCTACACGTTCCCGTATTGCTTGTTTGGAGCGCATTTGGCATGTTCTGTTAATCTAACAGCACTAAGCTCAGCCTCTCTCTTGAATGTAATTTGTTTCCGCTTTTGGCATTTGTTGCCAAGCGGTACTGTTTTCTGTTCAATTGTTGACTGGGCTTTGTATGTTATCATGTTCGGGCCAGTGTACCCGCTGTAATTTTTTTAAAACATATTTGTCAATTTGAACCACTTTTTGGTATTTCAAGTTTGAATTTAAAGTTGCACCCTCTCTCGAGCCATCCTCTTAATTACGTTAAAGCCGGCCGCGGTGGTCTCGCGGTTCTAGGCGCGCAGTCCGGAACCATGAGACTGCTGCGGTCGCAGGTTCGAATCCTGCCTCGGGCATGGATGTGTGTGATGTCCTTAGGTTAGTTAGGTTTAATTAGTTCTAAGTTCTAGGGGACTAATGACCACAGCAGTTGAGTCCCATAGTGCTCAGAGCCATTTGAACCAATTACGTTAAAGAGGGTGGTTATTATACGCGTTTTGTCATTTTTCTTAGAGTTTTGGTGCTTGTTGAAGTGAATTATAATTTGGTCCCTCACACCAGCCTTGGCGTGTGACTGCGCAGCATGGGTGGACGTTGTGCGCGCCTGTTTTGGTTGTCGGATCGGCTGGGGGCCTTCACCACACTGCTGGTTATCACGTCTTAGAGGCATCTCTTCTGTCTGTATTCTGACCGTTGTGTGTTCGTTTTTTACCGTTTATGAAGTTCATTGTTTTGTGCGTTTGCGTGCGTGCGTGTGCGCGTGCGTGTGCGAGTGCGAGCGCGCGCTCGCGCTTGTGTGTGCGTGCGTGTGTGTGTGTGTGTGTGTGTGTGTGTGTGTGTGTGTGTGTGTGTGTGTGTGTATTTCTTAACTAAAGAATCTACATCTGTTTGTTGCGTGTGTGTGTGTGTGTGTGTGTGTGTGTATTTCTTAACTAAAGAATCTACATCTGTTTGTTAGGACATTTGGATAAAACTTAAATGAATCTTGAAACAGCACCCAAATTGTTGATCTACATCAACATCAATATTTCTCAACCCGCCGTACGGTGCATGGCAGGGGGTACTCTGTACCACTGCTTGTCATTTCCTTTCATCTTCCACTCGCAAACAGAACGAGGGAAAAGCAACTGCCTACATGCCTCCGTATGAGCCCTAATTTCTCGTATCTTATTTTCGTGGTCTTTACGCGCAATGTATGTTGGCTGCAGTAGAATTATTCGGTAGTCAGCTTCAAATGCCGGTTCTCTAAATTTTCTCAGTAGTGTTTCTCGAAAAGAAATTCGCCTTCCCTCCGGGGATTCCCACTTGAGTTCCCGAAGCATCTCCGTAGCATTTACGAGTTGTTGGAACCTACCGGTAGTAAATATTGAAGCCCGACTCTGAATTGCTTCGATATTTTCCTTCTATCCGACCTGGTACGGATCCCAGACACTAGATAAGTACCCAAGAATAGGTCGCACCCTCGTCCTAGATGCGGTCTCCTTCACAGGTGAACCACTCTTTCCCAAAAATTCTCCGAGCAAACAGAAGCCGACCATTCGTCTTCCCTACCACAGTTCCCACATGCTCGTTCCATCTCATATCGCTTTGCAACGTCACGCCCACATTTTTAAACTAATTGACTGTTTCAATCAGCACACTAATAATACTCGATCCGAACATGACAGGTTTTATCTTCCTACTCATCCACATGAACTTACATTTTTCCATATTTAGGGCTAGCTGCCATACATCACGCCAACTGGAAATTTTGTCTAAGTCGTCATGTATCTGTCTACAGTCACTGAACTTCGACACCTTACCATTCAGCACGGCATCATCAGCAAACAGTCGCAGATTGCTGCCCACCCTGCCCCCAAATCATTTATGTATATAGAGAACAGCTGTCCTATCCCACTTCCCTGGGGCACTCCTGACGATACCCTTGTCTCTGATGAACACTCGCCGTCGCGGAGAACGTACTGGGTTCTATTACTCAAGAAGTCTTCGAACCAGTCATAGGTCGGAGGACTTACTCCATATGCTCTTGCCTTCGTTAACAGCCGTGTCAAATGCTTTTCGGATATCTATAAATATGGAATCTGCTTGTTGCCCTTCATACATAGTTGTGAGTATATCGTGTGAGACAAGGGCATACTGAGCTTCACACGAGAAATACTTCCTAAAATCACGCTGATTCGTGGACATAAGCTTCTCAGTCTTAAGAAAGTTTATTATTTTCAAACTGAGAATATGTTGAAGTATTCAGCAGAAAACAGAAGTTAGGGATATTGGTCTGTAATTTTGCGAATCCGTTTTCTTAATCTTCTTATATACTGTAGCCACCTGCGCCTTTTCCAGTCTCTTGTGACTTTGTCCTGGGCGAGAGATTCACAATAAATGCAAGCCAGGTAAGGGGCCAATGCAATAGAGTACTCTTTGTAAATTTTAATTAATCTATATTATGTTCTTTCTAATAAAATAGTGATTCCCTTGCTAAAATCACTTTAATTCGCAATAATTATTTGGTACTCAGTTTGCATTTATAATAATAATAATTTCGTGCCCTAATAAGTTTAAAATTTTTAAAAGAACAATACTCAGGTGCCTCCTACAGTCCAGTCACTCCTAAAGTGTTAAGCCGAACACACGCAGTGGTGCCGTACCACGCTATATTCTGGTACCAAGTGTGTGATTTTTTTGTTTACTTTCTGAGCATGTTCGTTTCTAATTGGTTATTTTTAGGTTTTGGTTAATTCTGCCAATGGTTCAGAGACTATCGGTTGTTGGTATTGGCAGGTTTTCTGACCGACATGGATCCACGCCAGATGGTCGGGCTGGGGGGTATTGCGCAAAAGGAGCAGCTCAGGTATAATCTCAAGACTCGCGACCAGTCCCAAGACGGTGACGTACCTTATTTGTTTTCACGGCGTCCTCGCACCCCCAATGCAAATTATGCCGGAGCGTATTGGGTAGGTGAGTGCCACGCTGGAGTATTGTTCGGCCTCTCTCAAAGATTTGGGTGAGAATTTCGACTTCTTAGAAGGCAGTTCCTCTTCTCAGTCCCAAATCTATAGGCTTCAGGTGCAGATTACTCACTGAAGTAATCGCACTAAAGATTTCAATTTGGTACGACTGATCCTTCTTTAAAAATCAGGATTAGCAAATTACTCGTTGAGATAATGGCCTTGGAGAGGATCTTAAGTGTTTTAGAGAGGGGAAAGGGGTTACATGGTGGTGCCGAGGGCGGTTTTTCTATGGAAAACTCTGATCAGGACCAAAGTTAGTCAGGCGCCCGAGCCGGTTGTGATTCCGGTCATTTCGCCAAGCTTTCCCTACCTCCTTTATAACACGAGAACACATTATTTAGCAGCCTATGTCATTTAGTAAAGTTTTTCTTGTTTTCAGTCGACATGGAAAGTCTGATCAATGGTTTTAGTATTCCTTCGGACGTAACTTTTTAGATGCTATCCCCTTTGTGTAAAGGTTCGTTAAGCAACTCTATTAGCGCTGTTTTAGCTAGCTGCGGCGGGCGCGAGAGTTGCGTGTCCGCATGTTAAGAGAACGTCTCTCCAAAAGACTTCGAAGTGATTTAATTAATAAACATTTTTTTCGTGTTCAGCGCACTGGGGAACTTCTAAGTAGATAAGTGACGAGCGCGCCACTGCGGTAGCTTTCGATCTGAATTTATCAGAGGCAAAGGAAGCCAGTGTTTTGTGAACGACATTAATCCTTAGGATCGTTCTCGCATTTCGTTTTCAAAAGAACCAGTTACCTTCCAAGTCGTAGATCTTTTGGTTACTAATACAATTAGTTTCTCAAGTGGACGCAAGGCGCAGCTCTGATGAGCAGGTAACACGTGTAGATGAAGCTAAACCCGACACATAGGGCAAGTGCAAGAGGACTAAGGACTGTGCTGTCGTTGTGATGAACCTGGGCATTTTCCTCAGAATTGTCGTGTTCCCTAGGGGAAGCCATCAAACAGCTGAAGCCAGGGTAAAGGTGGGCTTTCAGCTTCACACAATTTTCCGCGAGCTTGTGAAAAGGTGGCGGATTTTAATGGTTCATCTTTGCCTTTCGCTTACGTTTACCTCAAGCACGAACCGCTGTGCGCCTTGATCGCCCAGTCGCACTACGTCCCTATTGGATATCGGCGTATTTGTAAACTACCAAAGGTACAACCCATCGTAGGAAGCTCTAGGGCAGTTCACGGGCAGCAGTTGTATTCGGCAGGCAACACTGAGTGTGTATTCCGGTATTGGGGAATTTTCCTGGCCTATTCAGGTCACTGTGGTGAATGAGTTGTGTACCAACCTCCTGTTATAGTACGATTTTGTAGGAAAAAGTGAGTAAGTGTTGCACTGTGCTCAGCGCATCTTTTATTTCAGGCGTCGCGCTTTTGTTCTTCAAGCATACTCGTCGGCTATGTGTTTGTTCTGTTGGTTCTGAATCAATGAGTTTGAGTTGTCATTTATCGTATTAAGAGGCAGAAGAGATGTTTCAGCTACTTCGTGATTTCCCCGACATGTTAATCGACATGTTAGATATGACTGATAAAATAAGAGTATCGAATTCAGTTATCCGATCAGGAGCCAGTTAGGCAGACTCCCTATAGACCTTGTGATGAGAGCAATAAGACGGGGAGCTGACAAAATGTTAGTAGACGAAGTGAGTCCTCAGACTTCCTCCTATGCGTCGCCCATATTTTTGATCAAAGTGGCAAATGGGGGCAGTTTCCCTTCTGTGGTGGATTATTGCGTCTTGAATTGGAAGGTAGTTCTTGAGTCTGTCACTCTTCTTGACCTTCACCATTTGTGCACGTAACCCAGTGGCGCCCTGTACTTTCTGGTACTTGATCTAAATCAATCGTACCAGATACCTCTGATGGAAAAGTCCAAGCCCGCCACTTCGTTCACCACGGTTTGGAACTTGTATGAATTTAACCGGGTACCCTTTGGTCTCTCTTCCGGCGCAGCAGTGCTGTCTTAGTTGCTGGATTCTGTTTTAGGTTACCTAAAGTTCCATTTCGTCTATAATTATTTGGACGACGTATTATACACAGTAAAATCTTTTCCGAGCATTTTGAACACCTCCCTAGATATTGGTTAGGCTGGGTGGGTTTAGCGGTGAAACCATCGAAGGTCGTGCGCCTTGAAATTTCTTTCGTGAGGCACCTGGTTTCTGCTGGTGGGGTCCGTGTGGACCACACACGAACTCGGGCGATATACGTATAGGTCCCGATCTCCGAAAACCAAGAAAGGGTAAGCTCAGTTCGTGGTTTAATAAACTTTTTTCGAAAGTCTATTCCACACTTTGCCCAGCTAGCGGGCCCCTTTGAACGCTTGCGGCAGAAGGGCGTGGACATGGACGGAAACCCATCAGGCGGCCTTCGATAGCTTGTAGGGCGCAGTGAGTAATACTCCTGTGCTGGCTGTCCCTGATTTTGACCTCCCTTTAATGTGTAAATGGATGGCTCCAACACTGGAGTAGCAACAGTCCTACTTCAGAAGCGAAATCGAGAGACAGTCTGTTGCTTATGCTTCTCATTCCCTGACTTCGGTCGAGGTTTAGCGTTCCATGTATGACTTGGAAGCACTCGCGGTCTTGTTCGTGGCCGAAAAATTTAAGTTTTATCTCGAGCACCGAGATTTTGAACTTGAAATTACCCGACCCTTACCTGGCTCGCTTACGTAAGACTGGCCGCATTGCTTTTTAGCTGGTGCGTCTATCAGCCTTCAAATTCTCCATGAGGCATATTCGTTCGATGAGCAAGTGGGCGGAAGATTTCGTTCGAACCTCTGAAGGGCTGGAAACCATGTGAGCTGTTCTTGCCGAGGTGCCGGCTCTGTTTACCAACTTAGAAGAGGAACAAGAGGCAAATCTTGTGTGCTCTTAGGCTGCTAGTTGCTTTGGTCGAGGTAGTGCCAGGGTGTCTGACCAAACAGGGATCTTGTGTTTCAGCCCTAGAGGTGGGGTCGGTTGAAGGTTTGTTTGCTCCGCGCCTTGGTCCCGGCAGTCTTTAAATATTGTCATGAGTTCCTTTTAGGAGGACACCTTGGCATATACAAGACCGTACATAAGATTAGCGAAGTCGTAACTTGAACGTCTCTTATAGAGATATTAGGTGACTAGTTGCCCAGTGCCAGACGTGTAAGATAACGAAGCTCATTTCAGGTAACTGGAATGGGTCGCTGCTGTCCATGGAACGGTCTATGGAAAGAACTTTCATTGACTACTTGAGTCTGCTACCCCGAACTCAGGCCTGGTGCAGATACGTTTTCGTGGCCGTTGACGGTTTTACTAGATTTATTTGGTTGTGTTCCTATGGAAGGATGACTAGCAATATCAGTGTCAAACATCTAAGAGGAACATTTTCGCTCTTTGGTCCGCCAAAGGTATTGATCAGTGACAACTCTCCTTCCTCTGTTTCGCGGGAATTTCGGAAAATTTTGGCTTTCGCATGGTGTCGCCCATGTGACAACTACGCCATATTAGGCTCAACATTCTTTTTCCGGAAAATTGAATCGAAATTTAAAGGCAGCTTTGATCACCTTACATGCTGAGGTGCAAACCAAATAGGATCGTTTCTTGCCGTGGTTGAATATTCTTAGCGAAGTCAAAGCTCGTCTTTACCAATAGAAACTAAACGAATCAAAATGAGAAAAACGGGGCTAAGCGAGAAGCATTCAGTGAATTCTACATTTAAATTTTACTAGTTTATCTGAGGAAAAATTCTTAGCTTAAAATTGTGCAAAGGTAGTATACGAATCAAAGTGATGCAGCATACTCATTCACCCTGTGTACAAACTAGAGCTAAAACGGAACATAATAGAAGCCGAAATATTGATTTCGGTCTTCTGAATTTGTTTGTCGTTATCGGGAGAAAGAAATCTGGCGTTCTACGGATCGGAGAGTGAAATGTCAGATCCCTTAATCGGGCAGGTAGGTTAGAAAATTTGAAAAGGGAAAAGGATAGGTTAAAGTCAGATATAGTGGGAATTAGTGAAGTTCGGTGGCAGGAGGAACAAGACTTTTGGTCAGATGAATACAGGGTTTTAAATACAAAATCAAATAGGGGTAATGCACGAGTAGGTTTAATAATGAATAAAAAAATTGGAGTGCGGGTAGGCTACTACCAACAGCATAGTGAACGCATTATTGTGGCCAAGATAGACACGAAGCCCATGACTATTACAGTAGTACAAGTTTATATGCCTACTAGCTCTGAAGATGAAGAAGAAATTGATGAAATGTATGATGCGATAAAAGAAATTATTCAGATAGTGAAGGGAGACACAAATTTAATAGTCATGGGTGACTGGAATTCTGTAGTAGGAAAAGGGAGAGAAGGAAAGATAATAGGTGAATATGGATTGGGGGTAAGAAATGAAAGAGGAAGCCACCTGGTAGAATTTTGCACAGAGCACAACTTAATCATAGCTAACACTTGGTTCAAGAATCATAAAAGAAGGTTGTATACGTGGAAAAATCCTGGAGATACTAGAAGGTATAAGATAGATTATATAATGGTAAGACAGAGATTTAGGAACCAGGTTTTAAACTGTAAGACATTTCCAGAGGCAGATGTGGACTCTGACCACATTCTATTGGTTATGAACTGTAGATTAAAACTGAAGAAACTGCAAAAAGGTGGGAATATAAGGAGATGGGACTTGGATAAACTGACTAAACCAGAGGTTGTACAGAGTTTGAGGGAGAGCATAAGTGAACAATTGACAGCAATGGGGGAAAGAAACACAGTGAGAGATGAAATAGTGAAGGCACCAGAGGATCAAGTAGGTAAAAAGACGAGGACTAGTAGAAATCCTTGGGTAACAGAAGAAATATTGAATTTAATTGATGAAAGGAGAAAATATAAAAACGTAGTAAATGAAGCAGGCAAAAGGGAATACAAACGTCTCAAAAATGAGATGAACAGGAAGTGCAAAATGGCTAAGCAGGGATGGCTAGAGGATAAAATTAAGAGGCTTATCTCACTATGGGGTAAGATAGATACTGCCTACAGGAAAATTAAAGAGACCTTTGGAGAAAAGAGAGCCACATGTATGGATATCAAGAGCTCAGATGGAAACCCAGTTCTAAGCAAAGAACGGAAAGCAGAAAGGTGGAAGGAGTATATATAGGGTCTATATTAGGGCGATGTACTTGAGGACAATATATGGAAATGGAAAAGGATGTAGAAGAAGATGAAATGGGAGATACGATACTGCGTGAAGAGTTTGACAGAGCACTGAAAAACCTGAGTCGAAACAAGGGCCCGGGAGTAGACAACATTCCATTGGAACTACTGACAGCCTTGGGAGAGCCAGTCCTGACAAAACTCTACCAACTGGTGAGCAAGATGTATGAGAGAGGCAAAATACCCACAGACTTCAAGAAGAATATAATAATTCCAATCCCAAAGAAAGCAGGTGTTGACAGATGTGAAAATTATCGAACTATCAGTTTAATAAGCCACGGCTGCAAAATACTAATTTACAGACGAATGGAAAAACTGGTAGAAGCCGACCTCGGCGAAGATCAGTTTGGATTCCGCAGAAATGTTGGAACACGTGAGGCAATACTGACCCTACGACTTATCTTAGAAAATAGACTAAGGAAAGGCAAACCTACATTTCTAGCATTTGTAGATTTAGAGAAAGCTATTGACAATGTTGACTGGAATACTCTCTTTCAAATTCTGAAGGTGGCAGGAGTAAAGTGCAGAGACCGAAAGGCTATTTACAATTTGTACAGAAAACGGAGTCGAGGGACATGAAACGGAAGCAGTGGTTGGGAAGGGAGTGAGACAGGGTTGTAGCCTGTCCCCGATGTTATTCAATATGTATATTGAGCAAGCAGTGAAGGAAACAAAAGAAAAATTCGGAGTGGGTATTAAAGTCCATGGAGAAGAAATAAAAACATTGAGGTTCGCCGATGACATTGTAATTCTGTCAGAAACTGCAAAGGACTTGGAAGAGCAGTTGAACGGAATGGACAGTGTCTTGAAAGGAGGATATAAAACGAACATCAACAAAAGCAAAACGAGGATAATGGAATGTAGTCGAATTAAGTCGGGTGATGCTGAGGGAATTAGATTAGGAAATGAGACACTTAAAGTAGTAAAGGAGTTTTGCTATTTGGGGAGCAAAATAACTGATGATGGTCGAAGTAGAGTGGATATAAAATGTAAACTGGCAATGGCAAGGAAAGCGTTTCTGAAGAAGAGAAATTTGTTAACATCGAGTATAGATTTAAGTGTCAGGAAGTCGTTTCTGAAAGTATTTGTATGGAGTGTAGCCATGTATGGAAGTGAAACATGGACGATAAATAGTTTGGTCAGGAAGAGAATAGAAGCTTTCGAAATGTGGTGCTACAGAAGAATGCTGAAGATTTGATGGGTAGATCACATAACTGATGAAGAGGTATTGAACGGAATTGGGGAGAAGAGGAGTTTGTGGCACAACTTGACTAGGAGAAGGGACCGGTTGGTAGGGCAGCTTCTGAAGCATCAAGGGATCACAAATTTAGCATTGGAGGGCAGCTTGGATGGTAAAAATCGTAGAGGGAGACCAAGAGATGAATACACTAAGTAGATTCAGAAGGATGTAGGTTGCAGTAAGTACTGGGAGATGAAGAAGCTTGCAGAGGATAGATTAGCCTTTAGAACTGCATCAAACCAGTCTCAGGACTGAAGACAACAACAACAACGAATTTGTTTGACAGTGCAGTATCCTCCTTACAATCATGAACTCCGAAATTGTAGATTTTGAGATGTGACAGTGGGACTGCGAAACGAAGTCCATAGCTATAATATTCTACACATATTACACGGAAGACTTTACACCTCTTTTAGCTACAAGTTACCGTATGTCAATGGAGTAACAACGGATACCACGGTACTGCTAAACAGCGCAAGTCATTGCCCTCTTGAAGAGTGGTTGTGGGTCAGATGAACATAATTATAGGCCTATACTGCTGTATAACTTTGGAACAAGACATATTCTTTCGTGTTGTCACCGTATTGGAGAACCAAAATTTCCTCTGCAAGAGTCAACGCGGATTTCAAAAACAGGTATCCTTGGAAACGCAGTTAGCTCTGCTCGTCCATGAGATCCAGAGCTCCGTAAACGATATCTAGACTGACGTAGCATTTCATGAGTTCGTTAAGGCATTCGATGCAGTTCGGCACTGCCAAGTAGCTTACCGAATACTGGACCAACTTTCTGATCCGATTCAGTAAATCCTAGTAAGGTCTGCTACTGTATGCAATACACTATGCTTGGCAAAGAAGTGAAGCTGCCAGAAGGGTAGCAGGAGACGAAATGAAACTTCACAGGTCTAGAGGGATAGGGATCTGATTGATTAGAATAGCGAGTCAAATTTACAAAAAACGTGGCTGTATGAGCCCACTCACGAGTATGGTGTTGCAACCTCTCTTAACTTAATGCAAGCTCTTTTTCGGTTGGGAGGGTGTCATAAAAGCCCTTGTATATTCTTCTGTGCCAAGCTGGACCGCAACTGTTGTAGCTGATCCTTGATATTCTGCATAATGGTATTGGGACCGAGTCGATATCTGAGCTGGCCCCACACATCTTCTAAGGGAAGAGATCTTGAGTTCTTTTTGGCCACAGAAGTATCTCAGCATTATGCAGTCTGCTCACCGAGACAAATTCCATGTGAAGATGAGCATTGTCCTGTTAAAAAATTGCACACTGATACTGTGGCATGAGCGGTAACATATTAAGACGCAGGGCGTCTTTATCCTATCGTAGTGCCAACAGAGTTACCTCACTCACTACCAGACGTAAACTGAAGTCGTACTGGATCTCCGTGAGAGACCGTTGAGCAGTTAGAGATCCCTCAGTCACTATCAGTCTTCCTCCCCCCCCCCCCCCCCCCCCCATATCATACATTAGGAAGGAAGCCGTTTCAAACGCGCGTCCGGCCATCCAGATTCAGGTTTTTCGTGATTTCTGTAAATACCTTCAGGCAAATGCCGGGATGGTTCCGTTGAAAGGGCACGGCCGATGTCCTTCCCAATCCTTGACGCAATCCGTGTTTGTGCTCCGTCTCTAGTGACCTTGACGGGACGTTAAATACAATCTTCCATCCTTCTTTTCTCACACCATGACACTAGGTGTAACGCAGCTGTACCTAGGAACGGGACCTTTCCGAGGTCGCCGCCATACTCAACGACGATGGCCGCGCAGCGCCACAATGCGACACCTTTCATTAGCTATTCATGCTACCTGGTCGCTTATCCACTCCAAATACAGCCGTTTGTGCAGTTGTGTTTACGTCAGCCTAAGCATGAGATTGTGATTCCCTAGCCCGGCTGCAGCTAGACTCAGACCGTTTGTGGGATGATACACAATCTTGCAGGGAACTCAAGTGGTAGGTGAAGATATGAAAGGGTTACCATGTGCTCGGCGCACAATGTGGCGATCCTTCAACGTGGTGGTCAGATGTGGTCGACTGGAACCTTGGTGACAAACCTGCCTACCCTCACGTTCTGATGCAGTCCAACATCGGACCGCAATCATATCCTAATGCCCCACAGATCTGGATACTGCATGATTCGACGAGCCGATCCAGGACCCGCAATGAGACCCATTTCAAACTGTCAGGTGCTGATAACGCTGTCTCATAGAGGTACGTGGCATCTCAGTGTTCTTCTCAGTGATCACTCACCATTTGACACTGTTAACGCCCCTTATACAGAGCGGCCAGAAACAGTCTGAAAAGCTCGTGAGCGTTTTGCAGGATGGGTTACGGCTGCCAGGTTTCACAGAGAAAAGCCTGCGGCACTTGTGTTTATAGCTAACTTCATTATTACACATAGCCCGCCGTTGCTGTCAGGTATCGTGATATTTTGAAAGCGATAATAGGCCTATGACGATACAGCAGCTAAAAAACCCATAGCAAAAAAGAAAATGTTGGCATGTTACACATAAACAAAATGTTTTCTTCAGGAAAGACACATTTTCTGCAATGTTTAGTAACTGGCTAGATTCTTAAATATACTTTTATAATCCTAAAAACTATGTAATATTACTTCTCAGTAATCAGATAGAAGTGCTAACACATGCTGCATCACTCAAATTCTTCACAAAATTAACTTTCATGCACCTACAGTCCCGTTAGGAGAAGTGCTTTAAGTGGTACTTCTTTCATATCTCCTTCGATGTTGGATTTACTTGTCTTGACGGCCATAAAATGGAACGTCGACAAGTTAGAGGCGGGGGTAGGTAACACCTGCTTTTCTTTTCAACACGTCAACTTTCCTAAAACATAAGACGAGTTAAGCCAAATAGTGAATATATTTGTGCATAACTTTCTACTTGTTGAAACCTGTTTTTCACACATACCTAACTAAAAGAGAAATATTGTTCCATGCATTTTGTTTCTTGATTAAAAAGTGCCTGCTGTGTGTCCCGAATGATTTTTTTGGGACACTAGGACATTTTTATGAAAACCGGATCTGTTACGGAAAAATGGGTCGTCTGCTCAACCAACGCAGGCTATGCTTACAAATACATGACACGAAAAAAAGAATTTAATTCGTTGAGCCGTTTGCAAATTGGTTAGGACTGAAGTTAGGCAATCAGGCAGTCGCGCGCGCAAATTCAAGTGGCCCGCCAGATACAATCAGTGTCAGTTCTCGTAGCGCAGCTGATAGCGCACGTGATGCTCAGCTTTTGTCTCGGACTCGGTCCTTACTACCGTTCCATGTCCAACTTTTCTACCTCTTCCAGTTCGGTTTTATAAAACAGAAGGAAGGACACGTTTGGCGACACCGTCTCTGGCGGGTCGCTTGAATCGCGCACGGAACTACCTGATTGGGTGAAATGCAATGCTAATTAACTCGCAAGCTGTGCATAGTATCGGATTTTTCCTTAACAATTATTTCTCAGCACAAGCTACTCTGCCACAACCTTATATGTTCTTCAGTGTGTTCCTGACAGCCCTGTAAATCCTAGCAGGTCTGGTACCAATACTAAACAGGAACAATGTTACTGCACTCCGATGGCGGTTCTACCTGCTGCAGAGAATTGCTACACTCCTCATTTACATACCGGGTGATGATGTGTACGTCTAGTCCATGTCTTATGGGTGTTCAATTTTTTTCAGGTAGTGTAAATGGTGCATTAGATAAAGCCAGAAGCTGCATGAGACTGTCCGAGGGCACAGCTGTTGTCTCCATGAGGCTACTCAAGAGCACAGCTCCTGTATGTAGGGAAACTGCGAAACTGCAACGACAGGAAAATGTAGCGAAATGCGGGCACATCTGAAGTCGGATGACGCTTAGTGCGAGAACTATAAGTTGAGAGGTAGCTTTAACACGTCCACCGTAATATGCATTGGTGTAATGCGTATTGGCAATCAGTGACTTGATAGTGTAACAACTATAAAATATCTGGGAATGATATCAAGTGGAATATTAGCTATAGGAAAAGCAGAAGCTAAACCGGCATTCAGTGGAAAAGTCCTAAGAAAACGTCAAACATAAACCAAAGTCTTTTCGTTCACTCGAATTTTGAATATTTCTCGTTAATCTCGCATCCTAACGAAGAGGAACAACGCGGTATTTGAAACTTACTTGAAGACACGGTAGCTCGAATGATTACAGTTTTGATTAACTGAGGGGAGAGGACCATGGAAATGCTGAAATTTCTGATTTGGCGGGCGCTTGAAGAGTGATTTAAAATATCCTCCGAAAGGCTACGTACAAGGCTTTAACAAGCAACATTTAGAGGAAAATCTAGAAATGTACTTCAGTCCCCCACGTGTCGTTTGCAGAAAAACCACGAAGACAAGATTATACTCATTACAGCAGTCACAGAGGCATTTAAGCAGCCATACTCACCTCGCTCCATACGCTACTGGATAGGGAAGAACCGCTACCTTATGCTACAACATGAACATTCACAGTGCTGACGTAGTGAAGTGTTAAAATTCCCAAAGCATACTTTCCGACAAGAGTCAGGCAAAGCATTACATCCGCCAACACATAAGTACAAAAACTACCATGACGGAAAGTGAGACATTAGTGCTCATACGACTTACCAACAATCATTCTTTCCGTGCGACATTCGCGAATGGAACAGGAGAAAAGAGGGAGGGGTGGTGATAATGCCACCAGAAGTATACTCCACCACACACCATAAGACCGCTTGCAGAATATAGTATGAGAAAATCTACTTCTCGCTCGTGTCAAATTCCTTGTTTTCATAGTGAACAAAAGAAATTCTAGGACTGGGTGAAGTTCTAATCTTCAAGTCATTTGGCACTTTACCGCGTACTAATCAGTTACTTATGGACCGCAGTAACAACAATATATCCTTTGGAATGTGTGGGCCTTCAGATTTATTACGAAATACTGCACATTTTCTCTTCTCCTCCCTTTCATTTTCTTACTAGAAGTTAGTGCCTAAGTGATACACAGCATTATGGAGACTTGTTTTCACAGGGGCCAAACTGCCGTTGGAGCAGCTGAAAAAAAAAACTTTGCGGGAAAGATTTCAACTTCGAGTTTTGCTCACAAGGGAACGTCCCCATCGCACCCCCCTCAAATTTAGTTATAAGTTGGCACAATGGATAGGTTTTGAAAAACTGAACACAGATCAATCGAGAAAACAGGAAGAAGTTGTGTGGAACTATGAAAAAAATAAGCAAAATATACAAAGACTGGAAAGCTCCACAAGTCACACCAGCATTCAAGAAACGCAATCGGAGTAATTCACTAAAAAACAGGCCTTATCATTAACGTTGATATGCAGTAGGATACTGGAACATATATTGTGTTCGAACATTACGAATTACCTCGAAGAATACGGTCTATTGACACACAGTCAAAATGTATTTACGATATATCGTTCTTGTGAATCACTACTAGCTTTTTTCTCACACGAAATGTTGAGTGAAACTGACAAGGGATTTTAAATTTATTTCGTATTTCTAGAGGCTTTGTACACTGTACGACACAAGCAGCTTGTAATCAAACTGCGTGCTTGTGGAATATCGTCTCAGTTATGCGATTGGATTTGTGATTTCCTGTCAGAGAGGTCACAAGTTGTAGTAACCGATGGAAAGTCAACGTGTAAAACGGAGGTGATTTCTGTCGTTCCCCAAGGTAGTGTTATAGGCCCTCTGTTGTTGCTTATCTATATGAATGATTGAGGGAACAATCTGAGCACCCGTCTTAGACTGTTTGTATATGATGCTGTATTTTATCGTCTACTAAAGTCATCAGAAGATGAAATTGCAAAACGATTTAGAAAATATTTGGAAAAAATATTTGTGTGGTACGAAAATTTGCAATTGACTCTAAATAATTAAAACAGTGAGATCAGCATGCGGAACTTTGGTTACACGACAAATCAATCAAATCCAAAGGCCGTAAACTAAACTAAGTTCGTAGGAATTAATATTACGAACAACTTAAATTGGAAAGCACTTATATAAAATGCTGCGGCGAAGGTGGAGCAAAGATTGCATTTTATTAGCAGAACACTTAGAAGATGCACAGATCTGCTAAAGAGTACTGCTCCGACGTGTGAGTTCCTTGCCAGAGAGGGTTAACAGGGCACATAGAGAAAGTTCAGAGAAGAGCAGCACAAGAGTGTCAATGTCATGATTGAGGATTTGGGGTGGAAATCATTAAAACAACGGAATTTCTCGTTGCGACAGGATCTTCTAGTGACATTTAAGCACCTGCTCTCTCCTTCGAATGCGAAAATATGTTGTTGTCGCCGACCTGTATTGGGAGGAAAGATCATCATAATGAAGTAAAAGAAATCAGAGCTTGCACAGGAATATACAGGCATTCGTTTCTTCCGCATGCTGTTCGAGAGTGAGATAATAGATTATTGTTGTGAAGGTGGTTCGGTGAACCCTCTGGCGGGCACTTAAGTGTGATTTGTAGAGTATCCATATAGACGTAGATGAAAATTCTGGACAATTCGAGTGCATGATCTGGCCACCCAGATCGCTCGATATGAACCCCGTCGAACAGTTTGTGACATAATCGAGGGGACAGTTCGTGCACGAAGTCCTGCAATGGCGACACTTCCGGCAACATTTCTCAATTTCTTCAGCGGACTTTCAGCGACTTCTTGTATTCATTCGACGTCGAGCTTCTGCAGTGTGCTGGACAAAAGGAAGTCCGACACGATATTAGGAGGTATGGAGATACCGTATCACTTCTGTCACCACTATGTGCTTTTGTGTACCAAGCGGATAATATCGGAAACACCATGCAGCTTTCTGCGGATGATGCTGTTGGGTACAGACAAATCGCAACGATAGAAGACTGTGGTGAAACGCAGGAAGGCCTGTAGAGATCTACACTGGGTGCTCGGATTGGGTGATGACACTCAGTATAAAAGAATTTAGCGAATTGCCGGTAAGAGAGCAACAAGACCAATTACTGATTACACGTTAATAGTACGGTAACCGGAAGGAGTCACATCCATCAAATATCCGGCAGTTGGCGTACGGAGCGATAGTAGCGGAACGACTACATAAAACTAGCGGCAGGTAAGACCTGTGCCAGAATAGGATAAATTGAAAAAATGTTCAGGAAGTGTAGTCCATTCAAAAAAAGGAAGCTTAAAGGACTCCTTGAATACTGCTAGCCAGTCTGGGGTCCATACTCGATAGGATTGATAGAGGAAATAGATAAGATTCAAAGAAGAGCAGAGCGTTTCGCTACAGATTATTTTAGTTAATGCGAAAGCGCCACAGAGATGCTCATCCGACTGCAGCATCAGGCGCTACAAGAAAGGCGTTGTGCATCGTGCTGTTTCACTGTTAAAATGTGAAGAGCGCTTGAAAGTGTCACCTCAGGCATTGCTCCTTCCTACGAATATCTCGCGATAAAACCATGAAGGTAAAAGTAGAGAGATTTGAACTCCACTGAGACTTACCAACAGTCATTCTTCTTCGGACCACTGGTTCGAGAAAGGGAATATGCCCAGATGGTTCCTTTGAAAGGGCGCGGCCGGCTTCCTTCCCCGTCCTTCCCTAATACGATGAGACCGATGACATAGCTGTCTCGTCTCCTCCCCCAAACAATCCAATCCGAGAAAGGGAATAAGTGACATTGCTACACAAAGTAGCCACTGCCACAGATCAGAAAGTGGCCTGCGGAAAAGACACGTAGTTGAAGATGTAGAGTAACAGCAGTCCCTGAGATGAGTTAGATAAACCACCGGAAACTAAACCAGGATGCCGCACTGGGATTTGAACCCCACTGCCTTCGAATTCGAACACAACGCTCAAGTATTGCACCACCCAGCTCAGAAACGAATTCAGGTCTCTCCGTACATCACACTCTGTTTGCCGCTCTTTGTACCGGCGGGAACACTAAATTTAAACAGCCGGATATAATAACAATAAAGAAAATAAGTCCACTCCTTTACGACCGGCATCGGAGGATTTTCGTCGCATGCTCCACGGACGTGACTCGGGATCAGCGTTTATAGGCCGTCGCGGCGGTCCGGCCCAGCACGTCAAACCGGAACGGAGTGGCGCTCGTAAAGAGGCGAGGAGAGCGCGTTGAAAGGCGGCCAACCGCGCAACGACTTTTCCCGGAATACCGCCGCCCGCCTTACTGTGTCCACATATGGTAATAAGCCACATACCTCTCGGTTCGGCTCTTCCGCAGTTCCTCCCTTTCGGTGGCCACTAACTCACCGCGCCGCAATAAAATAAAACAATAAAAGCGCGGCCCACAGAAGGGACGAAAGCGGCCGCGCATAGAGCACTGCTCGGAGTGAGCGCGCCAGACCGATATGTATATAAAAAAGCAATTTGTTTTCGCCCGCGCAGCGGCGGCGTTTTTGTGGGGGTGGCACTTTGCCCGAGCGGCAGGGCGAGTTTTTTGGCGGCGGCACCCGCGGGCAGGCGAGCCCGGGAATCGACAATGGCCCGGGCACGCATCATCGCGCGGACACCTGGTCGGAATGAGGTGTCATTCCGCGGCTGATTTGTGTGTTTTACCGGCGCAGGTGTGGTCCGCCCGCGAACCCCCATTAGTTCCGCGGCCGCTTCTATCCGTCAAACGCTCGCCGCCGCAGCCCCTCGCCACCCCCTTGACCTAAATCATTCCCCTACCTGCACCGTGTGAGGTTGCTCCGGGTACGGGCCAGCCAGCTTGGTGCCTGCTCGCCGACGCCGGAACTGAATGGACGGCGTACGTTTACTCCCGCTGCCAGAGGCCCGTCATGCATAGGTGACTACTCACGTATGTGCAAGCTTGATGAGCGTGCATGATCAACCCTTAACTACTATCGACCGTCTCTACATCTAATCTCTCTGATTTTATCCTCATGGTCTCTTCGCGAGATATACGTAGGAGGGAGCAATATACTGCTTGGCTCTTCGGTGAAGGTATGTTCTCCAAACTTTAACAAAAGCCCGTACCGAGCTACTGAGCGTCTCTCCTGCAGAGTCTTCCACTGGAGTTTATCTATCATCAACGTAACGCTTTCGCGATTACTAAATGATCCTGTAACGAAGCGCGCTGCTCTCCGTTGGATCCTCTCTATCTCCTCTATCAACCCTATCTGGTACGGATCCCACGCTGCTGAGCAGTATTGAAGCAGTGGGCGAACAAGCACCTACTTCCTTTGTTTTCGGACTGCATTTCCTTAGGATTCTTCCAATGAATCTCAGTCTGGCATCTGCTTTTCCGACGATCAACTTTATATGATCATTCCATTTTAAATCACTCCTAATGCGTACTCCCAGATAATTTATGGAATTAACTGCTTCCAGTTCCTGACCTGCTATTTTGTAGCTAAATGATAAGGGATCTATCTTCCTATGTATTCGCAGCACATTACACTTGTCTACATTGAGATTCAATTGCCATTCCCTGCACCATGCGTCAATTCGCTGCAGATCCTCCTGCATTTCAGTACAATTTTCTATTGTTACAACCACTCGATACACCACAGCGTCATCTGCAAAAAGCCTCAGTGAACTTCCGATGTCACCCACCAGGTCATTTATGTGTATTGTGAATAGCAACGGTCCTATGACACTCCCTGCGGCACACCTGATAACACTCTCACTTCGGAAGACTTCTCTCCATTGAGAATGACATGCTGCGTTCTGTTATCTAGGAACTCTTCAATCCAATCACACAATTGGTCTGATAGTCCATATGCTCTTACTTTGTTCATTAAACGATTGTGGGAAACTGTATCGAACGCCTTGCAGAAGTCAAGAAACACGGCATCTACCTGGGAACCCGTGGCTATGGCCCTCTGAGTCTCTTGGACGAATAGCGCGAGCTGGGTTTCACACGACCGTCTTTTTCGAAACCCATGCTGATTCCTACAGAGTAGATTTCTAGTCTCCACAAAAGTCTTTATACTCGAACATAATACGTGTTCCAAAATTCTACAACTGATCGACGTTAGACATATAGGTCTATAGTTCTGCACATCTGTTCGACGTCCCTTCTTGAAAACGGGGATGACCTGTGCCCTTTTCCAATCCTTTGGAACGCTACGCTCTTCTAGAGACCTACGGTACACCGCTGCAAGAAGGGGGCAAGTTACTTCGCGTACTCTGTATAAAATCGAACTTGTATCCCATCAGGTCCAGCGGCCTTTCCTCTTTTGAGCGATTTTAATTTTTTTCTATCCCTCTGTCGTCTATTTCGATATCTACTATTACGTCATCTGTGCGACAATCTAGAGACGGAACTACAGTGCAGTCTTCCTCTGTGAAACAGCTTTGGAAGAAGACATTTGGTATTTCGACCTTTAGTCTGTCATCCTCTGTTTCAGTACCATTTTGGTCACAGAGTGTCTGGACATTTTGTTTTGATCCACCTACCGCTTTGACATAAGACCAAAATTTCTTAGGATTTTCTGCCAAGTCTCTCAGACCGCTACTAATTTTTGTGTCGAGATATTTCTCACACCCCTGCAAAGCCAAATGAACTCTTCCATGTACCTTCCTATTGGCTGTCAAGCTACACGTGCCAGCATTCTTGCAATTGTTGCTGCTCTTTGTTTAGTAATTATTAGCCTTGAAAGGTCTCACAGACGAACCATAGTGTTTGCGTGCCGCGTTTGTTTTTTTTATTTTTTTATTTTTTTTATGTGAGACAGATGTCTTCACTTGCAAGATGAGCCTCAGACACCGAAAGAAGAATTCGAAAATCGTATCCATGTCAACAGCGTGGTGTTCCGATTTGTTTGGAGTGTTCCGGGAAGGTCTGCGTGAAGTGTTTGCAGGTGGAAATTGACTAAAGTATGATTCAATGCCACATGAGAAGAAGTATTCAGTTTTTACTTCTAATTTGAGAAGTAAAATGGTGGCAACGTTTCTCCATTCATAGACTTACGGACTGAATTATTCGCTCTACATTGCAAAGTGAGTCGTAAACTGAAAGCTGATTTCGCACGCAGTTTATCGTAAGTCATGTCGGATTTTTCCACCTAGTTATATTGCCAATTTGTAATATAATCCCTCTGATGAAAATCTGTGTGTGAGTAGAGAGCTATCTATTTGCTGTTATTTTCGTAACTCATAAAATAAAAATATACTCCAGATGTCGATTTGTTTTAATTGTCGAAGAGTTTAAAATACCGCAGACTTTTAAAAAAATCAGGTTTCTACAAAAGCCACCTCTAAGAAGTGTAATGAATGACTGGAAGTCAAGAAACTATATATATTCAGCAAAATTCTGGTTTGATATATAAAATAGAAAAATGCTGTCTGTGAGACCCCTCCATAATAATTGTGTTCCTGTGAATGACCAAGTAGTTAAGGGTCAAGTACTCTGTGCATTTATGCATGATCGTCTGCAGGCCATGTGATAATTTTGTGCAAGCATTTGAACTGTTGAAGGCGCCTGAGTCTTGATCCAGTTTCGGTCAAGCAAGCTTGTGCAAGCATACCATCCTGCACATGCTTATATGCACATCTACATTTATATACCGCACGTCATATTACGGTACGTGGCGGAGAGTGCTTCTGGTATCACTATCTGTTCCTCTCTTCCCTCTTCCAATCGCGAATGGAGCATCGGAGGAATCATAGTCGGCAAACTTCTGAGTCAGCTCTAGTTTCTCGTATTTCCTCTCCGTGGTGGTTTTGCCAGAAGCCGGGTGTTCTATGAACACGACCTCTTGCTCAGACGTTCCATGGTTATGCAGATGAGGCTGATGCTGAATCTATCACCCCAGATCCTACAAAATGATAAACTAGCGCCTTTGAGATAATAGGCTACTTGAAAAGTCAGCTGCAGCGGTCATCGAAGAACGTTATTTGATAAGTTGTTGAACTCATCAGAGGCCTTGTCTATTGATTATGGTTGGAAGACTTGGGCATTTCAATTGAATAACTTATTTTAATGGGTGTTGAATAATAGACTCTGATCTAATGAAATAATGTTTATTCAAGCAGCGTGTAAAAATTACAGACGACAAGCAAATAAATCTTCTTTCTTCGAAGGCTTAGCAGAGTCCACAGCAGCATTACGAAGTAGAAGCTGGAAACGGAATACCCGTACGCATTGAGTACGAATTCGAATGCCTCTCTGAATTTTGATAGCCGTCCTTCAGACCTTGGAGAGGTAACCCGCACATTCTTTTCAAACCAGTCCCAGAAAGGGCCTAGGTGCACTTCTAACCAGGGATCTGGAAGTCCATTCCCTGGATTCCAGCATAAAGTTAAAATTTATCCACCGATGAGATATGTATATATGAAAACGGGAGGCGAGTGTCGCCCCGTTCTCATGTCCACACTTGTTTGTCGGAAAATCTGGAATTTTTTTGGGCTTCGCACACCATTCCCACGAGAAGGATAAGTTTGGAAATTTTCAGTCATACGAGTGGATCTATATTTTCCTTGAGGAAAAAGTCTGGAGGCTACACAAAGGAGCATACGGAAAACGGACTAAAAAAACACAGTTCTCGTCCCTTCCACCAGTGGTTTCCTGTTCTGCTATTGCAGACATCAGTCTGCCGTCCCGCTGCTCGATGACTGTGGAAGGTTAAAAGTTATGTTTAGATTTGTTTTTGTAAGCGAAAATGAAAGTTGAACTGAAAGTGAACCTGTAGGTAGCTTAACGCTAACTGCTGATGACAAAAATTCCACTGTGAGAATGCATAAATAACAGCGACAATCTTAAAAAAATCATGCCCCGTCTTAAACTTACTGTAACCACAAAATATGACTAAGAATTGCGATAAAAGAAAACTGGTTACTTTGAAAATAAAGTTTGTCCTTGTGAAATTTAATTAAAGGAAGAATCTGTTCTCTATACAGTTTGTCTTACCTGCGTGTAAACTGCTTTCATAGCTACAGCGCCTCTCGAATAATACAGGTGTAAAATACAACTACAGAGATAGGCACAGATACAATGTCTATTCTGAAAGCTATCATTCTTGATTCATAATTTCTGATAATGGTTCTCAAATAAATTGAAAATTTATTCTTGGGAAGTGAACAATGTATCTAGTTTACGTGAACTGAAATCCAATTTCACTTCCTTGGGCTTAACAACAATCAATGAAATTTTAAAAATAGTGAAGCTTTCTGAGAAACGACAAAAACTGAACCTGACATGAATAATTTCTCCTTAAACAAAATTTAATTCTTAAATCCATTTCTCTTTCAATGAACTATAAAGCCAAACTGAAAATCAAAAGCTGCATTATCAAACCGCTGCTGCAAACAAAACAAACGTCATCATTTGCTGCAGTCCGTTCGTCACAAATATAATCGTACCAATGTAAAAATCAATTCTTTTTCTCTCCAGAATAACTCTACTACAGATTCATAACATAATTCTCAAAATCTCCATTGTTTGTCCCTTGCTGCTACTAAACCATAACTTGACTGCTCACATCTAACACCGAAGCACAACTAACTGTTCCTCTCCTTTTCTCGCAATCAACAGATAAATGTTCGCAGAGCAAAAACCATCTCTAGCTCATGTCTGTTCGGTTCAGCGTCTCTGTCGAGAGTGCGCGCGCTTTTCTGAGAAATTTAAGCTTTACGAGAGCGATTTCAGGTATCCAAAACAAGAAAAATTCCTACAAAAATTCACACTCACCTTTCACTGTTCCTCGGCCTCTCCGGCCAGAATTTTTCAGGGTGAGGGTTGTAATTAACAAAGATTAGACTGCGAAATTCGCTAACAAAGTTAAAACACAAAGTGCGTAAGTAGAAATATAGAAGTGATAGCCGTAAATAGTATAAAAAGATAACAGGATTCATAATTTACAAATTGTTGTCTGTTATCATCGTTAAATTATACGCATATAATGAAAATCGTCGTTAACTTCAGTCTGTCCAGTACACCACTAAAGAGAAGTCGTCGAAATGTGTTTTGAAAGAAACATGTTTTGTCGAAAACTCAATGCAAAAACAGTTACAGTATTGTTCTTGGTTATTTCTGAGGAGGCTAAGAACAGACTCAGAGAATCCAGTATTGGTGCATAAATATTCCGCTGACAACTCGGAGCAAAAGTCTCTTACAACAGTAACGTAAAGTGCCATAGTAATAAGAAAACGTATCATTTTTGCACCAAATGTCTGTGAAACAATTGCATAAATCCAGCTGAAGTGAGGTTAACATCGTTGTTGTATAACTACATTCATTGGATTGATTAGGGGGAAGAGAACAAACAACGACGTCACCGGTCTCATCGGATTAGGGAAGGATTGGGAAGGAAGTCGGCCGTGTCCTGTCAAGGGAACCATCCCGGCATTTGCCTGAAGCGATTTAGGGAAATCACGGAAAACCTAAATCAGAATGGCCGGACGCAAGATTGAACAGTCGCCCTCACGAATGCGAGTCCAGTGTGCTAACCACTGCGCCACCTCGCTCGGTACTGCATCCATACATTGCGTAAATGTCTCTTAGTGTGGAAGAGTATGCCTAAATATACGCATGAAAGTTCTGATTCAGCATAACACATAAGCAAACGCTGTTGAAAATAACTAAATACATACGCCAGAATGCCGGCCGCGGTGGTCTCGCGGTTCTAGGCGCGCAGTCCGGAACCGTGCGACTGCTACGGTCGCAGGTTCGAATCCTGCCTCGGGCATGGATGTGTGTGATGTGCTTAGGTTAGTTAGGTTTAAGTAGTTCTAAGGTCTAGGGGACTGATGACCACAGCAGTTGAGTCCCATAGTGCTCAGAACCATTTGAACCATAAGCCAGAATAAAAATTGATACGGTTGTGTTAGCATATAGCAATACAAACAAAGACCTAAAGTAAGTTTCCATAAGAGAAAGTTTGTTGTTGGCGGTTAACACAAGTCCAAAACATACTGTACAGCTAAAGTTGATAAATAACCATAAATGTTGCATATTAACATATACATGAAATTCTTTACATCATTGTTACACAATATTCTAGGTAAGACGACATGAGAAAAATAATGTATGCATAGAAGACTTGAACTGAGAATATAAACATAGCATTTTCGTACAAATATCTGCCAAAATACAGTTACAAAAGTAGAATCTTCAGTACATACCGTGTAATCATAAAAAATACTATTCCCTACAAAAATTTCTAGCTCGAGCAACTATTCTGAAGGAAAGTGGCCGAAGGAATGGTACAAAGGTTTGTGCACAAAATTATTGTTATACAAGTCAAAAGAAATAACGTTGAATTGTCAGTCGTCATTGCATCACAAAAGATAGTGAAACTGAAAATGTGGGAACAGATGCTTCTTCTATGCACGTGCTACCTAATCATTAACATAAAAAAGGCTTAGCATACCTGAAATGCAAGAAAGACAAAGTAATACCAAAAAAATGCCTTAGAGCTATACACAAATAAGGCAAAGAATAGTTTTGCTAAATGGTTAGTAAGCGCATATAAATCTCCTAAGATGAGGTGAAAAAGTAAAGAAATGTTATTATCCTGTTAAAGGAGAAAGAAGAATTGTTAGAACAAGCAAAACCATACAGTTGTCAAATCAAGCACATGAACAGAAGTACCATCTCCCATAAATATCATTACATATACAGAATAATGCTTACAGGCCAATAGTTCTCATCACAATGTACCAAATAAGTAG
This sequence comes from Schistocerca gregaria, assembly GCF_023897955.1. Classification (NCBI taxonomy): domain Eukaryota; kingdom Metazoa; phylum Arthropoda; class Insecta; order Orthoptera; family Acrididae; genus Schistocerca; species Schistocerca gregaria. The sequence goes on along the minus strand of NC_064924.1, from coordinate 405,759,057 downwards.
CAGATTTCCCAGCACATCTTGTCCACATTGCTAAGAAATTACCTTCTCTAAACAAAAATCACTAATCTACAACTCTGTGCACTACAAGCAGATCGCCACATAATTGCTAACAGTCCCTAACCTCGCTGTCTATCTCCTGAAATCTTAAAACGTATCACCTCAAATATGTGATCTGTAAGTCCACAAAATCAATAACATCATAAACTCAGATTTACTTCCATCACATACTATACATTACTCGAAACAAGCTCAAGTGACTTACTTATGGTCGTTTCTCCATATTATATACAGTGCTCTTAAATCCAACCAAAAATTCTCTGTGTTCTACAATTGCGCAATGTACAACATTTCTCAAATGCCATCCAATTGTTGCATAATTCAGTGTGACAGCTTGTAAGAAAACGTCCATTTCTTTATGCAATACCCAATGTTACTATCAAAACTAATATATTTGTGCCGTTGTGCATGTATACTCGACTAAAAGTTGCTGCGTATTTAATGTAGTTTTGTTTGAATTTTTGTGTGACACATGCCACTAGAAAGTTTCATTATTAGTGACGTTGTAATTTATATATGTAACAGTAAAGCACAATGTATTAACAGAAGTGCATAAAGTGATAGAAATGCAAAGAAATCTTCAATCTCTTCGACTTTATATAAGGCAAAAATAAATACGACCTACACATACATAGGAGGAACTGGCTTATGACTTATCTTCAACAAGTTTACAATAACCCACTCGTCAATGAGAAAATCACATATATCACATGACAATACTAAGAAATGTGTACTGACTAAACAAAGGAAAAACCCAAAGGATTACTCTACAAGATGTTTTATATTGAAAAGGTGGTATGGGCCACGCATTGGTTTTGCGCGCATTGTTTCGACTTCAGTCGCATTCAGGTGAGCTATTCGGCAAATATGGAATCTCCATTGTAGATTAAGAATTTTTTAAACTTGTTTGATTTGCATGATAATTGGTGAGAACAAACTAACACCTTCTGACCTACCCTGAAGTCTTTATTCTTGCATCTCCTCTTCTGTGGCTGTTTTCTCTTCTCTGCTGCCTATTTTATTTTTTTAATGACGTTTTCCGTAACATCATGTTGTCTTAAGTATTGTGACTTTGCAAAAGGTACAGTTTATCCGATTTTATCAGGCAGTAGTTTATTTTTTAGTACCAATGTGGAGCGACCAAAGTTGAATCATTAGATGAAAATTGTATGGTGTCCTGAAAGATTTGAATATACCTATCCGATTATGTGTGCTGCACTCAGCATAAGTTTTCTATTTCTTTCATCATTCTATCAGATGGATTGGGAAAAGCATGGTTCTGGCAAGTGAAAATTGGTGTAATTTTTTCTGTTTTTTGCTGTATGTATCCAAAGAGTCAAAAGAAATTGAGTTCCATTGTCAGAGTTAACTTTTCGACATGTCCGACTTCTCTTAAGAATCCGTGGTAAATGCTGTAGAAACAGTTCTCTAAGTCTCTTTCTCATGTGGTGCTCAAGAAACAGATTTTGGAGTGCGTTAAAATGCCACAAAAATACACTAAAAACCTTGTCTGCTCATTGGAAGGGGTCCATACATGTCCACGACTGCTGAATGACGTAATTTAACAGGAATAATGGGAATCAGTTGAGCAAAATGAGATTTGGTGGATGTTTTAGCTATTTGACAGAGTTTACAATTGCTCAGAACATGTCGCATACTTTTTTCCATGCTCGAAAGCTAAGAAGTCTCACGGAGTAGGTAAAAACGTACTTTTACTCCATAGTGTGCATAACTAAGACGAATGTACCAGACTAACTTCTTCATCAAGTCACATGGAATACTAACAAGCTACTAACATTGCTGTCAGGTCTCAAACGTTTGAAGAGATATTGTTCCTAACCACATAATAATGTCTGACAGTCGAGTTATTTGTTTCTCGCTACAGCTGCATGATGTGCTTCCATATGGGATATCTACACTCCTGGAAATGGAAAAAAGACCACATTGACACCGGTGTGTCAGACCCACCATACTTTCTCCGGACACTGCGAGAGGGCTGTACAAGCAATGATCACACGCAAGGCACAGCGGACACACCAGTAACCGCGGTGTTGGCCGTCGAATGGCGCTAGCTGCGCAGCATTTGTGCCGTGGCATACGGAGCTCCATCGCAGTCTTTAACACTGGTAGCATGCCGCGACAGCGTGGACGTGAACAGTATGTGCAGCTGACGGACTTTGAGCGAGGGCGTATGGTGGGCATGCGGGAGGCCGGGTGGACGTACCGCCGAATTGCTCAACACGTGGGGCGTGAGGTCTCCACAGTACATCGATGTTGTCGCCAGTGGTCGGCGGAAGGTGCACGTGCCCGTCGACCTGGGACCGGACCGCAGCGACGCACGGATGCACGCCAAGACCGTAGGATCCTACGCAGTGCCGTAGGGGACCGCACCGCCACTTCCCAGCAAATTAGGGACACTGTTGCTCCTGGGGTATCGGCGAGGACCATTCGCAACCGTCTCCATAAAGCTGGGCTACGGTCCCGCACACCGTTAGGCCGTCTTCCGCTCACGCCCCAACATCGTGCAGCCCGCCTCCAGTGGTGTCGCGACAGGCGTGAATGGAGGGACGAATGGAGACGTGTCGTCTTCAGCGATGAGAGTCGCTTCTGCCTTGGTGCCAATGATGGTCGTATGCGTGTTTGGCGCCGTGCAGGTGAGCGCCACAATCAGGACTGCATACGACCGAGGCACACAGGGCCAACACCCGGCATCATGGTGTGAGGAGCGATCTCCTACACTGGCCGTACACCTCTGGTGAATAGTGCACGGTACATCCAAACCGTCATCGAACCCATCGTTCTACCATTCCTAGACCGGCAAGGGAACTTGCTGTTCCAACAGGACAGTGCACGTCCGCATGTATCCCGTGCCACCCAACGTGCTCTAGAAGGTGTAAGTCAACTACCCTGGCCAGCAAGATCTCCGGATCTGTCCCCCCATTGAGCGTGTTTGGGACTGGATGAAGCGTCGTCTCACGCGGTCTGCACGTCCAGCACGAACGCTGGTCCAACTGAGGCGCCAGGTGGAAATGGCATGGCAAGCCGTTCCACAGAACTACATCCAGCATCTCTACGATCGTCTCCATGGGAGAATAGCAGCCTGCATTGCTGCGAAAGGTGGATATACACTGTACTAGTGCCTGTGTCTATGTGCCTGTGGTTCTGTCAGTGTGATCATGTGATGTATCTGACCCCAGGAATGTGTCAATAAAGTTTCCCCTTCCTGGGACAATGAATTCACGGTGTTCTTATTTCAGTTTCCAGGAGTGTAATTTTCGAAATCAATTTGTTGTATGCATTGAAGACTGAGATTAGGCTGACATTCTGTGGCTGAACCAAATTGTGAGACACAAAGAGATCGTGAAAAGGTGTCAACAACAATATTGTCTTTTATAGGAATGTGTATAACAGTGAAATGAAATTTCTGTAAATATAATGTCCACACCCCCAAGTGATCGTGAGAAAGTTTGGCGTTCATAAGAAATGGTAACGCATGATGGCCTGCGTGTAGTTTCATGTTTGCCAAATAAGTAATAACGAAACTTTGTGAAGGCTCACATGACAGTTAATGCCTCAAGTTCCGTGACTGAATGATTTAGTTCAGAAGCGGAAAGAACACGCTAGGCAAATGCAATGCTCTTAGTAACAGTGATGCCATTTTTCTCTCTTGAAACACGTGGACGCGAGGTCTTGGAGCTATCATTAGAGATGCAAAAGCTAAGTGAAAGACCCGCGCAAAAAAGTAGAGGTGCATTTAGTAAAGTTTGTTGCAATTTATCAAATTCCTTTTGTTCTTGTTTTTTCCAAAGCCAATTTCAATTTTTAACCCCTAAATGACACAATCTTGAAGTGGCCAGGGCTATGTAGTGGATGAAATGGCGAAAAAACTGACGAGACATAAAAAGAATTGTAACTTGGCGTTTAGCAGTGGGAACTGCAATGTCACAAATGGCCAGAAGTTCTCCTGGATCGGGTGCAGTACCATAGGTTGAAATGATTTGACCTTAAAATTTAATGGATGATTTTCCAAATTCAGATATGCTTGAATTGACAGTAATTCCATGAATTGAAAATGTTTCCAATAATGAATCCAAGACGCTGTCATCGACGTAAGTAGTGATTCTGTCCTTTAAATGTGTTGGAAGAATTCTGATGAAAACTACAGATGAAGCATTAAGACCGAAAGGTAGTTTGCCAAACTGAAACAAATTCCGAACCATAAAAAGACTTTATACACTATGTGATCAAAACTATCTGGACACCTACTTCCAGGTAATCCGTATCAGCGACCTCAGTAGTCATTAGACATTGTGAGAGAGCAGAATGGGACCCTCCGCGGATCTCACGGACTTCGAACGTCGTTAGGTGATTGAGGGTAACTTGTGTCTTACGTCTGTACGCGAGACTTCAACGCTCCTAAACATTCCTAGGTTCACCGTTTCCGATATGATAGTGAAGCTGAAGTGTGAAGGGACACGTACAGCACAAAAGCGTACAGGCCCACCTCGTCTGTTGACTGACAGAGACCGCAGACAGTTGAAGAGGGTCGTAAAGTGTAATACGCAGACATCTATCCAGACCACCACACAGGAATTCCAAACTGCATCAGGATCCACTGCAAGTACTATGACAGTTAGGCGGGGGGTGAGAAAACTTGGATTTCACGGTAGAGCGGCTGCTCACAAGCCATACATGAAGCGGTAAATGCCCAACGACGCCTCGCTTCGTGCAAGGAGCGTAAGCATTGGACGACTGAACAGTGGAAAAACGTTGTGTGGAATGACGAATCACGGTACACAATGTGGCGATCCGATGCCAAGATGTGTGTATGGCGAAAGCCCGGTGAACGTCATCTGCCAGTCTGTGTAGTGCCAACAGTAAAATTCGGAGACGGTGGTGTTATCGTGTGGTCGTGTTTTTGATAGAGGGAGCTTGCACCCTTGTTGTTTTGCGTGTCACTGTCACAGCACAGGCCTACATTGATTTTAAGCACCTTCTTGCTTCCCACTGTTGAAGAGCAATTCGGGGATGGCGATTGCATCTTTCAACACGATCGAGCAGCTTTTCATAATGCACGGCCTGTGGCAGAGTGGTCACAGGACAATAACATCCCTGTAACGGACTGGCCTACACAGGGTCCTGACCTGGATCCAGTATACCACCTATGGGATGTTTCGGAACGCTGACTTCGTGCCGGGCCTCACTGACCAACATCGACACCTCTCCTCAGTGCAGCACTCCGTGAAGAATGGGCTGCCATTCCCCAAGAAACCTTTCGGCACCTGATTGAACGTATGGCTGCGAGAGTGGAAGCTGTCATCAAGGCTGAGGGTGGGCCAACACGATGCTGAATTCCAGCATTACCGATGGAGGGCGGCATGAACATGCAAGTCATTTTCAGCCGGGTGTCCGGATACTTTCGATCACATGTGTATTTGCGACATTTAGGGCGTAATTAGATCTGCGAGAATCATGATTTTAAAATGTGTGGAAAAGACGATGACGCCGTGAAATTTTTTTAGCAACTCATCTAATGTTTGCGGTCTATCTGTTTCTGTTACGATGATATCATTAGTCTCGAATCTAAAACAAATCTGAGAAAAACCTCGTTTTCTGGAACGAAGTGTAAAGCACTGTTGTGAGGTCTAGCTGCAGTTTCGATTACACCTTGTTGAAGCATAGATTCAATTACCTGTGTTACTTTGTCTCTAGAAATGAATGGAATATTGTAGTGCCTAGAAACAAAACTATTGTTGCATTTCACTTTAAATTCGTAAACAGATCCGTGCATAGTTGTTGTTGTTGTTGTGATCTTCAGTCCTGAGACTGGTTTGATGCAGCTCTCCATGCTACTCTATCCTGCGCAAGCATCTTCATCTCACAGTACCTACTGCAACCTACATCCTTCTGAACCTGCTTAGTGTATTCATCTCTTGGTCTCCCTCTACGATTTTTACTCTCCACGCTACCCTCCAATACTAAATTGGTGATCCCTTGATCTACATCTACATCTACATCTACATCCATACTCCGCAAGCCACCTGACGGGGTGTGGCGGAGGGTACCCTGAGTACCTCTATCGCTTCTCCCTTCTATTCCAGTCTCGTATTGTACGTGGAAAGAAGGCTTGTCGGTATGCTTCTGCGTGGGTTCTAATCTCTCTGATTTTATCCTCATGGTCTCTTCGCGAGATATACGTAGGAGGGAGCAATATACTGCTTGGCTCTTCGGTGAAGGTATGTTCTCCAAATTTTAACAAAAGCCCGTACCGAGCTACTGAGCGCCTCTCCTGCAGAGTCTTCCACTGGAGTTTATCTAGCATCACCGTAACGCTTTCGCGATTACTAAATGATCCTGTAACGAAGCGCGCTGCTCTCCGTTGGATCTTCTCTATCTCTTCTATCAACCCTATCTGGTGCGGATCCCACACTGCTGAGCAATATTCAAGCAGTGGGCGAACAAGCGTACTGTAACCTACTTCATTTGTAGTCTGATTGCCTCAGAACATGTCCTACCAACCGATCCCTTCTTCAGGTCAAGTTGTGCCACAAACTTCTCTTCTCCCCAATCCTATTCAATACTTCCTCAAAAGTTATGTGATCTACCCATCTAATCTTCAGCATTCTTCTGTAGCACCACATTTCGAAAGCTTCTATTCTCTTCTTGTCCAAACTATTTATCGCCCATGTTTCACTTCCATACCTGGCTACAATCCATACAAATACTTTCAGAAATGACTTCCTGATACTTAAATCTATACTCGATGTTAACAAATTTCTCTTCTTCAGAAACGCTTTCCTTGCCATTGCCAGTCTACATTTTATATCCTCTCTACTTCGACCAACATCAGTTATTTTGCTCCCCAAATAGCAAAACTCCTTTACTACTTTAAGTGTCACATTTCCTAATCTAATACCCTCAGCATCACCCGACTTAATTCGACTACATTCCATTATCCTCGTTTTGCTTTTGTTGATGCTCATCTTATATCCTACTTTCAAGACACTATCCATTCCGTTCAACTGCTCTTCCAAGTCCTTTGCTGTCTCTGACAGAATTACAATGTCATCGGCGAACCTCAAAGTTTTTATTTCTTATCCATGGATTTTAATACCTACTCCGAACTTTTCTTTTGTTTCCTTCACTGCTTGCTCAATATACAGATTGAATAACATCGGGGAGAGGCTACAACCCTGTCTCACTCCCTTCCCAACGACTGCTTCCCTTTCATGTCCCTCGACTCTTATAATTGCCATCTGGTTTCTGTTCAAATTGTAAATAGCCTTTCGCTCCCCGTATTTTACCCCTGCCACCTTCAGAATTTGAAAGAGAGTATTTCAGTCAACATTGTCAAAAGATTTCTCTAAGTAGGTTTGCCCTTCTTTAATCTAGCGTATAAGATAAGTCGTAGGGTCAGTATTGCCTCACGTGTTCCAACATTTCTACGGAATCCAAACTGATATTCCCCTAGGTCGGATTGTACTAGTTTTTCCATTCGTCTGTAAAGAATTCGCGTTAGTATTTCGCAGCTGTGACTTATTAAACTGATAGTTCGGTAATTTTCACATCTGTCAACACCTGCTTTCTTTGGGATTGGAATTATTATATTCTTCTTGAGGATTGAGGGTATTTCACCTGTCTCATACATCTTGCTCACCAGATGGTAGAGTTTTGTCAGGACTGGCTCTCCCAAGGCCGTCAGTAGTTCCAATGGAATATTGTCTACTCCAGGAGCCTTGTTTCGACTCAGGTCTTTCAGTGCTGTTAAACTCTTCACGTAGTATCGTATCTCCCATTTCATCTTCATCTACATCCTCTTCCATTTTCATAACATTGTCCTCAAGTACATCGCCCTTGTATAGACCCTCTATATACTCCTTCCACCTTTCTGCTTTCCCTTCTTTGCTTAGAACTGGGTTTCCATCTGAGCTCTTGATGTTCATACAAGTGGTTCTCTTCTCTCCAAAGGTCTCTTTAATTTTCCTGTTGGCAGTATCTATCTTACCCCTAGTGAGATAAGCCTCTACATCCTTACATTTGTCCTCTAGCCATCCCTGCTTAGCCATTTTGCACTTCCTGTCGATCTCATTTTTGAGACGTCTGCATTCCTTTTTACCTGCTCCATTTACTGCATTTTTATATTTTCTCCTTTCATCAGTTAAATTCAATATTTCTTCTTTTACGCAAGGATTTCTACTAGCCCTCGTCTTTTTACCTACTTGATCCTCTGCTGCCTTCACTACTTCATCTCTCAAAGCTACCCATTCTTCTTCTACTGTATTCCTTTCCCCCATTTGTAACAATTGTTCCCTTATGCTCTCCTTGAATATCTCCCTGAAACTCTGTACAACCTCTGGTTTAATCAGTTTTTCCAGGTCCCATCTCCTTAAATTCCCACATTTTTGCAGTTTGTTCAGTTTTAATCTATAGTTCATAACCAATAGATTGTGGTCAGAGTCCACATCTGCCCCTGGAAATGTCTTACAAGGTAGTACAGGGTGTCCAGAAAAGGGCTCCCTGATTTCAAAATTAAATATCTTGAAAACAAAGATCGATAGAGGAATGCAGTAAACGGTATGTTTATTGTGAAAGCTGTAAGAAGTTTATACAGCAGTTTGAAATAATAGTTACAATAGCTGCTGTACAGCTCATATCAGCATACATAAGTGAAATAATCGTATGAAAACAATCTTTGCAAACAATCAGATCACGATATTTTCAAAATGTTCACCATTGGCACTACAGAGGTGGCGCAAAGGAAGAATGAAATTCTCCATCACATTTCGTAGTGTCTCAACCGAAATGGATTCACATGCCATAGAGATCGCCGATTCAAGCTCGTCCAGCGTGGCGCGATGCTTCGGGTAGACCATGTCTTTCACTGTGCCCTACAAAAAAATGTCACAGGGAGTCAAAACTGGCGAATATGGAGGCCAATCCATGCCTGAACCAGTAAATTTGGGATATTCCAAAGAAATGACTCGATTCCCGAAATATTGCTCAAGAAAGTGAAACACTTGTTCGGTCCGATGTGGTCGGGCTCCATCTTGCATAAACCATTCAGTACCTGGTCGATCCTCTAACGCTTGCTGTGTGGCGACAAAGTGTTCCAAAATTGCAACGTAACGTGCACCAGTTGCCGTTTCTCGAATGAAAACAGGGCCAATAATTCCTCTGCTGCTTACTGCAGCCCACACAGTAACTTTAGGAGAATACAGGGGTTTCGCTTCACACCAATACGGTTTTTCGGAACCCAAAAATCGCCAGTTCTGCTTATTCACGTATCCATTCAGGTGGAAGTGTACTTCATCTGTAAACCGGATGCAGCCAACATCAAGTCCTTCAGTATCAATCATTGTGAGCATCTGATTAAAAAGGCAACCCTTTGTAGCACAGCTCGTACGGGTATGGCCTAGTGTGTTGAATTTTGAATGGAAACATGTGTAGGCTCTTTCTCAGTATTTTCTGCGTGCTGGAACGCTTCAAACCAGTCTCAGACGCAATTCTACGGACGGATGACATTGGATTTCGCTGAATAATTCCAGGAACTGTGGCGATAATTTCAGGCGTAACTGCGGTTTGTTTACGACCAACATGCCCCACTAGATCATCAGTTACGCTGCCTGTTCGTTGAAATTTTGCGAAGAGCGTACGAATGGTTTTCACATCGGGTCAGTTTGGAACATTAAATCGTGCTTGAAAACTTCCCGTTGTTGCCGTAGGACTCTCTTCTAACCTGTGGTACTCTAGCACCATAAAAACGCGTTGTTCAATAGAGTACATGGTTTTAAACTCTTTTTTCGGTACGCTAACCTCCTTTCGCGTTTCAATAGTGGAACTGATCGCTCTGGGCTTCGGATCACTATTTACACTAGGCATTACATATGGCGATTACAGCGCCATCTGTTAGCAGCTTTTGTAACTATTATTTCAAACTGCTGTATAAATTTCTTACAGCTTTTACAATAAACATACCGTTTACTGCATTCCTCTATCGATCTTTTTATTTTCGAGATATTTAATTTTGAAATCGGGGAGTCCTTTTCTGGACACCCTGCACCTGGTTCCTAAGTCTCTGTCTTACCATTATATAATCTATCTGATACCTTTTAGTATTTCAAGGATTCTTCCATGTGTACAACCTTCTTTTATGGTTCTTGAACCAGGTGTTAGCTATGACTAAGTTATGTTCTGTGCAAAATTCTACCAGACGGCTTCCTGTTTCATTTCTTTCCCCCAATCCATATTCACCTACTATGTTTCCTTCCTTCCCTCTTCGTACGAATTCCAGTCACCCATCACTATTAAATTTTCGTCTCCCTTCACTACCTGTATAATTTCTTTTATATCATCATACATTTCATCAATTTCTTCATCTGCAGAGCTAGTTGGCATATGAAATTGTACTACTGTAGTAGGCGTGGGCTTCATGTTTATCTTGGCCACAATAATGTGTTCACTATGCTGTTTGTAGTAGCTTACCCACACTCCTGTTTTTTTTTTATTTATTATTAAACCTACTCCTGCATTACCACTGTTTGACTTTGTATTTACAACCCTGTATTCACCTGACCAAAAGTATTGTTCCTCCTGCCACCGAACTTCACTAATTCCCACTCTATCTAACTTTAACCTATCCATTCCCCTTTTTAAGTTTTCTAAACTAACTGCCCGATTAAGGGATCTGACATTCCACGCTACGATCCGCAGAACGCCAGTTTTCTTTCTCTTGATAACGACGTCCTCTTGAGTAGTCCCCGCCTGGAGATCCGAATGGGGGACTATTTTTACCTCTGGAATATTTTACCCAAAAGGACGCCATCATCATTTAACCATACAGTAAAGCTGCATACCCTTGGGAAAAATTATGGCTGTAGTTTCCCTTTGCTTTCAGCCTTTCGCAGGACCAGCACAGCAAGGGCGTTTTGGTTAGTGTTACAAGGCCAGATCAGTCAATCATCCAGACTGTTGCCCCTGCAACTATTGAAAAGGAACCACACGTTTGTCTGGTCTCTCAACAGATACCCCTCCGTTGTGGTTGTACCTACAGTACGGCCATCTGTATCGCTGAGGCACGCAAGCCTCCCCACCAACGGCTAGGACCATGGTTCATGGAGGGAGGGGGGGGGGGGGGGGGGGGAGTACGAGGGCGATTTTAAAAGTTCTCGGGATCACCAGGTGAGGTTAGCGCTAGCGCAACGAGTTGTTCATGTGATATTCATTGGACTTTTGCCTGTAAACACATGCCACGTCAGTGCTTTTGGAAGAGAGCTGTGGTGGTGACGTGGCTCGGTTGTTGTTCCCGCTAGTGATTTTGGGAGATGGAAAAATCGAGATTCGAGCAGTGATTAAGTACTTCGTAAAGAAATGTACGAAACCAAAGGACATTCATGCCGATTTCCAGAATACACTGGGGAGGTTCTGCTCCTTCACATTCAGCTGTTGTCAAGTGGACAAATGAATTTAAACTTGGTCGGGAGAGCTTAGATGATGATCCACGCAGTGGTCGGCCAAGATGCGACACTACTCCAGAAAACATTGCTAAAGTGCACAAAATAGTGATGGAAGATTGCCGATTGAAAGTGCGTGAAATTCCTCACACTTGCCTGATGTCATGCGAAAGGGTATATCACATTTTAACTGATGAATTAGAAATGAAAAAATTATCTGCAAGATGGGTGCTGCGACTCCCGGCGCATGTACCATTGCCATGGCAAAATTACATGAACTAAAGTATGAATTGGTGCCACACACACCTTATTCACCTGATGTGGCTTCGTCATATTTCCATCTCTTACCAAAACTGAAAATTTTTCTTGGTGGACGAAGATTCACTTTAGACGAAGTATTGTTAGCCAGAGTTGACAACTAATTTGTAGGCCTGGAGGAAACTCATTTTGGAAATGGAACAAGGCACTGGGACATCGTTGGACAAAGTGCGTTAACCTACAAGGAGACTAATCGAAAAAAAAAATAGTTTCAGTGATGATAGTACTTTTTTTCTATTCCCTTCTGAGAATTTTTCAAACCACCCTCGTACTACTGTTAAAACCATATGGACAGAATTACTAACCAGTAAAGACAATGAACTGTAAGGGCTGTATTTGTGTTACTTAAGGTTCACAATAAATGTTTGTTGGTAAACAATACACATTTGTCATCTTTATATAATATGTTTTGTACCACTGCTTATTTGTTTCAGTAGAAAATGAAGTATACACGTTAAGTAAATGTTGGCCTCTGAATGATTGCAGACATCAGGTAATTACAATCAAACTGATGGTCTTCAGAGGGCTGCCATGCGGGCTGTATACATCAGAGGACGGTTAGAAAACATCACAGGCATGTCCATTTATCGATGCCCACTCGGAATGTGCTGAAAAAAATAACAGTTCCACTTTCTGCCATCACTTGGAAACAAGGCTATGTAAGCATTTGGAATGTAAAACGTTTACTGTTTTAACGTAAGTATGTTGTTTGTCGCTTGGCAACTCGTGATGATTTCTTTTGTGATGTAAATGTCGGTGTAAACAGTTAAGAAGTTTAAGTTTTCTGCACGAAACACAATACGTATTGAGAAGAGCGACTGTGCACTGCTGGTAAAGTTGTTTTATCATGAACGGCAGCAATAGCAGTGGTGCACTGTGGGAATATCGCAGACAGAAACATCTGCGAAGAGCCCCCATATCAATAAACTGGTTGAAGAATATGATCAAGAAATTGGAAGAAACAAGTGAGTTAGGTGATGCTGCAGGGAAGGGGAGGCATCCCATTCTTTAGCTCCCCCATACACTTGCTCAGAGTTCATTATGGTTTAGAGCAAATGGTTTTCTACTACATGAAAGTAAGACCCAGGCACTTTCCTTTAGCTTAAGATAGAATCATGACTTAGAAAGTGTAAAATTTTTAGGTGTTACAGTAGACAACAAGTTGACATGGGAACAACACGTCAAACATTTATCTGCCAAACTCTCAAGAGTTATCTATTTAATTAGAAACTTAAAAGACATGTCCCTAATAGTTATATAAGGTCAGCATATTTTGCTTTCTTTCAAAGTATCATATCATATGGAATCTTATTGTGGGGCAATAGCACTCACGTAAAGGGCATTCTACTTTCACAAAATAAATTAGTAAGAATAATAACCAACTCAGATAAATTAGAATACTGTAAACCCTTGTTTGTTAAATTGCAGTGCCTGACGATAATAAACTTGTACATCTATAATGTTCTATTGTATGTTAGGAACAATATTTCAAATATATCATTAAGAAGGGATGTACATAGCCATAACACCAGGAACAAATCTTGTTTAGATGTACCATATCAAAGGCTATGAAAGTCACAGAATTCATATTTAGTTCTTGGACTTAAGTTGTACAGTAAGTTAAGTATATATTTAAAAGAGGTGCCTGTCAATATCTTCAAAGCTAAGTTGTACAGAATACAAGTAAATAATCCTTTCTACACCGTAGATGAATTTTTTTAAACTGAAAATACTGTCTTTCAACACTGTGTCTAGCGGATGGCCTCCTGTAATCCAAACTAAATTGTATTTAATAATTAATGTTAAAAATGTAAGTTATCTTGGCGTTGTCTATTGCTTTATGAGCTGAAAACGACAATAAAATTTGACTGATTGATTGACTGATTGGCAGCTGTTGAAGTTGCTGTAGTTTTATAGCCAACTGTGCAACACATGCCTCAAATTCTGCAGCAATTTCTCCAGCTGTTTGACGGGAATTGTCTCCCCTGGGCAACAGTTCAAAAGATTTTGTGAAATATTTTACATTGGTATCCCTAAAAGATTCAGAATGTGCACCAAATGAAGCGCCAAGATAGGCAACAACTCCGTGACTTTACTCTTTGTTTTTCGGAAGGCATTCAACTGGATGACATGTGGCTGGGGAATATTGTATGGACACAGGGGGCATGTCTTACTCTCCATGGAGCTGTGAACATAACTGTCACAAATGGGGCTCTACTGTGCCACGTGTTCTGCGGAAACATCCACTGCACTCAGCTCATGCTACTGTGTGGTGGGGTATCACAAGCTCCTTCATTCTCAGTCATTTTTCCTTCGAGGATATGACACCTCGAGTTACAAGGACCTACCTGCTTGTGCAACACGTGAATCCAGTTTTGCAGGAACGTAAGTGTCTCATCTGGTCTATACCCGTCGTTTTTAAAGTGGACTCACTCGTCATACACTTATCATCTGAATTTTTTTCTTCTCTTTTGAAGATTTTGTAGGTGTGACTTTAAAGGTATAAACTTCCAATTTATTATCCTAGTAATTTACATTGTCTTTGGACTTATTTCTATAGTCGAGTGTTGTAATGTTGTAGTGTTGACTTTGTATCATTTGTTTTGTGACAGAATGTTCCACAGATCTAAAAAGCTGAATGCCATGTCCTGTTACATTAATAAATTATGACTTGTACAGTAGATATTTTTATAATGTATTCTTTTACATATTATGTATCAGATGATTCTATGCATCTGTATTCTATCTTCTTGCATCATTTGTTCACCATTTGGCAAACCTCATAGTAGGTTACAAAATATGGAAACACATTGTTTCCAAATTTCGTGAGGGGGATATTGGAAAAGGACATCCTCTCCTAGTATTACTTTTCCTCAACAGAAGTAGTCAATTCCAGAAATATTTTTTGAACTCTGGACAGATCAGTTTTTACCGGCTTTTTCCTAAAAAAATTCAAATGATTTTGTACACAAAGTGCTTATTTCAAACTAAAATTTATGGAAAGGAACTACATTGATTTCATTGTTACCATCAATATGTACTAGCTCTGACTGTACAGTTAAAATATTTTTTTAAGTATTTCAAATTACAGAATATCTGGCACACTTAAAATTCCTACTATTAATTACAAAAGCTTGTACTGTTTATTATGTTTATTTCTGAGTTCATTTATAAAATAATAATCTAAATTAACAGAAACTCATTGTCAAGAAAAATTGTAAAACCTCTGAAATATTGTTATTACTGCAGAGTGAAGCAGTAGTAAGCATGCCTCTGATGTGATTGGCTGTATTTTTGTAGTTTGGATGAACAATGTAATTTCTGCTTTGTTAATATGAAAATTCAAAAGACAGTGTGATATAGTATAATGTGGCACAAATAAATGCTGAAAAAACAAACATTCTGTCTAGACATTATTCAAATTTATTTAGATCAGTTGGACCATGAGAACCTAAAATGTGAAATTTTCAGCTTCAAGAATCAGACCGCTAGACATGAAGTACTGGAGTCAACTGCACAAGAAAAGAAAAATGAAAAGTTTATTGTAAATCTTACTCCTCTCGAATCTTATGAAAAGACTTCACCATTGTAGACTATAGCATCAACAAAGAAGGGAGGGGTAGCTTACAACCATTTATATGCATTTCAAACATGGAGCACTTTAAAAGATCCTTGTCAAAACTACCCATTTGTGTTACTGGTTCCTTGAAATTTCAGTGCTTTCCAGGCAATACCAATTCAATTTTTCCTGATGTTTCTACAGCTTTCATTTACAACTTTCTGTGCAGTTCTTTTGTGGACACCACATGCTTCTGCAGACTATTCTTGTGTCTTCAAATGAATGTGAACAGCAGGAGTCCCACTTTCAGATTCATGTTTGAAAAAGTTGTAAATTTGGTAAATAATCACCCTCATCTGCTTGTGAAGCACTTCACATTAACTGCCATCACCTGATGAATTTATTTTGAAATTGCACTAACATATCTACATGTATGCACTCACAGCTATGATGGTACAAGAAAATTACATTGACAGTTGAATGAATAATTCAGTTCATCTATGGATGAAACTGCATTACCAAGCAATACAGCAACAGTGTAGCATGCAGGAGAGAGATTCTTGCCATCTGGCTGTAACTCATGACTAACCTCCAACAAACAAAATGAATCTTATTGATTGCCAGCAGTTAATAGAGAGGGATGCACAGAAGAGTGGAAAATTGGGTTGACTTCCTAGATGACAAAGACTACTATCCAGGAGATATCAGGATTTGAAGGTATCATAATGTCATCACTGTAAATAATTATGTATGTCAAAATTAAAACCTAAGAACTAATAACCAGTTTAACATTGCTGACCAGTTCTCCATGGTTCCAGAAAATCATTAGTTTAGCAGTCAGTTGCAAATAGTAGTTTAGCAGTCAGTTGCAAATAGTAGTTTAACAGTCAGTTGCAAAAAGCTGAAGTTCAGTTTCAGTTTAGTAGAGTTTTTGTTAGCCAACAGCATGGACTATATTGAAAAAGTACATGAATTGTAATGCACAGGAAAACTATCTGAATGATCAAGAACTGTGTTAAGGTAATGACAATGGTAGGAGAGGAATATTGCATACTTAATCTGTAACAATGAACTTGTACGTAAACAGGCTGTTAACAGTCATTGTGTTGTATGTGTTCTAAAACTGAATTAGTGACTATAATCTGGTATCATCAATAATTATATTTTGTGGCAATAAACTTCTCATAAATAATCAATGTTGTGCATCTGTGTTCTTTATTTAATATGCCTATAACTTAAAATTCAAGTGCAGTTTCACTATTGGGATTATAGATTCACAGTTTGCAGCCAACTAACAGACAGAGAAAACTGTCATCATAAGGATTGCACACTATAAACTAAATGTTTCATCAGATGCATCGGACCAGGAAATCAGTATCAGACACTACAGTTAGGGGGGGGGGGGGGGGGGAGGGTTGTGGGAGATGGTGGGGGAGTGTGATGAGCTCACCACAAAGTTGAGTACTATTTGATATGAGTTTAAGTAATTTGCCATACAAGAACTATGACAGGAGTAACCAATGAAAGGTAACATACTTTACTTGGTTAAGCAAGATCTAACAGACTGCATGTAGTCTTAGTTAATGAAAATTATTAGTAGCTAGAATTCTGAAATGGATCAGCACTATGCTGACCTTAAAGCTTGTCTCAATGCTGACTTGAACACTAAATTGGATCAATACTATGTTGATGCAAATGCCGTAATGGATCAGACCTGTATTGAAGTGTCCTGAAACTTAAAATATAGGGAATCATATTGATCAGAATCAAACTGGATTGAAACAGGTCAAAGTAAATTGTTTACGAGTAGTGACTGAGGAGATGGAGAAAGTAACTGAATTTGTATGCGAACATTATAGTGAATATGAAACTAAGTTCAAGGAAATAGAAATTTTACTCAGAATTCCTGATGTATCTTCTGAATGTTATACTGTTCCTGATAAAGCTGTTTTTATTAGTTGTAATCAGGTTAACAGATTAAGCCACGAGGAAACATACAAACAATGAATGGTAAGACAAGTTCTAGAAAAGTATTCTGTAGTCCTGACAAATTAAGTGAAGTATGACCCCTTCATTGTAAAGGCAGTTACACTGATAGGGGAAAACAGGCTGCCCAACAAGGTGAGAAAGCTGTCTTTTCTTGCTGCAAGGAGGAATTTCAGTGAATTTTTCAACTATACATCAAAAATTGAAAGAGCTTCTCAGATAGCCACCATACAGGAGGAAATTTGGAGCAAACCTGTAATAACTATACTAATTTAAGGGGAATCGCACAAAATAATGTGTTTATAAATCAGGGTAGAGGAGAGTAGAGGGAAAAAAACATGTAGGACAGCCTGCTCTATAGTTGGTACATGAGTTGGCAACCATGCGCTACCTCCTTGATGAAATTCTATTTCCTTTCTTTTGAATTTCATTCTTCTACATCTTTTCTAGCAAAAGGATAAGTATTTTTTGGGTATTTCATTTAAATTTCAGTATACTAATAACAAGAATTATCTTTGCCTTTAAATATGTCTGCTTATGTCTGTATATGTGTGGATGGATATGTGTGTGTGTGTGTGTGAGAGTGTATACCCATCCTTTTTTTCCCCTAAGGTAAGTCTTTCCGCTCCCGGGATTGGAATGACTCCTTACCCTCTCCCTTAAAACCCACATCCTTTCATCTTTCCCTCTCCTTCCCTCTTTCCTGATGAAGCAACCGTTGGTTGTGAAAGCTTCAATTTTGAGTGTATGTTTGTGTTTGTTTGTGTGTCTATCGATCTGCCAGCACTTTCGTTTGGGAAGTCACATCATCTTTGGTTTTAGATATAACAAGAATTATCATTATGGTGAGAATATCATTGTGTTTAATTTTGCTTTGTGTTTTGATTGTGTATTAAACCCAGAAACCATAAAACTGATTATTAATTAAATCCCAAAGAAAGCAGGTGTTGACAGATGTGAAAATTACTGAACTATCAGTTTAATAAGTCACAGCTGTAAAATACTAACGCAAATTCTTTACAGACGAATGGAAAAGCTAGTAGAAGCCGACTTTGGGGAAGAACAGATTGGATTCCGTAGAAATATTGCAACACCTGAGTCATTACTGACCTTACGAGTTATCTTAGAATAAAGATTAAGAAAGGCAAACCTATGTTTTTAGCATTTGTAGAGTTAGAGAAAGCTTTTGACAATGTTGACTGGAATACTCTCTTTCTAATTCTGAAGGTGGCAGGGGTAAAATACAGGGAGCGAAACACTATTTACAATTTGTTCAGAAACCAGATGGCAGTTATAAGAGTCGAGGCGCATGAAAGGGAAGCAGCGGTTGGGAAGGGAGTGAGACAGGGTTGTAGCCTCTCCCCAGTGTTGTTCAATCTGTATATTGAGCAAGCAGTAAAGGAAACAAAAGAAAAATTTTGAGTAGGAATTCAAATCCATGGAGAAGAAATAAAAACTTTGAGGTTTGCCGATGACATTGTAATTCTGTCAGAGACAGCAAAGAACTTGGAAGAGCAGTTGAACGGAATGCACAGTGTCTTGAAAGGAGGATATAAGATGAACATCAACAAAAGCAAAACAAGGATAATGGAATGTAGTTGAATTAAATTGGATGCTGAGGGAATTAGATTAGGAAATGAGACACTTTAAGTAGTAAAGGAGTTTTGCTATTTGGGGAGAAAAATAACTGATGATGGTTGAAGTAGAGACAATGTAAAATGTAGACTGGCAGTGGCAAGGAAAGCGTTTCTGGAGAAGAGAAATTTGTTAACATCGAGTATAGGTTTAAGTGTCAGGAAGTCGTTTATGAAAGTGATTTGTATGGAGTGTAGCCATGTATGGAAGTGAAACATGGATGATAAATACTTTGGACAAGAAGAGAATAGAAGCTTTCAAAATGTGGTGCTACAGAAGAATGCTAAATTTTAGATGGGTAGATTACGTAACTAATGAGGAGGTATTGAATAGAATAGAGGAGAAGAGGAGTTTGTGGCACGACTTGACAAGAAGAAGGGGCTTGTTGGTAGGGAATGTTTTGAGGCATCAAGGGATCACCAATTTAGTATTGGAGAGCAGCATGAACGGTAAAAATCGTGGAGGGAGACCTATAGATGAATACACTCAGCAGGTTCAGAAGGATTTAGGCTGCAGTGCATACTGGGAGATGAAGCAGCTTGCACAGGATGGAGTAGAATGATATTAGGTAGGTGTACCTGTTTCTTTGATTCTTCAGTGTATGATGTATCTGGAAGTTCAGACTTACCTTCTGGCTACTCATTATTTGTTCTGTCTGTGAATGGATTAGCAGGCATGTGTTGTCATTCTAGTTAAATACATGATTTACTGAATAATAATGATTTTATTCATGGATAGTGATGACTGCAGTTATCATAGAAACCCTTTACTACTACCAGATTAATTTTATTTGATGATTTTATACTTTCCAGGTAGGTGTATCATTAAACTGTGTGCACATTGTTTGAAGGCAGAATGACCTATTACTTATTGTGTCATGTCATTTGATTATTTTACTCTCTGCAAGTAAAATGTACGGATCTATTTTTATAAAATGCAAATTAATGTCCATTAACATCTTTTACTTGGAAGCCGGTATAGTATTTTCTTGATCAACAAGCCCTTAAACAATGGTAATGCTCCATAGCCACCAAAGGGTCCATAGCTTAAGAATTTAAATGACAGTAACTCAGCACAGAAGAATGTTTTACTGTATCTTGATGTGTGTAATATTACTAACATCATGCCATTACATTTGTAGCATGTCTTTGACAAGGCAAACATATATTCATGCATTGCATGTTTTTATCAAAATCCATGTTCAGCAATGGAATATCCTGTCATAAATTTTCCAATTGGTGATTTTAAGAATTTTAATTATTCTAATTGTTGGACTCTCTGGGATTGCAACAATAAGATAGTCACTACTGTGTTTAATATAGTCAAATGTCAGTGTTATCTTGTCTTATAATGTTGCATCCATCTTCTCAAAAGTTAAAGAATAATTTCATTACTGTAATCTGCATTATTTATATGCACACTAAAGAAAGTGAAGTAAATTATAAAATGTATCAAAAATTCATAACTACATTATGATGAATACTGGAGGAATAGGAAATAGGATCACACAGAAGAAAAACAAAGTCAAGAAAATGTCAAAAACACCTGCGTGACAGAACTGACTATCAAAAACACAGATGCTGCCACTATTGAGACAGAAGTAGAAGTAACTCTGTCTCCAGGTGAAACAGTTCAACAAACATCTGCAATAGCAGATATCTTTGTAACCTTATAAAAGAAATTAGAGGATGTGATGATGAAAACTTTTAATTGCATTGTGCAAGAACTTGACATGCAATTAAATGTGAGTGATGAATATTTGGCTCAAAGTTTTGGTACACAACATAAAACGAATTTTAGTAAAGCTGCAAGGGGACAGCTAGACCAAATTAGAACAACACTACATCAAGTATCTAAAGAACAATCAAATCAAAATGACAATTGATCAGGATGTGAAGGAACAATTTGATCAGGTCATTGTAAATTTGCTGGGAAAACATTCTGAAATAACAGCATTAAAGGATATGTATGAGGGTATTCTGGACCTGATGTAACAACTAATGAATGATATGGGAATGCTAAAGATGGCCGATGCCATAATGGAAACATCAGGACAATAGCTCAAAACTCAGTTTAGAATTTAATTGTGGAGCATAAAAGTAAGATCAAAGAAAGTTTTGATGGGTGACACCATCAATTTGCAAATGACATTTTGTCCTGGTTAAGGATGCAAAGAGACAAAAATTAATGAACTACTCCATATGTTGTTGTTGTGGTCTTCAGTCCTGCGACTGGTTTGATGCAGCTCTCCATGCTACTATATCCTGCGCAAGCTTCTTCATCTCACAGTACCTACTGCAACCTACATCCTTCTGAATCTGCTTAGTGTATTCATCTCTTGGTCTCCCTCTACGATTTTTACTCTCCACGCTACCCTCCATTACTAAATTGGTGATCCCTTGATGCCTCAGAACATGTCCTACCAACTGATCCATTCTTCTGGTCAAGTTGTGCCACAAATTTCTCTTCTCCCCAATCTTATTCAATACTTCCTCATTAGTTATGTGATCTGCCCATCTAATCTTCAGCATTCTTCTGTAGCACCACATTTCGAAAGCTTCTATTCTCTTCTTGTCCAAACTATTTATCGCCCATGTTTCACTTCCATACATGGCTACAATCCATGCAAATACTTTCAGAAATTACTTCCTGACACTTAAATCTATACTCGATGTTAACAAATTTCTCTTCTTCAGAAACGCTTTCCTTGCCATTGCCAGTCTACATTTTATATCCTCTCTACTTCGAGCAACATCAGTTATTTTGCTCCCCAAATAGCAAAACTCCTTTACTACTTTAAGTGTCACATTTCCTAATCTAATACCCTCAGCATCACCCGACTTAATTCGACTACATTCCATTATCCTCGTTTTGCTTTTGTTGATGCTCATCTTATATCTTCCCTTCAAAACACTGTCCATTCCGTTCAACTGCTCTTCCAAGTCCATTGCTGTCTCTGACAGAATTACAATGTCATCAGCGAACCTCAAAGTTTTTATTTCTTCTCCATGGATTTTAATACCTACTCCGAATTTTTCTTTTGTTTCCTGTACTGCTTGCTCAATATACAGATTGAATAGCATCGGGGAGAGGCTACAACCCTTTTTCACTCCCTTCCCAACCGCTGCTTCCCTTTCATGCGCCTCGAGTCTTATAACTGCCATCTGGTTTCTGTACAAATTGTAAAAAGCCTTTTGCTCCCTCTTTTACCTCTGCCACCTTCAGAATTTGAAAGAGAGTATTCCAGTCAACATTGTCAGAAGCTTTCTGTAAGTCTACAAATGCTAGAAACGTAGGCTTGCCTTTCCTTAATCTTTATTCTAAGATAAGTCGTAGGGTCAGTATTGCCTCACGTGTTCCAACATTTCTACGGAATCCAAACTGATCTTCCCCGATGTCGGCTTCTACCAGTTTTTCCATTCGTCTGTAAAGAATTCGTGTTCGTATTTCGCAGCTGTGGCTTATTAAACTGATTGTTCGGTAATTTTCACATCTGTCAACACCTACTTTCTTTGGGATTGGAATTATTATATTCTTCTTGAAGTCTGAGGGTATTTCGCCCATTTCATACATCTTTCTCACCTGATGGTAGCGTTTTGTCAGGACTGGCTCTCACAATGCTGTCAGTAGTTCCAATGGAATGTTGTCTACTCCAGGGGCCTTGTTTTGACTCAGGTCTTTCAGTGCTCTGTCAAACTCTTCACGCAGTATCGTATCTCCCATTTCATCTTCATCTACATCCTCTTCCATTTCCATAATATTGTCCTCAAGTTCATCGCCTTTGTATAGACCCTCTATATACTCCTTCCACCTTTCTGCTTTCCCTTCTTTGCTTAGAACTGGGTTTCCATCTGAGCTCTTGCTGTTCATACAAGTGGTTCTCTTTTCTTCAAAGGTCTCCTTAATTTTCCTGTAGGCAGTATCTATCTTACATCTAGTGAGATAAGCCTCTACATCCTTATATTTGTCCTCTAGCCATCCCTGCTTAGCCATTTTGCACTTCCTGTCGATCTCATTTTTGAGACGTTTGTATTCCTTTCTGCCTGCTTCATTTACTGCATTTTTGTATTTTCTTCTTTCATAAATTAAATTCAATATTTCTTCTGTTACCCTAGGATTTCTACTAGCCCTCGTCTTTTTACCTACTTGATCCTCTGCTGCCTTCTCTACTTCATCCCTCAAAGCTACCCATTCTTCTTCTACTGTATTTCTTTCCCCCATTCCTGTCAATTGTTCCTTTATGCTCTCCCTGAAACTCTGCACAACCTCTGGTTTAGTCAGTTTATCCAGATCCCATCTCCTTAAATTGCCACCGTTTTGCAGTTTCTTCAGTTTTAACCTACAGGTCATAACCAATAGATTGTGGTCAGAGTCCACATCTGCCCCTGGAAATGTCTTACAATTTAAAACCTGGTTCCTAAATCTCTGTGTTACCATTATATAATCTATCTGATACCTTTTAGTATCTCCAGGGTTCTACCATGTATACAACCTTCTTTCATGATTCTTAAACCAAGTGTTAGCTATGATTAAGTTGTGCTCTGTTCAAAATTCTTTCATTTCTTAGCCCCAATCCATAGTGACCTACTACGTTTCCTTCTCTCCCTTTTCCTACACTTGAATTCCAGTCACCCATGACTATTAAATTTTCGTCTCCCTTCACTATCTGAATAATTTCTTTTATTTCATCATACATTTCTTCAATTTCTTTGTCATCTGCAGAGCTAGTTAGCATATAAACTTGTACTACTGTAGTAGGTGTGGGCTTCGTATCTATCTTGACCACAATAATGTGTTCGCTATGCTGTTTGTAGTAGCTTACCCACATTCCTATTTTCCTATTCATTATTAAACCTACTCCTGCATTACCCCTATTTGATTTTGAGTTTATAACCCTGTAGTCACCTGACCAGAAGTCTTGTTCCTACTGCCACTGAACTTCACTAATTCCCACTATATCTAACATTAACCTATCCATTTCCCTTTTTAAATTTTCTAACCTACCTGCCCGATTAAGGGATCTGACATTCACACTCCGATCCATAGAATACCAGTTTTCTTTCTCCTGATAACGACATCCTCTTGAGTAGTCCCCGCCCAGAGATCCGAATTGGGGACTATTTTACCTCTGGAATATTTTACCCAAAAGGATGCCATCATCATTTAATCATACAGTAAAAGTGCGTGTCCTCGGGAAAAATTATGGCCGTAGTTTCCCCTTGCTTTCAGCCGTTCGCACTACCAACACAGCGAGGCTGTTTTGGTTATTGTTAAAAGGCCAGATCAGTCAATCATTCAGACTGTTGCCCTTGCAACTACTGAAAAGGCTGCTGCCCCTCTTCTTGAACCACACATTTGTCTGGCCTCTCAACAGATACCCCTCCGTTGTGGTTGAACCTACGGTACGGCTATCTGTATCACTGAGGCACGCAAGCCTCCCCACCAACAGCAAGGTCCATGGTTCATGGGGGGGACTACTCCGTAAGCAATTACATTATACTGCACAAAGTGAGTCAAGAAGGAGCACATGAGTGCAGGACCTCTACTGATTTAGTAAAAAATGAATTCATACAAATTAAGATTGAGTTAAAGCATGACATACTGCAGCTGGATGAACAAGTAAATGATCAGATCAACAGACTGTGGCAACAGATAGCAGTTGTAAAGGGTGTCACACATGATCCAACACCAGTAAATACACATGTGGCTGATATGATGGGAAATGCACATTTATATGACTGACGGTATAACGAGGAGCAAGACCAGTCTGTCCCTGCACAGGTTGTTCATTCAATCATGTGGGTGGGGGGGGGGGGGGGGGGGGCAGGACTGACATTATTCACTATACTACTAGAAGAGAGTCTTCTAAATCATAGGCACTTTCAGGGGTTGATTCTGGAGAAAAATTCATGAAATCCAGTTGTACACAGAAGAGGATTTAGAGGTGTGTTACCCCACACATGAAACAACTAGCAAGGAACCAAATTTATGACTGCTTACATATAAGGAGATACTGCCCTTTGGGCTACAGAAACAGCTGAAAAGTGTCCAGTTTATGAATAAAGAGCTTTCTTAAGCATATACTGGTTTGTGCCCATACAGGAATGTCTTCAGAAGGAAGTGTATGATCCTGAGCCCAACATGAAAAAGGCAGTTTAAGAAAGTATTTTGAACAGTATCCTAACAAAATGAGATGATGCTGGTATGAACCCATGTCTCACATAATCATTATTAAACCAAAGTTGCCAGAGTGGGTCAAGAAAATAAACCGTTTCTAGACTTCCGACACTTATAGCACCCTGGAGTGGGGGCAGTAGATGTAATTGCAGCATATATGTGCTGAGATACAATGACAATATAGACATTCATGAAGAGTTATACATTGACCCTGATGCATGCAAAGAGAAGATGAAGGATTTGTCCCAGATGGTGTTTAGTACAATAGTGGAAGGAGTTCCCACTATTATTGTGGAAGGCACAGGAGCCATGATAAATGTTATGCTGAGCAATTTTTTGAATAGAATCATTGACACTCATCACATACCCACCTCAACAGTGAGAATGCAAGATTTTAGGTGCTGTTGGCAGGAAATCACAAAATAAGAATTGGCAGGTTCAAGTTAAACTGAACAGAGGTAATGGAGCAATGAAATTCACATACCTAATCTTCAGAGACTTACCTGTGAGCTGCATGACTGAGATAGAATTTATGTGCGAGAGGAACAAAATTTTATATATATATATATATATATATATATATATATATATATATATAAAACAGAAAGAAACTTCCACATGGGAAAAATATATTAAAAACAAAGATTCCAAGACTTACCAAGCGGGAAAGCGCCGGCAGACAGGCACATGAACAAAACACACAAACACACACACAGAAATACGAGCTTTCGCAACTGGCAGTTGCTTCGTCAGGAAAGAGGGAAGGAGAGGGAAAAATGAAAGGATGTGGGTTTTAAGGGAGAGGGTAAGGAGTCATTCCAATCCCGGGAGCGGAAAGACTTCCCTTATGGGAAAAAAAGGACAGGTGTACACTCACACACACACACACGTATCCATCCGCACATACACAGATGTGCGGATGGATATGTGTGTGTGTGTGCGAGTGTACACCTGTCCTTTTTTTCCCCTAAGGGAAGTCTTTCCGCTCCCGGGATTGGAATGACTCCTTACCCTCTCCCTTAAAACCCACATCCTTTCATTTTTCCCTCTCCTTCCCTCTTTCCTGACGAAGCAACTGCCAGTTGCGAAAGCTCGTAATTCTGTGTGTGTGTTTGTGTGTTTTGTTCATGTGCCTGTCTGCCGGTGCTTTCCCGCTTGGTATATATATATATATATATAAAGAAAGAAACTTCCACATGGGAAAAATATATTAAAAACAAAGATTCCAAGACTTACCAAGCGGGAAAGTGCCGGCAGACAGGCACAATGAACAAAACACACAAACACACACACAGAATTTTTCCTTCCCTCTTTCCTGACGAAGCAATCGCCGGTTGCGAAAGCTCGTAATTTTGTGTGTATGTTTGTGTGTTATTTTATTGTGCCTGTCTACCGGTGCTTTCCTGCTTTGCTTGGTAAGTCTTGGAATCTTTGTTTTTAATATATTTTTCCCATGGGGAAGTTTCTTATATAAGGTAATGTTAGAGGAGGGTGTCCCAGTATGCAGTAAAACATGGATGTAGTCCCTCAGAAAAACTACTCCTCATCTACAAAATATGAAGCTTTGAAGAAGGATATTAAAAAATGTTAGACTGGAGGATAATTGAAACATCACTTTCACGTTACAGTAATCCTTTGCTAGCAGTTATCATGCCAAATGGACAAGTGCATCTAGTTCTGGATGCACAGGAAATAAATAAAATAACTGTGCCTGTTTGAACAAAACCAGACATACTTGAGGACTAGATCCAAAAGTTTTCTTGGAGTTCAGTACTTAATTAGATTTGATCTGAGGACCTCATACTTGTAGATCCTATTGTCAGAAAATTCCAGTAAATATACAGCTTTTCCTTTAGAGGCCAAAGCTATCAATTTAGAGTACTTCCTTTTGGAGTAAATGTTGGAGCCAGAGTTTTAATTGTGGCCCTGGATGCAGTACTAGAGCCATTTACTGTATAAAGCGATGCTCTATGGAAATGATTTATTAATAGTTACATCTACACTGGAGGAGCAATTGGAGTTAATAGAGAAGATACCTCATTAAATTTTGGGCTCTGGAGTAATCATTAACTTGGAGAAATCTGAGTTTTGAAGAGACCAGCTTGAATTTCTACGTCATATCATATCACCAGAAGGCTTTGTACCAGATCTGAAAAACATTAAAGCAGTCAAAAATTTTCTGGCACCAAAAACATTGAAACAACTGAAAGCTTTTCTCAGTATCACATCTTTCTTTCAAAGTTTGTGTCACAGCACCTACTGAACAATTGCAATTAACCAAAGTTATTAAGAAAAAATGCTTGACGGTGTTGGATAGACGAATGTCAAGCAGCATTCAATAAAATTAAAGATGCCTAAGTCCACTCAAAAATGTTACACCATCTATGAATGTGCAAAGACTTCCACAGTACCACTGACACTTCATGGTCAAGTCTCCAGTCACATCTATTATAGAAGAAAATGGACCACCAGAAAAAAATGGGACACCATAAATATGCATAATAGGTCTTGCCAGCAATGTTAAGTGTGAGATCCTATTCAGCAACAGCACTAGAGGCTGTAATTGTGGTCTGAACTTTCAAAAAATTTCACTATTATATATCTGGAAAACATCTGAGGGTCTACTGTGATCACAAAGTCTAAGCTATCCACACAGTTGCAACATGTTTAGAAAGGTAGTTGCTACTATTATAAGAGAATAATTTCAAAATACTGTACATCAGTGCAAGTATAACATTATGGCTGATTCTTGGACTAGATAACCTGAAGGTTTGGCAAAATTTTCAGAAATATGGAACAGGAGTCAAATTTCTAGTTGTAACCAATTAAAATCATAAGCTTAGACAGTACTATCTAGATGTGTATCATAATATGGGGAATACACAAGACAATGATGCCAATGTAAAACAAGCACTAATTCAAAACACTTCAAAAAGACTTTCCCAGTGCTACAAAATTCACAGCAACATTTTACTTCATAGGAATAACCCTAATAGGGATCTGTGATGTGTCTGCATCCCAACAGAATTACAGAAAAATCTAATGTGGTATAAATATTATGCCTGGGGGGGGGGGGGGGGGGGGGGCATTTTGCCATTTTAAAGGTGCATGCAAGATAAGTAAACACTTGTACTTTCCATATTTATGCAGGAGAGTACAACAGATTATACGAACATTTTTGATTTGTGAGAAAACAAAACCACTATTTAAAATCAACAAAGCAGAATAACACCCTATTCTTACACAAAAACCATTGGAAACCATATCAACTGCATGTCCTCTACTGCAGGCTATGGGAGTTGTCAAGTACTTAGTAACGATGTACAATTTGTTTTGAAAGTATTTCAGAATGTATGCCTGAAGACAGTGACAGCTGCTCTCATTATCAAAATAATTCTAAGTAACTATATCCCATGAGATGGCAAGGTGCTAGCACTTTTATCTGACAATGTACTCAACTTAACAGGTAGAAATGGAAGACTTTCCAATGGGAAAATGGAATGACAACAAATTTCATCCAGAGATTAACCCTGTTAAGAGAATGTTTAGTAAATTTGGGACATTTATACACAGAGACACACACCAAATAAACGAACAAAATGGGTAGAATGCCTGTAGCTGATGTCACATAGGACAGCACTTTTGTGCATAGAGGTGGAGCGATAGGGAAATGTGGAGGGGATGAGGTCTGCGCATGCATGGTGGCATAGAGCACGCAAACTGTCCATGCTGCCAAACTGTGTTGCAGTAGACAACAATCAGGTTTGTTTGCCTTTGGTACATTATATTATACGCTCAAATCTACGAAGCAATAACAAATTTTAAAAGTGTCTTTGATCAGTCATCTACATGGAGAAATCTCACTTCAGATCTTGCAGTTGTGTCCACTGCTTCACAGCAATTGTCTGTGATGTTGGAAAAACTAATGCAGCTGTGCAAAGACATCAAGTACAATTTTTCTCAAAACAATGATTCTTAGATGACACGATCATTGAAAATGGTTGCAATAATTGCCATTTACTGTTATTTGTAGTTAGATATAGTGGGAATTAGTGAAGTTCAGTGGCAGGAGGAACAAGACTTTTGGTCAAGTGAATACAGGGTTATAAATACGAAATCAAATAGGGGTAATGTAGGAGTAGGTTTAATAATGACTAAAAAAATAGGAGTACGGGTAAGCTACCACAAACAGCATAGTGAACACATCATTGTGGCCAAGGTAGATATGAAGCCCACACCTACTACAGTAATACAAGTTTATATGCTAACTAGCTCTTCAGATGACAAAGAAATTGATGAAATGTATGACGAGATAAAAGAAATTATTCAGGTAGTGAAGGGAGTCAAAAATTTAATAGTCATGGGTGACTGGAATTCAAGAGTAGGAAAAAAGAGAGAAGGAAACATAGTAGGTGACTATGGATTGGGGATAAGAAATGAAAGAGGAAGCTGCCTGGTAGAATTTTGCACAGAGCATAACTTAATCATAGCTAACACTTGGTTTAAGAATCATGAAAGAAGGTTGTATACATGGAAGAACCCTGGAAATACTAAAAGGCATCAGATAGTTTATATAATGGTAAGACAGAGATTTGGGAACCAGGTTTTAAATTGTAAGACATTTCCAGGGGCAGATGTGGACTCTGACTACAATCTATTAGTTATGGACTGTAGATTAAAGGTGGGAATTCAAGTAGATGGGACCTGGATAAAATGAAAGAACCAGAGGTTGTACAGATTTTCAGGGAGAGCATAAGGGAGCAATTGACAGTAATGGAGGGAAGAAATACAGTAGAAGAAGGATTGGTAGCTTTGAGGGATGAAGTAGTGAAGGCAGCAGAGGATCAAATGGGTAAAAAGACGAGGGCTGGTAGAAACCCTTAGGTAACAGAAGAAATATTGAATTTAATTGATGAAAGGAAAAAACATAAAAATGCAATAAATGAAGCAGGCAAAAAGGAATGCAAACATCTCAAAAATGATATCGACAGGCAGTGCAAAATGGCTAAGCATGAATGGCTAGAGAAAAAATGTAAGGATGTAGAGGCTTATCTCACTAGAGGGTAAGATAGATACTGCCTACAGGAAAATTAAAGAGACCTTTGGAGAAAGGAGAACCACTTGCATGAATATCAAGAGCTTTGATGGAAACCCAGTTCTAAGCAAAGAAGGGAAAGCAGAAAGGTGGAAGGAGCATATAGAGGGTCTACACAAGGACGATGTACTTGAGGACAATATTATGAAATGGAGGAGGATGTAGATGAAGATGAAATGGGAGATATTATACTGTGGGAAGAGTTTGACAGAGCACTGAAAGACCTGAGTTGAAACAAGGCCCTGGGAGTAGAAAACATTCCATTAGAACTACTGACAGCCTTGGGAGAACCAGTCCTGACAAAATTCTACCATCTGGTGATCAAGATGTATGACACACGCAAAATACCCTCAGACTTCAAGAAGAATATAATAATTCCAATTCCAAAAAAAGCAGGTGTTGACCAATGTGAAAATTACCGAATGGAGAAACTGGTAGAAGCTGACCTCAGGGAAGGTCAGTTTGGATTCCGTAGAAATGTTGGAACACGTGAGGAAATACTGACCCTACAACTTACCTCAGAAGAAAGATTAAGGAAAGGCAAACCTACATTTCTAGCATTTGTAGACTTAGTGAAATTCTAAAGGTGGCAGGGGTAAAATACAGGGAGCAAAAGGCTGTTTACAATTTGTACAGAAACCAGATGGCAGTTATAAGAATCGAGGGACACGACAGAGAAGCAGTGGTTGGGAAGGGAGTGAGACAGGGTTGTAGCGTATCCCCACTGTTATTCAATCTGTATATTATGCAAGCAATAAAGAAAACAAAAGAAAAGTTCGGAGTAGGTATTAAAATCCATGGAGAAGAAATAAAAACTTTGAGGTTCGCCAGTCACATTGTAATTCTGTAAGAGACAGCAAAAGACTTGGAAGAGCAGTTGAATGGAATGGACAGTGTCTTGAAAGGAGGGTATAAGATGAACATCAACAAAAGCAAAATGAGGATAATGGAATTTAGTCGAATTAAGTCAGGTGATGCTGAGGGAATTAGATTAGGAAATGAGACAATTAAAGTAGTAAAGGAGTTTTGCTATTTGGGGAGCAAAATAACTGATGATGGTCGAAGTAGAGAGGATATAAAATGTAGGCTGGCAATGGCAAGGAAAGCGTTTCTGAAGAAGAAAGATTTGTTAACATCGAGTATAGATTTAAGTTTCAGGAAGTCATTTCTGAAAGTATTTGTATGGAAGTGAAACATGGGCGATAAATAGTTTGGACAAGAAGAGAACAGAAGCCCTCGAAATGTGGTGCTACAGAAGAATGCTGAAGATTAGATGGGTAGATCACATAACTAATGAGGAAGTATTGAATAGGATTGGGGAGAAGAGAAGTTTGTGCACAACTTGACCAGAAGAAGGGATTGGTTGGTGATTTGGACTATATTGTAAGTAAAAATGTAATACACAAAAAATAAACTTCAAATTGAAATCAGAATCACTATATTTGTTTGGCAACTGCTTCTACTCCATACAATTTTTCTTAACTGTGTATAATGGATATATGTGGGTGTGTTTCATTGTAGTTCAATGTAAATCAGGATGATAAAACGGAGTTACTGGTAACAAACACTAGTGCAAAAAACTGTCATAAAATCTGCAGTATGTTATCGTATTTTTTGGTGTCAACAGTAATTATGAGTTTAAACTAATTTGTTCAACATTACAATGGGAGAACACATTTATGATCCATTGAGCAAGCAAATATTTACCCATCTTCGAGAATAACTTGATGGAATGCTGACTGACAACGTTGAAAAGCACCAATATCTCAACATGTAACTCTTCCTTTCATTTTAAGGCATTTTCCAATTCCTGCCTTGAAAAGTGCAGGGTTTTAATTGTTGAAATGTTGGGGTTTTTTACAAATTTATCCAGCTGCATTCTCACGATTAATTAGAGTATAAAACACACTGAGGAAAGCTTCACTTCTCCTTGGACAATATGATAAACATAATCATAAATCATTAAAGCAAGTAAGATTATTACTTTACTTTGTTTCAAAGTCTACATCATAATACTGTCTGCTATCCAAGTCCATGTCTGAACCCTTCTGTCACTTGAAGTTTGTAAATTAATGAGCTGCAGGAGTTCAGCAAGACTCTGGATTATAATGTATGGAACATTTTTATTTCTCAGCCAGAGCACAATATCCCAATCCTGGTGCACATACTTGGTCTTTTCACTGTAACAGCCAAATGGTAACTGGTATGGCAGTTACCATGACCGACTTCGAAGCAAGCTATGGAAAGTATTGTTCAGTGAACTATTTCTCGAAAGTGATGGTGTTAATTTCAAAACGGTATTCACTATTGTTTTTCTTATACCTAAATTCAAGTTTACTCTCAGGAACCAAATCACAAGAAGAGCCAGCATGCAGAATAAGTATCCAAGAACATTTTCCTATGGGAACTTTAAAACCACCATTACCATCACTCATTCCCCAGCGGGTTTTCATGGAATGATTCTGATTCACCCATGTTTCATCAAGATAATACACTGTAGAACCACCTCGTCCTCTTGTATCATGTTTCTACAGCTACATGATTACTCTGCAATTCACAGTTAATTGCCTGGCAGAGGGTTCATCAAACCACCTTCAAGCTATTTCTCTACCATTCCCCTCTTGAACAGCGTGGAGGAAACATGAACACTTTAATGTTTCCATGCAAGCTTTAATTTACTTTATTTTATTATGATGATCATTCCTCCCTATGTAAATGGGCACCAGAAAAGTATTTGCACACTCTCAGGAGAAAGTTTGTGAGTGCAATTTCTGGAGGAGGTCCTGCCACAATGAAAAATGCCTTTGTTTTGACGATTACCATCCCAGTTTGCATATCATATCCATGGCAGTCTCATCCCATTTTATTCTCTGAACTTTTTGGATCAATCCTATATACTGTGGATCCCACACCAGACAGCAATACTCAAGAAGAGGGCAGAAAAACATGGTGTAAGTAGTCTCTTTAGTAGACATGTTGCATTTTGTAACAGTTCTACCAATGAATTATGGTCTTTGATTTGTTTTCCATACAACGTTATCCATGTGATCATTGCAAATCAAGTTATTCATAATTGCAATCCCAAAATGTTTAGTTAAATTTACAGTCCTTAGATTTGTATGTTTTATCCTGTAAACCAAAATTTAGAGTATTCCTTTTAGTACTCATGTGGATGACCTCAGACTTTTCATTATTTAGAGTCAACTGCCACTTTTATCACCATGTAGATACCTTGTCTCGGCCAATCACAGCATCAGCTGCAAACAGTCTGAGGGCTGCTCATATTATCTTCTAAATAATTTATTGGATCACGAAAATCAGAAGGCTTCCTTGCAAACACCAGATATCACTTCTGTTTTACTCAATGATTTTCTATTGATTACTATATACTGTGACCTTTGTGACAGGAAATCATGAACCCAGTCACACAACTAAGACAATACTCCATAGGCATGCAATTTAATGAAAGTTGCTTGTGAGAAACTTCATGTTTATTGCCATCACCTGACATATTCATTTCGAAATCACACTAAAACATTTACAGATATACATTCATAACTATAGTGCTACAAGAAAGTAATATCAACATCTGGATGAATAATTTGGTAGTTTGTGAATCAAAGTGCATTTTTGTGAAATATGGTGGCAGCACTGTATCTGGGAGAGAGATTCTCACAGTCTAGCTTGTACGTCACGGCTAGCCACTCGGAAAGAGAATAAATCTTATTGGCTGCTATCAATCAATGGTGGGGGATATGCAGAAAGGCTAAATATTGGGCTGCCTTCCTACATGCAGTGAACTATAGCACATTTGAAGAAACAGTCAACAATCTAGCCCACACACCAGTGGAGATATTCTTGTCACCATGCAAAAACAGTGAAAGCTTAAACCATTACAGCAAGGGAAGAGGAAGAAGATGAAGATGAGATAGAAGATATAATACTAGATGAATAATTTGAGAAAGCATTGAATGACCTAATTTGAAACAATACCCCGGAAGTAGATGGCATTTCCTCAAAGGTGATGTCTTTGGGAGAGCTAGCTTTAATGAAACTAATGGCCTTTGTGTGCAAGATGTATAAGTCAAGCAAAATATCCTCAGACTTTGATGCAACACACTGACATTAATTATTTACAAAAAATGGGAAACCTGAGGGGAAGCAAACCTGATGGGATATCAATATGGGTTCTAGAGAAATGTAGGAACATGCAAAGCAGTACTGAAGCTATGACTTATCTTAAAAGATAGCTTAAAGAAATCCAAGCCAATGATTACAGCATTTGTAGACTTAGAGAAAGCTTTTGACAATGCTGACTGGACTATGCTGTGTTAAATTCTTAAGATAGCAACAGAAAAATAGAGTAAAATGTTATTTACAAGTTTTACAGAAATGAAACATTAATTGTAGTGACCTGAGGGCACAAAAGGGAAGTAGAAGTTGAAGGGAGTGAGACAGGTTGGAGCCTTCCCTGAAGTTACTCAAGGAATCACAGTTCATGGAGAGGAAACAAAAATTTTGAGGTTTGTCAATGGCACTGTAATTCTGTTAAAGGTAGAGAGTGATGTGGATGTGTAGCTGAACGGAATGGATTGTGTTAATAGTGTAAGACAAGATGAATGCGAATGAAAGTGAAACAAGGGTAATTGAGTGTACTTTGATTAAATCTTATGACAATGAAGGAATTACAACAGGAAATGGCAAAATAAAAGTAGCAGATGCAGTTTACTATTTGGGCAATAAAATAACAGATGGTGGTACAAGTAGACAGGACATAAAATGCAGACTGGCTGTAACAAGGAAAGCATTTCTGAAAAAGGGAAATTCGTTAACAACGTATATAGATTGAAGGATTAGGATGTCTTTACCAAAGGCATGTTTCTGGAGTGTAACCTTGAATGGAAGTGAAACATGGATGACAAGCAGTTCAGACAAAAAGAGATCAGATCTATCAGGAATATGGTGCTACAGAAGAATGGTTGGTTGGCTATTTAGCTAGATAGTTCCACATTCCATGGTCCATGGATCATTTGCATGATAAATTGAAATGAAAGAGAATGAGTATTTTTACCTTTACATCACAATTTAATCTATAAATATGGCTATGAGCTGAATATGTATAAGTTTTTTAATTATTCTTTATATACACACAGAGATGGACTTTCACCTCTTCTCTTCAACTTGCACTAGACAAGGTGATCAGAGAGTGGTGAAAAGAAATGTAAGTACAAAATACACTGAGCGGTATTTAGCTGGGACACAAATGGAAGGAACTAGTATCAACTTACACTGGACAAGGTGATCAGAGAGTGGAGAAAAGAAATGGAAGTACAAAATATACTGAGCGGTATTTACCTGGGACACAAATGGAAGGAACTAGTAGTAGACTGTTTAGCTTTTGCAGATGATCTGGCACTTGTAGCAAGCTCAGTGTAAGTAACATTAAAGCAGCTCAATATGCTCAAACTCGAGGCTGCCAAGGTATAACTTCAATTGTTGCTAGAAAAAGACAACTTACCTCACCAACGTCAATAACACTCCCAGTGAACTACAGTTGGAACAAGATCACATTGTGAAATTTGACAGATTCAAGTATCTAGGAGAATTGTTGGAACATAATCTATCAGAAGGAACAGCACTAACAACTCAGATTACTAAGTTAAGATTAGCATATCGGTTTACCAAGAATGTCTATAATAAGAAATGCCTATCATGCAGTTTCAGACTAAAACATTACCAGACGGTTATCCACCCTGAAGCCCTACATGCCTTAGAATTCTTGAATCTGAACAGAAAAGGCTTGACAGATAAATTAGAAATTCAGGAGAGGAAGATCCTGAGAAAAATTCTGGGCTGGTCAAAACAGATGGTGAGTACAGAAGACAATCGTACCAAGAAAATCAAAGATGTAGCCAGGAAGAGATGCTCGCTTTCTAGTAATTTATACCCACCACCTTTTACAAGTTACAATAATAAAAATTCTTCTATGGAACAAGAGGAGTTGTCAAGGAGAAACTTTCTCTGTTTGTTTTTAAATTTTACTTAGCTTTCTGTCAGACATTTTATATTGCTACGTAAGTTATCAGAAATTTTAGTTGCAGCATTGTGTACCCTTTTTGTGCCAAAAACAACCTTAATGTGGAGTGATGAATGTCATTTTTTTTCCTTCGGGTTTTGCAATTATGTACATCATTATTCCTTTTTAACTGCACTGGATTACTAAAAAACAAACTGCATGGGGACGTAAATATAGTGCAAAGAATCAGTCACAATCCCCAACTCTTTAACATATGTCTACATGATGATTGGGAGCATTTACTATATATTATCAGGGCCTGTTGTAAGGATGGGCAATCCTGACATATGTCTGGGGCACTAAAATTTAGGGATACCATTTTGGCTGTAAAAGGGAGAAAAATATTGAAGTGTTAAATACTCAATAATATAAAAATATTACTGTATAGAAATACAAAATGCCAGTTGTAATCATGTTAGTGGTTTTCATTGCATCAGTTATGTGCACTTTCATTATTATGTGTCTATGCTGTGCAGCCTGTTGCTGAGCAATCAAAGGTGTCCATTTGATCTTTGTTGTGCTCTGTGATAGTGAAGGTACTTTGCTCACTTTGAGACACCATTGTCATAGTTGTGTGACATGTTACAAGGCTCACAATAAAGTGAGTGGCAGCCATTCACCATTCGTCAAACAAAAGTCTCAGAGTGTGAGTTTTACTCTTACTTTCCCAAATCTTTTGAAGTAGGTACATCTGTCCTTAGGGTCTTGTTTACAATAAATATTTCATTTATTGAAAATAGCTGTTAATTGAATCAATAAAATATTGTATACATATAATTATTTATACTTTTGTTTCACAAATATAATTTTAGAATAAATTTCATAAGACATTTATTAAATTCATTGCTTTGATAAAACACAATTTATAATAATATTGTGGCAATCTGGAAATACATTTTCACATGTGCCACCATCTTCTGTGGCAGATGGGCTAGCACTGAGCAGAGAATTCATCATCCATCACACACATTACAGACCGCACATGCTGTCAAGCAGTAGTATATCTCATGCTCATCTCTTTGCCAGGCATGGGTCTTCCCCTAAAAGCCTTGCAGCAGCAGGCATTCTTCTTAGTGTCAGTTCCTGTGGAGACGTCTAGCAACACACTCAATGTGACAAACTCACCTGAGTTTTGTTAGTGATGATAAAACTAAGGTAATTCATGTGATATCAGAGATTTAATGGCTTCCTAAGTGATTAGTTTAGGTTCAAGCCAGAAGATGACAAGTGAATTAGTCAGCTTAGTGCATAACAATATAGCAACACACAGCATTTGCATATGGAGAGGTGGCAGTAGATAAGCAAATGGTATGCAGAAG
This sequence comes from Schistocerca gregaria, assembly GCF_023897955.1. NCBI lineage: Eukaryota > Metazoa > Arthropoda > Insecta > Orthoptera > Acrididae > Schistocerca > Schistocerca gregaria. Next base: position 405,721,385 of record NC_064924.1, on the reverse strand, counting down.
AATCCTTGTCAGGGACTAAAGATTACATGGATGGAGCATCTGACTACTGGAGTCTGCTGAACTGAACTGATGATGCAAACTGCATTCTAAACCTTGTATCAGTTGGCAAATACATGGCACAGAACCACACATGCACAACGCTGTACTAAATAGGCCCCACAATGAAAGCACTGTACAATGACGATACTGGAAGCTTTTGGATTATGAATAATTAATAACAGAGTGATTTGTTGGACACTGTCCAGTGAAAAGTTTTTAGTAATTTGTTTGTTAAGGTCAATTAACTATATTTAACCTAAAACCAGGGGGATCAGTTAATAAAGACACTGCAAGAAATCATTGTCTGACATATGCAGTCCAGAGTATTATTAATATTTTGTTTTTAGCATGGGACTTAGCTGCTCAATGTCAGTGTTGATTTCAGAACTAATGCAATTTTCAAGTTATGTATCAATCCCTATATAGCACCAAAGATTTGCTTATTGAAAATTAGACATGGATTATTACTATCAGCAACAAAGTGACCACTGTAACTTATCAGTGAGATTCTTTCTTTTAATTGAATAAATGCTTTTTTGGGGCTATGTGGTTGAGTTATTACAAGTGACATATGTCCAGGGCCATTCAATCCCCTCCATTCCTATATAACATTTAGAGCAGATTAGTTAGTAGAACATAGTCATTCCCAGAATATAATTGATCAAATAAACTGAACAGTATTTCAGGAATTGTTTTTAATTATGTTTATGATTTGCTGAAATGCTTTAACAGGATATGAAAAAATATTTTAAGTAGGTCATAAATATTTTTTATGTCAACTGATGGAACGTGTTTTGAAGTGGCACTAATTATAGTTTTAGCTTATCTGGAACAGCGATAAATATTTATTTGTTTAATATCTTTTTTATAGTTTACACTGTTTGTGCCCTGTCCAGAATGTCTAACAGAAAAAAAACTGTTTGGTTACCAGTACAAAAAAGAAAGCTTGGAAAGGAAACTGAAAGGCAGAAACAAGCTGGTGTGTTAAAAAATTGTATCCGAAGCTGTACCAAAACAAATAAGGACTCTGAGGATCGAACATCAAGTACAATTATAAGAGAAAATATGAAATCATCAAAGGATGATAATTACAAATAAATTTATGAAATTTCTTAATCAGTTGGAACTGTAGACACTTTGACTCTATCATCGCCAGATGAAAGCACTGAAAAAGTTGACACCAATGTGAGAACCACAGAAACCTTTCTACACACTTCGAGTACAATGCAACAAAGTGTCCCACAATAATAGGAGATGCCAAAATAAGTTTTTTTAGTAAGACAGGGTGTGACTAACCTACTGCTCAGTTACAAATTTCCTTCAAATGATACTAGAAAATATTTTGGGAAAATTATTATTCATGAAAGCCACTAATTTCTCAACACTGTCCAAAAAATTATTTATTTATTTAAGCACCTACTTTTAGATGGGCAATGTTTTAAAACATGTTCATGGTTTATCTTCAACACTGGTTGAGTTTAGCCATTGAGATTTCAGTTGGGAGATGTATACAGTGCGCTTATAAGCATTACAGAAACCAAGAAGCTGTAATTTAATAACAGAGGAAACATTATGTTTATTAAATTTTATTAAATAATTCAAGTTTTTGTGTTCATTAGTTATTTGGTATAAAATACTAAATTCAAGTAAATTCCAAAAACAAGTTGATGCAAAGAAAAGATTTTGATCTAGCATTTGCACTTCATCTTCTAAACAACTGTAAATATTTAATGCAAACTTTCAATCAGATTAATTATTTGATGGAACTTTAACTGATGGATTAGAAATGACTGAAAAAATTGACATGAAGGCTAATTTTGAATTAACAATAGCATGATAACACATTAGAAGAATAAAAAGGATTAAAAAGGAAAAAGGATATGAAGCAAGAGATGAGCCCATCAAAAATCCAAAAGCATGATATAAAATACATTTTTATTTTATTTTATAATGTACTAGTCACTAAGTGCACTAAATGATAGATGTGAACAACTTAGTAATACTAGTAACTGTTTTTAGTTCTTACTTAATACATATAATTTAAATACCATTTCCAAATAAAGGGTACTGAAACACTTAAAGAATTTACATTGAATTTTTACTGATGCTGATTCAACAGTACATGCACTTTTTGCCTACAAAGAAAGCCTAAGCAATCTACCAAGATTAATTATAACATTAAACCTCATCCCAAATCTTATTATTGTTTAAGAATATTGCTAGCAATACCAATAACTGCAGCAAGTAGTGAAAGGAATTTATCTAAGTTAAGAATAAGAACTTTTTGCATTCAACTGTCACACTAAATCGTCTTTATGGTGTGGCTGTCATGACCATGGAGAGTGAAATTGCTGATCAAGTAAATTTAAAAGATGTAATAAGGAAGTTTGCAATACTGAGGGTAAGAAAAGAAAAGTGTTTTGTGATTTTAGTGTGGCTGATGTTACCTTAATTTTCAAAATAGTGGTTTATAAAAAAAGTAAAAAATTACATGATTAACAATTTGTATCTAGGTACAGATATTTCTTGAATTCTGTTATTTTGTACCATTTTGTTATCAATGTTACATTTTATGTTACTTTCAAAAAATATGCTTTTATTAAAATTCAAACAAAATGATTTGATACTTACTGGAAACAAAAAATATGTACCTTTATTTGAATATACAGGGTCTCTCTGCTAAGAGTCATCAGGCACAATTTCTCTGGTGTTTCAGTCAATATTATCAGTTTTGTTTTTGCAATGTGTAGCTGGAGTCACCCCAAATAAATGCTCCACATCATGTCTTTTATGTGACACCCAGCATCGATGGAATGTGTGGGTTTCTCTCTGAGTAAAAACCAAATGATTTTAAAAGTGGAATTTTTGGGTGCTGCTTTGACAGAGTGGTTCAAAGACATTCTAGTGCAATAATGTTTTCTTATATTTATTAACAGGGACAATAGAATGCAAGGAACAATGTGTACTCCAGCAGCAGTAGCAATGACCTGGCCCGCACTGGCTGCTACCACCACTCAGAAGAATGCTGCTCAGTTCCTGCTAAGGTACTGATTATTCTGTGTGTTTTATTGTTCCTGTTAATACATACCAATAAAATGAATAATGCACTGGACTGATCTGGATGACTATTGAAAGGGCACATAAAATTTTGATGTAAAAATAATTTTATACGTAATGGGAAACAAACTGACAATTTCAATGCTGAGCATTGTCTGAAAGATATGATCAGCCGGAGGTTTTTGAGCTGACACCAGCTACATGTTGCAAAAACAAAATTGCAAATATCTGCAAATATCTGCCAAAACACCAGAGAAGTAAGAGAGACATTGGATACACACAGTCTCTCTCCTGTCTCTCTCTCTCTCTCTCTCTCTCCTCACACACACACACACACACACACACACACACACACACACACACACACACATTATCAGCTTTCTGATTTGTCTCCCACCATGATTTTCAATGATCTTAATGTGAGTGAAATAAGTTGTTTTAGGAATTTTAATGACAATGTTTGCCATTTCTTGTTTTTCTGCGTGTGTTTTTGGATTGATTACAATGCTAGTGTTATCTACAAAAAGAACTAACGTGAGGTCATTTATGCATGAGGATCTGTAGTGCAGGTAAGACTGACCATTCAGGAACCCCATATGTGATTCCTCTCCAGTCAGAATTAGGTCTGCTGGCTACATTGGTTGAATTAATAAGTACAATTTTTTGCATTCTTCTGAGTGTATATGACATTTTGCTGTCTATACCATCAATCCCATAAAACTTCAATTTATCTAGGAAAATGCTGTGATTCAGGCAGTCAAAAGCATTTTATAGGCTGCAGAAAATATCAACCAGTGCTATTTTATTATACAATGCGTGTAAAATTTGGTGACTGCACACATAAATGGTATTTTCAGTAGAAAACCCTTCTGAAATCTCAACTGTTATTTGTTGAGGAAGTTATTGTCACTTGAGTGAGGTATTATTTAAGAATATGTCATCTTTTCAAAAATTTTGGAAAATGATGCCAGCAGCAAAACAAGTCAGTAGGAATTGACGTCTCTTTCATCTTTCTTAAATAGGTATTTGACAATAGCATACTTAAGTCTCTCTGGAAAATGTCTTGGATTAGTGATTCATTACATATTTCAGATAAGGCAAGGCTTATAAGGGAACAAAGTTTTGATACTCTATTGGAACACCATCAAAATCTGATGAGCTTTAATTTTTGAGAGAACATGTAATTTTCTTAATTTCAGATGGAGAATTTGGTGATACATTCATATGAATGAATTTCATGAAAGTTGGTTTTTCAACATATTGATGTGATTTTTCTCTTGAACTGTTTGTCCTTATACTTTCTACCATATTTAAGAAAAGACTATTAAATAAATTTGCTACTTGTGACACTTCATTTATAGCTGTTCCATTCATTTCCATAGTGACAGTATTCTGTTTGGTGGCTGGTTGTTCTGTCTCTCATTTCACTACATTCCATATGTCACTAATTCTTGAAATGTACCAGTATATGATCATGTGGAATGAGTACTCTAAGTGCTCTGTTGTGCCTCCATCTTAACTTTACTTTAGTCAGTTCTTTGTTACACTTCATTCTGTAAGGATGCAGTGTCAAGTGTAAATATATATGAGCTACAACATATATGGAAATTAAGTTTTCTTTATCCTGATTACTGATCCCATTCCCATGTGATGACCCCACAGTTCGTTCATGTTTCATGTCTTCCGCGCCGGTGTTTATGCAACAGATTATATGCACTACGCAATGATTACGCCAAACAATGCCTTGTTAGAGGATGTGGAAGCACAACTCCGCTCACCGAGTTCCATCATTTCTTCGCCAATGGCGTATTCATCATTTACACATAGTGATTCGCAATCTCAACCAATTATGTGTGCTAACCTCATTCATTTTCAACGGTTGACAACTACACTGTTAAAGGGAACAACGGACTCACGCTTCGCGACCCACTCTCGCAGTCTGCAGCTCCTCCTCACCCTGCTCACCCTTTCTGCTGGCAACACAATGTGTTCGGCAATGATGCCAAGAAGTGCAGGTTGCCATGCCAACACACAAACCCTGACCACAGGAACTAAGAGACACCGAGTCCTGGGGGAGAACCTAACAGGCATCCTCTTAGATTACACTCCATTCACTCATTCCCCTGGTCGAGTGGTCGTATCTATGTGACTGACATTGCGTCAGGTCTAACTCTTCTGGTCGACATCAGTGCTGACCAGTTGATAATACCTACTTCGATGGCTCCACCCACTTCTTCACAGACGAAGTCACTTCTACGAGCTGTCAACGCATCAGTGTTACCTACCTCAGGCTCAGTAAAGGTTACAGTGACCCCTTCTCCTTCTCTACATTTTCCATGGACATTCTACATTGCCGAGATTGATGAACCAATCCTTGGTATGGAATTTTTATCTTGTTACGAACTATCTCTGAACATCATACAGGGTTCAGTGCTCCACCATCCTATGGACACTCACATACCATGCACCTGCACCTATGTTCAATGCTCTGTTTCCACCGCAACATACGCTATCATATGTGAGTGCTTCTACCTCGTGGGCAACATACTGACCTGTGTTACTGACCTACTGTCTCAATACAATTTGACAATGCAACTCCCCTAGGACAATGAGAAGCTGAAACAATGAATTGCATCCACTTACAGTGAGCTCATCGCAGCTCGTACCTCGCTTCTGCAACCGCAGTCCACAGCACCCCCACCTAAACAAGACTGCTCGGTCGAGCCTAGCTCAAACTCTCACCAGATTAGTCCACAAACTTTACTTGTGTGTGACATTCTGACTCCCCCATCATGCTTGCCTCATCCAGTGCCGTGTGTTTCAAACAGTGCTCCTAATGACAGTCGCGCACACGTTGCGATCACCCCCATCTCAGACATCTGTGTTGATAAACATTCCCCCTCTCTCACTCACTAGCCACATGACCCACGTGCAATGTCAGCACTGCTCTCGCCTGCACCAGTTGTCCAGTGCAAGATTAACAGCAGACAGTTGTCGCCCATTGCCCTTCGCTCTGCACTGCATGCACAACCACGCCCTCCACACAAGCACACGCTGCGCTCCTGTAAGAGACATGTGACTTTCGTGCTACCTTTCCCCACTCGCGCTAACGGCGAGCGCCAGGAAGTTAATCAGTCTCAATGCAGCTCTCAGTTTCTTCTGTCACTGATGGAACGACACAGCCAGCCCTCTTATTAGGCATAAAGTCTGATGCCACAAACCTATCAAGTTCTGTGCTGCCCAGCAGCAGATTAATGAACTTTTGGGGGCAGGTGTTCTGCAACTTTCACCAATCCACCCCATCCCCAAGCATAATGGATCTTTTAAAATGTGTGACGATTACAGATGCTTAAATGCTCGTACGTCATGGACAATTACCCAGTGCCAAACATCAATGACTTCACTCATACGTTATCGGGCTTCACAATTTTCAGTGTTACTGACTGTAAACACAACTACCACCAGATTCCTGTGGTGCCGTAATACATTCCTAAGACGGCTATTATCACGCCGCTTGGTTTTTTCCAATACCACTTCATGCCATTCGGCCTAACGAACATGGCACAAATGTAGCAACATTTCATTGACTCCATCTTGCGACAGTTCGAGTTTTGCTTTGCTTATCTGGATGACATTCCCGTTTTGAGCAGCTCACCGGAGGAACATGAAAATCACCTGTCTACAGTCCTCCAGACCTTGAACTCCAGCTGTGTCAAGGTCAACAAAGACAAGTTTCAGTTGAGCCAGGTGTCAGTCTCCTTCCTAGGTTACACTGTCTTCACTGAAGGAATACAGCCTCCCAAATCTTGTGTGCAGGCTATCACATCTCTGCTGGCCCTGGCTACTTACAAAGAGCTACGCTGTTTCCTTGATTAAATTAATACTTGTTCCATAGATCATAAATACGACACTTCGTAATGATGTGGAACATGTCAGGTTAATAAAAGATGTCTGTACAAGATATTACATTACACAAAATATTGCATGACACTAATGTTTAAGTTAGTTTTTTTTATTTATTTATTACTATCGTTGCCATCTGCCGCCACTGTTCAGGCACCACTGACAGACGTGCTATAGGCAAACAAATGCCTGGTATAAAACCCGTCTCTTGCAGTGCTCTGATGCTAGAGACCTTCAAGGCTGTGAAGACTTCTTTAGCTCATGCTGTGACACTTGCCCACCCCAACCACTTGGCCAAGTTATTCATCACTACGGATGCCAGCAACATCGTGGTGGGAGCAGTGTTTCAACAACACAAGGGCGACATGGTTTATCCTCTTCATTTCTTCTCCAAGAAACTATCTATGGCTCAGAGAAAATATTCTGCATTAGATAGAGAGCTCCTTACTGTTAATGAGGCAATCAAACATTTCCACCCCAATATCAAGGGACGTTCATTTTTCGTCCTCACTGATCACAAACCACTGGCAAAAGCATTCTGTGCAACTGACCTGAGGATTCACCCCCTTGACATTACCGCCACTTTGACCTGGTTTCTCATTTCACAACAGGCGTCCATTACATCAAGGGTGCAGATAATGTCGCTGCAGATTTCTTCTCATGGATCAGTGCTGTTTCCTGCTTAGTTGATCTTTCCGACCTGGCCTCCCTCCAAACTTCTAACAAAGATTCTCAGGCTCTCCTAAAAGACCCACAAAAATAACTTGTTTTCACAAAGGCTAAATTTCCTGGCATTTCGACAAGGTGTGGTGTGATTCTTTGACCAGCACTCTACACCCATTGCTCCTACCCAGGCTGTGCCAACAGTATTCCGATGCCCTGCATAAGCTAGCCCACCCGGGCTTTCGAGTCACCATATGTCTTGTGTCAGAACGTTTTGTTTGGAAGAATATTAAACCTGGGCATGCAGCTGCATTGTTTGCCAGTGCAACAAGATCAGCTGTCGCACTTCCCCACCTCTGGATAAGTTTGACTTTCCCACAGGACGATTATGTCATGTACATATTGATCTGATTGGGCCTCTTCCTCCTTCAGAGGGCCATAGATATATCTTATCAGCTATTGACCATTTGTCTCACTGGGTTTAGGCTGTCCCTCTCCCTAACATTACTGCCGAGATGGTGGCCAAGGCTCTCATTGGCTCGTGCATAATTCATTTCGGGTGCCTGACCACTATCACCGCCAATTAGGGTCGGCAGTTTGAATCCTCCCTTTTCACCATCCTCTGCAGTATCAAAAAAATACACACTACCACTTATTACCCATAGAGCAATGGGTTGGTGGAGAGATGGCACTGCATCCTCAAGACACTGTCTCTGGTCAAAAGCTCTCCTGTGGGTGATACTTGGTGTACGCTCAATCTATAAACCTGACCTAAAGAGTACTATATCCGAACTTGTTTTCAGAGAGAATCCAGTCCTACTGGGGGAACTTATTCTTCCCCGGGATAGCGAAGGTCTTTCCCCCCTCACCAGATTTCATTAGCCAGATGCACACGCGTTTTCAACAAACATATTTGCACCCCCCCCTCAATCACTCACCACCCGAGACGTATGTTCCCACCACACTCTCTGACTGCTCCCACATCATGCCGCATGATGATGCGGTTAGGCAGCCTCTTCAACATCCTTATCTTGGCCCCGACAAGGTCCTGCAACAGGGGACATGACTTTTGATATCATGATTAAAGGCCGCACACAGACAGTTTCTCTGCATTGCCTGAAACTGGCTTTTGTTGACACTGATGGTCTCACATCACTGCAGTCGGACTCTGCAGATGATCCATCCTTGATCGAGAATGAAGCATGCTCCCATTAACCTCACCGCAGACCTCTTCCACCAAAGACTGTTCATAACCATTCGCTGGTTTCCCGACCTTGCCCCCTGTTTCTCCTTGTGTAGGTTTCACGCCCTCACCTCCAGCATCGGAGACACACACCTCTACCACACTGTCGACTGCCCCGCCTGCTTACTCCCGGGCCAGCCACCATCTCATCCAGCCACAGTGGCTGGCTGACTATGAAGTGAACCTGTCTCTCATCGCTCTGCCTGCACAACACACTTCGTTCAAGATGGAAGTACCTGTAGTGCCCCTGCCTACATGCACAATTTCCACTGACATCAATGCCCGCACTCCCTCACCCGTGGACACCTGTAGTACTCCGGACTGCAGAGAGAGGGGGGGGGGGGGGGGGGGGGAGGGGGGCAGTGTGTAGCTGTGTGGTATCAATAGTTCATATCGACCACAAAACTGAATATCTGTGAACTCTAAGTGCTCTGTCGAGCCTCCATCTTAACTTTAGTCAGGTCTTTGTTATACTTCATTCTGTATGGACAAAATGGCAAGTGTAAATATATACGAGCTATGACATATATGGGAATTATGTTTTCTGTAGCCCGATTACCGTTTCCATTCCCATAAACTTATTTTATGATTTTTAGTACTAAAAGGTCAATGTAAAACTTTATGTTGTAATTTGAGAGAAGTGAACTAATATGTAATTCCATGATCTCTCCCTGTATGCACCAGCATGTTTTAGACTGTAATCCATAAATTTGTTTCTAATATTGGATGACATAACCAGTAATTGTTAATATGTAAGGAGTGGTGAACCAGCTATCTGCACCTCAGTTTGCCAACAGTTTATGTGAGCCAGTTTTGTTACAATTTTGTAGCCATATCACATAGAAAACAAACACATAATTCTGAAAGAGAACATTGTGCCAATCTGAATGTCTCAGAATTTCTCTTGGCACTATCAAATCATTAGCTACACTTCAAGATCTCAGAAAGCTTCAGCAAATTTTGGTGGAACAGGTAGTTGCAAATTCTTTTACAGCCACTGCGGCATCGAAGATTCAGTACTTGCTCTCAATTGTTACACCCTGTTACATTTCAGTCTGTTGTTGGAATTACTGATTTTTGACGTTACATGGATGTTCCTTGATTTTTAATAACTTTTCTTAGCAAATTTTATTAGCATTTGTAGTGTGCAACTGCTGCAGGCTAATTTCTTGTACTTACCAACAGATACATTTTCCTTTACCTTTCACAAGAAACTTTAATCTCTCTAGTGATTCATGGTTTTTCACACAGCTATTTAGTGTTCTTTTTGATTAGCTTATGCAGAAAGCTATTTTCAAATAATGATACGAATTTATCATTGATCAGATTAAATTTTATATTAGTTTTGGTTCATTATAAATTTCATCCCTGGTCATCTGTCACAACTTAGTCTTAAAAAATATTTATCCTAGACTCATTAATCACTGTAAATGATTTCCATTGAGGAGTAACCATACTGTGAGGCACTATCTTACTGATGTGGTGTCTTTTCTTTTGGGCATGTCTGGAAAGAGCAGATAGCTCATACATAATTCAGGTGAGGATGACTAATTAATAACTTCAGTGCAGACACACACCATTCTCAAACTCTTACAGTAATTAACCAAATGCTGTGAGTAATGAGGATAATTGGAAAGGGGCACTAAATTAGTAATGTGCTTGTAAGTTCAGAATCCAGTCCTGACAGAAAGAATGCAAGGGTAGCCCTTCCAGTTGCGATGACCACTGTGCCTGGAAGGCACTGTGGTCAGTGCATCTGCCTAGTTAGCAAGAGATCCAGGTTCACACCCTGGTCGAGCACAAATTTTCAGTGTTCCCTATTTAAATCAATGACCCCCTTACTTTGCACATTCTTAACCATTTAGTGGTGTTCATCTGTTATTCTGACTGCATTCAATTCTAATGTAAAACGGTACATCTTTGACACCAGTAACCACAGGGATCTTGCTTTGCATGATGGTGTCCCCCTCCCCTCAGCCCTCCTCCATGCTTTTTCTGGAAGAAGCTCAGCAAACTCTTTCCCTCTCCTATTCAGGTGTAGGCTGTGTCTAGTATATCCCCACTCCAAATTGTAACAACAGGCACTGTACTCATGATATTTCATTTCAGTCAGCAACAGCCTGCTCAACTCAGAGTTCACGTAGCTCACAGCAATGTTGACCTAGGGCTAGTTGTGGTGCTGTAGGACCTGCACAATGTCGAATGGGTAGAGCATGTAACTAATGAGGAAGTACTGAAGAGAATGCGGGAGAAAGGAAATTTATGGCACAACCTGACTAAAAGAGGGATGGTTTATAGGACACATTACGAAATATCAAGAAATTGATAATTTAGTATTGGTAAGTGTGATGTGTAAAAACTGTAGAGGGAGACTAGGAGATCAATACAGTAAGAAAGTTCAAATTGCTTTAGGTTGCAGTAGTTATTCAGAGATGAAAATGCTTGCCCAGGTTGACTAGCTTCAAGAGCTGCATCAAACAAGTCTTTGTACTGAAGAATAAAACAGAAACAACTACATCGACAATTTATTTGGCAGAGATTGGGCTAAATGTAATACTTGGGCTTTTCAGATGTCTTCTTAGCACCATCATTTATTTTCTCTTGGGAAAGCAGCTGTTTCAGACTGATAAAAGCTCTTCTATAAATACATTAAATTTAGAATTTACATCTTTCACATTTTACTTATCCTCCCAGTCAGCTTCTTGTTAGGCTGCCTTGAAACTGTCTGTTGTTGTTCATTAAGTACTCTGTTTCCCATGATATCACTTCACTGTAATCAGATAATTGTGGATCATGATCAGAAAGATAGTACACTATAGGGTAAATGTTTGTATCACTGATTAAGGGTTCATCTAAAAAAATGTTGTCTATTACTGTATCACTTTCTTGTATAAGTGTGATGGGAAAATTAACAATAAGCACATGCTGTAAGCGTTAAAAATTTCCAAATAATTTGTTTTATCTGAATGTTTTGGAAAATAAATATTTAAATATTCACATATTATAATTTTCTTCTTTTTGTCTGTCAGATGGCATAATAACAATCCAAATTTTTGTAAGAATGTGCTAAAGCTTGCCACTGGTAATCTACATGTTATAATAGTTACAAATAATTTTTCTGGTGGCACCAATTCATAAGCGAGGCTTTTAATTGTTGATCTGGGAAAAAAATATTGGCATCAATAGATTTGAATTTGATTTTATTTGTTATATACATTTCTTCTTTCTCCATGTTTTCCCCTACAGAAATGGACTGCTAATTTATACTTCTCTATATTTAACATAAGGATTTCTATATTCACATGTTGCTTAGACAGACATAATTCATAAACTTTCTTTTGAAATTGTAGGTCTTGTAAACAGAGAACAATTTCAACTTGGCCAAGTGATGAGTGTGATTACACTGCTCATCAAAACATAAGCTTTTATCGTAATTTTTTACTGTAGTTTTGCTCTTCCTTTGCTTGTTTCACATTTTAATACCTTTTGCAGTAGATTTTGTGATTATTATGTAGGACATATACCTGTATATAGAATTTTTGGTAGTTATTCCTTACACCTGACTTTTGTTTACTGTCTGACCACAATGCTCGTTATGAACTGTTGCATGTACATGCATATTTTAAGCATCACTTTTTCTGTGAATAGGTGCACTATTGTCCTTTTTCTTGTCACAGGAGGGAACATTTGGGTTCTGTATCATGTTTAGGTAAAATCTCATGTTCTGAATGCCTGTTAGCTGTGACTTTATCTTATGTTTCGTTTACAGGCTACACCACAGCATATTTCATCCTGTGCATTAGGATGATTGTGTAAAACACCTAACCAGACCCTTTTGATGTCATCAGGATAGTGAGGAAATGGACCTCCAATTTCCCTTAGCACTGATTTCTCCATACCACATCTAAAGATAGTGCAAACAGTTGTTTTAGTTAAGGAATGGTTTCAGTTGATGAGACAACCATAACAAATGTAATTTTTTATAAGATACCACTTATTCTGAAGTGTAATGGCATCTTAAAATGATACATCGAACAAAGCTGCTCCCCAGTTACCATTGTGTCTGGTACTAACACAGAAAGACCTGAATCTTAGTCCTGCCACATAGGTCTTTTACATTCCTCATGACTCACAAAGATAGGAGCACTTTACATTAGTTATCCTGACCCAATAGCCCTCAGCAATTTTGTGTACTATCAGGAAGATGTGAACATGTTGGAAACTTAATTGAGACAAGAGGCAAGGGATGGTTTTACAGTTGCTACTGGGATGAAACACTGCCAATGATAATGTCATCAGCATAATAAAGCATGAAATAGCATATGTTAACTTCTCTGTAGCTTTTATCATGATTAACTTCACAACTTCTTTTCAACTACACCATTGTTTTCATTGAATACTCTCACAGGATACTGTCAAGTGTTTGATCCTGACATATTCTTCTCAGAACCTGAAGTGCTCTTACTTACTAGCTCGGTTCAGTGAGCAGTAACTACTATGATTGATAGAACTTTTCCTAGTAGTAGAAATGGTGCACTACAAAGGTCTTTCGTGCAACTAGTCACAGGTCCTGCTCTCCAACTTGTAACTGAACTGATCAATGGTCTTATTTTTGTTATATTTTGTACTTGTTAATATGGAAAATTAGACTATTTAATATATACATATATTTCTGACTGTGCATGAAACTGATTTTTAAATAAACTGATAGTAATGTGTTATTTTACTTATCCTCAAATTTATAAATTTATGTTCAAAAGACAGATTTATCATAAATAACATGATTTAATTATTTTTTGAATAATGTTAAATATTTTTTATGTTTTTTCAGTGTTTCCCAAAACTGTAATTACATTTGAAGTTATTGACACTGGTATCATAAATTACAAGCTTTCAATACATAACAATGGAAAAGATTGTCAATGTTTGTGTCTTTTGTTGAGTTAAAAATTTACTTTGATATGTATTAGTTTTGTTCTCAAGTTGTTTATGGTGTGTGTGAAGAAGAAGTCAGGTGTAACCTGGCATATTCTAAAGACACAGTGTTCACTGTTGTTGTAGTATGGGTAGCAGTACAGGAGTAAATTTCAGTCAAGATGGAATAAGTTAGTAGCAACTTTTGTTATTAATGTTACTATGCTCATATGCAGCACCTGAACATTTATTTCTGACTTTGCACAAATAGTTTATCATCTGGACAACAGAGACAAAGAGCTGCAGAAAAGTACAATCAACTACAATAAGAAATTTAAGTAAAACTAATTTACTGCAATAATTTTTGCATAACTGATGCCTGAATTTTAATTTCTTCAATCCCTTCTTCAGTGCTGTTTAACACTGTAGACCAATGGTCTCAAAAAATGGCCCATGGGCTACATCCATCCTGTGGAAATGTTTAATCTAACCCATGCTAGAGCAAAAGTTTTTTAAAACAGTGTGTGGAATTTCCTGCTCATTTAACTCTAAGAGAGGACACTAGGAGCATTGCCTTCACTTGTTTTTAATTAACAGAGATTTAACCAGAATGTGAAATCAGTGGTGTTATAAAATCCTTGAAAACACACTGCGCTGTCCATAAATATGCACTTTCTGTAAAGTAAGTCAATATGTTTAGTATGATGAAGCCTCTAGTGTCTGTTGTCAGTTTCATTCAGTGTCATGCACTAGACCGTTGTCAGTTCATGTCTTTCCTAAAAGACATTGTACTGTCACCTGGAGAAATTCTTTCTAAAGTGTGTCCCATGAACAAAGTATAGGGATGGTAGAGAAAAAAACTGCATGTGAATCTAAAGACACTGGTTATCAACCATTGTAAATAAACTTGGGAGTCTGCAATGAATGTGATGCAGTAAAAAACTATGAGACATCTGATATGTCCATACTTACGGGATGCACCAAGTCAGTGGCACTGCAACAAACATATGCATTCCCTGGACCTGTGTTGTGAAGGAATTAGTCATTTAATATAAATTGGCTGAACTATTGAGTTACAGTCAACACTATGCAAGTGGCGATAGAGGATAATATGCATATACCAACAGTGACTACAAAATAAATGTTTTTTATGAATAGCTAAAGCTATCGTATTCTCATTTTGTTCGGTGCTGCATGGCAAGTTTTGAAGCAAAGACAGCACCCTTGTAACTGGATAAACTAGCCCAACGTTCAAAGAACCTTAAAAACAATATTAACACACTAACAAATATAAATGGCAAACATTTCTATGTAGAGTGAATACTTGCACTAATTTACATCAGCTCTTTCCAGCATGTAGGCAGTAATAGCATGAAAGTTTATTTATGTGGCTTTGGAATTTTCATGTTCATGATTCTGGATGAGCTGGTGGAGGATTACATCATACTGCTGTGGTGGGGCCTCTGATGCTCATCCAAATCCAAAGCTTGTGCTAGTCTGAATGTGAGAAGCCACATCAGTCTGCACTGCTTGCTACAAACTGTGTGCACCATATGCAGGCACATAGCTGATCAGTGGTTGGGGTGGATTGCCACATGCACATTGTTGATGCCATATGAAGATCACACAGTGAGACCACCAACTAATAACTTCTTACTGCAAAACAATTTTATCAACTGCTTACTGCTAAAAGTACATATTCTTTAATTTTTTGAGTTCATGAAAAAAAATATCAACTGCCAGCATAGTAAAATCATGGTCAACAACAAGAAGAGTTTACTATGTATATGTTTAATTATACAATATGTTGTTTAAATTTTCTGGGGTGCCAATTCAACATTAACAATGTGTGGTTGAGGACTGAAGTAATTACTTATAAATGAATAATGAAAGAATTTTTACTCGTGTTGATGAGTACTCATAAATGCAATGTTTAATCAAATACATTTAAATAACTGTGACCTAAAATAGTCTCAAAAGATAAATGCAAGTAGTTCGAAGACTTCTGCACAGGTCCTAAGCTAGGATTTTCCTTGGGTTATTGCTAAATGGAGAAGAAAAGTACTCATGCCTCAGTGTTTTAACAATTGCATTCGTCACCTTAGGTTAATTACTAGCAAGGAGTGCATGAAATAATCATTATTAACAACAATAAGTTGTAGTGACCCAAAAACAGACATTAGTATAAACAGGAACTTTATTGAAAGAAACAGAGAATCTAATAAAATAAAAAGTTAACTTTGTGGAATGCTAGAAGCAAGACTAAATCAATGGAAACTTGAGATATGAATATCAGCAGTGCAGGAAAAATGGGTTGCTACTTACAGTAAAGAAGACATGTTAAAAAAAAGTTCCAAATAGGCACAATTAAAAGACACTTACAAAAAACTTTTGGCCGCAGCCTTCATCAACAAAAGAGAAACTCCATTCATTAACACAAGCAAGAACACCTCACGCATACACGGCTGCCATGTGAGGCATCTCAGCTGCCCCAGGCTGCCAGAGCTGGTGGTCATGTGTATGTAAGGTGTGCTTGCTTGTGTTTATGAATGGTGTTTCTCTTTTGCTGATAAAGTCTGTGGCCAAAAGCGTTGTGTAAGTGTCTTGTAATTGTGCCTGTCTAAAATTTAATTTGTCTTCTTCATGGTAAGTAGCAATCTACCTTTTCCTACATTACAGAAACATGATCAATTACACAAGCATGCTGATAACTTCTCAATTGGCATTGCATCATCACACGGAAAAATTATCAAAAGTGTCTCATGAACAAAGTGTAAAAATAAAATAGAAAGAAAAGCTGTGTGTTAATCTAAAACTACTGATTACCCACAGTTGTAAGTAAATGTAAAACTGCAGAAAGTGAGAGAACACTGAAATTCAGTTTATGTTGTTGTGTGTTGTAATAGTCCAAAGAAGCCATATTCTAGAAAGTTCTTGATAGTGAATTGTCTCTGATGTAAAAGAAGAACACTCTTACTTTTGTTCCAGAAGCAAAAAGCTACATACATATTTTCTTGTAGAGATCAAAGTATGTTAGTGTCTTTTCACACTATATGTATTACGTGTAATTGCATGTCCCTTAATTTCATCTCCCTCCATGTGAAACAAATAAGAAAATAATAATATAAGAGTCTGGCAGGGACACTGTTTTGGCCATCTGTTTTTCATTTGTCATAATGATGCACAGGCAACAATTGAGTTAAACTTGGAAACAATAATTATTTCCAGGCTTCACCTGACACAATAAGCATAGGAAATAACTTGTTTTTTTTGTACTATTTCAAAGTCATCACATTAAAGTCAGACTGATTACAATCTAAATTTAAGTGAGAATAAATTCTAAAGCTTGTATCACTAATAATATCATGGCTCAATAACAGTGAGACAACAGCTTTCATTAAAAACATGAAATTCATTTCTACTGAAATTCTATAAAAGCATTTCACTGGTAAAAAAGGTCAGAAACTGATATTATCATTATGATCATTGCCACAATATAGCCACATAAGTGATTGTATCATCGCTCTCTGTAGTGTTGTTTTGTACTGGATAATATTGATATAACTTTTTAACAAGCTACACATATGGTATGTGCTGGGAGCAAACTTCCACAAAGAACTAATTTAATCTGTTTCTGCCTATGCAGCACATTTAATTCCTACCAGCACATACAACTATCTTAAATCAATGAGGAACATTATTGAAACAGCTGCAGGAGTGACAGATGAAATAAGGTAGAATCTTTGTCAAGTGACCTCTCATACAACACAAATGTAAGGTGGTTAATCTGTAGTAAACTTTTTCCAAACTTCTTATCTTTAAGAACAAAGGTTTCAACTTTGGAAGACCTTACAGACAAAGAAAGGCTATGGAAACTAGCTTCCTCATCTGACATTGCTGTCTTCATTTCAGTGAAATGAATTACAAATTTCAAGGAGAGCACAACTTTTTTTACACACAGCTTAAATTTTTTAGACAGGAACTGATGCTTTTATAACACAAGAGCAAACGGAAAACTTTCCTACACTTCCCAAACTGACATATACTGAATGGAGAACATGATTCAAGTTTTCCACTTCTGTTTGCAGTGGAATTTCTTGATGACCTGAAGAAAGGATTCTCTTATAGGCTGTCAGATTTAAATGCTCATTATAAGGGGAATCAAATTTTCTAGAACTGCTTTTCACACAAAGTGAAAGATGTTAAGACAGCACTGCAAATGGAATTCATTGATCTGGAAGCTTGTGATACAATGAAGTAAAAGTTTAAAGAAGGAATCCTTGTTCAGTTTTACAAGTTTCTTCCAGAAATAACTCTCTTAGGATCAAAGACTTTGCATAAGGTTTGTTATCTTTATTTGGCACTGACTAAAGTGTGAACAGCCATTTTGTTTACTGAAATTTACGTCTATGCCCAGAAGTAATTTAAGTGTTGAATATTAATTGGATATTTTACTCACATAACAGACTAAGTTAGAGCCACAGTTCGACAAAATTTCAGAATCAAAAGATGATATTCATACTTCTCACTAAGTGTACAGTACTAAAGCATAAAAAAGTGTACCTGAATGTGGAGAAAAATAGAACTATTTTTGAAAATGGTGATAAGACTCTAAAAAACATTACTGGTGTTGAAATGAATGTTAAAAAAATTTGCAGTTGTTGAATGTAATCTTGATGAAACAGTAAAAGTAATTATTCCTAAAAGTAAATTCAGATGCAGTAGTAAGTAAAATTAATGTATCCAACTTATAGGGTAGTATTTCCATGCTTACTAAGAAATTAAAAGGATTTAATTATGACAATTTTCTTAACAATATTGGTACTATGTGGTTTAATATTTCAGTGAAAAATTTTCAGATGAGAGTAATTTGAATCTGATTGAGTTTTTACAATATTGCAAAGTAATTTTTGGCTAAGATGAGTGACAGCACAAAAATTAAATTTCTCAAAATTTTTTGGGAAGGTGAGGCAATGCCATGGGTTGATCAAGATTTTTCAGTGGATATGTCTTAATCAGATTTTAAAAAGGGGTTCTTAAATAAGTTCTGGTCAGAAACAGAGCAGGCTAATACAGAAACTGAATTTCTGAATGGACTAAATTATAGAGAGAGTCGTGGTAGCATGAAACAATTTTGCAAGAATCAGATATAATTATTACACTTGTGGCATGCAGCGCTGTAAATACCGATATTTGTAAAGAGTGTAAGTGTGCTATCTTTGAGATGGAGAGTTTTGGAAGATGTTTTCCGCTAATGGGAGTTAGCCTCATGGACTTGTATCTGTGTAGACGTGAAGTGCTAATAAATTTTCATATGAGAGAATACTAGTTGTTTACCTACAACTATCACCCAATTCCCTCACTGGTGACCCCGTTTTGTGTAATACGCGTTCAAGTTACGGCACGAAGTGTTATTTACGCGCCTACCGCGTCGGTTTTCTTTTCGCGATCACGAGGGCCGGTGTTTTAGCTTCAGACAATGGCCTTTCAGCACTCACCGCCGCCCGGATCTCAGCAACATCTCTCCAGCATCCCTGCCGTCGTAGTGGATATGCCGCGAGATCCTTCGGAATCTTTCAGCCCGAACATGCAGTGGAATTCATCGAGTGCAGCCAGTTTCTGCCAACCGCCAACGGTCGCGGACTCTGGCTTTGTTAGCCTAGACTTTTCCACGTGTTCTCCACAGAGTGTTGTTCGGAACATTCCTACTCCTGTATCGAACGCACAATTCAATACAGTTCGTGGTGTGGAGCGGAATCTTGCCACTTTGGAAAATCCAGCAGTAAATTCAATCCCGAGCCAGTTCCCGCCACGTGTGTATCCTTCCGCGCCGGTTAGTCAACATGTGCTCAATGCTCGCCAAACAGACAATATCACATCGAGTGTGCATCCTTGTGGACATGTGTGGGATCCTTGTGTTGCTCATAATCAAGTCAACAATTCTGTGCTGGACAGTAATTACCCGGACATTTACAACCACCCCCACCATTCACGGCCGAATGAATACAGAGTGCATAACGGACATTCACCGGCGTACGTAAGTACTAGCGGCTTCTCTCCGAGCTATCTAGTCAATGAGAATGCACATTGTGACTACGATTCTCACACTGTTCGTGCGTCCGTCGCTTCTCAGCCGCCCCCCCGGCATCAAGTGAACTTTGCGATACCCGCATTACAGGACGCCAATAGTTCGGACACTCTATCCTCTTCGTGCTCTACTCCCATCCGAAGAAATAGGTGCACCTCCACAGTGACTGCTGTGCCGAATCTTCCGAAACTACCAGACTTCAAACCCGCTCACCCGGAATTTTGGTTCAACCTGGTTGAGCAAACATTCAATGTCTGTGCTTTGGATGACGACGCGCGCTTCGTGTGCCTCATAAACCACCTTCACGACCGCGTCGATTTAATTTACGATCTGGTCAAAGCACCGCCCCTAGCAGGGAAGTATGCTATGGCGAAACAGACGATACTGGAGCGCGTCTCAAAAACCAGGAGAGAAAACGTGCGACAGCTAATTTACGAAGAGCGTCTCGGCGACAGGTCTCCGTCCCAGCTGTGGCAGTGCAACCGTCTTCTCGTCGACGAGCAAGTTATGCCTGATGACACACTCGCAGAAATCTGGACAGAAAAGCTGCCTCTGCCTGTCCAGACTGCAATCTCTGCGTATGAGGATAGGCCAGTAAATGAACGTTTACGTGCCGCCGATAGAGCTTACTCCGCCAGGCAGCGTGAGCTCCACGCACTGCATTCTGGACGTGACCGCACTAAGAAGCTGTCCAACACCACGCCCTTGTCTGGTGCTGCTAATAACAAGTTTGTTAAACTAGCCGCCCTACCTGCACCTCCAGCTCCGCCCAACGACAGCGCACCGGCCTCGGTGGAAGATTCTGGGTCGCATACTCCGCCACCTAGTTACTACCCACAGGAGCACAGGCCCGCTCAATCTTACTGTTTCTTCCACGCGAGATTCGGGGAGCAAGCATGCAAATGCCAGTCGCCGTGCTCTTACCCAAACTCCAACCGCAGGTAGGCAGCGGTGCCACCTCCTGCGACATAAACAACGTGCACCATCCAACGTTGCATTCCGTTTTGGACAACAACAGTAAGTGTGGTCGAGTCTATGTCCGAGATTTACAATCGGGTGTACGGTTTCTGGTAGACACTGGCGCAGATGTCTCTTTGCTACCGGCTCGCCTAGCGACCAATAAAGTGCAACCGCACAAAACAGTACTTCGTGCAGTGAACTTGTCTACCTTACAGTGTTCGGGTTCTACACTGTATACAGTGAAACTTTCGCCCGAGTGCAAGCTGAAGTGGACGTTTTTAGAGTCAACAGTTGAAGAACCTATTCTCGGAATTGATTTCCTCAGGCACTATCAGTTGTCACTAGATTTTGTGAAAAATACTGTGTTTTACCCCCCACTGAACAAACATATTCCTTTCGCTCCAGCGAGTGACAGTTCGGCTAACACCAAACATGTGCGCTGGGCTAAGAAGTGCCCAAACCTATCTTGGACAAACGAGTGGCTAGCGGAGCGCGCCGAGTCTTCGAACTTGCGGATGGAACGTAGGGAAATGCTGTTGCATCCCCGCGACATACATCACGAGTTGACCTCCACACAACAACGCCTCGCGTCACTACAAGCGGACGACTCGTCGGCTGCAGACAAGGTTAGTCCATGCCAATCTGGTGTTCCCGTGCCCGCACACATTAATGACAATGTTGTGAACTCTGCAAACTGTGTCAGCATTCCCCTTTGTAATGACAGTGTATGCCTGTGTGCTCATGTTCCATGCGTTTCGAATGAACAATTAATCTCTCAAGCCCGTGGCAATGAAATACAGCCGTCTGCTGTTAGGCCACACCCACTCGGTCCTACAGCGCGCGTAGCGGCACGGCCCGCTACCAAAAACCAGTGTACCAACCTCGCCCAGGTTAACATGCGTGCGTTCGCTACGCAGCCTTCGAGCGATTGGCACGCCTCAGCGCCACAGCTTTGCTTGCCTGCCACCGCCTGCTCCGTTTCACAGACATCTGACTGTTTTGCCGCGCCACGTATTGCAGTAGTCACTAATGGCACAGTTCACCGGTTACGTCTAACCGCTGGGCCGCCCATATCGCAACGCCCACGCCGCCTCAAGCCGGAATTTATGAAAATTGCAAAAGAAAAATTAGATGATTTATTACAAAAGGGAATAATTGAACCTTCTTCCGGTTGCTGGGCTAGTCCTATCTTGTTTGATCAAAAGAAAGACGGTACTTGGCGTATGGTCGGAGACTATAGGCGTTTAAATGCCCGCACCACCATTGATAAATACCCGGTCCCACACATTGCGGACTTCAACCATGCGCTCGCAGGTGCAGAGTACTTCTCTGTTTTGGACTGCAAGCACGCATTTCATCAGATCCCCATGGCTCCGGAGGATATTGAAAAGACTGCCATAACCACTCCCTTCGGGTTGTTTCAATACAAATTTATGCCGTTTGGGTTGAAAAACGCCCCCCAAACGTGGCAGCGTTTCATCAATCAAACCTTATCCAATTTAGACTTTTGTTTCGTATACATGGACGACATATTGGTTTTTGCTCATACTTTGGAACAGAGTAAGGAGCGTGTTCAAGTCGTGACAGACACGTTAGCAGCTGCTGGTATAGAACTGAACAATAAAAAGACTCAATTGCACCAGTCATCCGTCACATTCCTAAGTTATGTTGTGTCGTCGGACGGTCTGACACCACCGCAGGACAAGATCAAGCCTATTCTTGAGATGCCACGCCCCCAGACCTATAGGGAATTACGCAGGTTCATCGGAACAGTTAATTATTACTGTAAACATTTGCCAGCTGCTTCTGCGGTGCAGGCACCTCTCACAGATGCACTCGCAGGCTCACAAACTTCCGGCACCCGCCAGGTCCCATGGACACCAGACATGGACAAGGCATTTAACGAACTCAAACAGCTGTTGGCCTCCGCTGTCACTATTGCTCACCCACATGCGGAGGCGACAATGTTTATCACAACTGACGCTAGTGACAGTGCTGTCGGCGCAGTACTGAGTCAGACATACAATGATGTTACGACACCCCTGCAGTTTTTCTCAAAAAAGTTAAACACTGCACAGAAGAAATACTCAGCATTCGACAGAGAATTACTTGCAGTGTACGAGGCCATAAAACACTTCAGAACTGATGTTGAGGGACAAGATTTCTATGTGCTCACTGATCACAAGCCGTTGGTTCCTGCGATAAAAAATCCTTCGTCTGATCCGCCCCCACGATGCTTTCGTCACATCGACTACATCTTGCAATTTACAAATGACATTCGCTACATCCGAGGAGCGGACAATGTGGTTGCTGATTTTCTCTTGCGTGTAGGTGCTGTCACAACCTTAATTGACTTAACAGACCTACCTCGGTTGTAATCGGCAGACCCTGATACCATGCAGTTGATTTCGGACCACAGCTCCTCTCTCAAACCGGTACGCTCTACTTTCCCCGGCATACCTGAATTAGTGTGGTGTGATGAATCGACTGGTACGTTGCTGCCGTTCATTCCTAAGCCCCTTCAGCGCCAGGTCTTTGACAAATTACACACATTAGCACACCCCGGTGTCAAAGCTTCCACCCGTCTGGTATCTGAATGGTTTGTTTGGAGAGACATGCGCCGCAACTGTCAGTCTTGGGCCCGGACATGCTTGTTGTGTCAACAGAACAAAGTTTCCAGGCACACTTCCCCATACCTTGGCTGTTTTGCCCAACCGCCAGGCCGGTTTCATCATGTTCATGTGGACCTCTTAGGACCTTTGCCCCCCTCCGAGGGTTTCCGTTACTTGTTTACAGCCATTGACAGGATGAATCGGTGGGCTGAGGCCGTGCCTATTCCAAACATTACCTCTGAGACAATAAGCCGAGCATTCTTAGATTCGTGGATCTCTAGATTTGGCTCACCTGTTTACCTCACTACTGACCAGGGACGGCAATTTGAGTCTTCAGTTTTCTCCGATCTATGTAAAATGTGTGGTATTGTCAAAATTCATACTTCTGCATACCACCCCCAAAGCAATGGGCTTGTCGAGCGATGGCATCGTACCTTAAAGTCTGCCTTGCGTTGTCATGACTCACTATGGACAGAAGCACTGCCCTTGGTGCTTCTTGGCCTTCGTGCGACTTTCAAGGAAGATCTCAAGGGTTCCGTAGCCGAGTTTGTGTATGGCCAACCGGTGGTTTTGCCTGGAGAATTAGTCGCTCCCACCCCACTTCCTCGGCCCTCCGAACTCCCTTCACTTCTCGAGCGAGTGCGCTTGCACTGCAGCAAACTTCAGCCGCCACTTCCGGCTAGTCATACACCTCTGCGCGTGTACATACCGCGCACTCTAGACTCTTGTGGGTATGTGTTTCTCAGAGATGACTCAATCAAAGCCCCACTTCAGTCACCCTACACAGGTCCTTACAAGGTTGTCAAACGCTCCGGGAATAACATGGACCTCCTCATAAAAGACTCTGTAACCACGGTCTCACTCAACCGAGTGAAACCAGCTTTCATTGAGCCTCAGGTGGACCCCCCTGATTCGGCCCCTATCTCTTCCAGTCCTACTTCAAGTGGCCACTCATCTTCTCATACCATACAATCGGGTACTGATTCTCCACAGCGGGCTTCTTTGCCGAGCACTGCTTCTTCTCCGCTCTCATCTAATTCGAGTGGCCAAACTTTTCGAGGCTTCACTCCTCCCAGCCCTCGCAGTCGAGCTGCCAACCACTTGGATTCTACCATTGTGTCACCATCTTCGTGTGACAGCTCTTGGTCACGCCGTTCAATCCATGTTGGCTCCTTGTTGCCTTCGGCCACACTCCCTCGGCCGTCAGTCGATCACCCGAGGTTGTCGCCTGCGCAGTCCAGTGCACCTGCCACACCCCTCTCCGCAAACGCTTCTCCCTGCCATGGCTTCCCCACACCTCCCTGCCGCCCCCCCCCTGGCTCGTACAGGTGCCACCCAAGAATTCACAACACATGTACATCCTGATGACATACATAAATTATCTGTTGTTGTTGATGGTGATAAGGCGTGTGTGTTACTCTCGTGTGACAAAATTGAGGGAGGAAGTGCAGAAACTCGTGTGGTGCGTCGCTTTAAATTAAGCACAAGTGCTGCGTGTGGCAATTTGCGTGCCTTTGTTAGGCCTTCTGGCAAGGTGATTCTCCACCTGCCTGCAGACGAAGTGCTACACCTCCACTCCAGGAGTCGTCTTCGGCCGCCGGCTTCGCTTGCTGATTTTGCCGTCGACGTACTGGGTTTCACCCCCCGGTCTCCTACCAGTCGACCGCTTCCGCCTGACGCTGAAGAACTGTATGTTACCTTCCTAACTTCTCACTCCCCCTCCCCCCATTCACAGGGACGTACTCCATACTGCGCGGGGGGAGGGGGGGGGGGGGGGGCTATGTGGCGTGCAGCGCCGTAAATATCGATATTTGTAAAGAGTGTAAGTGTGCTATCTTTGAGATGGAGAGTTTTGGAAGATGTTTTCCGCTAACGGGAGTTAGCCTCATGGACTTGTATCTGTGTAGACGTGAAGTGCTAATAAATTGTCATATGAGAGAATACTAGTTGTTTACCTACAACTATCACCCAATTCCCTCACACTTAAACAAACTATTTGGTGAGTTAACGCAGATAGATATTTTGAAAAGAAAGTTGCCAGCAGAGATACAGTGGGTGTTAATGAAAGGGCTAGATGCTACTTTGGATCAATTTTGAAAATATGTGAATAAACTAAATAGAATTATGAATGTAATGGGCAACCAATACCACAATAGTCAATCACAAAGGGAAGAGAATCAAAGTTTGGGAAATGATTATCAGGACAGAAAGGAACACAATAATTATGATGTTAATAAGTTTTACCCAAGGATACACAAGAAAATAACTGGGTTGGAAATAGAAACAGAAGTTTTAATGACAGTAACAGAAACTGGTAAGAACACAATGACATGAGGAGACAAGAAGATGTAACCAATCAGGAAGTAAAAACCTTGAGGTCTCTCCATTGTTGGTATGCAAGTTGGGGGTGAATGAACTTAGCAATAGATGAACCAACATTATTAATGTAAAACATGAAGATTCAAATAAAGTGAATAGTAGTATTTTAAAAATGTGCTATCCTATCAATTTAATGTCCATTTAGAAAGAAACTAGTCAACCAATCAAACTGAAAGATGCAGGTTAGAACCAAGAGCACACATACATTAACAAAGAACATGAAGAAGTAATTAACTAGCAGAATTTTCTGCCTGGATAGAAACTAGCCACATATCATAAAATGAGCAGGTAGTTGATTTGCATCATTATTTAGGAACTGAAGAGCCAATAAAGGAATGAGATAAACAAGATGTGGACACTGCGTTAAGTGAAAATGAGTAAATGCAATTGGTTGTATAAACAATGTTGAAAGGATGAGGAGTGAAGATAGCAATGATGTTTATGGTGTGAGGGAGAATAAAGGCTGAGTTGACTCAGTGGTGGATGATGAAGAGGAGAAATATTTAATTTGTTTTAAGAAGGAATTGTAAGCCTTGAGAACTGATAAAGATTGTTGTAATGTGTAGTAAATTTATATTAATATTATTGATTGTGTCAAGATGGCTCTCAACCATGAGTAACATGTGTAAAACAGACAGTTATTTCCATGTTGTGACTGTGATCACTGTGTAATGAGAGATGTAAATAGTAATTAATTTTTTGTTAATAAATATTCTTTTTGTGGTAACAGTTCATAGTTCTCAAGTAAAAAGATTGCTATTTACAGAAGTAGCGATCAGTTATGAACTAAAAAGGAAGATGTTATTTAGAAAAATGTCCTTTGTGAAACTGAACATGACTGACATTAAGACACCTATGTTTAATGAAGAGGACTATAGAAACTGGAAACAGCAACTGAAAATGTATCTGAAAAGAAGAAACACTATGCAGGGGCATCAAGAGAAAAATGACTGCAGATAAGGAGGATACTAGGCAAGAAGAGAATCTGACTGCAATGAACTACACTTAGAGAGCAATTTTGAACAAGCAACTATAATTTGTGAATGACAAGGAAACTGCATTGGAGATAATGAAAAGTTTCAATTAATTGTACTCCCAGGAATTGGCAGTACTGCAAACTGTGGGCAGAAACATATTGGAGAAACTGAGGTTTTAAGACTGCGGTGATGTGGCAAAATTCTTCAGTATTTTTGAAACAGTAGAGAACAAAATAAAGATAGCACTCATGAAAGTGAAGTGAAAGAAAAGCTAAACCTCATGCTGAGAACCTCCCCAGTCACTTTAAGCCATATGGGGGACATGATTGACTTTTTGAAAGAAGAAGATAAGGTAGTCAAATATGTCAAAAGTAAAATTCAAATAATGGATTTAAAAGACAATGATGGAAGTGAAGGTGCAAAATTCAATTTGTATCATATCGAAAATAAAACCAATATGGGCTATTAGGAGCAGTTGTTACAGATGTTGTAAACCAGGATATTTCAAGTGGGACTGCAAGTTATGAACAAGCAGAGATTTATGACATGCTGTGGACAAGATACAGGAGGCTGTCACAGCAATTGGCAGTTTGGGGAAAGCAAGCAGTATAGTTACTTCAACAGAATGGAAAAGCACGAGCAGGTTTATAACAGAGGTACAATCAACAATGGCATGTAACAATGTTGAGTCAGGTAACAATGTATGCATTGACTTGTTATTGTATAGTGGTTGCACATATCATGTTAATAATAATCATTTTTCTGAGTAGATAACAGTAAAGGGCCTGTGAATGTAAAAATTGTGGACAGTAAAGTTTTGCAAGCCACAAAATTAGAAAATACAATTAATTATTTTCCTGTTTATGATGACATGATTTCATCTGAAATGAAAATTGCATTTTATATCAAAGACACAGATATAAATTTGACTGGGCATGCTAAAGTAACAAAAAAACATAAAATTTTATCTGCAGACAATTTCTCAACAGTTTTAGGTAAAGACCATAACATACAAGGTGACAAGTAGAATTTATAAGAAAGAGATAAATGTAAACAGCATGAACAGCAAGGATAGTATGCCAGTAGAAGAGAAATGGCATTGTGCACTTGGACATTTAAAGTTTAACGATTTGAATATGTTGTGTAAGCATCAATGACCAGAGGGATTGACAATAAATTTAAAATCAGTATTTATGAACTATAAAGTTTGTATTGAAAATAAATTGTGCAATTTGCCTGTTGAAAACAATAGAAGTAGAAAAAAAAGGAAACGTTAGAGATTATTCATACTGATTTGCATCCATGAGCAACTTCATTTATGTAAACTTCTGTAGTGCTGACAGCCCAGAAATTTTAAGAAAGCAATGAATAGTAATGAGTCAAAAGTCTGGAATGAAGCAGTGGACAAGGAAACTGAATGCTCAAATAAAAATAAAACTTTGGAAATAATAATTACATCATTACACTTCTGAATGTAAATGTTCTTGATGTACCGTGGGTTTTTACAAGAAAATGACAATATAATTGCAAATTAAAGATTAGTTTTAAGGGGCAGACAGTACCTCAAGATAAGGTAACTTCACTAAATACTGAATTATATTTAAGAATAGTACCATTTAGTGAGTGTATGTTATACGAATGGAAGTCCAGACATTTTTAAAGTAGATTCAGGAAACAATGTAGCAGATTTGTTTCTTTGAGCAAAGATAACTTTGTAAAATTTTGAGAAATATTGAATGTAATTCAACTGTGATATAAATGTAAGGAGTTGTGTTGGAATGTAGTACATTTGTATCAGTAGTATTACCAATGTTGAGAGCATTCTCAACAATGTGTGTATGCAGATGAGCCAAGACTTTGTGACTACTTGTTTAATAGCTTGTTTGTCCATCTTTGGAATGGAGTACTTAACTGATTCTGCACACCAGGGACCTGACAGTATGTTGGTAAGTTTGTGGAGGCATGTGGCGTTAGATGTCTACACACAGGTCATATAATTCATGTAAATAATGGGGCGCCGATTTGTGTATGTGGTGATGGCACCCAATAGTGACCCAGATGGGTTCCATATGATTTACATCAGCCAAATTTGGTTGCTGAGATGTCAACATGAGATGCTCCTCAAATCACTGTAGCATGCTTCTGGCTCTGAGACATGAACAATTATACTATTGAACAATGACATCACATCTGGATAAGACACCAAGCAAGAAGGGATGCAGATGTTTTGCAGGTGTCAGCATGTCTTTGATTACTACCATAGGTCCAATGCAACCACAGGAGAATGTCACCCATAGCATAATACTGCTCCCACCAGACTGCATCCGTGGCACACATTATGTTTTGAGCTGATGTTCACCTCAATGACAGCATATGTGGAGACAACTGCAACCTAGTGTAGAAAAAGGGTGATTACCCAAAGAACTGACACATTTCCATTGATTAATGGTCAAAAATGGTCCCATGCCCTCTGCAATCATATCTAATGTTGATGTTGAGTTACCATGTGAACACGGAGGGTTGGTCTGCTATGGATCTCCATGTTCGACAATGAATGATAAACAGGGTGCTCCAAAACATTTGTGCGTGCACCAGCATTGTGCCCTTTTAGCAGAGATGCCACAAATTGCCATCTATCCTACTTTACAGAGCAGACAAGCCTGCAAACTCCATGTTCTGTGAAGAGTTGTGGATATCCAAAGATATATATCCAAAGATATTAGTAGATAGTGGTAGTTTCACTGTCCTTCTAATGCTTTTTGTAGATGCTCATGACAGTAGGATACAAATATTCTACCAGCTTCAAGATTTTTGAGATACTTTTTCAGAGGCTCTGTGTAATAATAATCTGCCCTTTGTCAACATCACTTATTTCAATGGATTTCCCCATTTGCAGCCCATATCTTCACTAGAGTGAATCCCCCCATATTTATCTGTTCTGATTACATATGTTTCTGTCCGCCTGCTTAGCTAAGTGGTCACATTTTTACCTACCATGCGGTGGACCTGGGTTTGATTCCCAACCATGTTGGAGATTTTCTCTGCTCATGGACTGGGTGTTGTGTTGTGTTGTCCTCATCATCCCATCATCATCACTGACACGCATGTTCCCCAATGTGGTGTCACCTGAAATAAGACTTGGAACCCAGTAGCCCTGGATGGGGCCTCCCGGCCAACAATGCCACACGATCATTTCATTTCATTTCATTTTTACACATGTTTGTTATGAAATCAAATACCCACATCATCATCAGGTGGCATCCATCATCGTGGTGGCCACTGCTCATAATGCTTCAGCTGTTTACTGCTCATGCTTATACAACAGTCAGTCTGCTTTGGTCATTCATTCTCTCTCTCTCTCTCTCTCTCTCTCTCTCTCTCTCTCTCTCTCTCTCTCTCTCTCTCTCTCTCTCTCTCTCCCTCCCTCCCTCCCTCCCTCCCCCCTTCTCTCTCTCTGCCCCCTCTCCCCCTTCCTTCTTCCTCCCACCCCTCTGAAAAAGAAATCATTTGCCAGATGCAGAGAAAATTAAAGCTAATTCAGAGTTTAATTGAAAACTTCTTGCAGTTTATGTGGGTTTTGCATAAAATTCATCAATGGGCAAAGTTTAATTGCAAATTTTCTGAGTAATGTCCTTAAAAAGATTGCTGTTCAGGTATGGAATACAGAATGTCATGAGAGTTTTGAGAACATCAAGGTAGAATTTGTGGTGAGTTCCTTTTCATAAGGAAAATTGCTGGACAGAGATCACCATTGGACAATCGAACATAGAAAGGAAACACTTTATTAATGTTAACAAAAGAAACATGTAAGTGAGTGCTCACACTGGATGTTCATACCAGTCTGAGTCAAAGATATAAAGTTATAAATCAAACTAGTTCTTCTCAATGTTGGTGATTGCCACAGAGCTGCCACCCCCTGCCCCCCTCCGCCAACAGTCCCACCAGCAGTGTGGAGATTAAGTGTGGTAGTGGAACTGAAGTCTACAGTTTGAAATCAATTTAGAAAGAACTTTTTTCCAGACAGTAGTTAGATTTTAGAACTGTATATTGTGTGATTTTCATATCTGGACATTGAACTTTATACCATCTGTGAAGTAATTTGAAAGTTAAGTGTGTCTACGACAGTAAATTTGAAATTGTATTTAATGACTAGAACCTGATATTGACAGTTATTTGATGGTATTGACTAGATTGGCATTTAAAATGTCATTGAATCAGCAACAAGAAGTGCAACAGCCTTCAGGTGTTTGCACAGAAGCAGAGGCCACGGATAGCAATTCTGAGACTGTTGTGGCTAGTGGTAGCAATATAATTAATCCCGCAGGTTCAGAAAACATTCATACAACAGCATATCAGAGTGTTGTTGACACATTAGTTGTTATTATGCAATAGTTGTCTCTATTAGCCGAAGGCAGAGTGGAGGTAAAACGAGACTTATCCGTTATACAAAATGAACTCCAAAATAAATTACTCGAAAATCAAACAGAAATACAAAATCAATGAAGAGCAACCTTTACTGAATTAGATCAGAGATTAAATACCCAGACACAGGAAATAAATTAACAGGCAGAAAGGATCGAACAGAATCTTATTACTCAAATTGAGCAGGTCTGCCAACAATGCTAAGAAAAAAATAGTAAATTAAAAGCAGAACTAACCAAATATGTACCCGTCATAATTGACATGATACTAAAACAAGTAGAACTGTATCCTCAAGTAATACAAGCTCAAGCGGACATACAGTGTTCCGTAGCTATGATACCAGAAATTATAGAATCCCGAGGTAATCTAAAGAAGCAATTTGACAAAGTGAAGGAAAAACAGACGACAGTGGAACATAGAATGAATGTACTTGCATGAAACTTTTCAGAAATGATATTAGAGGGGCAAAATTTTCCTTCGGAAATGATAGAAGAAACTGTGAAAGTAGCTTTACAGTCAATTTCGGAGAGTTCCAAGGAGAATTTTTTCAACAAAGTACTAAATAAAGTTCATGAACAACTTGGCAAAGAATTCTTGTATTGGAAAGGAAATATTGAAAGATCACTAAATCTCTCGCAGGAGGATTTAGAAACAGCGAGAAGTAGGAAACAAAATTCTCAATCTGCACATGACATTCCGTCCACGTCAAGATCCGATGTAGGCAGAACTGGAACATCACAAGTTAGATTCGATATAACATATAGCCACAGGGAAAAGTACGAACAGGATTATTTTTGGAATCATAGTACCATTGAGAAGAAGATGATTAAACAGAGACAATTTCAAATCTTTAACCCTGACAAAAAGAATGTTCATCCTGTAGTCTTTATTCCAAGTTTCAGAGGCCTATTTCCACAATCTTGGAGAGAATAGCAAAAGATTAGTTTTGTATCTGGATATATACAAGGATCAGGAGCATTGTGGGCATCTGAACAAACATCTTCTTGTAAATGTTACAAAGAATTTGAGCAGGCTTTTCTAGCAAAATATTGGTCTGCTGGAATACAAGAAAGACTTAGGCAGGAAGTATTACATCCTGAGCCTTGCTCATTTTCTAGAGGATCTCTAAAGAGATATTTTGAGAAATACATTAATATATCTTAGTATTGGGATGTACCCATTCCTTTGCCGGATATACTTAGGATACTCAAGTCCTAACTACCCACCAGTATAAAGATTCAGCTGCTATATATAATGTCATCTCAGGCGCTCTTTTTAGGAGAATTATTAGGAAGAAGAAGGTACCAATTTTGCTGGTACAGAACTGCAAAATCATCGGAGCTGTTGGAGCATGCTCTCCCAAAGTCAAAATACAAACGCAATTAGAGATGAAAATGGGAAATGTAGCAATAAAATGCACGTTCCTTCTAGTGGGGAAGTTATTAGTGGACTGTATTCTTGGTACTGGGAGTATGCAAGAGTACGATTGTCAGATTGATTTTTTGGAAGGAATAGTTAAATTTAGATTAAATGGAGAAGAGATAGCACTGGATTTAAATAGAAAGGAAACTGTGCATGAGAAATATTGTCACAGTGCCATAATTCAATTAATTGACACTACAAACAGTCATTGGAAAGAGCTTTCAAAGGATTTGATACAACAGGAGGACCTTAACCTAACAACAATGATAAAAGCTAGTGAATCAAATCAGCTTACCAGAGAACAAAGGCAGCAGCTTCATTGTTTGTTAGAGGCATATGAAGCGATTTTTGATGGGAAACCATGAATTGTTAAAGGGTATATTTGTCACCTACAAGTGAAGCCACATCAGACTTACTGTTACACCCACTATCCGATCCCTTGTCATTTAAAACAATCTGTTCAAAGGGAGATATATAGAATGTTAGAATGGAACTTGATTGAGCCATCAACTAGTCCATATTGTTCTCCGCTCTTAGTCATAACAAAATCTGGAGGCAACGTAGATTAGTTCTGGATGCAAGAGAGATTAATAAAATAATATGGAGAAAAGGTTTTATTGAGGCAACACATCCATTCCTTGAAACTGATGAAGAACATAAAGACATGGAATCTTATTTATACCGGACCATATGTTATTGTAAATACACTCCTGGAAATTGAAATAAGAACACTGTGAATTCATTGTCCCAGGAAGGGGAAACTTTATTGACACATTCCTGGGGTCAGATACATCACATGGTCACACTGACAGAACCACAGGCACATAGACACAGGCAACAGAGCATGCACAATGTCGGCACTAGTACAGCGTATATCCACCTTTCGCAGCAATGCAGGCTGCTATTCTCCCATGGAGTCGATCGTAGAGATGCTGGATGTAGTCCTGTGGAACAGCTTGCCATGCCATTTCCACCTGGCGCCTCAGTTGGACCAGCGTTCGTGCTGGACGTGCAGACCGCATGAGACAACGCTTCATCCAGTCCCAAACATGCTCAATGGGGGACAGATCCGGAGATCTTGCTGGCCAGGGTAGTTGACTTACACCTTCAAGAGCACGTTGGGTGGCACAGGATACATGCGGACGTGCATTGTCCTGTTGGAGCAGCAAGTTCCCTTGCCGGTCTAGGAATGGTAGAACGATGGGTTCGATGACGGTTTCGATGTACCGTGCACTATTCAGTGTCCCTCGACGAACACCAGAGGTGTACAGCCAGTGTAGGAGATCCCTCCCCACACCATGATGCCGGGTGTTGGCCCTGTGTGCCTCGGTCGTATGCAGTCCTGATTGTGGCGCTCACCTGCACGGCGCCAAACACGCATACGACCATCATTGGTACCAAGGCAGAAGCGACTCTCATTGCTGAAGACGACACGTCTCCATTCGTCCCTCCATTCACGCCTGTCGCGACACCACTGGAGGCAGGCTGCACGATGTTGGGGCGTGAGCGGAAGACGGCCTAACGGTGTGCGGGACCGTAGCCCAGCTTCATGGAGATGGTTGCGAATGGTCCTCGCCGATACCCCAGGAGCAACAGTGTCCCTAATTTGCTGGGAAGTGGCGGTGCGGTCCCCTACGGCAATGCATAGGATCCTACGGTCTTGGCGTGCATCCGTGCATCGCTGTGGTCCGGTCCCAGGTCGACGGGCACGTGCACCTTCCGCCGACCACTGGCGACAACATCGATGTACTGTGGAGACCTCACGCCCCACGTGTTGAGCAATTCAGCGGTACGTCCACCCGGCCTCCCGCATGCCCACTATACGCCCTCGCTCAAAGTCCGTCAACTGCACATACGGTTCACGTCCACGCAGTCGTGGTATGCTACCACTGTTAAAGACTGCGATGGAGCTCCGTATTCCACGGCAAACTGGCTGACACTGACGGCGGCGGTGCACAAATGCTGCGCAGCTAGCGCCATTCGACGGCCAACACCGCGGTTCCTGGCGTGTCGGCTGTGCCGTGCGTGTGATCATTGCTTGTACAGCCCTCTCGCAGTGTCCGGAGCAAGTATGGTGGGTCTGACACACCGGTGTCAATGTGTTCTTTTTCCATTTCCAGGAGTGTATACCAAATGCTGGATCATACTTGTTGGCATATCCCGAATCAAAAAGAATAAAGGGATTATTCCCCCATAATGATATTAAGAAATTTTGTGAAGGATCATAGATCTGTGATGGAGAAGAATTTAAAGTGGAATTTTTACTATGAGTCGACTGTGTATATAAACATCAAGATGTTTATGTTGTTTAGAGGGTAAGAGACAGTGAAATTACTCCTGTGATAGTTTAGCACAAAATTTTAAGATAGGTAGAAGAATTTGTTAATTACTAGTGTTTGTAAGTGTGGAATACGAGCAGAAGCCATAGTGATATACAATGAAAGTGCATCTACATTCCTCAAGACATTGCACTTATGTGAGAGTTGCGTGTGAAACTTGAACAGTGTGGGATATGTAGCTAAATACGCTGTGCGTATGACGTGCGCTGTTCGCGGGAGAAAACAAATGAACTGTGAAATGGAGCAACAGTCGATAATGTCACTGCTGCAAACAATTGAAGAAACTCTCTGGTTGTGCGAGAGAAAATTGTTATAATTTTTAGATTTTTCATTATGCCTTCTCTACCAGGAGAATTAATTTAAGAATTTTAATTAGCATTTTAAGAATAGCAGTTTGTATGTTTCATATTATGGACATAATTGTTGAAATATATTTCCATAAATGTTCATGAGAGGTGGAAGAAGATTCTGCGAGTGGATGATTTGTTAAATGAACATACGTCATCATTAATGATATTTATTTGCAAGTGGATCTATAAATCAATTAATTATAAGAATAATGAAAATTTTTCAGAGAAGTTTTTCTAAAAATTATTCCCTTTGTGGAGTCAGTGTCATATGCTTATGTTTAAAATTTTTCATCAGGTGTAAACTTAAATTTTATCCATAATTTCGTAATTGAAAGCAAACCTCAGACAGATTCAATGCTCTACCTCCACCTGCACTATAACAAAAAGAAGATTAGAAAAAAAACTGAGAGGAATACATTCGATTTAAATGCCCACAGTCTATTTGACAATGTTTTGGACAATCAGCAGTTGTAATGCAAAACAACTTTGGTATTGAGGACTACAAAAAAAAAAAAAAAAAATCACGATTGTCAGAACTGATGGTTGTTCCAGTCTAGTACAGATGGAAGAATACAAGAATACTCTCGGATTTTGAGTTCAACGATGAAATATGGACTTCGTTGCCTTAATCCACTCTCTTCCAGGGATTTATTCAGTCAGAACCTTTTCTTATTCCACTTTAAACCTGTTCCATGTTCACATCCCGATCCACCTGTTCCTGAGGTCATCTTGTTGTTTCTACGGCACATGACCAGCTTCTGTCCTGTACCATAAGCCTGTCCTCCGTGCCGCCTCCACCAAACACTGTACGTCGCCTACCTGCTGTCTGTACCCAGTGTTCCTGTTCTATCAACTTCACTACAAGATCGCTGGCTACATCATCGAAAGAAAAATTTGAAAATTTTTTTGAGCAATATTGTAAATTTTTTTTGGCTATGAGGAACTTTTCCTTCGATCTAATCTATGGAGCATCTATAAATTTCAAAATTACTGGATTTAGGCTTTCCTATCTTCTTTAATACCTGAGCTGGGGTCTAATTCGTCTGGGTTTTCCAGGGTTTCCCTGTGATGGCCAGTTCCCAAATGGGTAGACCTTTTTCGTAATTACACCAATCTACATCTTCTCTGGTTATGTACTCGGGATGCGGGTATACCCCGGTACATGTAAAAGCTACAGCTTAGGTATTCTCATAACTTACTGTATTAACATGATACCCATACTCTCTATAATAAAATTCTATTAATTCAAAATATTCCTCTTTTCAATAAACAACCCAACAAATTTTTCCTGTAATCTTGCAAAGTGTATTATCATTAACTTTGCTCAATGCGAGGGGCAATTGTAATATTTCTTTATATTTGATGAATTATTCTGATACAATTCTACCCTTGAATGACGTTTACAAATTTTCTATCTTCATACTCACAGATTCCATGCACAAAGTAGTTTCATACCATAGCTATGCCATGAGCGCATAATTATTCTTTGTAGTACTCTCTCTGGTGGTCGTTAGAAGAAAAAAGCTTCCAAGATTGTCTTCGTGCTGATTAGCCTGAGCTTTGTTTTGAAGAACTGTAATCTGATTGTTGAGATTTATGACAGAAGATAACTGATACGAACTGTACAATTAAAAGGGAAATATATATATTGCTCCTTCATACAAAGGTGTGTATTTGACATTTGAGAATTAATGATATTCATCGATATATTGCACAGTTGTTAACCAGAAGGGAATGTCCAAAAGACTGGATACGAACCTGCATTTAATAATCCAAGAGCTCCATTACTTCTTCAGAAGGTTAAACTTCATCAAAGCCAAATATTCGCTTGATCTGAGGTTCCCCAACTGATTATACAACGCTCCCAAAAATTACGAGACATTTTATTTTTACAGATTAGCAGACTGCCGCAAAGCACGAGCCTCCAGAGAAGAAGAAGCATTGCCTGATTTCATTCTAACAAGTAAAATTTCTGAATCATTTTGAGTGAATGAGCTATGACTGTGTTTCCTATCATGAATGATTGATTGCTCGAACGAATTGAGAACTACATAGATAGGAGGAAAAATTAGAGGCTCCACAGCACAATGTCAGGTATCTCCCCAGATGTGACTCGGGATCAGAGGTGGTGCCACAATTGAGGTGGGGTATGATTCTGTAGCTGTTAATCATATATGATACAGTGAATTGCTTCTACATGAGGACATGACAGGATCTTG
This sequence comes from Schistocerca gregaria, assembly GCF_023897955.1. Taxonomy (NCBI): domain Eukaryota; kingdom Metazoa; phylum Arthropoda; class Insecta; order Orthoptera; family Acrididae; genus Schistocerca; species Schistocerca gregaria. The sequence continues at coordinate 405,683,798 of NC_064924.1, read as the reverse complement.
GTAATGTGGGACCAAGCCCTAGCACATTTATTTTGGGACAGTGGATCCAGCAGGTCTGGTTCATTGTGTAAGTGGTTAAAAAAGGATGTGAAGCATGCACCATCACCCAGACTTCTGTGTATGTCCAACAGTTTATCAACCAAGGTGAAAGACATTTTGGGATTCTCCCTCTGCAAGCAAGGTAGTTCAGGAAAATGTCTGATGGGCATCTGTTGTGGCATCACAGGAAGAGGCTAGTGTCACTGTTGTGATGGCAGAAGTGGCATGGGCCAATGAAGTGGTACGTCATCCAAGGTTTGCATGCAATGAGTAGCAATACACTGTCCACCAACTGCAGCACACAGCACAGATGAGCATTCAGTTTTCATGGATGATGCAACTGTGGTTGTGAAAGGGTGAACCGAAATGTTGTCAGTATTAGGATAGCACAAAAGAATATGCCCACTTGTAGAGGAAGGAGAGAGCAAGTCCTCATTAAGTATGTATGTTGGCCATGGTGGTACTGAGAAAGACAAAGACATCTCGGTGTTTGAGTTGGCATGGGATGAAATCAGTATACTGTGGCACATTGTGGAAGTGGTCATGTTGCTCTGCATGTGGTTCCTGCCAGAGTGTCTGGAACCCAAAGAGGTTTGACTTCACATTTGGGTAAAGGTGGGAACTGCTAGGCACACATGAGTGCGGAATTAGTATAGGTTGAATGGTGATAGGGTCACTATCAAAAACCACTATATCTGCACCCATGGTTAAATTCAAGTCACAAAACTGTATCTAGTCCTTTGTGTAAGCCTAGGCATGAAAGTTTAAATATATCATATGAAAACATGACCAAATGGAGAACACTAGGGATCACCAATGTGGCAAGTTCCTTTTACCATGAAGAATAAGTCAGAGAGGAGATCACCAACACCACTGAATGTAGAAATTAATAACTTTATTACTATTAACCATTGTGGCAAGTTCCTTTTAGCGTGAAGAATAAGTCAGAGAGGAGATCACAAACACCACTGAAAGCAGAAATGAATAACTTTATTACTATTAACAATATACACTGATACAAGCGAATGCATGCAGTGGATATTTATACTGGACTGAGTTAAAGATTGAAAAATCATAAATCAAATTAGCTCTTCCCAAAGTTGATAACCATGTGTTTGATGTTGGTGGTCATCATAAATTAAATAATCAGAACTTGTGAAATAGACTTAATTTTAGTTTACTATTTTGTTTACATACTGATAGTAGAAGTTTTGGATTGGCTGCATAATTATTTCAGGAAAAAACAGCTAATGGAGAAATTATACATTGTAGAACTGCTTTCACAAGAGAGATGCCTTTAAAAGGTGAAAAATCTTTCACAGTTACTAAAAAGAATTACTTGCAACACACTGGCCATTAACAAAGTTTAGAATATAATTGTTTGGACATAAGGTAAAAGTATATTCAGATTACAAAGCCTTAAACTGTCTTGAAAAATGGAGACTTTGCCATAGTAGACATAGTGGGCAGTGCATCTACAATGATTTGACTGAGAGATTAAATACTTTAAAGGACCTGACAACATTGCTATAGATGATTTGTTAAGGATTCCATGGGAGGAATCAGTGAAAGTTTTGACCAAGATGAGGAACAAGAATTTGGAATGAGTTATACGAAATGTGATGAAAAAATTATTAATTCCAACAAAAGTAGAAGAAGTCAGAACTATGATTCCAATTGGATATGTAAAAAGTTGTTTAGGTGAAAAGAAGTGTGAGGAATTAGACAAGTATTACAATATATTCAAAGGAATACGTTTTAGAACAACATCTGCAGATTCTGATAAGTGCAAATTATGTAGGCCAGAGGAGGAAGCAAAAAGATTAATTAAATATGTGCATGGGAGCTATGGTCAATGTGGTATTCAAAACTGTGTGTCAAAGTCACAGGAAAATGTTTATTTTTATAATATGGCTAAAAAAGTAAGAAAAGACTTACTAATTTGTGGTAAGTGTCTCTGAGTCAAGGTAAGTAATAATACATATCAAGGCAAAGTAATAGTAGGTGTTAAGGCAAAATGTAAAACATTATTCTAAAAAAACCTTTGGATTTAGTCACTGTGGATTTCTGTGGAGCTTTGCCAAAATGTAAACGTAGGCATTCTTATATTTTTGTCATTGTGCATGTTTTCTATAGATTTATTAAGTTGTATCTAGTCAGAAAAATTACAAGCCATTATTTCAAAAACTGAAAAAGACTATTTCAGTCATATAGGAAAACCAGAAGTTATTTTATCAGACAATGGATCACAGCTTTTGTCTATGAATTGGAAATCATTTATACAAAAATCTGAAATTAAAAATATTTTAATTCCTGAATATGAACCATCATCAAATGCTACAGGGAGGAACATGCATTAACTTGGTCATTTGTGTCACCACACATATTGTAATCATGAATGTCCATGGTATGATTCAAACAATGGAAAATCCAGGATAGAATGTAACAATATTATGGGAAAGAAAGTTGCTGCTCACCATGTAGCAGAGATGCTGAGTCGCAGATAGGCACAACAAAAAGATTTTCACACTTAAAGCTTTCGGCCACTGAGTGTGGCTTCAGTTGCCTGAGATTGCAGTTGTGTGTGTGATTTTCACACTTAATGCTTTTGGCCAGAGTAAGATTACACCTTTCTTGTAGGGAAGTGATGGCTTCACAGGTATTCTTCATCTTAACTTTAGGAACTGGCAGTTACATTTCTCCATCTGCGTGTCTAGAACTCTCAGTGAGCATGTGTCCCTTTCTGGCAAGAATATACTGTACCGTCATGGCTCAATAGGGTTTTGTCCCTCCTCTTTCCTCATGCATAATTTGATCCCATAATAGCTCATGAAATTAATTAGATGCAAACAATAAAAGTATTCTACATCATCTTTTTTAAATTTGGTAAACTGAGATAACCTCAGCTCATGAGGTCACTTATTAAATATGAGGTCTGTTCAAAAAAGTTTTGTGAATTTTGAGATGACAAGGTTAAAGGAGCAATGCATCTGCATTACATTTTGAGTGAATCTTAAGAAAACCTTTACAGAGACACACCAAATGATTGAGGAACCCTATGGTGATGAGTGATTAAGCTGAACTTGGTTTTATGAATGATTCACATGGTTTAAAGATGTCCAGACAGAAGTTAAAGGTGACCCTTTTTCAGATTGCGCTTCAACATCTACTGATGACAATCATCTCAGAAACTTTAGTAAATCTGTGCATGCCAATTCCAGACTGACTGTCTAAGAGATTAAAGAAGACTGTAACATTTCAGTTAGACCATGCCATGAAATCCTGACACAACATCTTGGAGTGCATGGTATTGTTGCCAAGTCTATCCCGTGGCTCACAAATCAAGACCAGACAGACCTTCACCTCACAATTTGTGAAGAGCTTTTGGATCATGCAAATCAGAACAAGGTTTTCCTTAAGAGAATCATAACTGGTGTTATGTTGTTGAGACCAAGGTTCAATCTTCACAATGGGTTGAGAAAGGTTCTCCAAGACCAAAAAAGGTTGTCAGATCAGGCCAAAACTCAAAGCCATGCTGATAATTTTCTTTGACTTTGAAGGATTAGTTCACCATAAATTCATCCCACAGGGACAAACTGTTAATTGATGGTACCACTGGGATGTGTTGCGATAAAATGTGAGAAGAAAACAGCCTAAAATGTGGCAACACAATTCATGGCTCTTGCATTATGATAATGCAGCCACACAACCATCTCTGTTGTAGCATGGGATGAAAAAAAAAAAAAAAAAAAAAAAAACGGAATTAGTGTGCTGTCTCATCCTCTGTATTCTCCAGACTTGGCATCTGTAGATCTTTTTATTTCCAAAATTGAAAACTACATTAAAAGAACAAAGATTTGCAACAATAGACAATGTAAAAGAAAATTCGCTCGATCAAGCAAGAGGCTGTTTCCGAAAATGGAAATGATATAGGGAGCAGTGCATCAATTGTGGAGGAGAGTAATTTGAAGGAGACCATGTGCAATAAGTAAAAGGTAAGGAATGAAAAATTTTATGGACAAAGTTCCTGAATTTTTGAATAGACCATGTAATCAAGGTGGTGTGAGGTAGAATAGAGCATGGACCCCATCATGGTACATGTTGCAATACATATAACATTTTTGAACTGATATAGACGCAAACATTATTAGGAATTACATTCTTCTTGTAGTGAAATAAATGGACTACATCTTATAATATTATTTTGCAATTCACATATTTGTGGTTTCTTTCTTTTGTATAGATATTTTATTTGACCATGATGGTAATGGTGGGGGTTGTCATAGAGAAGTAAGTAGTGGGATGCATTGTGGGAGCTGTAGTAAATGGTTCCAGTGGGGAGAATTGGGGGGGGGGGGGGAGAGAGAACTCAGAGAAGTCACTGTGGCCTCTTCCTGGAACAACAAAATATGTAGTAGTAATAGATAATAGAGTAACAGCAAAGGAAGATCCATGCCCTTCAAGCACATTTTGAAAAAGCTAGGAGAGAGCTAGTGAAGATGAAGGAAGGCAGTGGTAGGGAAATGGCTGGGAACATGAATGGGAGGATGACATGATCTGACAGATCATGTTGTGTCTACCATCAACATGTTCCAGCTGACAGAGCTGCAAGGTGAGGAGCCCCAACAAGATATACGAGTAGTAAATGTGCAGCTGGCTCTGCCCATGAATGTAAGGGATAGGAAACATGCATATGTTAAACAGAAGATGGTACTGTTGCTATGTAGCAGTTATGAAAAAGGTGTAGGCTCTCAACTACAGGAGAAATTAGGGCCATAGTGTGAGGTCACCAACATTTTCAGGCAAAGTGCTGAGCTACTCAGGCATTTGAGGACGTAAAGTCACTGTGTAATGATTACAGAAAAGAGGATCAGATAGTGATAGCAGATACAGTGGGGAACAGGTCAGACAGGGCCAGGGAGTACAACATAGGTGGTGACCTGAGTAAGATAGCTTTCCTGAGTGGTGGCACCAATGTGAGCTTGGTTGAGCTGTTCTGGTGGCATGGTCTGCCTTATTCTGGCAGTGCTGTATATTGAGTCAGTGCAGGGCCAGGTACTCATATTGCCCTTGTGCTAGTGGCAACTATTGGTAGATGGAGCTACATTAGGCATGATTTGCACCTCAGTAAGTCTGGGAAAGGGAGGTTGATGTAGCTAGTGAGAGTATAGTAGATGTGCGTGGAACACACATCATCAAATACCCATTGCCTATGGTAGGAGGACTAGGCCTTTCTTAGCATAGATGATGACAACAAGTTCTGCCTCCCTTAAGAGTATGCCAACCAGTTTAGAGATTCCTTCGACATGTTAACAGAAGATGGGCTGTACCACAACAGAGTCCCCAAACAGCACAGAAATTCGCTTGTGGTTATCTATTCTTCACCAAATATGTAGTCCATTAAAAATAAAGTACAACAGACAGAAATTGAATTACAATTTTTGAACAGCACAGTGGTTTGCATTACAAAGCACTGGTGTAGAGGTATTGGATTTCAGCCTGTTGGTGTCATGTGCATGTGTAAGTTGCTACAGTAGAACCACTTTAATGGTGGTGGGGCATGTCCTTATATCAGAGGTGGCACACATTTTAAAGCTAGAGAAAATCTGATTACATTTAGTGCAGATAAACATGATGGTTGGTGGCCACTGAACTATCAGAGCTATCCATCTATAAGAAGTCAATCATTCTATATATGACTGCTCACCTACTGGCAATGTGGGTACTTTCTTTAACAAATTAATTGAAACCATGGAAAGTCCCAAAAGCAAAATAACAGTATTTGGAGACATTGTGCTAAAACTGGTTATGGTGAGATAAATGTCCTAACTGATATTGGATTGTGTGAAATAACTGATTTCAAATTAGACTCAAAACCCAAAAATTCACTACCACATAGCTATACAAAAAGGTATAAACATTAACATACATAAACATTTAATGTAATTACTATGATGATTATGGACTTCTTAAAAACGTAAACAATTATTTGTATTTTATTTATGAAATGAATGGTCCACACATTGTTAGAGGTAAATTTTTGTCTTGGGTAGTTAGTAGTAAGAGCTAGAAGTGTGAGGATGGAGTACAAGTTATGTGTGTTGTATTAGCATCTTGAATGATATTGATTTGTATTGTGAAGTGAAATGACTGAAAATGTAAGCGTTCAATACCAGTGTTCATATTATTTAATAGAATGAACCCAAGCATCCCCCAGACCAGTAAAAAAAGATATACTTTAGAATGGACTATGAGCCTTCAATTTGCAACAAAAAAGAAGAATAAAAGATGAGTGCTATGAAAACAGTTTATTCAAATTTTATTGTTGCTATCTCTCTCTGCAGTGTGTCACTATCTCAGCATGCCAGCTGCTGTACAAATGTGACCATCTACTCAAATTAGTAACTTACATCAAAATTAAAAATTCAACTTTGGGCTATGAGAGAGTGGTGATGGTCAGAATACAGTGGCATAATCTGGAATTTTCTAAAAGTGAAATGTGAATATTGTGTCAGGTTATTTTTCTTGTTCCAGTTTAAATATGTGTATATTGTGAAAATTTTATATGAACTATCAGCCAAGTACAAGTAACAATTAGAAAACAGCAACATTAACAGTAAAAGGCAATTGCAGTCATCAAGAAGAAAAGGATGAAAAAAGAATTCTTTTAGTAGTGAAGTGTTTCATTGAATAATCATTGATAGTGACAGTCATTGAACAAGAATCTGAAATAATTGGGGGTGAGTGATTGGATAATGAAGATATGGGAGACTTAACTAGTGTTCTGAAATAAGTACACGAGAGCTTCAGTGATGAACCAATAGAACAGAAAAAAGACAGTGATGATTCAGCTATAAAAATGAGAAATCAACAGCTTAAAGACAATAAAGACTAGTTTGCAAAAATTAATGAGCAACTTGAAAATCATGGACAAGAAAGTAAGAACCAACTCATAGAATTCAATCATTCAATAGGAGCATTATTGGACTGTATCAGCCCAAAAACAACTCAACTAAATTATATTAACCAAAAAATTGTAAGGTTAGATGGTCGAGTAGATTCTGTCAAGTCCAACATGAAAGATGTTGAATTTAAATTTAACACTAAAGTCAAAAATGTCAAAGATGAGATCACTGAAGATAGTGAAAAAAACAAAACTGCTTTGAAAAAAGTACATGAGGAAATGAGTACTGTTAACAAAAATGTAAGTAGTCGAATTTTGATTTTGGAAACTAATGTTGACACCAAACTGGTACTTTTTGAAAGCTGTTTTGTAGAAAAGGTGATGACAGTAGACAGCAAATTCACAAAAAAATTATTATTAAGTAACAACACAACCAACACCATAGAAAATAGTGTTTCTGCCCTATGCAAAAATGTTGAAGACTTGTCCAGTGATGTACTTAATATAAATTTTGTTCACCTTTTGCAACATTCCAGAGAAAAACTTTTCAGGTGATGGTAGTTTACATCCTGTAGATCTGCAATATTACAGAGATAATTTTGTGTCTAATATGAGTGATGTTATGAAAATCAAATTTGTTAAGAAGTTTCCAGTAGGTAAAGCATTAAGTTGGGCTAGTCAGCGTACTAATGACAACACAACCTATGCATATTCTGAGGAAGGATTATTAGATAGATTTTGGTCCAAGACTGAACAAGCTAGGTTCAAATGGCTCTGAGCATTATGGGACTTAACATCTATGGTCATCAGTCCACTAGAACTTAGTACTACTTAAACCTAACTAACCTAAGGACATCACACAACACCCAGGCATCACGAGGCAGAGAAAATCCCTGACCCCGCTGGGAATCGAACCCCGGAACCCAGGCGTGGGAAGTGAGAATGCTACCACATGACCACGAGATGCAGGCAAACAACCTAGAATAAAAAGTAACTTTCTTGATGGAACAAATTACAGGGAAGGGTGTATTAGAGTGAAAAAATGTAGTAAAATCCAACTTAAAAAATTAGCTCATTTGAACAAACCTTTTGATGAACTCATCCAGATACATGCCTTAAAAAGGAGGTTAGCAGCTGAGGTATAGTGGAACCTAGTTTATGGGCCAGATGAAATGATACAACAGTTTTCGAAATATGTAGATAAATACTAACAAAGAGATAGGGGGGCTGGCCAGTACTTACCTCAGCTCAGTACAGCCGATAGATACACAAAAAACAACCGAAAATTTAGGTTCCTAGCTTTTGGAATAAATGTTCCTTCATCAGGGAGGAGAGAGGGGAAAGAAAGGGAAGAAGGGAAAGTGGATTTAGTTACTCACAACCCAGGTTATGAAGCAACAGGGAAAGGAAAACAGGGAGGGCTTCCCTCTGACAACCATGCCTCCATCCTTGCTACCCTCCCTGTTTTCCTTTCCCTGTTGCTTCATAACCTGGGTTGTGAGTAACTAAATCCACTTTCCCTTCTTCCCTTTCTTTCCCCTCTCTCCTCCCTGATGAAGGAACATTTATTCCAAAAGCTAGGAACCTAAATTTTCGGTTGTTTTTTGTGTATCTATCGGCTGTACTGAGCTGAGGTAAGTACTGGCCAGCCTCCCTATCTCTTTGTTAGTATTTGTTTGACAGCTTTATATGAGATTTTCCATTAATTATTTAGATACTAATTCATTTACCAGTTATGATGGTGGTGGTAAGCTGCTGAATGTTATGAATCATAAAAAATCATTTTTATATAATATATAGCTGAATATTGATGCTATAGTGGAAGAGGAAAGCTTTATTATCATGATAAAAATCTAACCATATAACCAGACTGGTGGCACAAAATTAAATATGTTGTTGTAAAATGACTTGAAGAAAAGTACCATAGAACTGATCTATGTGAAGCAAGTAACTCTACATAGATTAATGAAACATTAGTGATAGTGATAATGATGTCTGTGTTAATTTAATGAAAGTGTGGAATTAAAATGATAAAAACAACAATGATTTTGGAGGCTTAGTTTTGAAGAGATAGATGATGATTTATCATATGAGGTTGTTAAGACTGAGAAATGTATTGATGTTTGTTGTCCATTCACTGAAGTCAGAATAGGATCATGGGAAAGCAGGTGTCTTGTTGAACAGGCAGCCACATATCAGGAGTGTCTGAATTCTTAAGTAAAAAATTAAAACATAATGAGGACTTTGTAGAATTACCTTTAATTGGAGCATGGATCACAGGTGCAACTGAGAAACATAGTAAAGTGGTTAAAAGTCAGGTTTTAATAACTTTTACATTTGAGGGAATAACTTTTACACATGGATGTTCAACAATTTAAGGTCTCAGTGAGGATCTTATCTTTGGCACAACATGGATAGCTAGTGTGAATGCAGAATTTGACTGGGGAGGGCAGAAGAAGACAATCAATGCACCTGATGGGGATCGTATTTTTGCTAATTTTACAAAGTCAACTACATCTTATGAGGAGGATAAAATAAATAGTATACAATTTTTAGAAGACAGTGGATTTATAGTCACAGACATGTCAGAATTAGACACAGATGAAGCACAATTTAAAGAACTTGTTGTTGTAGTTGTTGTTGTTGTAGTTGTTGTTGTCTTCAGTCCTGAGACTGGCTTGATGCAGCTCTCCATGCTACCCTATCCTGTGCAAGCTTCTTCATCTCCCAGTACTTACTGCAACCCACATCCTTCTGAATCTGCTTAGTGTATTCATCTCTTGGTCTCCCTCTATGATTTTTACCCTCCATGCTGTCCTCCAATGCTAAATTTGTGATCCCTTGATGCCTCAGAACATGTCCTACCAACCGGTCCCTTCTTCTTGTCAAGTTGTGCCACAAACTCCTCTTCTCCCCAATTCTGTTCAATACTTTATCATTAGTTATGTGATCTACCCATCTAATCTTCAGCATTCTTCTTTAGCACCACATTTTGAAAGCTTCTATTCTCTTTTTGTCCAAACTATTTATCGTCCATGTTTCACTCGACGCAAATACTTTCAGAAACGACTTCCTGACACTTAAATCTGTACTCAATGTTAACAAATTTCTCTTCTTCAGAAACGCTTTCCTAGCCATTGCCAGTCTACATTTTATATCTTCTCTACTTCGACCATCATCAGTTATTTTGCTCCCCAAATAGCAAAACTCCTTTACTACTTTAAGTGTCTCATTTCCTAATCTAATTCCCTCAGCATCACCCAGCTTAAATCGTCCACATTCCATTATCCTCATTTTGATTTTGTTGATGTTCATCTTATATCCTCCTTTCAAGACACTGTCCATTCCATTCAACTGCTCTTCCAAGTTCTTTTCTGTCTCTGATAGAAATAGAATTTCATCGGCTAACATCAAAGTTTTTACTTCTTCTCCATGGATTTTAATACCTACTCTGAGTTTTTCTTTTGTTTCCTTTACTGCTTGCTCAATATACAGATTGAATAACATCAGGGAGAGGCTACAACCCTGTCTCACTCCCTTCCCAAGCACTGCTTCCCTTTCATGACCCTCGACTCTTATAACTACCCTCTGGTTTCTGTACTAATTGTAAACAGCCTTTCGCTCCCTGTATTTTACCCCTGCCACATTTAGAATTTGAAAGAGAGTATTCCAGTCCATATTGTGAAAAGCTTTCTCTAAGTCTACAAATGTTAGAAAAGTAGGTTTGCCTTTCCTTAATCTTTCTTCTAAGATCAGTCGTAAGGTCAGTATTGCCTGATGTGTTCCAATATTTCTAGGGAATCCAAACTGATCTACCCCGAGGTCGGCTTCTACTAGTTCTTCCATTCGTCTGTAAAGAATTCGCGTTAGTATTTCGAAGCTGTGACTTATTAAACAGATAATTCGGTAATTTTCACATCTGTCAACACCTGCTTTCTTCGGGATTGGAATTATTATATTCTTGTTGAAGTCTGAAGGTATTTCGCCTGTCTCATACATCTTGCTCACCAGATAGTAGATTTTTGTCAAGACTGGCTCTCCCAAGGCCGTCAGTAGTTCTAATGGAATGTTGTCTACTCCTGGGGCCTTGTTTCGACTCACGTCTTTCAGTACTCTGGCAAACTCTTCACGCAGTATCGTATCTCACATTTCATCTCCATCTACATCCTCTTCATTTCCATAATATTGTCCTCAAGTACATCGCCCTTGTATAGACCCTCTATATACTCCTTCCACCTTTCTTCTTTCCCTTCTTTGCTTAGAATCGGGTTTCCATCTGAGCTCCTGACATTTATACAAGTGGTTCTCTTTTCTCCAAAGGTCTCTTTAATTTTCCTGTAGGCAGTATCTATCTTACCCCTGGTGAGATAAGCCTCTACGTCCTTACATTTGTCCTCTAGCCATCCCTGCTTACCCATTATGCACTTCCTGTCGATCTAATTTTTGAGACGTCTGTATTCCTTTTTGCCTGCTTCATTTACTGTGTTTTTATATTTTCTCCTTTCATCAATTCAATTCAATATTTCTTCTGTTACCCAAGGATTTCTAGCAGCCCTCGTCTTTTTACCTACTTTATCCTCTGCTGCCTTCACTACTACATCCCTCAGAGCTACCCATTCTTCTTCTACTGTATTTCTTTCCCCCATTCCCGTCAATTGTTCCCTTATGCTCTCCCTGAAACTCTGTACAACCTCTGGTTCTTTCAGTTTATCCAGGTCCCATCTCCTTAATTTCCCACATTTTTGCAGTTTCTTCAGTTTTAATCTACAGGTCATAACCAATAGATTGTGGTCAGAGTCCTCATCTGCCCCTGGAAATGTCTTACAACTTAAAACCTGGTTCCTAAATCTCTGTCTTACCATTATATAATCTATCTGATACCTTTACTTATAAAGAACACTAATTGGGTTTGGACCAGGGAATGTCAGGAAGCATTTAAAAGTATTAGGAAAGAGTTGAATAATCAAAATTTGTTACCCAGACCAGATTTCAGCCTGCCATTTTGTTTATGCACAGATAGTAGTGATTATGGATTGTGAGGAAAACTATTTCAGGAGAAAGAAGTTAATGGGGAAGTCATACATGACACATTACATTTGCAAGTGCAATGCTGTTAAAACGTTAGAAATCTTACACAGTTACAGAAAAAGAATTATTAGTTGTTTACTGGACATTTACTAAATTCGGAACCTATTTGTTGGGTCATAAAGTAATTATATATTTGGACTACAAAGCAATAAGGTACCTACAGGAATGTAGACTGTATCACAATTGACTTACTAGATGGGAAATGTATTTGCAACAATTTGATTATGAGATTAAATATATTAAAGGGTTAGACAATGTTGTAGCGGATGTTGATGATAGATGTAAACTATCCTGAGAAAGTCTGTTAATAATGTTTCAAGAACCAACTTTAAATGGGGGCTCTGGGAATGTACTACAATTCCTTCCATATTGCTCACATAGGGATCATGAGAATAAGATTAGAATTATTACCACATACACAGAGGCATTTAAACAATCATTGTTCCCATGCTTCATACGTGAATAGGGTGACAAGACATCCGGATTAATCCAGACATGTCCTCCTTTTTAGCTCTTTGTCCGGGGTCCAGGCAGATTTTTACAGTATCCGGCTTTTTTTGCAAAGTTGAGCATTATACAGTTAAATTTATAATTCGTGCGATTCTATTGCTCTTTTCTTAAATACTTTAACTATTGGCACAGCCTTCATGATGAACACGCACGAAGTTAGTGTTAGTAGGTGGCACCAGGATTGTCGATGTTATCATTGATCTACCTATAAGTGAATGCAAATATCAATTATTTAAAATTTTCATTTCGTATCTTCGCTTTGTATTGGCTTGGCTTCCTGTAGTGCACGTGTGATTTGTGAGTGTAATTTCTAACCGAGTGAGCCACGTAAAATATTTGGCTATGCCTAAACAAAAGTGTATGTTCTCTGATGTCCTTTCCTGCAAATATCTGGCTTTCAAGAAAGGAAGAAAGGAATTTGAAGCAGAATGTAAGACATGTGGAGGCGGAATGTATGTTTCAGTGGCCAATAAAGGTAAGAAATAATTCGATAGATTAACTGTCATCGTTTTATTTTGTGTTAAAATGCAGTTTACACGTCGTCAGCTGCTACTTGAATTTTAGATGTTAGTAGCAGTCCATCAAATGAAGGGAGGTGAATGGTCTTAGGTTTTTCTGTTTTTTTAACAATTCCGTGTTGTTGGCATAACGAAACAATTGATGCCACACTGTCGGCCCAATCAATGTTTTTTTTATTTTTTTTATATTGCTCAGTTAACCACCACCAGCCCATCAGTAACAATTAACTACTAGTTTTACCAGTAATTCTCGGCAGTCACGTGACTTGTCCAAAGCTGACGGGTGATATCCTCATCTGCAGGTGACCAGCTTGATGTGTCCTCTTTTTTTCTTCCTTTGTCCTCTGTTTTGAAGCTGTTTGTCCTCCTTTTTAAACAATTGCATCTGGTCACCCTATACGTGAATAGAACAGGAACAAACCCTAACAACTCATACAATGGGGCGTACCCTCTACCATACAGATTATAGATATAGATGTAGATGTAAAGTACAAATTTTGGCAAATTTAGCAGTACTTTGTGATTTGACAGCATACATTTTTGTAAAACATTATCATGAATCTCTGTGATTCAAAAAAACAAAAATAAAAAATTATAAACACTTAGCACTGAAACTGAAACAGAAACTGAGCCAATGGGACTCACTTCACCTGTTTTGGGGAAACCTGTTTTGTCCAGTGTCAAGAGGAGTCAAATGTAAAAGGATAGGGGTTTATTAATCATTGACAGTTCAAAGTTCAAACATATGGTGAACAACGGTATTCCTTAGTGAAATGGTAGCTAGAGACTGGAAAGGGCACCAGGTAAAATCAGTGTGTATGCCTGGGGGCCTAATTCAACATGTTGCAGAGGCTATTCCAGCAGCCATGGAGGGATCTGGGTGCAACCAACTCCAGATTTTGGTACATGTTGGAACAAATTATGCCTGTCATCTGGGCTCCAAGATAAAACTTGGATCATTCTAGCAGTGGACAGAGAATATTGAGGAGACCAGCTTTATGCACAGAGTTTCAACAAAGCTTGCAATTTGTAACACTGTCCTCAGAATTGATTGTGGCCCTTTAGTTCTGAGTTAAGTGAAAGGAATGAACCAGACACTGAAGGTTCTGTGACAAGCTAGGCTGTGACTTCCTAGACTTGCACTATAGGGCTGAGAACTGTAGAGTTCTCCTAAATGAGTCAGGTGTGCACTACACATCAGAGGCTGCTACTCAGGTAGCTGATTCTGTGTGAGGTGCACACAAGGTTTTATTTGTGTTAAGTGACTCTCCATCCAATCCAGATAATATAGCTGTAGAAAACTCAGATGTATCAGTGTAAGATCAAAAGAAATGCTTCCCATGGGTGAGAGTATTAAAATCCTAATGGCAAACTGCCAAAGCATTTCCAACAAAGTGCTAGAATTTGAAGTGCTTATGAAAAGTGGTGAAGCTAACATACTAGGTACAGAAAGGTGGTTGTAAACTGAAATTGATAGCAGTGAGATTTTTTTGGGAAAATTTGAAAGTATATTGAAAGGATAGGCAAATGGGAAATGGAAGTGGTGTAATTGTTGCAGTAGACAATAAATTTAAGTCTACTGAGACAGAAATTGAAGCTGCATGTGAGATTGTTTGGATAAGACTCAGTATTAGAGGTAGGCATAAAATGATAATAGCATCTACCACCCACCAGACTTGTTTCCTGAAGTAACCAAAAGCTTCAGAGAAAACCTCAGTTTCCTTATGTGGAAGTTCCCAGTCATACTTTAATCACTGGTGGAGACTTTTACCACCCAACAATTAATTGGGAAAGTTACAGTTTTGATATTGGTAAATGTAGTAAACAACAGCAACTGTGCAATCTGTTTTTGTGTCATAATATGATGGCAACTGTAAATGAAGTTACCAGATGCGCAAATATGTCTGAAACTATGACAGATCAAGTATTTATAAACAAGGACAAGTTTGAATATAACACTGAAGTAATTGACAATGGTTTCTCGGACCACAAGGGTATCAGATTGAGTTTAAATGTCACATCTCACAAGGACCCTGTTATCAATAACAATTACAGAGAAAGGAGATTTATACATGATGACAGCATAAGAATTTTTAATAACATTCTGGAAAATAACAACTGGGGTAGTGAATCAAGTGGTGATGTCAACACAAAGTTTGAATCATTCCTTGAAAGCTACAAACACTGCTACAATGTTGCCTTTCCTATAAAAAGAGTCAAAACTAAACATAAAACCAAAACATGGGTTACTCAGGGGAGTAGAAAGTCATCAGATACTCTCAGAAAGTTAAATAAATCAGCCAGGAAGAATGTAGCACTGAAAGCACAAGTGAAGCCTGTACAAGAAAGTAATAATTGCAGCTAAGAAGCTTGTCAATGATTCATATATTGAGAAAGGTAACATCGAAATAAAGTCAACTTGGGAGGTAATAAATAAAAATATAGGTAGACACAAAAGAAAAGATAACAGCTTTGTCATTAAAAGTGGGGGTAAAACTGTTAAGGACCCACTTTAGATTGCTAACATATTTAACAAACGTTTCACAAATATAGCCATAAATTTAATTAAAACTAAATGCAATTTCAATAGCGAGTTAAAAATCCCCATGAATGACATGACAATATTCCTTTATCCAATAACTGAATCAGAGGTACTAAATGCTATAAATAAGTTAAAAAATAAAATGTAATGTGGGTGTGCTGGAATTCCTGACAAAATCATTAAGCAAAGTGCAAGAAAAATAGCCTCACATCTCACTGAAATTATAAATGAATCTTTTAAGGCAGGGGTGTTTCCTTCAAAACTTAAAATGTCAACTATAAAGCCACTTTACATGAACAGTGATAAATATGATGTTAGTAACTTTAGGCCTTTATCAATGTTATTAGGTTTCTCAAAAATAATAGAAAGGGTAATGTATCATAGACTATACAAATTTCTTATTAAGAATACAATATTGGTTAATGTGCAAAATAAATTAACTGAAACAGCTATCTTCAATTTTTTGCAACTTGTTCTAAATTCCATAAATAGACAGGAAATAAATTGTGGATTGTTTTTAGACTTATCAAAGGCCATAAGTTACTGCTTAGGAAGTTATATGAGTATGGGATACATGGAGTTGCCCACAAATGGTTTGAATCATATGTGTCAGACAGGTATCAGAAGGTGGAGATAAACCATGCAGATAGGACATATTCATCAAGATTCGAGAGAGTTTTGTACAGAGTACCCCAGGGATCTGTATTAGGGCCATTACTGTTTTTAATATTTATCAATGACCTACCAAGTCGACTATCTGAAGCAGAGGCAGTACTGTTTTCTGACGATACAAGTTTGTTTGTTAAAGCAAATAGTGTAGCTGACTTACAGGACAAAGTCACATTAGCAACAGACAAAGCAGACAGATGGTTGAATGAAAACAGATTCATTGTGAATGCCAAAAAACAACGTGGATCAACTTCAGACATATTACAAATAAAATAAAAGCTAACCTTACAGTAGAACTGGGTAAGTGTAAGATTGAACGAGCATCATACACTAAATTCTTGTGAGTGTGGTTTGATGAACACTTAAGATGGGAAAAGCATGTTATATCATTGAACAAAAAATTAAGTAAAACATGTTATATACTCAGAATGCTTAAAAGCTCATGTAATATTAAAACAGTGTTATGTGTTTATTTCTCATTCATGCATAGTTTATTAAGATATGGTGTACAGTTTTGGGGGAACAACAGTCTAACAAAACATTCATTTTGACTACAAAAGAAGGCAGTCAGAATAATAAAAGGTGTAAGATATAGAGACTCTTGTAGGCATGCTTTCAAAGAATTAAAAATCATGACACTACCATCCTTATACATATATGAAAGAATATGCTTCTTAAAAGAACACGAGGAATTTTCTACATTAAACAGAGAATTTCACAACTACGAAACAAGGAAAAGGAATGATTTCCACAAAGGAATGCATAAAACAGCTATGTATCACAAAAGTGTACTATACCAACCCAAAATCCTCTACAGTGCTCTCCAAAAGAAACAAAAAATAATACCAAGATTGAACATATTTAAAAGAGAATTAAAAAACATGTTATTGAGCAATAGTTTTTACAGTATTGAAGAGTTTATGAATCATTGACAATAAAAGCTCAGTTAATATTTCCCCGACATAATGAATATGTGTAATTTCTCACATTTAAATACTTGCTGTTTCTATGAAAGTGTGAAACAGTGTTAATGTAAGAATGGAAATAATCTTTGATGCGAGATCACTAGCTTTACTTATTTTTTTCATTGTTATTCTACTTGTATATTTTTATGTTGATGTTCTTATAGTTCTATTAAAATTGTAATGTCTAAGTGACAAGTAAATTCAATTATAAATTTTCATGTACATGTATTTTAAATTGTAATGTTTATTGACAAGTCCTATGTCATTTTGATGATGTACTACAAGGACGCTAATAAAATGAATTGAATTGAATTGTAATAAGACTTCCTATGAAACAGTACAAAGCGCCTTTTCTGAAAACTACCTAGAACAGATAGTTAGGAACCCCATTCATGATAGAAATTTACTGGATCTAATGGCAACAAATAGACCTGACCTCTTTGAGGATATTGACAATGAAACTTATCAATGACCATGATGTGGTAGTGGCAACTATGATTGCCAAAGTACAAAGGACAATAAAATCAAGCAGAAAGATATGAGGAACTTGGAACTTTTAGCACAGGGCGCAAGCACATAGGGGAACTCTGTTCAAGTTTAAAAGAATAGTTGACTGTGCACTGTATAGATATGTAAACAGTAGAACAGTTCATAATATGAGGGAACCTCCACGATATACAGTCACTGTAAAGAAACCTCTAAAGAAACAGAGTTTACAGCGTAATAGGTGTAAAACAAAGCATAGGGCTATAGACAGAGAAATGTTGAATGAAACATGTTTGGCTGTCAAGAGAGCAATGTGTAATACCTTCAGTGGCTACCATAGCAAAATGTTGTCAAGTGATCTTTCAGAGAGTCCAAAGAAATTATGGCCAAATGTAAAGGCTGTTAGTGGCACCAAAGTTAGTGTCCTGATCCTAAAGAATCAGAGAATGGGACAGAAACCAAAACTGAGGGTAGCAAAGCAAAAGTTTAACTCCATTTTCAGTGATTCTTCACAAAGGAAAACCCAGGAGAATTGCTCCAATTTATTCCTTGTATCACTGAAAAGATGGAATGAAATAAGTTAGTGTCAGTAGTGTTGAGAGACAGCTGAAATCATTAAAACTGAACAAAGCTTCAGGGCCCAATGGAATCCCTGTAAGAGCATGTACTGAATTTGAGACAGAGTAAGCTCCTTTTAAAACTATAATATATCGCAGATCCCATGCCCAGTTCTTCCAAAAAGGACAGCCCACACCTGTCTGCAAGAAGGGTAGCAGCAGTGATACACAAACTATATCCTTGACATCAATTTGTTGTAGGATTTTAGAACATATTCTTCTTAGAACATATCATGAGCAGAATGACTTCTCAGTGTAAGCCAGCATGGACTCTGAAAACAACAATCATGTGGAACCCAACTTGCACTTTTCTCACATGACATACTGAATGCTTGGGATCAAGACAATTTGGTAGATGTAGTATCTCTTGGTTTCCAAAAAGCATTGGACTCAGTACAACATCTATGTTTATTGTCAAAAGTTTGATCAAATGGGATATCAAGTGAAACTTGTGACTGGACTGAGGACTTTTTAGTTGTGAATGCGCAGCCTTTTATCTTAAATGGAGAGTCATCCTCAGATGTAGAAGCAACTTCAGGTGTGCCCCAAGAAGTATGCTGGGACCCTTGCTGTTCATGTAGTATATTAATGACCCTGCAGAAAATATTAATAGTAACATCAGCCTTTTGCAGATAATGCAGTTATCTACAATGAAGCACCATCTGAAAGAAGCTCCATAAATATTCAGTCAAATCTTGATAAGCTTTCAAAGTGGTCAAAATATTGGCAATTTACTTTAGATGTGCATGAGATGTGATTTATATTTATTTGACGATGCTGGTGTTGTTTCCACATTTAACATTTGACGATGCCATTATGGCTGCAGTACATTAGGACTTTGTTTTTATGAAACAGATCTGATGATGGTCATTAAAGACCAAAACTGGTAATCTGTTAAACGAAAAGATTGTGACCATAGAGGTAAATTAAAGGAAACTTATTACTTTAGATGTTTGGTAATGTAAAATTGTGCACTTCACAAAATGAATAAACATAATACCCTTTGGCTATAATATCAATGATTCACTGCTGGAATTGGCCAACTAATACATATACCTGTGTAACACTCTGTAAGGATATGAAATGCAATGTTCACATGGACTCAGTCATGGATAAAGCAATTTATTGGTAGAATACTGGGGAAGTGCAATCAGCCTACAAAGGATATTGGTTACAAATCATTCATGTGACCCAGCTTAGAATACTGCTCAAATGTGTTGACCCATACCAAATAGGACTAGCAGGGAACATTGAACATATACAGAGAAGGGCAGCAGGAATGGTTACGGGTTTGTTTAATCCAACTAACAAGAAGTGCAATATATAACAGCTGGGGTGAGAAATACACTACTGGCCATTAAAATTGCTTCACCAAGAAGAAATGCAGATGATAAACGGGTATTCATTGGACAAATATGTTATACTAGAACTGACATGTGATTACATTTTAACGCAATTTGAGTGCATAGATCCTGAGAAATCAGTACCCAGAACAACCACCTCTGGCTGTAATAACGGCCTTGATATGTCTGGGCGTTGAGTCAAACAGAGCTTGGATGGCATGTACAGGTACAGCTGCCCATGCAGCATCAACACGATACGACAATTCATCAAGAGTAGTGACTAGACTATTGTGACGAGCCAGTTGCTTGGCCACCATTGACCAGATATTTACAATTGGTGAGAGATCTGGAGAATGTGCTGTCAGGGCAGCAGTCTAACATTTTCTGTATCCAGAAAGGACCGTACAGGACCAGCAACTTGTAGTCGTGCATTAACCTGCTGAAATGTAGGGTTCCGCATGGATCGAATGAAGGGTAGAGCCACGGGTAGTAACACATCTGAAATGTAACATCCACTGTTCAAAGTGCAGTCAATGCAAACAAGAGGTGACCGACATGTGTAGCCAATGGCACCCATAGCATCACGCTGTGTGATATGCCAGTATGGCGATGTCGAATACACGCTTGCAATGTGCATTCACCGCGATGTCACCAAACACGGATGCAACCATCATGATGCTGTAAACAGAACCTGGATTCATGTGAAAAAATTATACTTTGCCATTCATGCACCCAGATTAGTCGTTGAGTACACCATCGCAGGCACTCCTGTCTGTGATGCAGCGTCAAGGGTAACCACAGCCATGGTCTCCGAGCTGATAGCTCATGCTGCTGCAAACAGCATCGAACTGTACGTGCAGGGGGTTGTTGTCTTGCAAACGTCCTCATCTGTTGACTCAGGGATTGAGATGTGGCTGCACAATACATTACAGCCATGCGGATAAGATGCCTGTCATCTCAACTGCTAGTGATATGAGGCCATTGGGATCCAGTACGGCATTCCATATTACCATTCTGCACCCACTGATTCCATAGTCTGGTAACAGTCATTGGACCTCGACCAATGTGAGCAGCAGTGTCACGATACAATAAACCGCCATCACAATAGGCTACAATCCAACCTTTGTCAAAGTCGAAAACGTGATGGTGCGTATTTCTCCTCCTTACAGGAGGCATCACAACCACGTTTCACCAGGAAACACCGGTCAACTGCTGTTTGTGTGTGAGAAATTGGTTGGAAACTTTCCACATCCCAGCATGTTGTAGGTGTCACCACCGGCACCAACTTTGTGTGAATGCTCTGGAAAGCTAATCATCTGCATATCACAGCATCTTCTTGCTGTCAGTTAAATTTTGCATCTGTAGCATGTCACCTTCATGGTGTAGCAATTTCAATGGCCAGTAGTGTAGTATTTTGGGTAAGTGATTATGGTATTGGACTGCCAAACAGGCAAACTATGTTCAAACTGCCCTAGTGGTAATTATTATGACTATTACTATTATACAGAAGGAACTGAACTGGAAGACCTTTGAATAAGGATGTAAATTATCCTGAGAAAGTCTATTAATTAAGTTTCAGTAACCAGCTTTAAATGGTGACTCTAGGAATATACTACAATTCCCTTTGTATCACTCACATAAGCATCAGGAGAATAAGATTAGAATAATTACTGTGTGTGCACAGGCACATGAACAATCATTCTTCCCATGGCCAGTACATGAATGGAACAGGAACAAACCCTAATAACTGATATAATAGGATTTATCCTCTGCCATACACCTCACAGTGATTTGTAGAGTATAGATGTAGATGTAGTTGTAAAGTAAAAATTTTGAAAAATTTAGCTGTATTTCGTGATTTAACAGAATACATTTTTCTAAAACATAACCATGACTCTCTGTAGCTCAAAAAACAAAAGTACAAACACTTTGCAAACATTTCAGAAATAATAATAATTATTATTATGTTTCCTTATTTCCTTTAGCATCCATGCATTTAGTGCTCACATACAAATCTATAAGTAAATACAAGTGAGATAAATAATTACAAAAAAAAGTCTTTTTTAAAAAAAAGTTCTTCCTTCTTCATGTCATTTTATTCACTGTCCATATTCATGCAGGTAACAACTTATATTCAAATGGGTCACAAATATTAATACAAAAAAAAAAAATAACTGTTCTTCTGTAGTCGACCATCTTATAAGCAAAACTCCCCATAGCAGCCCCCTCAGACTTAGCGGTAACAGGGCCCAGTGGGCAGCCTATCAAAATCTGAACACAGATCAGGGATGAAAACAGGAAGAAGGTATACTGGACTATATAAAAAAGTAAAATAGATTCAGTGAATGGTCCAAGAACAAGAAATGCAATGTATAACAGCTGGCGTGAGAAATAGTATTGTGGGTAAGTGGTTATGGTATTGGACTGCCATCAGGTTAGCTGTGTTCAAACCCCTCTAGTGCCAATTATTATTATTATCATTATTATTATTTTGTTTGCTTTATTCAAATTTATGTCTGTGTCATGGTGCAACATCAGTTTGCAGCAGTGTGGTGTAAGGTAAGGACCTATAATGACTCAATTCTACACAATTATTCTATTAGCAGCCAAAAGGAAATGGCTTATGAATGGGATACACAAACATTTGATTACAAATTGACAAGTCAACCAAATCCTCCATTGGAAAACACACCTGGTGTGTCATACATGGCATTAGTGGCAGTACGTGTGTCATATGATAGGAATCTCTTATTGATGCACATCATTTGTGCAGTTGGTTAGTAAGTGAGATATGCCTCTTTGCCCAATATAGGTGTTTTTTAATGTGAATGTGATCACTCCCAAGGAAATGATGAAAATATAACAGTTTGTCATGCAAGCTGCAAAAAATGAATGCAACAGTTTTACAATGACAATTTCTCTGTGCTCTGTCAAAACATTTGTTTTTAACATTTTTGAAGTTGTGTTCCATTTTGGAAGTCTTGACTCTTGAATTCCTTTGTTGTAACATAGTGCACACATATTTATTTGTTGTTTTCATTTCTGTGAGGTGTCTATGTGGTATCTCGACTGTTGTCACTGTTCATCACATTTACTTGTGATGCTAATGTATTCTTACCATATGACATACTTTATAACCAATGTGCAGTATGGCTGCTGCCAAGACTGCAGAAAGAAAACCAACATTTAGATGACTGGATGTACTGTTTATAATGTTGCAAAAAATAAATAAATGGCGTGGGCAAGCTTTGAACAAAGCTAGCCCATATGTCAGTGCAACACCATTACCAATTACCCACGATGCCATTGCGGCATCAGGTTGTTCTTTATTACACTTCTTGTTATTGAGCTGCTCACTGTTTCTATTTTGCTTTTTTTCACACTTTAGTACATCTTCTTCCCGTTTTCATGTTTAATCTGAGTTCAGTTTTTGATGGGCTATCCACTGGGCCATCTTATCACTAAATCTGAGGGGGGTGTGAGGGGGACTTTTCCTTGTTAGTCCTCATCAATTCACTGTAGAGATGTCTCTTTCCTTGCCCTTTTGGTCCCTTTTTTGCATTCAGTACTCAAACAATCATTCACATTTTGTTTATCAGGTCTCTCTCATTAGTTACGTCTCTTCAGTAATCTAAGATGCAAATTCTGAAACTATTTTATTATTGAATTAGTTTAGAAGACTGGCATGTCACTTGTAAAATGGATAAATGTTCTTGAGTGTAAAAGAGTGTGTGGAATGAGTATGAATTCCAATGTTCTTACATCTAAAAACAAACAGATAGCTAAATTATAAATTTCTTTTACATGGCACAAAAATAGCTTTTACACGCAACATGGTAATAAATTTACATTTTTAGAAGAATAAAAATTTTTGCTAACAATGAGACAAATAGCATATGCAGTGAAATTAATTTGTTTAATCTCAGTTGTATCACCACCACCACATCATCTTAATTTTTCTCATTGGCATACTGTTAATACTAATGTTCAATGTTTATGGTGAATTATGTTTTGAGTCAAGTACAAAATTTGCAAATACTGCTCTCTCTTCCAAGACTGCTGTATTCTAATGTACAGTTAAGGAAAAATGCACAATTACATATATTTCAAATTATTCATTTTTACAGAAGAACAAGTAATACATAGAAATAAAAAGGCAGAAAAGAATTTTTGTGTTTAGTCACAGAGCACTTTTTGTGGCCCCACATGCAAAAAGACTCCACCATGCATGGGTCTGATGCCAGCAGAGTAAAACAGGCTGACATGCCCAGTCCCCCCCCCCCCCCCCCCCTCCTTCCTGATTGCCAAGGGGAGGTTTTAACACATGCATATTGACATAATCTGAGCCCTTCCTCATTCACGGGGATTTTGTTGCATTATCTCAATGATTGATTGAATCATGCAGTGGGTTGAGGTAACACCTACTGCAAACATCTCCACCTAGAGTATTGCCAAAGTCTTTGTTAATAACTGGATTTCACATTTCAGCTGTCAGATGTCACTCGCCTGTGACCAGCACAGACTATTTTAATCCTCATTATTCAACAAGTTGTGCCATCTTTGAGGCTGCCACAGCTTCCATACCACTGCATACCATCTGCACTTAGAGGTCAAATGGACTATTGGAAAGGTGGCACATGACATTCAAAGCTACACTGATGTGCCATTCGGAGTCATGAACAAAGGCCCTCTGAGTCACACTTCGTGCAAACACCACCCTTAAGGAAGATCTTGACACCTCCTTACCTGAAACCCTCTATGGCAAGACATTGTCACTTTCTGGCAATTCTGTAATGCAGGCCATGTCTCCCACTGATCGCTACCTGCCATATCTTGTCACCTGTGTTGGGCAACGCATACAAGATTTACATCCCACCATTCGACAGTGCACAGTTCTTTGTACGACCTGCTCACACATAAGGCTACACATCGACACAGTGCAACCAATGCTTCATCTGCCATATATTGGTCCTCATAATGTGACAGCACATGGCAAAAACACATTTGATATTATGATCAGGGGTGAACGATCGACAGTGTCTGTCAATAGACTGAAGCCTGCTTGGACCATTGCAGACCCATCTCATCAGTCACCCTTCAGCTATGCACCTGCTCTGCCCTCTTTATGCCCTTGCAAATAAACCTTTCTGACTTCCGCTCTGTGGACATATCTGTGACACTTGATGAGGACAATCTTTTTGTCTCTGTGTGTTATAAGGACAGGAAAGCTGGCAGTTGGCACCTTGTTTAACTACCTAAGGCTCCTCATTATCATAGCCCTAACCTATGCCATGGCTATCATGGCAACAGCAACAATGGCACCACATCACCCAACACTCCACCCATTTGGTCTATGCTGAGACAGCTGCCATTGCACTGGCCCGAGCTACATTATGGGCATGCTCTCTGGCCCCCTGCCCACCTCCAAGACTATGAGCCCTGCAGCATCACAGTAGCCATGGCACTACCACTAACTAACGTCACAATTTCACTACCTCACATCACTTCACCTCCTCCAGCACTCCACACTGCAGTGGGGTGGATGGGTGTGTGTGTCGAGGTGGGGGAGGGGGGCTGGAGGGGTGGCCTCTTTTGTAACATAGCAATTATTTATTGCCTCTGACTGTACATACTGACATTGCTGCTCTGAGCAGCAGGCGAACAGTAATGTCTTTGACTCTGCTTTGAGTTTGCTCTGTATCTCTGACTTGAGTGTCAAGGTGAAGAATGGAGTAGCCTACTTAGTAGCAGTGTATATAATTCTGTATATGCACCTCCCAGCACCACACTGCCTACACAAGTAATTTCTCTCATTCCAATATTATATCATCATAATAATATGTGCCCATAATTCTCCTCCTGTGCCAACCTCTTCATCTCAGAGTAGCACTTGTAATGTATGTCCTCAATTATTTGCTGGATGTATCCCAGTCTCTGTCTTCCTGTACTGTTCTTACCCTCTAGAGCTCCCCCTAGTACCATGGAAGTTATTCCCTGAAGTCTTAACAGATGTCCAACCATTCTGTACCTGTGTTTTTCACATATTCCCTTCCTCTCCAATTCTGCACAGAACCTTCTCATTTGTTACCTTATGAGTCCACCTAATTTTTATATAACACCACATCTCCAAATGCTTCGATTCTCTTCTGTACCAGATTTCCCACAGTCCATGTTTAATGCTGTGGTCCAAACATACATTCTCAGAAATTTCTCCCTCAAATTAAGGCCTATATTTGATACCAGTAGATTTCTCTTGGCCAGGAATGCCCTTTTTGTCAGTGTTAGTCTGCTTTTGATGTCCTCCTTCCTCCATTCGTCATTGGTTATTTTGCTTTCTTTAACTTCATCTGCTTCATGACTATCAATCAAGAAGCTAAGTTTCTTGGTGTTCTTGTTTCTACTACTTCTCATTACTTTCACCTTTCTTTGATTTTCTGTCAATCCATATTCTATGCTCATTAGACTGTTCATTCCATTGAACAGATCATGTAATTCTTCTTCACTTTCACTGAGGATGGCCATGTCATCAATGAATCCTATTACTGATTTCCTTTTGCCTTGAATTTTAATTCCACTCCTGAACCTTGCTTTCATTTCCATCATTTCTTCCATGACACATAGGTTGAAAAGTAGAGGCAAAAGACTACAGCTCTGTCTTACACTCTTTTTAATCTGATTACTTTGTTCTTGGTCTTCTACTCTTATAAATCACTCTTGGCTCTTGTACATGTTGTGTATTACCCATCTCTCCCTATAGCTTACCCCTATTTTCCTCAGGATTTCAAACGTCTCGCTCCATTTGACATTGTTGAACTGAAATTCACATATCACAGACATGTCAGACCCTACTACAAGCATATCAGAAATTCATCATCATAATTATACACCACAACTTCACTTCAACAGATAGCATAAACTCACCTTAGCCATTCTTCAAAACCATGCATAGTATACTGTGATACACAGTGGAGTGTAAGAAATGAGACTGAATTTTTATCTACCAATTTTTTTCTTCAAACCACTTTCCTTTGGCACCTACACTTCAGTAAAATCATTGTTCCCAGTCTTGGTAGCAGCACTGAAAGGCTTCAACTGTTAGGGCCTTGAACATGTTGATCACATTGTTTTGAATGTTCTCAGAGTCTTAAAATGACATCCTTTTAAGACATTTTTCAATTTTGCAACAAGAAAAAGATCATAAGAACTCATATATGTTGAGCAGGGGCTTGTGGAACAACATGAATATCTTTTAATGTTGAAAATTCTGATACTGAAGTGGCCATATGACATGGGACATTGTCGTAATGTAGCATCCACATGTTTGCAATGTCCAATCTCACTCAATTCATCCTTTCCCTGAGCCTATCAAGGATACCAATCATAGTTAAAGGTTACCCAGCATCATTCAAGATCACCCATCATCCTTATTGTTAAACATCAGTCTGATATCATAAGAGCAAGTACACTTCAAAATTTTCATCAGTTTTTGAAGTTGAAAATCTCCCTGAGCAAGGTTCATCTTCAATGTGTTCTCAGCCTTCCAAAAATGATTTGTGCCAGCAAGAAACTTGTTCTGTTGATAAGGAATTTTCCCCACAGAGCTGTTTTTTTTTAAAAAATTATTTTCAAAGGTCACACTCATTGATTCCCCCCAAGTTAAACACAATACCTGATGACATAACATTGCAGTAAATTCCACTATTCGATTTTTATAACGCACAACAAAAACACAACTTCATTGATGTTGTTTGTTGTTGTCTTCAGTCCTGAGACTGGTTTGATGCAGCTCTCCATGCTACTCTATCCTGTGCAAGCTGCTTCATCTCCCAGTACCTACTGCAACCTACATCCTTCTGAATCTGCTTAGTGTACTCATCTCTCGGTCTCCCTCTACGATTTTTACCCTCCACACTGCCCTCCAATGCTAAATTTGTGATCCCTTGATGCCTCAAAACATGTCCTACCAACCGATTCCTTCTTCTAGTCAAGTTGTGCCACAAACTTCTCTTCTCCCCAATCCTATTCAATACCTCCTCATCAGTTACGTGATCTATCCACCTTATCTTCAGTATTCTTCTGTAGCACCACATTTCGAAAGCTTCTATTCTCTTCTTGTCCAAACTAGTTATCGTCTATGTTTCACTTCCACACATGGCTACACTCCAAACAAATACTTTCAGAAACGACTTCCTGATACATAAATCTATATTGGAAGTTAACAAACTTCTCTTCTTCAGAAACGCTTTCCTTGCCATTGCCAGTCTACATTTTATATCCTCTCTACTTCGACCATCATCAGTTATTTTACTTCCTAAATAGCAAAACTCCTTTACTACTTTAAGTGTCTCATTTCCTAATCTAATTCCCTCAGCATCACCCGATTTAATTTGACTACATTCCATTATCCTCGTTTTGCTTTTGTTAATGTTCATCTTATATCCTCCTTTCAAGACACTGTCCATTCCGTTCAACTGCTCTTCCAAGTCCTTTGCCGTCTCTGACAGAATTACAATGTCATCGGCGAACCTCAAAGTTTTTACTTCGTCTCCATGAATTTTAATACCTACTCCAAATTTTTCTTTTGTTTCCTTTACTGCTTGCTCAATATACAGATTGAATAACACCGGGGAGAGGCTACAACCCTGTCTCACTCCTTTCCCAACCACTGCTTCCCTTTCATGCCCCTCGACTCTTATTACTGCCATCTGGTTTCTGTACAAATTATAAATAGCCTTTCGCTCCCTGTATTTTACCCCTGCCACCTTTAGAATTTGAAAAAGAGTATTCCAGTCAACATTGTCAAAAGCTTTCTCTAAGTCTACAAATGCTAGAAATGTAGGTTTGCCTTTTCTTAATCTTTCTTCTAAGATAAGTCGTAAGGTCAGTATTGCCTCACGTGTTCCAACATTTCGACGGAATCCAAACTGATCCTCCCCGAGGTCTGCATCTACCAGTTTTTCCATTCGTCTGTAAAGAATTCGCGTTAGTATTTTGCAGCCGTGGCTTATTAAACTGATAGTTCGGTAATTTTCACATCTGTCAGCACCTGCTTTCTTTGGGATTGGAATTATTATATTCTTCTTGAAGTCTGAGGGTATTTCGCCTGTCTCATACATCTTGCTCACCAGCTGGTAGAGTTTTGTCATGACTGGCTCTCCCAAGGCCGTCAGTAGTTCTAATGGAATGTTGTCTACTCCGGGGGCCTTGTTGCGACTCAGGTCTTTCAGTGCTCTGTCAGACTCTTCACGCAGTATCGTATCTCCCATTTCGTCTTCATCTACATCCTCTTCTATTTCCATAATATTGTCCCCAAGTACATCGCCCTTGTATAAACCTTCTATATACTCCTTCCATCTTTCTGCCTTCCCTTCTTTGCTTAGAACTGGGCTGCCATCTGAGCTCTTGATATTCATACACGTGGTTCTCTTCTCTCCAAAGGTCTCTAATTTTCCTGTAGGCAGTATCTATCTTACCCCTAGTGAGATAAGCTTCTACATCCTTACATTTGTCCTCTAGCCATCCCTGTTTAGCCATTTTGCACTTCCTGTCGATCTCATTTTTGAGACGTTTGTATTCCTTTTTGCCTGCTTCATTTACTGCATTTTTATATTTTCTCCTTCCATCAATTAAATTTAATATTTCTTCTGTTACCCAAGGATTTGTACTAGCCCTTGTCTTTTTACCTACTTGATCCTCCGCTGCCTCAACTAGTTCATTCCTCAAAGCTACCCATTCTTCTTCTACTGTATTTCTTTCCCCCATCACTGTCAATTGTTCCCTTATGCTCTCCCTGAAACTCTGTACAACCCCTTGTTCTTTCAGTTTATCCAGGTCCCATCTCCTTAATTTCCCACATTTTTGCAGTTTCTTCAGTTTTAATCTACAGGTCATAACCAATAGATTGTGGTCAGAGTCCACATCTGCCCCTGGAGATGTCTTACAACTTAAAACCTGGTTCCTAAATCTCTGTCTTACCATTATATAATCTATCTGATACCTTTTAGTATCTCCAGGGTTCTTCCACGTATACAACCTTCTTTCATGATTCTTAAACCAAGTGTTAGCTATGATTAAGTTGTGCTCTGTGCAAAATTCTACTAGGCGGCTTCCTCTTTCATTTCTTAGCCCCAATCCATATTCACCTACTATGTTTCCTTCTCTCCCTTTTCCTACACTCGAATTCCAGTCACCCATAACTATTAAATTTTCGTCTCCCTTCACTATCTGAATAATTTCTTTTATTTCATCGTACATTTCTTCAATTTCTTCATCATCTGCAGAGCTAGTTGGCATATAAACTTGTACTACTGTAGTAAGTGTGGGCTTCGTATCTATCTTGGCCATAATAATGCGTTCACTATGCTGTTTGTAGTAGCTTACCCGCATTCCTATTTTCCTATTCATTATTAAACCTACTCCTGCATTACCCCTATTTGATTTTGTGTTTATAACCCTGTAGTCACCTGACCAGAAGTCTTGTTCCTCCTGCCACCAAACCTCACTAATTCCCACTATATCTAACTTTAACCTATCCATTTCCCTTTTTAAATTTTCTAACCTACCTGCCCGATTAAGGGATCTGACATTCCACGCTCCGATCCGTAGAATGCCAGTTTTCTTTCTCCTGATAACGACATCCTCCTGAGTAGTCCCCGCCCGGAGATCCGAATGGGGGACTATTTTACCTCCGGAATATTTTACCCAAGAGGATGCCATCATCATTTAATCATACAGTAAAGCTGCATGTCCTCGGGAAAAATTACGGCTGTAGTTTCCCCTTGCTTTCAGCCGTTCGCAGTACCAGCACAGCAAGGCCGTTTTGGTTAATGTTGCAAGGCCAGATCAGTCAATCATCCAGACTGTTGCCCTGCAACTACTGAAAAGGCTGCTGACCCTCTTCAGGAACCACACGTTTGTCTGGCCTCTCAACAGATACCCCTCCGTTGTGGTTGCACCTACGGTACGGCCATCTGTATTGCTGAGGCACGCAAGCCTCCCCACCAACGGCAAGGTCCATGGTTCATGGGGGGAGGACCTTCATTGATGGCGTCTCAAAAATCACATTATGGCTGTATGAAGCTGAATCTCAACTGAGCATCCAGAAGGGGTTAACACACAGTTCCACACAAACAGAACAACAGAGCATTGCCACATCACCTGCAGTGTTTTCAGTCTCATTGCTTTTCTCACACATCTCATATACCAGAAAGTACTTCGCCATAGCATTAAATAACTCCACAATTCCACAAATATCATTATGTTACTCCTAATAGGAATGTGCTCTGAATATGACGTATACCTCACCCATGACAACACAGCACGTAATATTTTAAACCAAGTAACAGTGTACTTACCATCTGATCTTTTAGGTATATCAATGTATTCATATAACCTTCACATATTTCCTTTTGGTTTTACCATCTGAGAAATCTTCTTCTCTAGTAATTATTTTCTCTCTCAGTGATAAGTATACACACACAGAAGGCACAGCCTGCAAAAATAGGTCCAGTATTTTCCTTTCCCCTCATTATTTTTCAGTCAGTAGCACTCTAAATATTATTAATAACAGCTGACTCTACTTACAATAGAACAATGAAATTATTTTTAGTTTGATTTCTCATTATGTAAAAACCACATATTTTTTTCCAAACTGTGTGTAAGTCCCCAAAACTATTTCAGAACAGCAAACGTACAACATACGGCAGCTTTGTTTTAATAATACCATTCAAAAGTAAATTCTGTCTGAAAAGAGCATTTAAATTTTTCTACGATATAGATTTCATAAAATAAGACAGAGTAAAAATTCAAAATGCAAAAAATCACATTTCATATTTAAAAATCAGCATACACATGGCACTGTTATATTATTTCTCACCTCTAAGACATCTAGATACCTGCAACATAATTTTTTAACAAAATAGAATAAGGCAGATTGACAATAGAAGATAACTGGGGAAAGATAAAGAAATTAGTTGGGGGAAAACATGCAGTATGGAAATTGAAATCTCAGAAATGTTACTACATGAACATTGAGGCCCTTGGTTCACTTTGCTTTCATCTCAAAAGGAGCTTGTCGTCCTCTTAACATTTCTTTACTACAGAGTCTTCATATCTAGAGGTCTGCGCGGATAAGAAAAGTGCAATCCACATCCACACCGCAAGGTCCTAATCCACAACTGCATCTGCATCCACAGCAATCAATCCGAATCTGCAAGTTCCTTATCTGCATCCGAATATATTTAAGGTTTGAATGAGTAATTAATAGTAATAGACAGTAATACTTATAATAATGGCATGTAATGACATAGTTATTGTTAAGGTGCCATTTCTGTGACAACTTAACTACTTTTGTCTTCATAAATGACAGGAAATGCTCTATACTTACTCTAAAGCAGACCATTCCAAACAGGAAAGCATTGGCACTCTGGAGGACACACAGTAGTGGCTTGGATCTTGTGAGACTGGAAACGCTACTTTAAAAAATAAAATTCAGTGTAATAGTATTAAATGATGAATATACGTGTATAAAAACAATTATCTTTCGCTGCTCTTGTGCCAAGGCCGCAGTGGCCAAGCGGTTCTAGGCACTTCAGTCCGGAATCGCGCAGCCGCTACGGTCGCAGGTTCGAATCCTGCCTCAGGCATGGACGTGTGTGATGTCCTTAGGTTAGTTAGGTTTAAGTAGTTCTAAGTTCTAGGGGACTGATGACCTTAGAAGTTAAGTCCCATAGTGCTCAGAGCCATTTGAACCAAGCCATTCTTGTGCCAAGGCAGCTGAAAATGACGATGCTTTTAAACTGTTACTAACATATTGCATCATTTACCGACAGTTTTTTTGCACGTTGTCACTCGGTCACTACAAAGTGCTAACTGAAGGCAGCAGAAAATTGCAAAGGGCACCTGTCTGGTAGACAGTGGGGAGGTTTGCCATCCAGAGAGCACTTCACAGGCCACACAAAAGACATGGTCGCGGAAACGGATGAGGTGCAGGTCTCTTGGGTACAGCTATGTCGGTCACTCTTCCCGGGCCCTGCAAGATTCCAAGAATTTCAACAGACTTAAAGTTTTCAACTAACATTGCAACATATGTACTGGGCAGATGCCTTGCTCATTATCCGCAGATGACCCGCAGATATCTGCGCCGGTTGCGATTTTATCTGTCAAGTAACAAATACTGTGGATGTCCGAGGATATATCTGCGAATATCCGCATCCGCGCAGACCTCTATTCATATCACTTCCTCAGTCCCTATTTTTTTCAAATACTGTGACTGCTTCAACAGCAAGCCCTAGTTTTACCATGTCCCTGTTCAGTACTTTTGTTACATGTTGCCTACAACAACATCCAAGCTTTCTTTTTACCGCATTTTTTCTTTTGGGTAACCCTAGCATCAAACACATCTTTCTACATTTCAACTTGTAATTTTGTTAAATCTAAGTGAAAACAAAAATTTCACACTAATTTGCTATAGGTAAAGTATTATTATTGTGTGTATTTGTCACCTAAATGGACAACCATCAAGTATCCAACAAACATTTGCCATATACAGTTTTGCTCTCAGTTCACTTTTGATTTGATTACTCTTGATAAATTTGTAAATATCATCTTAAGTTTCACTTTATTCCACTACAGGTAAGTTTATAAATGATCAGCCAGTGTCCATATGAGTTTCTTATACAGTAGGGATACTACTGTAGGTCTCAATTAAGGTGTTCCTCTTCAACAACAGGACTGACTTAAGAATTAATTTCTTCTATTATGCCCTCCATAGACATATTCATTTTTGTCAGTTTGTTGCTTATTTGTTCCTTGTTCTTTTGCAGTTCAGACTCTAAAAGGTCACTATTGGATTTTATAAGTGTCTCTAAAATGTCAGTGTTGACTTTCACTATTGTTTCTAATTCCTCCATTCTAGATTCCATATGCCATAATTTTGAACCTGTTCACCCATTTGAGCTAACATTGACCTCATGAAATCACTTAGGTCTGTTTTTTTAATCAACTTTTGGATTTGCTGACTTATATCTAATACCTACCCCGCTACCTGCAAAAACTTCATTTACAGCTCAAAGTGGTGGTGGCAAATTAGTGTTTATTTTTTATTGTTTTCTTAGTGATTAATAGGCCAACTGAATACTAGGTATGGGGAAAAAATCAACACTCATACGCAGCAACACATGGTCTGCATATGGCTATTCTTTAAAATAAACCACATTTGACATGGATATTTTTAAAAGAGAAAAAATAAAAATAGAGTACTGACTTGTTATTTTGTCTTCCCAAATAAAGAGATATTTCAACAACACCATTTCAAAATCTGAAATAAAAGCAAAAGGCAAAAAGAGATAACAGAAAAGAAAAGAAATAATATTTGCTGAACACTTTAGTATTCAGGAATCAGCTCTCTTTCAGCAACAGTCTTTCAAGACAAGTAGCAAAAATAGAAGTCAAAGATAATCACATATAGAAAGAGATTAAAATCCACTGACATGCACATATAATCAGGAATTGACAGTAATCACTGGTATAATTCTAATGAGTTTGGGAACATATTTAAAAAGAGAAAAAAAAAGATTTTTAGTTTTGCTTACAAATAAAGAATTACTGAGAAAGTTGATACTACCTTGCTGGCTGATCAATACTAGAATTCTATTTATGAGAGATATTATGGATGAAACAAAAAGGTACTGCTCATAATTTTCTAAATGAATAAAATGGAAAAGAGAAGAAACTTTAAACAATCTTCACAGGATTTGCTTGCTTTTAAATATAAAATCAAAATTGTGTGCATTTCACCTACAATAATCAAAGGTTACTGTTAACTGTGAGATGTTAGATAATTGTTTGAGAAGTGTTACATCCAGCGATATCATAATTTATTTATTTATTTATTTGCAACAGGTTTAGAAATATGTTACAGAATATGAGTTTTGTTATTAAGCATTGCATAAATAATTATTTGCACTGGCAAATAGAACTGTGTAATTAAACTAGTAACAGACATGCTTAATTTAAAGTGCCACTGAAAACTGAGTAGTACTGCTACAGTGTTCAAGTCAAATTCAAAATAGTTGAGAGATTTTCTCCTAGTTTTATAATCTATAATAAGACAAGTAGTTTACTCTTGAATACATATGAGTAAACTTAGCTTGAAAAGTCATGTAATTCTGAAGATACAACTTGTTAGATTGTATTATCCCATTATCTTGTTGTTATGTAAAGTTAGTGTGCTGTGTTGGTGATGAGGGAGGGGAATTTAGTCACAGGGTCAAGACTGGTCAAGTTCAAATCTTTAAATGTTATTGGAGTATTAAGAGAAGTGTAGGTCACTGATCATAGTAGTTAATCAGTGACAGTTCAGTTCTTTATCTGGTTTTTCTATAGGCCATTACCATTCACTACATTAAAGGTGGTGCTCGAAAGGATTTCCTCCTGTAACTCTGTTGACATTAGGCTCTCAGTGGGTGGTCTGGGAGAGTGGTAATGGCACAACTGAGAGGGACATGCCAAGTTGTGGATTAGTCGGAAGGAAAAACTCCAAAGCTGAAGTGGGGGCAAAAAAGAGAACTTTGGGTGTCACTTCTGCAAGGAGCATCCTAGAATATGATTGAGGACAAGGCAGCGTATCACCCCATCACTAACAGAGTTGGTTTTGGTGACATGTCACCATCCTGTCACCCGCATCCAAGGTGAACACACAGGTCCCCCTCTGCTGCCAGATTATCACTGTGATCCATTTTTCCTGATATCTGAAACCTTGTGCCAACCCTTGGGTGGCTGATGTGGGTGGCAAAACAGTGGAGCAGGTGGCACAACTGGAGTTGGCAGCAGGAGGTACAGGACCATGCAAAGCTGGCAGCTGTGGATAACCTCTTCCAGGCTCTTCTCTCCAATCAGTATTGCCCTGTATGAACTCAAAGGAAGGATTAAAGCATCATCGGTTGGTGATTTGTCAATGCATCTGGGTTTTGAAAGTGCAGAAAAGTATTTCAGCTACCCTGATGGATTGATGTTGGAGAGGTATTGAACATCATTCTACCAACAGAAAGTGTCAAAAAAATGGTGGCCAGAATTATTTTCCGTTATATGACACAATCATGCAGAGAAGTCCTTCTGTGTCAAAAATTCTGGTGAGTGTCATAAAAGAGTCCTCTGCATTGGTAAAATGGCAGTTGACAATGTAGAGAAATCTGGAGTAAGTGTCAATGACTGTCAACCACATGGCAGTCAAAAAGGAGCCAGCAAGATCATGATGTATTCTCTCCTAAGGCTGCAAGGGCACCGGCCATGGTAAGGAGGGCTGCCTAGGTGCTGCCTACAGTGCTGCACATTTTTGACAATTTCAGATGTGGTGCCTGATCTGCCTGTCAGTTCTGAGCCTATATTTCAAGAGATAAAAAATATCTGATGGAAGGTGTTCCAGAAGAACCACCCATGCAGAGTTTTGGTCTGTTGTTAGCAAAATGACACTGGACACAAGAATGAGGCTATAACAGAGGTGAAAATAAAGCTTTATGGGGTTAAAGTGCTGACCAGGAAGCTGTCCAGCCATCCCTACAAGATACAGTAACATACTTGCTGTAGTATTAAATCCTTGCCAGTTGCTCTGTGATTCAAGATCCAGTGATGCAAAAGTAGTGAACGACTTGCTGGGCTTCATCATCTAGTTTGGAAGGAACAACCTTGTCATGACAGAATGCCTGATTGGGACCCAACAGAAAGTGTGACATGGCATAGGCAGTCGCATGCTACATCTACATCTACATGACTACTCTGCAATTCACATTTAAGTGCTTGGCAGAGGGTTCATCGAACCACAATCATACTATCTCTCTACTATTCCACTCCCGAACAGCGAGGGGGGAAAAACGAACACATAAACCTTTTTGTTCGAGCTCTAATTTCTCTTATTTTATTTTGATGATCATTCCTACCTATGTAGGTTGGGCTCAACAAAATATTTTCGCATTCGGAAGAGAAAGTTGGTGACTGAAATTTCGTAAAAAGGTCTCGCCGCGACGAAAAAATTCTATGCTGTAATGACTTCCATCCCAACTCGTGTATCATATCTGCCACACTCTCTCCCCTATAACGCGATAATACAAAACGAGCTGCCCTTTTTTGCACCCTTTCGATGTCCTCTGTCAATCCCACCTGGTAAGGATCCCACACCGCGCAGCAATATTCTAACAGAGGACGAACGAGTGTAGTCTAAGCTGTCTCTTTAGTGGACTTGTTGCATCTTCTAAGTGTCCTGCCAATGAAACGCAACCTTTGGTTCGCCTTCCCGACAATATTATCTATGTGGTCCTTCCAACTGAAGTTGTTCGTAATTTTAACACCCAGGTACTTAGTTGAATTAACAGCCTTGAGAATTGTACTATTTATCGAGTATTCGAATTCCAACGGATTTCTTTTGGAACTCATGTGGATCATCTCACACTTTTCGTTATTTAGCGTCAACTGCCACCTGACACACCATACAGCAATCTTTTCTAAATCACTTTGCAGCTGATACTGGTCTTCGGATGACCTTACTAGACGGTAAATTACAGCATCATCTGCGAACAGTCTAAGAGAACTGCTCAGATTGTCACCCAGGTCATTTATATAGATCAGGAACAGTAGAGGTCCCAGGACACTTCCCTGGGGAACACCTGATATCACTTCAGTTTTACTCGATGATTTGCCGTCTATTACTACGAACTGCGACCTTCCTGACAGGAAATAACGAATCCAGTCGCACAACTGAGACGATACCCCATAGCTCCGCAGCTTGATTAGAAGTCGCTTGTGAGGAACGGTGTCAAAAGCTTTCCGGAAATCTAGAAATACGGAATCAACTTGAGATCCCCTGTCGATAGCGGCCATTACTTCGTGCAAATAAAGAGCTAGCTGCGTTGCACAAGAGCGATGTTTTCTGAAGCCATGCTGATTATGTGTCAATAGATCGTTCCCTTCGAGGTGATTCATAATGTTTGAATACAGTATATGCTCCAAAACCCTACTGCAAACCGACGTCAATGATATAGGTCTGTAGTTAAATGGATTACTCCTACTACCCTTCTTGAACACTGGTGCGACCTGTGCAATTTTCCAAACTGTAGGTACAGATCTATCGGTGAGCGAGCGGTTGTATATGAGTGCTAAGTAGGGAGCTATACTATCAGCGTAATCTGAAAGGAACCTAATCGGTATACAATCTGGACCTGAAGACTTGCCCGTATCAAGCGATTTGAGTTGCTTCGCAACCCCTAAGGTATCTACTTCTAAGAAACTCATGCTAGCAGATATTCGTGTTTCAAATTATGGAATATTCCATTCGTCTTCCCTGGTGAAGGAATTTCGGAAAACTGCATTCAATAACTCCGCTTTAGCGGCACAGTCGTCGATAACAGTACCATCGGCACTGCGCAGCGAAGGTATTGACTGCGTCTTGCCGCTTGTGTACTTTACATACGACCAGAATTTCTTCGGATTTTCTACCAAATTTCGAGACAATGTTTCGTTGTGGAACCTATTAAAGGCATCTCGCATCGAAGTACGCGTCTGTAAATATTAGCCCATTTTCGGGATTTCGCGTTCTTCTGAACTTCGCATGCTTTTTCCGTTGCCTCTGCAACAGCGTTCGGACCTTTTTTGTGTACCATGGGGCATCCATTCTATCTCTTACCAATTTATGAGGTATGAATATCTCAATTGCTGTTGCTACTATATCTTTGAATTTGAGCCACATCTCGTCTACATTCGCATAGTCAGTTCGGAAGGAATGGAAATTGTCTTTTAGGAAGGGTTCTAGTGGCACTTTATCCGCTTTTTTAAATAAAATTATTTTGCGTTTGTTTCTGATGGATTTGGAAGAAATGGTATTGAGCCTAGCTACAATGACCTTGTGATCACTAATCCCTGTATCACTCATGGTGCTCTCTATCAGCTCTGGATTGTTTGTGGCCAAGAGGTCAAGTGTTTTGGAACTGTTATCTCTTTCTCATATCAGTGGAGAAAAAGAGACTATCAATGGAGCCAGTGGACTGTTCAGTAGGGAAGTTTGGTGGTTTCAATGAAGGATAATACCAAAGGTCCGTAATCAATGATTAAGTGTAACTCAGCACCTCAGAGAAAAATGTGGAACTATTTTAATGCAAATATGAATCCCAAGTACTTCCTTTTCAATCAGGGGAGACTTCTTCTGTGACGTGTTGAGTATTTTGAAAGTATATGCAGTAGGCTGTTCATAGCCATCAGCATTACCATGTGCTAATATGGCACCCCACACACATCAGTGGCCACTAATAGCTGCTACACCAGTTGGAAAGTGGTGAGCCGAGATGTGAAGAGGAAGGCCTGTTTGAAGATCTGTCAATCAGGAAAATGAGTCATCTTTCCTCCTAATACTTTTCAGTGGGTAAACACTCTATGCAGTGTCGGAAATGAATTTACGACAATATGAGATTTGTCTGGGGGAACACTATAGCTGCAACTTGGAGAGGGGATAGTGCCATGATCACTCCCTCATGTTTCTTTGTACCTGAAGTCTACCTTCAAAGAAGATGTGACTGAGATATTCCACTGACACTTGAAAAAACTTTGATTTTTCGAGGTTGCATTTGATGCCAGTGGCCTTTCAAATATTTCTACAAGAAGAATAATTTTAGGTGTATCAAATGTAACAACTTAATTTCTTTTTATATATTTTAGCTTGAAATATATTACATCGTATACAAAAATCATATGAAATTCTTTTAGTGAAACAGCTGAAATAATTTTAACCTATACAACATTCAAAATATACCTTCTGATATCGCCTATTTCTATAAAGTAAGGTGATTTTAGAAGATGCTATCCCATTACAATACCCCCTTAAAAAATTCGAAAACAGTATGTTTACAACATTTTGTGACAGACTATAATGTTTGTCAAATGGTGTACAAAAGGTAGGTACAAGGTAGAATATACTACACATAAAAAGTATCTGATTCCTAACATATTACAGAAAACTAAGAAAAATATCTACTATACAAGACATAATCTATACATATATCAGGATATGGCATTCAGATTTTTGGATTTGTGGAACACACTGTCACAAGACAAATAATACAAAGTCAAAACTACAACATTGCAACACTAAACTATAGAAATAAATACAGACATAATGTAGCTTAATAGAACTGCAATTTGTAAGTTTATACCTATAAAGTTGCCCCTTCAAAATCTTCAAAAGATAAAAAAAAAATTTCAGAGCCTAAGTGTATGACGAGTGAGTCGACTCAAAAAACTCATGATGAAGGGTACAGGTCAGATGAATATACTCAGTCATGAGTAGGAATCCATCAGCCACATAAACTACAGTATTTAAGGATACGTTGAGTCATGAAAGAACAAAATAATGAAAAAATACAAGGGCCTAAGTTTAGGGTGTGGGGATCGACCCATAAAACCAAACCGCATAGGGTACAAACCAGCAAAAACTCTTTTGGCACAAGTAAATGAATAAAGTTCATAATCATATCAATCAGTCCAATAATATGCAAAGAGTAATTGTAGGAATCATCTAACACAGAGAGTTTCAATGACGAGGGCTACCCAAAACATTGTTAAGCATGAGTCTGTCCACAACTCAAATTCCAATCAGATACAATATTGCAATACTCACGATAAATACAGGTAAACAGAGTCATAAATTAGCTTTGAATGATGACACAATCCAGTAGCTTGAGGACCAAAATCGTTAAGCCTATATGAAAGCAGACATGTATACATCTTGTTATATTGTCTATACTAGAAAATGTCTTCCACACTATTTGCTAATTATCCATACAACTAACCAACACACATAAATGTGTTGGAAAGTCAATCCCCCTACTTGAAAAAAACATGCTTTTATGCAGAATAACAGTCTATTTAGCAGTCTTGGCTAACAGTTCACAAATATCAGTCACAACACAGATCCAGTTGACAGATGCTCGAGTATGTTACCCAGTGCCCACAGTCTCTTGCAAGTTGACTAGTCCTACAGAGTACAGCCATACAGTAGCATGAGGAGTGGATCTGCCCACATCTTTCAGCTTGCTCCCTAGAGTTCTCATCAAATGCTTCAATGGATAGGTAACTTCATGTCTAGCATTCACAGCAATTCCTGAAACATTGTTTTGTGTACTAAATAAACTGTTCAGTACCTCCTACTCATCACACAAAGTATGCTTTCCTTAGTCATTTTTCAAAGTCAGTTAACCAGGATTAACATCAGGTGAAATTAAAAAGTGTTCACATGTGAAACATTAATAAACAGAGTTAAATGCAATTTAAAAATGGACTAATGAGATATTATACACAGATATGCTCAGATGCTATTCCTAATTTTTGAAGTACAATTTATGAATGTAGTCCCATTTCAAAATTGCAAACAGATCTACTCATTTAGTCTCATGGCATATATGTATCAAATTCTAAAGCACAAATCCATTACAGAAGATACATACCTTATTTTCTTCAATACAATGAATTAACATTATCACAATGCATTGTTATAGCTTTACATAACTTAATGTAAAGCTCCTAATACAATACCAGATCTTTTGAGATAGTCAGAATTGTTGTTTTGGTTAAGTGTCTTCCCACTCTGCTAAAGCTCCTCCTTCAAATATTACTCAATTAATTCCTTATCTACTTCACTACACTTGTAAATCTTTATACTCTTAAGTAAACTTCAATAACATTGTTACTACATCTGCTTCATGGCCAGTCACACCAATTTCAAGGTGGACATCCTCAAACTCTTCAGATCTATTTGTAACCATTGCATGTTACATATTTCCATAATGAGTCATCTTTCTAATAACCTCTTCTGAACAGTTTACAGATGGCATTTAGTATTGTTTCCCTGGATGTCTTGTCATGCCAGTCACTTACAAAGCATAAAGCCATGTGCCTGGCCTAGTGGTGAAATGTCCTTAATTTTCATCCAACAATGAGAGTATGATTTAGGAACATGTGTATGAGAGAGCTGGTGTTGCCACTAAAGCAGTGATCATCAAACTGTGGCCCAAATGAAGTATTCATGAGCATGTGGATCTCAGCTACATTTTATAATAATATACATCTAACAACTAACAGCCAAACCCAAAAACATTAACTAACATTAAGCTTGGGTAGCTCAGTTGGAGGAACACTTGCCTGCGAAAGGCAAAGGTCCTGAGTTTGAGTCTTGGTCCAGCACACAGTTTACATTTGCCAGAAAGTTTAACATTAAGAGGTTGTTAATGGTGTAGTTTTCCTGTTGAGCAACAAACCAAAAATAACTACAGATAAAGTAATATTTTAAGATGTGTTTATCCAAATTGACATTGGTTAATTTGGGTGTGAGCTAGGAATAGTTGGCCAGTTACCTCAGGGGCAGTGAGGTAAATAGCATGACCAGTTAGGTCTTAGAAGATGTGACAGGGGGAATATTTTATTGTTTATCTTCCAGTATTGATAGCTCACAGGTGTTGGTGACTCATACAGATCAGCTGCTGTTTTGGCACGGAAGTAATATGGAGTTGTGGATGCACATTACAGCGAAGGCCATATTCAAATGCAGTACTTATTTATAGCAAGGAACATAAAATTAATTACAGTTGTTGTAATACAACTGAAGAAAACTAGAATTAAATGAGTTCACAAGCTTTTGTGGTGCTGTCTCACATTCAACAGTGCATTTAAATGTAAGTACAAATACTCTTATTAATCTAAGTGATTCAGGCACATAGAAAAACCAACAATACCGTCACACATCTATAGTGTCACAGCTGTTAGAACTATGAAGTAGGCAGCAATCCAAAACAGATACCAGTCAACACAAGTGTTCTGAATGATGTCAACTTGTAGTGATCAGTACTTTGAGGCTGCTGATGAGCTTTTCACATGTCTACTATAGGCTAATACTATCAATAACAAACTGACAAATAATTAGGGAAATGGAAGTTATGTGTGCTCTTGACATTGGAGGGGCAAATATTGTGAGGCAGAGGTTTTATTTCAAATTTTCTTGGTGTATTTACCAGCAAATAAATAGCTTAATATGGACAAAGAAGTTTACACAACACATTGTAAATATTTACTGTAACTACAGCGCAATTAAAATAACTTTGCACTTGGCAGTTATGTACATATGTTGTCTGGTATCAGACTGGGCCAATCACATCTTGCAGCCTAGCAAATAAATTCTGCCTAGTTGCCATCTACCTGAAGTCCAATATTGCAACAAGTGGCAATGTTGTGCATCCCTTATGTCAGCCATTAGGAGCAAAGTAATTTTAATCACAGTATATTGAGAATATTGTCTCACATAATATTTGAAGATTCTGCATTTAGAAGATGACGTAATAATCATGCATGAACAAATAGGAGTAACTGTGGATGAGAGAG
Source organism: Schistocerca gregaria (assembly GCF_023897955.1). Taxonomy (NCBI): domain Eukaryota; kingdom Metazoa; phylum Arthropoda; class Insecta; order Orthoptera; family Acrididae; genus Schistocerca; species Schistocerca gregaria. The sequence continues at coordinate 405,640,708 of NC_064924.1, read as the reverse complement.
CCAAAACAGTACATGCCAAGGGACATTAATGAAATTTTTGATACTTAAATTTACTTTGTAATTTTAGAAAATAAAGATTCTACATCCTCCCTACAAAAAAATCCTCAGTTAAATCACAAATTTGACCAGATACCTCATATAATCCCCACGTTTGATAATAAGTATAAATGTGGTACTGAGTCAAAAGCTTTTCAGAAATCAAGAAATACTGTATCTACCTGACCGCCTTAATAAATGGCTTTCAGGATGTCATGTGACAAAAGTGAGAACTGGGTTTCACATGAGCTATTTTTCTGAAATAAATGACAGTTGGTATACCTCATTATGTTTGAGCTCAGAATAGGTTCTAAGATTCTACATCAAATGGATGTCAAGAAAATTGAACAGTAGTTTTGTCGATCACTTCCAATACCCTTCTTGTAGATACGTAGGACCCATATTTTTTCCACCTACTGAGCACAGTTGTTTGTTTGAGGGATCTATGAAAGGTTATAGTTAACAGTGGGACTAACTCAACTGCAAATTGAGTATATAATTTGATGAGAGATTCAATGAGTTCCTGGGGCTTTGCTGACTTTTAGCAATTTCAACTTTTTCTCGACACCACTGACAATAATATCTGTTTCACTTGTCTTTGCAGTGGTAAAACAGTTAAACATGGGCAATACTTCTGGGTTTTCCTTTGTAAAGGAACATTTGGAAAAAGACTTAAGGATTTATGCTTTTGCTCTGGTACTCTCAATTTCAGTTCATCTTGGCCATGAGTGACTGGACATTAACTTTAGTGCCACTAGTAGCCTTTACTTATGACCAAAATTTATTTGGGTTTTGTGAAAGATCTTGTGACAATATTCTACCATAGTAGTCACTGGAGGCTTCATACATTGCTTTCTAGACTGTCTCATTCATCATCTCTCTACCTATAGCCCTATGCTTTATTCTATGCCTTTGTCTCTTTAGAAGTTCCTTTACAGGAACTGTATACCATGGAGACTCTCTCCCATCATGAGCTCTTCTAGTGTGTGCACATTCATCCAGTCCATGATCAACTAATCTTCCGGACTTAAGCTACAGTTCCTCTAAATGCTCTTGTCCCGAGCTAAAAGTCCCAGTTTCCTCACTGAGGTATGACATTACTGCTTCTTTGTCTTCAAAGAAATCTCTCTACTTGTTTTAGTGCATTTTGTACTTTGGTGCTCACTGTTGCTATAACTTCCTTATGATCACTGAAAAAGTTTAGATGTGAACATCACAAAGAGGTCAGATCTGTTTGTTGCCTTAGATCTGCTATAGTTCTACCATGAGTGGGGTTCTGAACTACTTGTTCTAGGTAGTTTTCTGATAAGGCATTTAGTAAAATTCCACAGGATGTCTTGTCATACCCACCGCTAACAAAACTATAAGAATCCAAAGTGGTGGATGATTAAAGTCTCCTCCAATTATTACAGTACAACTGGGGTATGTGCACAAGTGAACTTATGTTTCTTCTAAAGTTTTCAGTTACATCAGGAAGTTGGTCTGATGGTTGATGGAAGGAGTCTATTATAGTTTTATCTCTGCCCTCGATAATGCACTTTCCCGAAAAAGTATCACATGTAGCTTCATTCTCTATCCTGGTGGATTTTAGTTTCTTGTCTGCTGAGGCAAACATGCCACCTCCATTTCACATTTATTTATCCTTTTGGTATACATTTAAATTTGTCTCAAAGATCTCACTACGTCCAACATCAGATTTTACTCAGCTTTTTGTGCTTAGTTTTATGTGAGTTTCAGTGTTTCTCAATAGCACTTCAAACTTTAGCACTTTGTTGTGAGTGCTTTGATAGCTAACCACTAGAATAACCAATTCAACATGTTGTATAAGGCCACCAGTCACACACAGAGCTCACCTGGTGTTCCTTCCCATCCCTTACTGCCATTTACCCAAGGGGTACCATTATCCACTTACGTGTGAACTACCAATTACCTTTATTAGGATAAATACGAGGGCTATCCACAAAGTACATTACGTTTCGGAATTGAAAATAAATAAAGTATTGGAATTTTTTAAAATTATATACAGATGAAAGCCACACTTAAATACTACTTTTCTACATAGTTGCCATTTAAATTAAGGCACTTATCGTAACAATGGACGAGCTTGGAAATTCCTTTGTCGTAAAATTCGGCCCCTGCACCTTCAACCATGTGGTTACCTCTTCTTGAAGCTGTGCGTCGTCATCAAAACGCTGCATAGCCAACCACTTCTTCATTGCTGGGAATAAGTTGAAGACGCTTGGTGCCAGGTCAGAACTGTACAGCGGATGAGGAAACCACTCCTACTTAAAAGCTTCACGAGTGGCATTTGCCGTGTGGGCCCGGGCGTTGTCGTGAATCAGCAAGATCTTTGAGCCCAACTTTACCCTGCGATTGTTTTGTATTGCTCTTCCGAGGTTGTGCAGAGTTTGTCAATACCTTTGTGAGTTTATTGTAGTGCATCTTTCCAGGAAATCTACAAAAATCACACCTTTTCTGTTCCCAAAAGACAGTTGCCATCACCTTCCTTGCCGAAATTGTCTGCATGCATTTCTTTGGTTTTTGGGGGGAATTTGTGTGCCCCCACTGCACTGACTGCAATTTTGTCTAGCATTTCACATGCTTAACCCATGTTTCGTCACCAGCAATGATGCGATCGAGAAATGACTTGACATCTTTCTCGTAAGCATCCAAAAACAGTAACGCTGCAGCCATTCGCTGATTTTTGTGAATCTCTGTCAAGATTTTTGGTATCCATCTTGCACAAAACTTGTGGTAACCAAGTTTTTTGGTAATGATTTTGTGCAACAAACTTCGTGAAATTTGTGGAAAACTCATAGAGAGTTCCGTTATTGTGAAATTACAGTTTTCATGGACCGCGGCATCGACTTTTTCGACAAGTTCGGCAGTCACTATGCTGGGTCTTCCACTTCGCTCTTCGTCGTGAACGTTAGTTCGGCCATTTTTAAATTTTATGACCCATTGACGCACTCCACCTTCGGTGATTATGTTGTCCCCATACACTTCACAAAGCTGCCGATAGATTTCTATTGGTGTACAGTTTTTTGCAGTCAGAAACCTTATTACAGAACGCACTTCACACTTCACGGCATTTCCAGTTAACTCTGAAATTTCAAACTGTCACAGTAACTCAACAGAGTACAGCACGAACCTCTCACTAGCACGGCAGGATGCCATAACACCAAGATGGCCGTGCTAGCCCTGCCCCTAACGAATACAAACAAAAACATAATGTACTTTGTGGATAGCCCTCGTAATTATGGTGTATCATCAAAAGTAAATCCTACGAGGTATGTAGGTAAAGAGAACAGAAGTTTCCAAGAAAACTGGGAAAAACTTTTTTTTTTTAAATATATAAATGGACATGGAAAAGGTACTGCTGTTTGCTTTATATGCTGGGAAACAGCTACAAGAAGGGAGAGACACAATTTATTTTGCAACTACACAAGTAAGCATAGTTCATTTGCAGTAGCATTTGAAAGAAAGGACAAAAAATTGCTTATCTATAATCAACAATTCATCATCAACAAATCATCATGTCAGTACTGTTTGGAGAAAAGGAGGTTGTGATGACAGCATTTTATGAAGTATATAATATTCCTGCAAAAAATATGACGTCAAAGTGATGCTGAATTAGTGAACCAATGTGTAGTGCATACTTGACCCATTTAGAGTGACCTTACAACTCTCTGCCTTTGACGCAAGTCTACGAAGTTTCAACTTTTCTGAAGGGGTAATTACTAACATAAAAATATGTATAAATTTCCTTTGTGGACATGAACTTAATAAGCAAAAATTTAAAGAAATACTGCAAGAATTGTAAGCTTGTTATGATAAGCTTGTTCTACATATTGCTTTCAGAGGGCTAACCAAAGGAAAAGTGAAGAAACATTCATGAAATTGGAATCTGAAATTATTTTCTTTTTACAGCAAAATTTACGATGAACTTGATAAAAATGAATAGCTGGGCTTTTGTAGAAGCTCTGTCTCATAGTATACAAAAATTCAACAAACTTAACTTGGAATTGCAGGACCTTACAAGACAATTGGACAAATGACTAATAAAATATTTGTGTTTGAAGCTAAAATGCAATTGCACATAAATTAACTTGAAGAAAAATATGTGTCTAATTTTCCAACTGTTACTGCACTTCAATGAGACTTAACTATCAGAAAAAGTGTATACCAAGATGTGGCGTATTATTTGAAAGAATAACCAGATTTGCAAGCATTAGTAATGTTCAAGGCTGTTTATTCTTGTAGAGAACATTTGGCGTCTTCAACATGATGGTTTCAAATTATTTTGCCAACCTGGGTTTCATACAAGGAAACATACAAATGGTATTGTTGCCCAGGAGTCCCCTTTTGGGCAGTTCAGCTGCCTGGTACAAGTCTTTCTATTTGAACCAAACTACAGAAAATCCAGGATAGAATGTAACAACTTTCTATTTGAACCAAACTACAGAAAATCCAGGATAGAATGTAACAATCTTTTTATTTGAAGCCATTTCAGTGATTTGGACATTGTTGATGGTGAATCAAACAATGGAAACTCCAGTTTGGAATATCAACAATTTATGAAAAGGATAGATTGCTGTTCACGATAAACTTGACAAGCTGAGTTGCAGACATGCACACCTAAAAGACTTGTGGGGACACAGAATCACTGCCTCTACCCCCAATAATATTACTGCTCTACTGCAGCAAGAACAACTGTATCTTTGCTAGATCAGTTCTCTGTAGTACGCGCTGTATGTTACACACATTGTGTATGCACTGTGAGAATAGAAATATTCACAGAAAGTGACAAAAGTGAAAGTGATTATTTACCATCGTAATTACCATGCTCGCTCCCAACTACCTATAGTGGTGACCCCATTATTATCTTTCTAACTGCACTGCCAAATACTAAGTTATACTCACGCTAGCAAAACGTCAATCACCATGGGATATAAACTTCATGCATCTACATCTACGTGACTACTCTGCAATTCACATTTAAGTGCTTTGCAGAGGATTCATCGCGCCACAATCATACTATCTCTCTACCATTCCACTCCCGAACAGCGCGCGGGAAAAACGAACACCTAAACGTTTCTGTTTGAGATCTGATTTCTCTTATTTTATTTTGATCATCATTCCTACCTATGTAGGTTGGGCTCAACAAAATATTATTGCATTCGGAAGGGAAAGTTGGTGGCTGAAATTTCGTAAATAGATTTTGCCACGACGAAAAACGTCTTTGCTTTAATGACTTCCATCCCAACTCGCGTATCATATCTGCCACACTCTTTCCCCTATTACGTGATAACACAAAACGAGCTGCCCTTTATTGCACCCTTTCAATGTCCTCCGTCAATCCCACCTGGTGAGGATCCCACACCGCGCAGCAATATTCTAACAGAGGACGAACGAGTGTAGTGTAAGCTGATTCCTTAGTGGACTTTTGCATCTTCTAAGTGTCCTGCCAACGAAACACAACCTTTGGCTCGCCTTCCCCACAATAGTATCTATGTGGTCTTTCCAACTGAAGTTGTTCGTAATTTTAACACCCAGGAACTTAGTTGAATTGACAGCCTTGAGAATTGTACTATTTATCGAGTAATCGAATTCCAATGGATTTCGTTTGGAACTCATGTGGATCATCTCACACTTTTCCTTATTTAGCGTCAACTGCCACCTGCCACATCATACAGCAATCTTTTCTAAATCGCTTTGCTACTGATACTGGTCTTCGGATGACCTTACTAGATGGTAAATTACAGAATCATCTGCAAACAACCTAAGAGAACTGCTCAGATTGTCACCCAGGTCATTTATATAGATCAGGAACAGCAGAGGTCCCAGGACGCTTCCCTGGGGAACACCTGATATCACTTCAGTTTTACTCGATGATTTGCCGTCTATTACTACGAACTGCGACCTTCCTGACAGGAAATCACGAATCCAGTCGCACAACTGAGACGATACCCCATAGGTCCGCAGCTTGATTAGAAGTCGCTTGTTTGGAACGGTGTCAAAAGCTTTCCAGAAATCCAGAAATATGGAATCAACTTGTGATCCCCTGTCGATAGCAGCCATTACTTCGTGCGAATAAAGAGCTAGCTGCATTGCACAAGAATGATGTTTTCTGAAATCATGCTGATTACGTATCAATAGATCGGTCCCTTTAAGGTGATTCATAATGTGAAAGATATGCCATATGCCTCCTATGGTACACTGCTTGAACTGGAGGCATGTTGTGTGTCCAGATAGCAGGTTTTGAAGTTTGGTGTCAGTTGCTTGTGCCTCCGCTAGTCGGTCGAAGTGAAGGTGTGCTGATACGGTGGCGAGTCATGAGAGGTAGTCAGCCACTATGTTTTCTGCTACCCATATGTAGCGGATGTCCATCGTATCCAGGTGCTGGAATCGTTTAGGGGAGGTATTGGCTGGCAGGTTTCTAATAGTGTAAGCCAGAGGATGGTAGTCAGTGTAGATAGTATGCAGCCGGCCCTCAGTGTCACCCCAGAAGTACCAAACCGTCTTGTGTAGCATAAAAAGCTCACGTCAAAGGTTGAGCACATTTTCTAGGGGTCGGTGTGTTTCCAGGAGAAAAACTGTAGGAAATGGGTTGCACCTGGGACATCCTTTTGCAGCACCACCCCAATCGCTCGGTTGCTGTCATTGATCATTATAACCATATGGGCATCCGGCGATGAGAGTGCCAGGGAGGTGGTGTCAGCGAGCTCAGTTTTGATGTCCTCAAAAGCTGCTTGCCCATGACTACAAGTGAGCTTACGTTTGTCTTACATGTTCTTGCCATGGAGTGGCTCTGTGAGTGGCAGAAGTGTTTCTGTGTTATGGGGAAGTGTTGTTGGTAAAAATTAATTACCCCTAAAAGTGGTGCAACTCTTGATAGTCCTTTGGGGCTGATAGGTTATGGATTTGGAGAAGGTGTACGAATGTAATACATTGTAACATCCACGTGATAAAATTTTAGCTACAGTGCGCCGAGAGGAAATTATTCCTGTAATAGTTATAAACATTATCTATTCGACATATGAAAAAATAGTGAATTAATTAATTTTATAATATTCTATAATATAATTGGACATATCGATGTGTATCATACAAAGACAATGATAACTGTAAATTCTTTTTATGATCTGCGATTGTCTTCCTTTGTTTTTACCTTTTGTTGGATGGCTTTTGTAGGTTCAGCACGCAAGGCGCATATCAAACTGAGGTCTGTTAAGAAATTGTAATTATTTGTTAATTATTACTTGAAAATAGAGTTCATGATTATTATAAACATGAGTGAATAATTATTTGTAACTGTAATTCCTCTCAGTAAGCATTATCTGTGTTAATTGTTTCTTTCAGCTGCAAGGAGCGCAGCCATTGATGATAGCGATTTGTATCGCGTTTCTGTCTGTGTTTTCCTTAGAAACAAATGTTTGCTTGATGAAGTCCAAATAGTGCACAATACGAAAGTAAAGTTTCTGTAAAGTTTTATAAGCACTTAAAATACTTATTTGGTCTAACAATAGAAAGTCTCTATCAATTGTCTGCTGCCATCTTAACAATTATCACAGCGGCAAATTCAAATTACGCAACTCTGCAGACATAAATGCTGAACGTAATACAAATGTGTAAAAATAAATGTGCACCGGTGGTCCCGACCTCATTTTAATGAAAATAATTCGAATCAGATTTGTTCTTTAAAAACAGTGCTCATAGAACGATCGTTATAACAAACTTTTCTAGCTGATGTATGGAGACGAAATTAATTACGCATGAGTTGCGAAGAATATTATTTCAGGTAACATATCTCAGTTTTGTGCGCAGCTGATATTCGGTGGTTTTAATGATCATTTTGCTGAAGATAACTGTTTCCATCATAATCCATAGTTGCATAGAATCTGTTGTATGAACTGTGATTTAGTGACACTTACAAAAGTTACAGACAACACTTTAAGACGACGTTAACTTGGAGTTCTTTAGCAACTTGATCAAATCTTTAGCCGGGAGAAAAAATTATTTAGTAATTACTCAGTGTAATAAAATAAGATTATCATTTCCATTTACAAATTAGTTAAATACCAAACCACTGAATAAAACAGCGAACGCCACAACATTTTGCCAGGGTTGACCACAACACCATGCTCTTCTAGTTTGTCGAATACCACTTGGAGGTGTTTCTCATGATCTTGAGTTGTTTGCGAGAAGGCAGTTACACCATCCAAGTAATAACTGCAAGAGGGCATTGTAAAACACAAGACGTCAATTAACCATTGCCAAGTCTAGGTTGTGTTCTTTATTCCAAGGGGGAAAGAGGAACTCAAATAGGCCAAATGGTGCAATTATTGCCATTTTTGGGATGTACTCCTTGGCCATTGGGATCTGCGAATAAGCTCTTTTGCAGACGATCGTGCTAAAGATGGTAGTACCAGCCAGTTCCTGGGAGAAGTCCTGAATATTGGGCACAGCGTAACTATCAGTGATGGTGTGCATGTTCAGATGTCTATGTTCCCCATGCAGGTGCCACGTTTTATCTTTCTTTCATTCTCTTAGTATTCGGTGAGGCCCCACACTGTCTGATGGTGTCCTCGCATAACAGTTCCTTGATCGCAGCCTTGGCCACCTTTGGGAGGGGCGAAATGGTGAGGCTAGTGTAAGACCAGTGGACCAGGTATAGTATTAATTCTGTGTACAGTACCATCCTGCACTATGTTAATCTCTTTATGGGGCTGATATGGAGTAGCAGGTGAGGCACATGATCTGCTCACAGAGCCAATATCGCTGTTTACACTCGACTCACTCTCGAGAGCAATATCACTGTGGGAGTGTCATCACCAGAAGTAAGAGGCACTGGACTGACCTATGGTTCTAAAGGCCTGGTGGCGTCTAGGGCAGGTGGGTCTCATTATTTCTGATGCAATGACAGCTGCTGCTGTAGGATGTGCAGTTGCGCTTTGAGCTCAGAGCAGCAGATGTCGAGGTGTTTGTTAGCTGCTCGTGAGCTGTCATTGTATCTGCGGAGGTTGGTGTATGCAGTAGCCACAGTTTTAAGCTCCTCGAACAATGCCTGGCACTTAAGCATGAGGTCCATTGCTGTTTCGGAGGTAGGAGGAGCAGGCGACAGAGTCTCGTCCATGGATATGAGGTCACTGATTACCCCAGAGATTGGCTTAGCAGAAGATTATAATGCCTCAAAAAATTTGCGGCCAACATTGGCTCTACAGTGTCGATCACAAAAAACTTCCATAGGTAATGGATGTGGTTGTTCAGTTGCACTGTGATAGAGGCCATGCCTATCACAGGAATCACTGAATCATTCACGGTGCATAGTTGTATAGTGGATGCTGTACGTTTCCCAGGTACCAGCTGAGGTGACAACATGTTAATGCTGGCACCCATGTTGACTAGAAAGTGCACTCTAAGATGGTTGTCGTAGATGAAGAGCTGCGTGTTATTAGAATGTAGACTTGAGATATGATGAGTGTTGCCATGTTTCGTAGCAAGGCGGCCAGAAGCTGGAGAGTGACCTGATGCACCTGTGTCAAGCGGCTGTACTAGTTTTGGTAGCTTCAAGGTGGACGATAGCAGCGTGCATTGGCACCAAAGCATGTGTGGAACCAGCAGGGGTGGTGCAGCCAAGTAGGTGCACGAATGTGGCAGGGGGTTGTTTACATTCCGCTGCAAATGTGGCTCCTGGGTCTGTCATGGTATCTGATTGTTGGTGCCTTACTGCGGTGGAGTCTCGGAGAGCTGCTGCAGGCACAGCTTGGAAGAGCTCGCTGAGGTTGGAGCAGCTTAGCGAATTTAGATTGACCGACCACTGCACAGTGAATGCTGCATGGTGGTCTCTGTGCATGTGGCCGGTGTGCAGCCTGGCCTGGGCTGGCTGTAGATGTAACCAGTGTTGAGGTCGATGCAAGTATTTATCAAGATGTGATGTTGAGCAGGGGCAAGTATTTGGTCAGCAAGGCGTAACCGGGTTTCCAGGGGTTTGTCCTCACACATTAGAATGGCCATCTGTATGTCTTCAGGCAGCTTGAGAAGTCATAGTGACCAGAGAGCATGACCAGAGAAGAGGTTTGTGTTGATTCAGAGGCATAACCTCTGACAGAGTGCTGACAGATTGTTATGGCCCAAAGATGTCTCAGTGACAACTAGGTGGAGTTGTTCCTCAGGTGAACGTGACAGGCACTGCAGTGTGGGTGTCTTCACTGTCTTGTATCTGTCAGTGGTTGGTGAATACAACAGGAGGTTGCTAATAAGATCTGTGCTGGTGTGCAGGTGGTTCAAAAGTACCAAAAACTTGTCATGGTCATCTGTGATCCCAATCAACTGCTTCATGCACTCACAGAGTGTGAACCATACTTGCCGAGAATCAACATGTAGTGGCGGTTGATGTAACTTGACATGTGGCCGGTGGTTATCTGCCTGGTGGCAAGAGGCTGGGACCAGTATGAGGTGGTTTTAATCATGTGAAGTACATGGTGCAGGTTCGTGAACACCATCTGGTGTTGCTGATAGAGGCAGCAGCTGGTGTCACAGCGCGATAGTCGCAGTACATGTATTGATAATGCGAGTGTCATGACCAATTATCGTGGATGCAGTGTGGATGCTGTGGCTGGTGTTTTGGCATAGTGGAGGATGGCGTTATAGTGGGGTACCGAGGAATGCCAGGCTGTGGACGAGTCCTGGTTAATGGCACTCATGGCAGATGGAGCATTGATGTAGGTCACCCAATATGGCAGCTACTTTAGGTGCTCCTAGTGTTCCCACAGTGCCTGGGTCATAGTTGTAGTCAGGCTTATTGTATTGATATACTGTGGTTTCTAGGTGTGAAAACCATACATGGTTGCAGGTAGACCCAGTGTGCTTGCTTGTTGAGTGACATATTGTGGCAGGTGTGACCTGGAACACAGTGCATCTGTTGTCAGTGTTTTGTCATCGTGATGACATGATGTGGGTCATAATGAGGCTGTAACATGTTTGATGTCACCAGGGTGATATACAGTATCACTCGGAACATAAAGTTCAGGCACAGACAATGGAAAACAGGTCTCTGAGTGGGAGGTGGTCGTGTATGGTGGCAAATGTTTGCAACAATTGCAGTACTCTGGAAGGTGTCTGTAATTTGTTACATTATGCATGGAATGTTGATATGCACTGAATCATCAGAATAAAAATGAGTCTGGTGCTGTCACTGATCGGTATATTAGTCTCACTGGTTAGGCGGTAGGTGGGGATGGTGGCAGGCAGCCATTGTTCATTGTTGGTGTAGCACAGTTAATTAAGGGAGTGGCAGGCCTCGTTTGACCACCTTCACTGATAATATCATACTTGATTCGTGATTTAGTGTGTTCATCCATATGGTGAGAGGTAATGATGCCCTCATTCAGTGGTTGTTCAAATAATGGGAACATTGTCAATTGTTAGGTAACCACAGCTGCACTGGTTCTATCACCTGGGCATTGACAAGAACACCAAATAGTACACAAATAAATCGTCTGTAGTGCTTCCAGGTGATAAAGCATCATCATAGGGCATATCTTTCACATTATGAATCACCTTAAAGATGTGTTTGATGTGATGTATCCCATGGTAGGCAATGACCAGTCATCCCACAGAACTTCAGAAAGACAGTTTTCGACCTCCTCCACAACTTGTCTCACCCTGCAGTATGCCCAACACTGAAACACATAACATAATGTTTCATTTGGACTGACATTAAATGGTACTGTGCTGAGTGGACAAGAGCCTGCATCCAGTGTCAACAGGCCAAGACAGGACATCATGCCCAACCGCCACTTGGGAAATTCCCCAGCCCAAAGGGCCATTTCCAACATGTTCAAATAGACCTAGTGGGGCCACTCCCAGATTCAAATGGATACAAGTACAGCTTTGTCAGCCATAGATAGGACAACTTGATGGGTCTAGGTCACACATGTGACTGATATCTCAGCCGACATCATCACCTGAGCTCTCATCACACTAAGGATTGTACACTTTGGCTGCCCACAGTCCTTGATGACTGACCAAGGCCACCTATGTCAGTGCCACTGGTTCCTCATGACGACCTACCATCCTCAATTCAGAGGACTTCTGGAGCGATGGCACCACACCGTCAAGACAGCACTTGTACATCTTGACCAGGAATGGACAGAGGCCCTCCCCTTGGTGCTGCTGTGCATTCGAGCAGCCTACAAAGAAGATCTGTATGCCTTGCTGGCAGAGGTGCTCTACAGGGAATCAATCACCCTCCCAGCAAAGATCATATTACAGTGCACTGGCCCCATGGACATCAACCTGCTGGACCTAGTAAGACCACACCCGACACGTCCACATCCCACTACCATCCCACCACACCAAACCAACCATCTTTGTGCACAAGGATCTACAATCATGTACACACATCATGCTCAAGACTGAAGCCATCAAACCTGCCATCCACACTGTGTACAGTGGACCACACAAGGTGTTGAAATGAGGGCCAAACACTTTTGATGTCTTGCAAGCTTGAAAAATAACAACAGTGTCACTGAACTGCCTCAAATCAGAGTGGACTTCAGTGGACATACCTGGTGTTTATCTTCCACTGGCCCCAGCTCCAGGCCTCTCTCCTCAGATGGATACCTGCCCGTGTCTGCCCCGGAGCACTTCATAATGATGACTGACATCCTGGACACCACCGCCAGTGGACCGCCAGCCCCACCAACCACCAACACCTCAATGAACACTGCCACTGTCCCATCGGCACCCCTGCTGACATCATGGGCCAGTTGCCCTTCACAGTCGCCCAGGCACCTTATGCCAGTCACTGTGCTCCATACTTGTGCGCGAGCTGGGAGGGAGGGGGAGAGAGGGGGAGGAGGGCTTTGTGGGCATGTGGAACCAGTGGCTCTACTCCCTTCTCACCCCAATAATATCACTGGCCTACCATAGGAAGAGCAACTATCTTTGCAGATCAGTTGTCTTTAGTACACACTCTATGCTACACACATTGTATATATCCTGTGAGAATAAAAGTATTCATATTGAGTACGAGAGTGTGAGTGATTATTTGTCCTCATAATTACCAATCTCACTCCCCACTATCTACAGACTGTTACACACTGAGCTTTTGGCCAAGGACTTCTTCACATATACATTCACATAAGTGGGAATACATTAAACATACATAACCGTTATCTCTGGTCGCTGCAAACAGAATTTTGGGAGCAGCAGGCAGAGACAGCAGTTATGTGTGCCTGCTGTGAGAATTTGTCTGTGTTTTCTTTTCTGAAGAAGGCTTTGCCCAAAGGCTCAATGTGTAACAGCCTTTTCATTGTACCTGTCTTCAACTCAAAGTCATGTTTATGGTAAGTAGCACTCTATCCTCTGTTGATGATGAAATGATGATGAGGGAAACACACACATTCAGTTTCAAGTGAAGATAATCCCTGACCTGATGGGGAATCAAACCTGTGGCTCTGTGGTCGAGAGTTAGCAACTCTAGCCCCAAGACCACAAGTTGCTGACAGGATTTCATTAACACTCATTTCATAAATTAAATATTCAAACTTTGACATGACACACTCCTTAGAGCTCAAATTACTGAATATCGTGAAAAGCAGGAGTACATCCAGAGATGTGTGCATAGCAATCATAAAAATTTACATAAGAGAGTGAGTTTTGTAACGAGACATCCTCCTTCAGAATTACCTTTCCTCAGCAGTAGTTGTTGATACCAATATTATTTTTCAAATTTTGGGTGGGTCAATATTAACTCAGCTGCTTTTCTGAAAACTTTCATATCATTTTATACATAATATGTTATATTTCAAATTTATGAAGAGGGATTAGATAATAAAATATTTTAGTTTTAATTTCATAATCAATAAATAGAAGCTCTGAATGTACCATTAAAATTATTTTTCTCAGAAACATTTGAAATTACAAATTGTTGGCGCACTTAAGATTTCTATTTTTAATCATACAATCCTCTACCGTTTACTATATTTATTTCTGGATTCATTTATGAAATAATAATCGAAATTAAAAATGTAATGGAAGCTAGTAGAAATTCGTTTGTTAAGAAAAATTATGAACCCTTTGGAATATTGTCATTTCCGCGTTTGAGAGTTATAAGAGAGCCTCTTGGACATATTTTTGTAATTTGAGAGCTTTGTTAATATGAGAAATCAAAATACATTATGATATAAAAAGTGTCAGAAAACATATTTACGTAAAAAATGCTGCAACAACAATTTTCAAATTTATTTAACTCAAAACAACCGTGACCTGATGTGAGGTTTTCATCTTCAAGAATCAGAACGCTAGACAAGAAGAAATGGAGCTATCTCAACATGAGAAGCTAAGTAAACTCGAAACTTTATTGTAATCTTCACTCTTCTCAGATCTTCATAAAAGACTTTGCTTATTAAGTACTTGGACTGGACCTTGTTTAATGTGGACAATAGATGAAAGTGGGAAGGAGGGGAGAGACTACAAGTATGGGCTCATCTGTGATTAATTGACTAATAATGAAGTTTTATCTGTTGCAGAAATTATTTACTTTCGTAGATTTTTGAAATTTATGTACAGCTAAATTTTCGATCACATGGAGCAAAATTGAAGGCTGCCCAACGAGGGGCCTTTATACCAGCAGAAAGAATGCGCTACCAATAATGATAGATCGAATCTAATGAAAATGAGGAACACTTTACAGCTACAAACAAGGACATCAAAAAGGAAGTTAATTTATTCGTGGGTTCATGTGCTTGTTAGCAAAATGAATAGGGATGAAAACAAAATTGGGATAGAAATGGAAGCCGCAGGATCCAGTCAGGACATACCTGAGTCAAGTGAAATTGTAGACAATGAAGAAACAGTATTTGGCAAAACTATAGAAAATGAAGACAGACAACAATAGCAAATTTAATGCAGTTAATGATCAGTTGACTGAAATAAGACCACATAATGATAGCAAATTTACTTCACTACAAGGACAACTAAATGACTCAAAAACTGAAAATAATTGTAAAATGGACAGGATACAAAATCATATAGGACAACTTAGTAATCAAGTTTCAGAGTTAAAAAATGGT
Source organism: Schistocerca gregaria (assembly GCF_023897955.1). Taxonomy (NCBI): domain Eukaryota; kingdom Metazoa; phylum Arthropoda; class Insecta; order Orthoptera; family Acrididae; genus Schistocerca; species Schistocerca gregaria. The sequence goes on along the minus strand of NC_064924.1, from coordinate 405,625,592 downwards.
TCATCAGAGAGGTTAAAAAGTGTAAATAAAAGTGTTGATGTTTCTGAAAATAAATTTATTGTTTTAGAAAATGAGTTTGTAGCTGAGTCACCATAACAATCAAAGAATGTTGATGACATCAGAGTTGAGCAGAATGCCATTACTAGCAGAAAACTTACGTGAGTTGGGAGGGGCCACCCAACAAAATGTCGCCAACTCGAAACAAAAAATTTTAAATGTAGAAAACGATATGCAAACTGATGTAACTGTTCTAGATCAAAAAAATTTCAGAAGTTCAGTAGAGTTGTATTTACAAAAACCTGTTAGCAAACAATGGTACTGAGTGATTAAACACTCCTAACTAAAGAGTACCATCAGATTACATACATCCAGTGGATTCTCTGCACCACTGCAAAGATAGCTTCTTGTCAGGCATGAATGATAATCGTATGTTAAATTTGTTAAAAGACTTCTTGATGGCGAAGCTCTGGTCATGGACGAAGTTAAATTTAAGTCAGTCAGAATCATATCAGAGTTTCATGTTAAGTTTTTTTAAATAAATTTTGATCAGAAGCACAACATTGCTGCACTTAAAAGGAGATTACCAGAAAGATTGCAGTGGAATTTTGTACGCAGGCCTGATGATTGTCTTGAACAGTTTTTTCAATATGTTGACAGTCTGGATAGGGCAGTAGAAAGAAGTATATACCATGATAATAGGAATGATGGAAATCACAATGGGAGTAATCACAGAAACGGAGATAATGGTAACTTCCATCAGCATCAAAGTGACAATTGAGAAATTCTGAACAGCAACATGATAGAAATAATGGGAATAACCACGGGCATTTTAATAAAAGAAACAATGACAGAAGTAACTACTCAGGAAGTGGCAGTTTGCCTCAATAAAAGTCCTCAGCTTTGGAGCAGAGAAACATAACAAGCCCAGAACCCTCAAGTTACCCCTGCAATTAGACAATAATAACAGTCTTAATGATATGACACATGTATCTCGAATTGATCAGAAGGAATATCAGATTTCTTTCTTATGTTGTGATCTAAAGTTTTGGGATACCATGTTTAATCATGCTGTTGAAGTGCTAATCACAAACCAGAATGTGAGAGTAGTGAGAATTTTGCTGTAGTAAGTATGTACTAACAATTTCTTCTTTTGGGCAGAAAACAGTGTTATTGATGCATGTAAATCAAGTGATGACTTTATTGGATCTGAACTAGGTGATATTTTTGTTGTAGACGTTAATGAAAGCTGTTAAATAACTGAGGTTGGAATGTTAGAGACCAGTGGATTATTGCAAATGAATGTATGTGAGGTAAGTGGCTTTGATGCAGGTGAGAGTTGTGTTGTTGGTGATGCTGATGAAGTAATTTTTTAGGAATATGAAGATGAGTATCAGGTATTTGTGGAGTTTCAGAATAATGAAATTTCAGAGTTATTTGTGAATGATGTTGGCAATATAGGTAAGGTATGTATATGATGTTGTAAGTGAGAATCATGGAATACCAGTCAAGTCCAACCAGTTTTTCATTAATGTCATGCAGAGTAGTGATCAAAAAAGTAAAGGTAAGTTATCTGTGAGCCTGGAGAATAAAAGTGAAAACTTTTTGAAGTTTGTTTGGGACCAGATCAATAACAACATAGATAAAGGTGCATTTTGGAGTAAATTAGCTATGGTTAGCCAGAATTTGTAACCAAATTCGTGGCATGAGGAGCAAGGATCTAACCAGGAATAGTAATTTTGACAGTAATGTGTTCTGTATTCCTTCAGTAACAAGTGAAGTTAGTTGGGGCTTGGAATCCATTCATGGTGTTCAATACTTACCTGACAACATGAGAAACCAAAGTAATGCTATGATACCATTAAAGTCGATAAAACCATGTGAAGACAGTGTGGATGTAGCACTTGATGAAATTGAAACTATCTTTTGCATGAATTGTCTGACAACAGAGAAGGTGATTCAGATTTTATGTGTCATTACATTAAAATTAATATTGATCAGTGGGAAGGTAACTGTTTGATATATACAGATATGATTGATGTGGTATATCTGAACAATTCAGGGACAAGATCAAGTATAGCAAGAATTTTTTTGAAATGTCCACTTTATGTGCCAAGATAATATGAGCTATTGGTAAGCAAAGCAAATTGGTAATATCTCAGCTGCTATTATCTTTTATTACAGAAGACAAGAACTTTGAACATGGATGCATAGTGACCCCTAGTCTGGAAGAAACACTATGTTTTGCAGGTTCATACAACAGCATAATTCTGTTATGTTTATCAGGAATGTAGTATGTAAGATGATGTGATTTCTAAAGTTCTGTCTTATCTATTGACTGAGTTTAAATCTATACCACACTACGTCTGTAGGTACATACAACTTTGAAATTATATTTTGTAATAGATTTGTGCTTTAGAATTTGATACATATATGCTATGAGATTAAATGAGCAGATCCTTTTACGATTTTGAAATGGGACAATGCCACCAAATGTCTAGTAATCAATTTTCTTAGCTTAGAATACTGTTAGTGTTAATACTACTATTATTTCTATGTACTGTGCTGAGAATAATTAAATTTTTCATAAACTCTTTTGGGTAAAGTCATGGGTGTTCTAATAAACTGAGTGAATACTCATTTTGTTCATATGTACTGTAAAAATTAGGAATAGTATCTTAGTATATCTGTGTATATCGCTTTACTAGTTCATTTTTTCATTGCATTTATCTCAGTTTATTAAAATTTCATATATGAACTCTATTTAATCCATTCTGATGTACCATGTATGCTTGTTTTTTCAATATAAATAGACAGAGCATATGCTGTGTGAAGTGAGGGAGGTATTGAACAGCATACTTAGTACACAAAACAATGTTTCGGGATTTGATGTGAATGCTAGACGGATTCCAGGAGATCTTCTGTGAAGTTTGGAAGGTAGCAGATGAGGTACTGGCAGAATTGAAGCTGTGCAGACAGGTTGCAAGTCATGTTTGGATAGCTCAGATGCTAGGGCACAAAGGTCCTGAGTTCGAGTCTTGGTGTGGCACACAGTTTTAATCTGCCAGGAAGTTTCATAATAGTGGAAATTCCGCTCCAGAGTGAAAATTTCATTCTGGAAACATCCCCCAGGCTGTGGCTAAGCCATGTCTCTGCAATATCCTTTCTCCCAAGAGTGCTAGTTCTGCAAGGTCTGCAGGAAAGCTTCTATAAAATTTGGAACGTAGCAGACAAGGTACTGGCAGAATTGAAGCTGTGAGGATGGGTCGTGAGTCTTGCTTGGGTAGCTCAAATGGTAGAGGATTTGCCTATGAAAGTCAAAGACGCTGTGTTCAAGTCTCAGTCCAGCACACAGTTTTAAAGTCAGGAAGCTTCATGAAAGTGCACACTCCGCTGCACTAAAAATTTCATTCTGGAATCTAATACTTGTTATACGACTTAATTCGAAACAATAAACTTCAAACCTTGCGTGTCCTTTGAATTTTGCAGGTAAGTGTTGATTCTCTTTAACTGGAGAATAACCACTCCGCTTTGGCTGTAACTACAGGAAGTGTGGCTAATATCTTCAGAAGGATAGAAAGTTGTTAATATTTGGCTACATGTCTTTGTTGTATAACTGTAGTGGAACTGAAATAGACTGGAATCTTCTTTCATAGATTTTTTACTCCATAAATGTAGTTCCTCAAGAACATCTTCTACTACACATTCAATATCTTCAAATAAGAATTTAATTAGGGACATTAACTCTTTTTAGTCTTTACTGTTTGACGTACTTGAATGGTTGAAACCAGGAACAGCGAAGAAGAACCAAACAACACTTTCTTATTCTGTAAAATTTAACTTTGCTATAAAAAATCTAAAAATCGATTAAAGACCGGCCACAAGTAGTACTCTCTAGGATCACACTTCAAGTAAATTGGTCTGTACTTTTTGATCTCAGCCACCTAGGGAAACAAGACTAAGATGTCCAGCTGTTGACAAATTGCAGCTACTCTTTCCAAAAAAATTCTGAAAGTTTTTGTAGCATCAGATCTCAGAATATTCAGCTCTTCTCTAGTGTCTTGAACCATTTCCATGACTTCTCTAAAACACAGTATTGGTTCCTGAAGTCACATTTACACTTTTATAGTATTTTTTCAGCAATATATCTGTCTTCTGGAGCAATGCCCGTATTTTTAATGCATTTAAAATGTAACTAGAAACATTTTATCGTTTATTGAAATGATAACATCCCCCCAATCTTAATTTTGATTGATTGGTACAAAAGTTAAATTTATTGTCATGTAAGGTTAGCATGAGTTAATTAACATCACATCACTCTTTCAAAATATAGATAAAAAAATTATATTGTAGTATCACTTCAGGTGAACTGGCCAAATAACACAAAAACAGTCTTGCTAAATACCACAACTCCCTTCTTGCTATCAGTGTGTTGAAATGTTTACGCCATTGGAAACAGTTCCAACTTAGGTATATCATTGTGACATCACTTCAAATGAGACTCTGAGGCACTGTAGTTTCTAAGGTATTAAAAACATTCAAGTTGTTGGTAACTGCTATGTTGTTTAAACTGTGATTCATTTATTTCAAGTTTTAATAATTTCAGACCCAATAGTTCCACTCAGTAGATATCAACAGAAGTCGTTGGTGTTAAGTTTCGACCTCAGTAGTGAGACATGTGGAGAAAGTAGGAGAGATAACTTTGTTGCACATTGAGGAGGGATTTAAGAGGAGAAATTTGTCTATCTGTTATTAAATGTTGCAACTTTAGGCATTTATAGGAGAAGATAATCAGCAACTATGGAATAAATTACACATGGGAGTAACTCAGTTACGGGAAAGCCTATCATAGAGTTGTTCATACTAACACAAACTCATTGAGCTATATATTTTTCAGTTTACACACTGCTATAGTGCTGCAAACTGTTCAGTCACTGAAACTGACAGCAATTATAAACGTAAGCAAACAAGAAATGTACTGTCATGTACATATAACAAATAGGGAATTGAATCTCAAATTAGCATCGAGAACTTACAGATACCTTGTCAGTTCTCACTGCTGCCAGACTTTGCAATGAAAAGGTTATTAAAGTGTTCAACAGTCAATATTTAATCTCATTTTTCATTACAACTAATTATCTGCCATATTTTACACTGGGAAACTTCGTACCCAATTATGAAAATGGAAAAAAAATTCATGGCTCTGGGAACCTCTGCTCACCCCTCGTATCTAAGCCCTGACAGAAGTATTAAATTTCTGTTTTTGTGGTTTCAGATTTAACTCTCCACAGATACAACAAAGAGAAATTGTGCTACTTATACAGCTACGGCGTATTTCTTCTTCTGAATGTATTCAAAAGACAAACCACAAATCTTCACATACTTAGAACAACAAGCAGTCACTTCCTGAAATTGTCGTTAAGTCTGGGTGCTAAGAAGTGAGGGGCAACAAACACAACGTGATTCGGTGTTTAAGCAGTTGCTGCCAGACCACCTACATTTCCTGGAGGCAAATTTCTGGACCGAGTTTCTTGTGAGGTAATTGTCTGCGCATAATTCGATTATTTGTGAACAATTAAATCTTCTGAATATTTAAATTAGACCACAGAAGAATAACCAATACCAAACGTTTTCGACGATATATGGAGCACAGCGTGGAAAAAAAAGTTGTGTACCAGATAGTCTAAAACTGATTTTATTTTCGAAATCAGTATTTACAACTTAGCAATTAACTTATTGTTCTTCTTTGCCTTGTGCTTTTATCCCATGGTTTTGCAGGGTCGGGATGGTTAGGTATGGATTTGGCATAGTTAATGTTAAGGGGGGCTGGATGGCCGGATGCCCTTCCTGCAGCCAAGCAGTACCCCCTGGGATGGAATTAATGTACCCCAGCTTTATTTGTCTAGTGTAATTCATGGAATAGTGTGAATGTGTTCAGATGTCTCTGAGTCGTGTAACTGAGGCGGGCCGTGGGGGACCAGCCCAGTATTCACCTAGTGGGATGTGGAAAACCGCCTAAAAACCATATGTAGGCTGGCCAGCACACCAGCCCGCGTCATTAATCCACCTGGCACATTCAATACGGGGCCGGCGCGCCTATCTGAGTCCAGGAAGCAGCACATTAGCGCTCTCAGCTAACCTAGCGGGTCAGGACTTAGCAATGAACATTATTCATATAATTTGTAATGTGAACATTTTTGGCCAATGCAAGCTTTTATTAGCTACTGTTCATTTGAATGGATAACTACACATTCCAACAGTATAACCTGAAGTTAACTGTTTTTCAGAATTTGTAAGGTTTTGAATTCTGTAGTTAAACTATTTCTATTCCACTGCACCCAGAAAACGTAGTTTTCAGCTGGCACATTTGGCCTACCGCCACTGCTAACTATATACTGTACTATGGTGTTTGCATTTCAGTGTCTATGCAGAAGGATTTTTCTGCATGAAACAATATTTAGTCTCTGAAAAGTAGTTTAACCAAAGAAATTGTTATAAGTGACAAAATCTAAATTTATATGGCTGATTCTGAGAAATTGTCTATAGCTGGAATAAGTAATGACATAAAAAAGTTTTTTAACAGCCTACAAAACACTTAGTTTTTCCCTTCATTTCCTGAGAAATATTTACAAACCTACATCTCTGCAAAATATATTTAAGGTTGAGCATTATCTTGGAAACATTTTTGTTCTCATAACGTATCTTTATAGAAAGCATAGTCAGAATGCTCTCCACCTACAAAGGTTGGGCAACGAAGTATCTTTCCGCTTGGTGCCAATCTACATGGGTATTGCGGGGAACAAGAGGGCGGATGTAGCAGCCAAGTACTGTCACGATCCTCAGATACTTCACTGTGGCGTCTCCCTACATGCTGCTACCTCGCTGTTGAGGTGCAGAGTCATGCTTAGGTGGGAAGAAGAATGACTGGTACAGGTCAATGTCCACCACATTTTAGTAGATTATGGCTTACTTTTAAACCAGAGGGCAACGGTAGATTTGCTGACAGCTCTGCTCTACAAGGTGTATCATAATTAATGGCCTAAGCGCATATCGTTGAAAGTACACGATACTAGCAGCAAAAAAGTCCCGTTAAATATAGGGTCTAAAGTGGATACCTTAAGAGCTTCAAGCAATTATTCATCTTTGTTACTGTGAAGCAAATCTCTTCTACTGCAAGCTCTTTGCTTTCCACTTTTTGAGAAGTAGTAGTATGGACCAATACAAGATAAAATGTCCATTAAATGTGTGCTCTAAAACGCATACCTTAAGAGCTATGAGCACGTGCTCATCTTCGCTATTTGGAAACACAATTCTAATGAACAATTGCTCATGACTTTTAAAGTATGAATTTTAGAGCAAATGTTATTGGACATTTTTCTTGCTTTGTTCCATACTACTACTTCCCAAAATGTGGAAAGCAAAGAGCTTGCAGTAGAAGAGATTTGCTTCACAGTATCAAAATTGCTCGTAGCTCGTAAGGTATGCATTTTCGACCCTATGTTTGGTGAGACTTTTTTGTTTCTGGTATTGTGTTCTTTCAACTGTATGCATTTAAGCCATTAATTATGATACACCCTGTATATTTTTGGTGACATTCAAACTAGTTAGAGGTTTAAGGTTCTGTGATATTTTCAACCCGTTACTTGAAATTTTAGGGAAATGTTCTTAATGTCTTAAGAGGCTGACTGTCTCATTGGTATATTTTGTAACTGGTCAGCCAATCGCATTTCCTTATGCTTATACTTCAGCTTTTCTCTTGTATTTCTTGTTTTACTTTCGTTTTAGCACGTTTAAGGTAATTTATAGAATGGCTCACCCTTGTTTTCAGTAAGTAGTCAGCCAGTCGTATTTCTCTGTGCTGTTATTTTAGCTCCTCTGTCATTTTACGTATATTTTACTCCTAGGTATACTGCTTTCCACCCTTTCTACGTTGTCTTAAGGTGTGTGACATTGCATGATTGTGTGGGTCAATGCGAATGAGGTGGGAGTGAGTGCATGAGTGAGTAAATGTAATTTTGTAGGATTATTCCTCATTGTGTAACAAGGTTTTTATTCATTTCTTTTAGCCTTTGTCAGGGCGTTGATAACGTTGCCATTGAGTGCCCATTGCCTCCAAACACACACACACTTATATACAGGGTGTTACAAAAAGGTACGGCCAAACTTTCAGGAAACATTCCTCACACACAAATAAAGAAAAGATGTTATGTGGACATGTGTCCGGAAACTTTTAATTTCCATGTTAGAGCTCATTTTAGTTTCGTCAGTATGTTCTTCCACCTACGCTCAATGGAGCACGTTATCATGATTTCATACGGGATACTCTACTTGTGCTGCTAGAACAGGTGCCTTTATAAGTACGACACAACCTGTGGTTCATGCACGATGGAGCTCCTGCACATTTCAGTCGAAGTGTTCGTTCGCTTCTCAACAACAGATTCGGTGACCGATGGATTAGTAGAGGCGGACCAATTCCATGGTCTCCACGATCTCCTGACCTCAACTCTCTTGACTTTCATTTATGGGGGCATTTGAAAGCTCTTGTCCACGCAACCCCGGTACCAAATGTAGAGACTCTTTGTGCTCGTATTGTGGACGGCTGTGATACAATACGCCATTCTCCAGGGCTGCATCAGCGCACCAGGGATTCCATGCGACGGAGGATGGATGCATGTATCCTCGCTAACGGAGGACATTTTGAACATTTCCTGGAACAAAGTGTTTGAAGTCACGCTGGTACGTTCTGCTGCTGTGTGTTTCCATTCCGTGATTAATGTGATTTGAAAATAAGTAATAAAATGAGCTCTAACATGGAAAGTAAGCGTTTCCGGACACATGTCCACATAACATATTTTCTTTCTTTGTGTGTGAGGAATGTTTCCTGAAAGTTTGGCCGTACCTTTTTGTAACATCCTGTATATATGGTGAGTCAGGAGGAAAGGTACGTGTTTTGACGGGTGATAGCTTTAGTGATTCTGAACAAAAAAACTTGATGTGAACATATGCCCTATTCCGAATGGTTTCCGAGAAAGATCACTTAAATGTGCTTTTCTATTTATTTTCTGTATTATTCGTTATCATTGTTTACAATGTACGAGAGTAGTAGAAAGGAAGTTGAGACGAACATTTTGATACGGGATTCTTGTGGTCTATCAAGTCGGAAAACTACCTAAAACTGGCCTACGAAAAGTACCTAAGCTACAGAGCATGCGCGTTGCGCGAGATTTTTAATATTCTTGCGATCTCTTCGCGCAAACGGTTAGTCCTAGACAAAAATTTTGTAGCAAATTTATTTTAATTGTGTACTGTGAGGAAAAGAAAAAAATTGTGTACTCAGAGGAAAAGTTGGAGGGTGCGGTTTTCGATTTATTCAAGAAAAACTTACAAAAGTGATATTTAAACATGCTCTGTTTCGGAAACCATTCGCAATATTGCTTATGTCAATACGAAATTTTTAGTTCCGAACCACGCCTCAAAGCATGTACATTTATTTCCTCCTGACTCACCCTATATACAGGTTGTTTCAAAAATGACCGGTATATTTGAAACGGCAATACAAACTAAAAGAGCAGCGATAGAAATACACCGTTTGTTGCAATATGCTTGGGACAACAGTACATTTTCAGGCAGACAAACTTTCAAAATTACAGTAGTTACAATTGTCAACAACAGATGGCGCTGCAGTCTGGGAAACTCTATAGTACGATATTTTCCACATATCCACCATGCGTAGCAATAATATGGCGTAGTCTCTGAATGAAATTACCCGAAACCTTTGACAACGTGTCTGGCGGAATGGCTTCACATGCAGATGAGATGTACTGCTTCAGCTGTTCAATTGTTTCTGGATTCTGGCGGTACACCTGGTCTTTCAAGTGTCCCCACAGAAAGAAGTCACAGGGGTTCATGTCTGCCGAATAGGGAGGCCAATCCACGCCGCCTCCTGTATGTTTCGGATAGCCCAAAGGAATCACACGATCATCGAAATATTCATTCAGGAAATTAAAGACGTCGGCCGTGCGATGTGGCGGGGCACCATCTTGCATAAACCACGAGGTGTTCGCAGTGTCGTCTAAGGCAGTTTGTACCGCCACAAATTCACGAAGAATGTCCAGATAGCGTGATGCAGTAATCGTTTCGGATCTGAAAAATGGGCCAATGATTCCTTTGGAAGAAATGGCGGCCCAGACCAGTACTTTTTGAGGATGCAGGGACGATGGGAGTGCACATAGGGCTTTTCGGTTCCCCATATGCGCCAGTTCTGGTTATTGACGAAGCCGTCCAGGTAAAAATAAGCTTCGTCAGTAAACCAGATGCTGCCCACATGCATATCGCCGTCATCAATCCTGTGCACAATATCGTTAGCGAATGTCTCTCATGCAGCAATGGTAGCGGCGCTGAGGGGTTGCTGTGTTTGATTTTTGTATGGATAGAGGTGTAAACTCTGGCGCATGAGACGATACGTGGACGTTGGCGTCATTTGGACCGCAGCTGCAACACGGCGAACGGAAACCCGAGGCCGCTGTTGGATCACCTGCTGCACTAGCTGCGCATTGCCCTCTGTGGTTGCCGTACGCGGTCGCCCTACCTTTCCAGCACGTTCATCCGTCACGTTCCCAGTCCGTTGAAATTTTTCAAACAGACCCTTTATTGTATCGCTTTTTGGTCCTTTGGTTACATTAAACCCCCGTTGAAAACTTCGTCTTGTTGCAACAACACTGTGTTCTAGGCGGTGGAATTCCGACACCAGAAAAATCCTCTGTTCTAAGGAATAAACCATGTTGTCCACAGCACACTTGCACATTGTGAACAGCACACGCTTACAGCAGAAAGATGACGTACAGAATGGCGCACCCACATACTGTGTTGTCCTCTATATCTTTCACATCACTTGCAGCGCCATGTGTTGTTGAAAATTGTAACTACTGTAATTTCGAAAGTTTGTCCGCCTGAAAATGTACTGTTGTCCCAAGCATATTGCAACAAACGGTGTATTTCTATCGCTGCTCGTTTAGTTTTTATTGCCGTTTCAAATATACCGGTCATTTTTGAAACACCCTGTATATATAAATGTACATTGCGTTGTCGTAAGCGCAGCACGCACCACCAGACAGCACCACATGCTCCGGCAGGTTGACAACCCACTCCAGAGACGGCTGATAGCCCAGCGATTGCCGCACCAAGAAGTCGCAGCAGTGGCGCGACCTGAGAAGTGATTTGGGGCGGCGCCACTGCAGAGCGGGCAGATCCAAGTCTGCTCGGCTATCGAGAAGACCGCTTCCTGCTTGTGTACTTCGCGCCACGTTGTCTGCTTCTAGCGAGTTCACACCAGCCCGTCTTCAGCGAACTTGCTAGTGGGACAAGAACTTTTTACTATCAAGCCTAGCCTCTTGAATAAAAATAGTAAAACTTCATAATTTGCTGCCTAAGACGATTTGTACAAAGTTGAGTATTCGCCAATAAGTGAGTGTTTTCTTGTCACTAGTTATTATCAGTGTTTCCGTTTTCTCCATGTTCAAATGTTCAAATGTGTGTGAAATTTTATGGGACTTAACTGCTAAGGTCATCAATCGCTAAGCTTACACACTACTTAACCTAAATTATCCTAAGGACAAACACACACATCCATGCCCGAGGGAGGACTCGAACCTCTGCCGGGACCAGCCGTACAGTCCATGACTGCAGCGCCCGAGACCGGTCGGCTAGTCCCGTGCGGCTCTCCTTGTTCTTTCGTAGTGTTTCCCTCAGCGCACTATAAACAGTTCAGGGTGGCGACGAGTAAAAGTACGATACACTAATGTATTGAGCTGCGAAGACATCATGATGACCAGACCCACTGTTCAGCAATTAATGCCACTCATTTCACTCCATTTCACGACACGTCTTTGCCATGTATATAATATTAAGAATCAAGTAATTCAGGTTATCTTCAGTTTTCTTAGAGAGTTTCCTTCAGACTGAGTGACAAGGCAAAATCAATTCAGCCACATGAACACTGGGTTCGGTGTAACATAGCTAGTTACTTACATTTTTCTTCAACCACTTGATGTTTTAAGTGTACTTTTAAGTTTGCCATCTCACTGGAAGGCATTAACGAAGACAATTCAGTTTATGAAAATACACGATGTGCAACAGAAACTGGAGACTGTTTACAAAATAACAAGCTTATTTAACTCCATTTTGTTTTGGCTGGAAGTGGTGTACCGTATACTACTACTTTTAATTTCTTAAGTATTAATCTGATGTAGAGTTGTAAATTACTCAAAGTTTTTTTTAAGTTACCTGAAATTGTATTTTTATTTCAGTCATTATGATACTTCATTTTCCAATGAGTTTGGTAATATTCTAGATTCTCAAACCAAACTACAGCAGTCATTTAAGAACTACTCTGAATAATAGTTACTCGTTTTGTGAATATTATGCTCGGTATCAGGCAACTACAATCACAATCCACAAGTGTTCATGAATATCTTTCTTTCATAAGAAAAGGTTGATTCCTGTGTCTAAACTGTTCTGTAATCTCAGCTGCATTGTGCTAGCTGCAAGCATTGCTGATACCGAAAACTTATTTAAAAGAATCAGCTGTATGAAAAACATAGTTAATCCTCAAATACTAATTGTTCACTCCAAGAAGACTCTCGGCATTGTGGATGACAAGAGTAGGTGGTCATGGTCGGTACCATCAGCTATTTCGGCGAAGACAAAACTGCGTCCAGTGTGTGTACGTAATCGCAAATGAAACTGTATTATTAGTTTCAGATACTGGAAAGTTAATATCCCCCACACATGATCGTTACTACAACACAGCGTTTAGAACTAAATAATATGGCTACAAGAGTCAACACAGCGTTTAGAACTAAATAATATGGCTATAAGAATGTCAGTGTGTTAGTAGATAGTACTGCAAGCTAACAAGGTAGCGACAGGGAACAAGAGAATAATTATCTGAAGTTATACACTGTCTTTGGTTTTCGATCGAAATAGCTAATCCCGTCAGCTATCGTGCAGACTATCTTCTTAGAACGAATAATTAATAAATATTGTTACAACGCCTCCAAAACTTTTCAATGTGGCCGTATTCTGGACTCAACTCTTACTTAAAAACCTGAGCACCTTGATTCCAAGAGTATAGTCATCTAAGTAGTACTTACTACAAAAGAGCCTAAAACATACACAGTTACATTAACATAATTGATGTGACATACCGTAATAAAGGATCATAAACTTGTTACGATGGTAAACCCAAAAGTAAGGTCGTCTATTTTTTTATAAGTACAGAACTCCGTTTGTGTGGCAGTTGGTCACACTGTTATGAAGAGTGCTTCACGCGCTGTTTGTAAACATGCGCACGCCGGGCTGAGGCGCTCAGTCTTGGCTTGGCAGCCGTTGAGACTTGAGTTCCCGTTGGATGTTACCGCCAAGTGCGAATTGCGTCAGTTATTCGGTTTTTTTAACACAAAGGCCACTGCGCTGGCTGAAGTCCACTGCCAATTGACGGAAGTGTATTGTGAGTCGTGCACGGACGTCAAAAATGTTCATAAGTGGTGTAGAGAGTTTGCAGCTGGTCGGACCGAAATTCACGACGAACAAAGGAGCGGGAGACCGTCAATTTCGGAGGAGACAGTGTTGAAGGTTGAGCAAAGCATGCATGAAGATCGGCGGATCACTCTGGATGATCTCTGCACGTTGGTTCCTGAGGTTTCCCGAAGCACCACCATAGAATTTTAACGGAAACGTTGAACTACCGGAAGGTGTGCGCAAGATGGGTGCCACCCATGCTGACTGAGGACCACATGCGGCAACGAGTTGATGCTTCCTGCGCATTCCTTCACCGCCTTGCAGCCGAACAGGACAACTTTCTGGACTCAATTGTGATGGGTGACGAAACCTTGGCATAATACTTTACACTTGAGACCAAGCAACAATCACGCCAGTGGCAGCATTCTTCCTCGCCAAAGTCGCGGAAATTCAAACAAACACAGTCTGCCAGTAAAGTCATGACAATCGTTTTTTGGGATCAGAAAGGGGTGTTGTTGGTCGACTTTATGCCCACTGGGGCCTCAGTTAACGCTGACAGGACTGTGAGACTCTGAAAAAACCCAAACGGGCAATTCAGAACCGGAGAAGAGGAATGTTGAGCAAGGGCGCACACATTCTCCATGACAAAGTTCGCCCACACATCGCTCTGCAAATCGTTGAGCCGGCCAAAGTGGCCGTGCGGTTCTGGCGCTGCAGTCTAGAGCCGCGAGACCGCTAAGGTCGCAGGTTAGAATCCTGCCTCGGGCACGGATGTGTGTGATGTCTTTAGGTTAGTTAGGTTTAACTAGTTCTAAGTTCTAGGGGACTAATGACCTCATAAGTTGATTCCCATAGTGCTCAGAGCCATTTGAACCATTTTGCAAACCGTTGCTCTCCTGCAAGTTGCAGTGGAACAAAATCACCCACCCACCCTATAGTCCTGACTTGGCGCCCAGTGACTATCACCTGTTCCCTAAACCAAATGAACACTTGACTGGAATGCGATTCAGCTCCGACGACGAGGTGAAAGAAGAGGTTCACAACTTTCTGAACAGCATGGCGGCTAGCTGGTATGACATAGGCATACAAAAACTGCCACAGCGTCTACAAAAATGCTTCGACAGAAATGGTGATTATGTAGAAAAATAGCTATATGTTCAAGCTGTAAACCGATGTAAACCATTGTAGAAATAAACAGGTCTATGTACTTATAAAAAATAGCAGACCTTACTTTTGGGATTGCCCTCGTATATTATTTATATGTGTTGGTCACCAATGTCTTTGACTAACATTGGTCCGTACGGCAAGTTAAGAGTCCTGACAGTTAAAGTGGTCTGGGTGGGTCTGCTTCGCGTATATGCCATTTCTAATCATGTGACATGATTTTGTTTACGTTTTTATGGCAACGTCTGAGCGTTGTCACAGCTACGGCTTTCAGGCAGTGTTGACGTAGCCACTTTTACTTTGTGGTCGAAAACTGGCAACAGTACTGCTAGCAGTCAGCGATCTTCTCTCGTCATACAGAGTATAGTTTGGAAGTAGAGACACGTCTGCAATTTTTCTTAAATTGTACGATAAAATTCTACAAATATTTGTTACAAAATCTAAAAATTTATTTGTTGACTGATTGGTTTAATATTTTCCACTGTACGCCTGTATTAATGCTTCTATTTGATAATTATTATAATTACATACTTTTCTTTTCCGTGCACATTGTTCTATGCGACGCTTCTTTGCACTCTGTTTTATATTATACCTGTTTGTATGTTAGTCCCTTTCCTCAATTTTTCTGAGCAGCCAATTTTTCATGATGTAATTATTTATCGTGCAAATTGTTTCCAACACATCCAGTAATACCTACGTGGGCTTGCTCAACCTAAATGTAAGATGACATCAGTGATCTCTGTGCTTATTTGGAAAATACCAACAACTTTGTATTACCACATAAGAATTTCTACCCATTTCTGGCTTTATTGTCTTTTAGTAACTAGAACAAAAAATGGTTCAAATGGCTGTGAGCACTATGGGACTTAACATCTATGGTCATCAGTCCCCTAGAACTTAGAACTACTTAAACCTGGCTAACCTAAGGACAGCACACAACTAAAACAGTCTGCTCAGCTGTTGATTTTCGGATTTTAAATTGTACATTGTGCCCTGTCTTTCCAGACTCTCTTTCAACCAACCGCTTTGTCTGTAGGCTTCTGTAAACAGTCTCCAAAATACTGAAGTTGATTTCAACTGAAGCAGTCAGACCCGCATTGTCTTCAGAACCATTTTACTAATACGGAACTCTCGAACGTAATCCAGTAATCAGATTTAGATGTGATTGTTGCAATGTGCAGCACGCAATTCTGTACCCCTTTCTCGAGAAACTTCTACATCATGTCGAACGAAGTTGCATGGTACATTGAAATTTTTTCTTGATTGTCTATCAGTGCGAATAATCATTGTGTCACCAAAAATGACCTCCATCATTTTTCAGGCAGGCTGTAGTTGACCGATTAAGGAAAATTACGCCACTTTTCATTTCTGGGGACGTTGTATGTGCTCATAGACCTCCCCATATCGTACAGGGGGTTCCACACGGTAGTACTCTTTCGTAAAACAGGAATGGATACAACATTCACAAGATGTGAATTTTTCAGAATTTCACCATTAAGAACTTTTAAATATGATGTTATATTAAAATTGGAAAGTATGACCCCTGTCTATCCTTGTTACAAATATTGTGGTTAAGAGGTTAACAATAGTACAAAAAATACACATTGAATTTTTACTGAATATTTTTATTAAATTATTTGTAATATGAAACTATAACTAA
Source organism: Schistocerca gregaria (assembly GCF_023897955.1). Classification (NCBI taxonomy): domain Eukaryota; kingdom Metazoa; phylum Arthropoda; class Insecta; order Orthoptera; family Acrididae; genus Schistocerca; species Schistocerca gregaria. The sequence goes on along the minus strand of NC_064924.1, from coordinate 405,609,253 downwards.
TATATTCACATAAAGCGAGACAACTACGTTGTCATGAAGTAGACGACGGATGTTGACGTTTTACGCATTCCTTAGGAAGTAGGCTACTTCTGCGGCGAAATGGACATCTGCAAATACAGTAATGTCGGAATTACTATTAAAGAAGTTTAAATACGTAACGAAAATATATTTTATAACTCTTCATTTGTTAAAAAGTGCGTTCTCGTTGCTGGTATCAGAATTCAAAGGAGTGACTCTTTAAGTACTTTTCGTTTTTGGATACATCAGGCAAAATATATAGTTACACGACTGCAGGCACTTTAGATTACATTACATACATTGTTCATTCCTTATACCCAGAACAAGGAGGTTATCAGGGAGAGAGGATACATCAGTAAAACAAACGTACATAGGATAAATTTACAAAATTATTGTCTCAATGAACTGAGCTGAAATTGTACTGTGAAGCAGTAGCTAGTACATACAGTTCTCTGAGAAGGCTTCTGCATTACTTTCTTCAATTTACAGCATATATTATTTGTATTTCACACGGCTGGTCTCTAATAATTGTAGTCTGACTTGATGAATCACGCCAAAATTTGTACTGTATGGCAGTTAGGTAAAGGATGTCAGTTTCTTAATTTTTATATCACCTAACTGTCAGCAACAGCATCATAAATACAAGTTTTCTTAGTCATTTCACGATTTCGATGTCATGCTCTTACCACCTGAATTTATAAACATATTAATTACTCAAAACAAACAAAAAGTATCCACGCACAATAACATCATGAGAAAGCTCACAAATAGCGGGTAGGGTGCCCAACTGACAGGACAAACAAGAAGTATTCACCAGAAATAACATTATCAAAAACCTCACAAGTAGCCGACGGGAGCACCCAACTGACAGTGCTCAGAACATCGGCAGATGCGTTACTTTACTCTGTCGCTGAATGCGCCTGCCCTGTTTGATACAGATCATTTCGTGCCAGGCATGTGGATGATGCCCTCAGTGAGACATGCAGAATAGCATCGTGATGCTTGAGGGCAACGCCGACCTATAAATTTTACTGGCAAGGTTAGCCCCACCAGATGCAATAAGGGAAGTTGCCGTGAACACATAGAGACGCAAAGTGGAATTACACGCTGCCCCCCCCCCCCCCCGCGCCCCCTTCCTTTCCATGGACATCAGCCTCCCTAAGCAGGCTGAAAACTGGGAAGAGCTTCCTAAAAACTTCCGTCAGACACTGCATCACCGTCAATGACACGACAAAACCTGTGGATAATAAGAAATGCAGACATCGCGTCTTGGATCCCACCTTCGGAGGCCCTCCCCCCCAGGCGAAAATCTGCAACGGAAAACGTGGAAGTCCCTCAATAGACTAAGAAGTGGTGTGGGTAGAGCAAAAGATAATATGACCAAATGCAACTATCTTGAGGATCCATCAACTTTATGCGAATGTTGCACCGAACAAGCCACCGAGCGCCGGCCGATGTAGACGAGCGGTTCTAGGCGCTTCAGTCTGGAATCGCGCTGGTGCTAAGGTCGCAGGTTCGAATCCTGCCTCGGGAATGGATGTGCGTGTTGTCCTTAGGTTAGTTAGGTTTAAGAAGTTCTAACTTCTAGGGGACTGTTGACCTCAGATGTTAAGTCCCATAGTGCTCAGAGTCATTTGAACCAAACCACCAAGCACTTGTACAGTTATCCTCAGTGCCCAGTTTCCTGCACACTGGAGACCTCTGCGGGTCAGGGAATATGCCGTGAAGTTGCTAATTTTTTGTCCAATTTCATTCGTATTTAGTATCTGTAATCTGTTTACGTATAATTATTATTATTATGTATCTCTAACTGCTTCGTGTTATATCTATATTTCCTGGTATATATTAATTTTATACTTTTAGTCTGTTTTTTTCTCTTTTGGTCTATTTTGTGTGCAGCGCTTTTGACATGGTTCAAAATGGGTCTGAGCACTATGGGACTTAACATCTATGCTCATCAGTACCCTATAACTTAGAACTACTTAAACCTAACTAACCTAAGGACATCACACAACACCCTGTCATCACGAGGCAGAGAAGCTTTTGACATGAATAAGTAAATAAATAGCTGTAAATTATTCTGATTTATCGTGATAGAAGAACCTGAACTGCTGAAGTCACCTCACTGAGGAACAGAGTGGCTGAGGTAACTAACTCAACTCGAACCAACAAGGCTGATAGCTAATTTTGGTATTATATTGACGTGATTTTGTCTTTTGTCTTTTAAGTTTTTTAGCAACTGAGGTTTGTCGAGAAAATTATTACTCTCCTGAAACACTTTCCAGATTTATTATCTCTGCTTAATTATTTATTAGTGTGAAAGTTAAAAGCTCCCTACTTTGTGCTCACATAGGTCTACACAGTTTATAACATGCCATTTCTGAGACTATGAAGATAGTAGAAAATGGTTCACTCTGGAGTTTAATTTGTAGAATGGTTCTTAAATACAGTAATTTTGGCACAAGAGAATGCCTAAGATCTGACGTAATTTTTTATCACTGAGACTGTGGCAGCCAGTTTGATGGCCGTTGATGGGAGGATGTCTTGGAGCAAATTTCAGTGACACTATACTGTGATTGCATGTGCAGCTTGTACCTACACTGAATGTGGAATGTGCATACTGCGAAATGTGCTTCAGAAAGAAATTAGTAAACTGAATTAATATTTTCGTAGCTTCAGGTACTATTGGGAGGGACAGTGACAAGTACCAAAAATGAATATTTACCACATAGCTCAAAGCGAGCCAGCCATGGCTCAGTAGAACGTCAGCCAAGCAACAGCAGTTTCTTCTTGAGCAGCTTCTTCTTGAGTAGGAACAGGTTGGACCTGGTGTCCTCATCTCCTATCGTCGGGTCAGAGTCTTGTCCTGCAGGGGCCGCCAACACCATCGCCAAAGCCAGCACAACCAGGAAAAACACCTGTGCAAATTAAACATTTCATATTAGAGCCGCTTTTGTTTCTATCAGCAGCAGATATTTGCATATATGGAAATGTAGTTCTGTCGAAGAACTCTCTGCCACAATTCGTAGAGGAAGCCAAAATAATATTTAAGGACGGCGAAAAATTTCTAAGTATGCCAACGTTTGTAAAAGAGGAAGCCAACATAATGTCATACGTTTCATGATGTGGCATTAAAGTTACATGAATATAAATTTGTTGTTAGTCGACATGCCTATTAATCTTGATTTTGTGTTGTAATTATTTTACATGTTAATCTTAAACGATTTTGCATTGCTGAAATTTAAGTTCCTACACTCACACACGTTGCGAAATAGAGAGTGTGGCCCATGATGCGTATGCTGAGGTAACAAAAGTCCTGGCATACCTCCCAATATGACCTCAGGCCTAGTTTTTCCCGGCGTAGTGCAACAGTTCGTCGTAGCATGGACTCAACAAATGGTTCAAATGGCTCTGAGCCCTATAGGACTTTTCATCTGAGGACATCAGTCCCCTAGAACTTAGAACTACTTAAACCTAACTAACCTAAGGACATCACACACATCCATGCCCGAGCAGGATTCGAACCTGCGACCATAGCGGCCGCGCTGTTCCAGAATGAAGCGCCTAGAACCGCTCGGTCACATCGGCCAGCTGGACTCAACAAGTCGTTGAAAAATCTCTGATGAAATACTGAGCCACGCTACCTCTACAGGTGTCCAGCAGAATTTTGTGAATGAACTAACATCTTGATTACATACGATAAATGTTCGATGGGACTCATTTCGGGCGATTTGGGTGGCCAAATCATTCGATGGAATCGTCCAGAACGTTCTTCTAACCAATCATGAACAATTATATGTGATTATGGCGCATTGTCATTCATAAAAATTTAGTCATTGTTTTGGAACATGAAGTCCATCAATGGCTACAAGTGGTCTGCAAATAGCCGAAAATAACCATTTCCAGTGAGTGATCCATTCAGTTGGATCTGAGGAGACAGTCCATCACACGTAGAAAGAGCCCGCACTATTCTGGAGGCACCACCAGCTTGCACAGTGCCTTGATGACAACATGGGTCCATGGCTTTGTACGTCTGTGCCCCTCTTTGACCCTATCATCAGCTCTTGCCAACGGAAATCGGGACTCATCTGATCAGCTAACGATTTTCCAGACGTCTAGAGTCCAGCCGATATGGTCATGAGTCCAGGATGGGCGCTACCGGCGATGTCGTACTGTTAGCAAAGGCACTCGCGTCGCTCGTCTGCTTCCAAAGCCCATTAACACCAAATTCAGCTGCCCTATTCTCATGGCAACATTCGTCGTATGTCCCACATTGATTTCTGCGGGTATTTCAAGCAGTGTTGCATGTCTGTCCGCTCTGACAACTCTACGCAAACGCCTCTGCACTCGGTTGTTAAGTGAAAACCGTCGGCCACTGCGTTGTCCGTGGTGAGAGTTGAACATGAGATTTGGTGTTCTCGGCACGCTATTTACACTGTGAATTTTACAATACTAAATCATCTAACGATTTCCGAAATGGAATTCGCCATTCATCTAGTTGCAACTATCATTGCGCTTCCTCCAACTACCACTGCGCGTTCGAAGTCTGTTAATTTCCACCACGCGGCCTTAATCACGTCGGAAGCCTTTCCACTTTCCACATGAGTCACCTGAGTATAAATGACAGCTCCGCTAATGTAGCACCCTCTTACACTTTGTGTACGCGATGCTATCGCCATCTGTGTACGTACACATCGCTATCCCATGAATTTTGCCACTTCAGTGTAATAGACTGCCGGAGAAGAAACAACGTCCTCAAGGGCAAAGATATTTTATTAACAAGTGATGTGACATGTGGTTCATCATTATAGGAATATATAATTATAAATTCAGACCAAAAGAGACACGCATGTCACGGTAAAGGGTGTCCAAATAGTCGCAGCAATATACAGTTCAAATGCTTGGAGTTGTTCAGCAGGAATATGAACCCGACCGTGAGGCATGGTTGTACCCTAGAATCAATGTTGTATAAACTATTCGTCTGTAAATTCTCCACGCTTGCTGCATGCCGAGTCAAAACAGATCGCGCAAACATGCCTCCAGAGCTCCATTTGATCGTCATTGACCGTAAAAAATGGATCATTAACACTACAATCCTCTGGTGACAATGAACGAAGTCCTTTAGGGTGCTGCATTTCTTACGGCAGTGTATCATGACATGTTGTGTTCATTATCCATTATATCCTCTAGTTGTGTGCAGTCAGATTCAGACCAGCCCTGCTTGCCTACAATGTCCTACTGCCTTGAGTAAATTGCGTACTTTTTCTTGAACTGGCGTGATCGCTTGTCTGGAAGCTACATTTTCTGAATACGGAGCGTGCTTACATGCCTCTGTGCGCTGTGTAAGTAGTCACAGCTCATTTTTACTGTTTATACGGAAGCTGTAGAGGGGGGAGGGGGGGGGGGGGGGAGGGGTTGGGGTTGTAGCACATACCTATAATTCTCACTTAATACCGGCTCCTGAAACTTTGTAAGTAGACTTCGGCGGGATATTTCGCTTTTATCTTCAAATGTCTCCAATTCAGATTTTTCCGCATCTCCTTAACTCTCCCATCTTCAGACAAAGCAGTGACCATTCTTGCTGCCCTTTTTTGTGTACGTTCATTATGAGCTGCTAGTCCTATTTGGTATGGCTGCCACACGCTAGTATAACATTCTACGATGGACCACACAAGTGTCTGTACTCAGTCTCGTTTATAGACTGCCTACGTTTTCCCAATGGCCTACCAGTGAAACAAGGTCTGTCACCAGCCCTTTCTACGATTCTCACTCTGCGTGCTCGTTCTGTCCATATATCCGCACAAACTCTTACAACCAACTATTAGTATGAGTAGAGTGACTCCAGTTGTGACACTGAAATAGTAGTCATTTTCTGAGTTTTGTGAGGTGCATATTTTACATTTCAAAACATTTGAAGAAAGTCTACATCTACATCTACATCCATACTCCGCAAGCCACCTGACGGTGTGTGGCGGAGGGTACCCTGAGTACCTCTATCGGCTCTCCCTTCCATTCCAGTCTCGTATTGTACGTGGAAAGAAGGATTGTCGGTATGTTTCTGTGTGGGCTCTAATCTCTCTGATTTTATCCTCATGGTCTCTTCGCGAGATATACGTAGGAGGGAGCAATATACTGCTTGACTCTTCGGTGAAGGTATGTTCTCGGACCTTTAACAAAACCCCGTACCGAGCTACTGAGCGTCTCTCCTGCAGAGTCTTCCACTGGAGTTTATCTATCATCTCCGTAACGCTTTCGCGATTACTAAATGATCCTGTAACGAGGCGCGCTGCTCTCCGTTGGATCTTCTCTATCTCTTCTATCAACCCTATCTGGTGCGGATCCCACACTGCTGAGCAGTATTCAAGCAGTGGGCGAACAAGCGTACTGTAACCTACTTCCTTTGTTTTCGGATTGCATTTCCTTAGGATTCTTCCAATGAATCTCAGTCTGGCATCTGCTTTACCGACGATCAACTTTATATGATCATTCCATTTTAAATCACTCCTAATGCGTACTCCCAGATAATTTATGGAATTAACTGCTTCCAGTTGCTGACCTGCTATTTTGTAGCTAAATGATAAGGGACCTATCTTTCTACGTATTCGCATCACATTACACTTGTCTACATTGAGATTCAATTGTCATTCCGTGCACCATGTGTCAATTCGCTGCAGATCCTCCTGCATTTCAGTACAATTTTCCATTGTTGCAACCTCTCGATACACCACAGCGTCATCTGAAAAAAGCCTCAGTGAACTTCCGATGTCATCCACCAGGTCATTTATGTATATTGTGAATAGCAACGGTCCTATGACACTCCCCTGCGGCACACCTGAAATCACTCTTACTTCGGAAGACTTCTCTCCATTGGGAATAACATGCTGCGTTCTGTTATCTAGGAACTCCTCAATCCAATCACACAATTGACCTGATAGTCCGTATGCTCTTACTTTGTTCATTAAACGACTGCGGGGAACTGTGTCAAACGCCTTGCGGAAGTCAAGAAACACGGCATCTACCTGTGAACCCGTGTCTAAGGCCCTCTGAGTCTCGTGGACGAATAGCGCGAGCTGGGTTTCACACGACCGTCTTTTTCGAAACCCGTTCTGATTCCTACAGAGTAGATTTCTAGTCTCCAGAAAAGACATTATACTCGAACATACTCGCCAATCTTTCCACCTCTTTGAAATCTTGTGAAAATTTGATTGGATACTTGTTTAAATACATCATTTGCAAAGAGTCTAAAGTTACTTTTAATTTTGTCTACTAGTTCATGGACATGCAATACGAGCAGCAAGGGTCCTGAAATACTTCCACGGGGCACGCTTGAAGTTACTTCGCATCTATCATTGACTCTTCATCCACGATCAAAAATGCTGTCTATTTTCATACTATTGGTGGCTTCCACACAAAAGCCTGATCAGGATCCCTCACTCCTCACTGATAAGAAATGCTATGCTTAATACAACAGGATTACACAAAACAACCTATGTTTGAAATTAGCAAAGTGACCAGGAGCGCACGAGGTAACACAAAAGATAGGGCAGATACGGGGCATAAGATCATGGTGCTCCAACGATGAGTAGCAGAGTTCTTCATATCTGTGATTAACCCTCTAACTGTGTGTCAAGTTAGTTTCAAAGATCACTGTTATAAAAATTTTGTATGATATGTAGTAACGTCATCATTTTTTTAGGCGTAGACTAACGTGTTTCCACTTGTATTTGCGTGAGTTTGATTGCAACCTACAGAAAGTGTTATTATTCTAAACATTCTATATGAATTTGAAGAGGTTAGTTAGTTATTTTAATGTACCATTGATCATATGTACGATAAGTCGTAATTATGTGGAAGTGTCATTTTACATTCACATCGTAAATTAATTAGTAAATTTGGCCACATGCTGAACATTTATAAGTTATCTTTCAGTTTTTTTATTATTATCAAATTTATTAATTTAAACTGTGATAAAATCGTACATAAATCGTACATAAATCTTGAGCTGAAAGTAATCAACTTCCAAACCTGCACATATTGTGTTGTTGAAAAGGAAAGATTTTAATCGTAATGTCTTTATCAAGTTCCGCTCCACTGTAAGAAGAGTCTTCCTTCTGACGACTCCAGTTGTTAATGAAGGTGAATATCTTTTCAATAAGTACTGAGACGGCGTTTTTAAGATACTGTCTGGTCTTTCCGCTTGGACATGCGTCGAAAACGAATTTAGCTTTTCATGTTTCACGCAAATGGACAATTTCCTTTCTAGAAGCAGATGAACAAAATCGTATTTTTCTCCATTTGCTCAGACTAAGAGAATATCTGTGTGGTATTTACATTTTTTGCTGTGCACGGATATAGGAATGTGTCGTGTGCGTCTCAACTGAAAGACAACAGAAGGTTCCTAAGACAGTTTATTCTTATTTGAATGCTGAAGTTTCAAAAAATGGCTTTGAGCACTATGGAACTTAACTTCTAAGGTCATCAGTCCCCTAGAACTTAGAACTACTTAAACCTAACTAACCTAAGGATATCACACACATCCATGCCAGAGGCAGGATTCGAACCTGCGACCGTAGCGGTCCCGGACTGTAGCGCCTAGAACCGCTCGGCCACTCAGGCCGGCGCCGAAGTTTGCATTGGCAGTTGAATAATGGTTGTTTCCGGACTTAGCACACCTAACGACTCAGAAAGAACAACCGAGCGAGGTGACGCAGTGGTTAGCACACTGGACTCGCATTCGGGAGGACGACGGTTCAATCCCGTCTCCGGCCATCCTGATTTAGGTTTTCCGTGATTTCCCTAAATCGCTTCAGGCAAATGCCGGGATGGTTCCTTTGAAAGGGCACGGCCGATTTCTTTCCCCATCCTTCCCTCACCCGAGCTTGCGCTCCGTCTCTAATGGCCTCGTTGTCGACGGGACGTTAAACACCAATGTCCTCCTCCTCCTCAGAAAGAAGAGCATCTGTGGCACAATTACGTATTGTGCCGTGCACGGGCGTATGAATATCTCGAGTGCAATTTAACTGAAGGCCATAAGAAGGTTCCGAAGCCAGTTTAATCTTGTTTGAATACTGAGGTTTCAGTTCACAGATGAATGACTGTTATTTCCGAATTGGCGCATCGCATGTGATAGGTAGACCCTAACTTTGGCGAAACAGAAACGTTCTCTTCTCGATAAGGTCTTAAAGGCACAGAGGTCTGATACGTTGGTGTTCATCTACATCAGGCGCTGCGGTAGAGTCAGAAGGGCGCACTATCGTGTCTTGAAAATGCACGACTGCAATTGAGAGGCAGTGGAGGGCAAAATACAATGAACGTAAGAGAGAATGACGTGCTTACCGTGAGCAGCCTCATCGTATGTGGTGGACAAACGCGGAGAGCGGATGACTACTGTGGTGTGAGCTCGCGGCGCCCCCTTATATATGCCACTCTTGCTTTCTACTGTTTGTGACGCCGCAAGCGCGTTGCGTTGGCCGTGGCGGAGGCTGCGATGCGCTCTGCATTTCAAGGCCTCTTCCGGGCTCAGTCCGCTGTCGCCTTTTAGAAGAAAATAAAAGTTCTCAAGTAGTAATACTGAAGTACTCGAAAGTGGAAAATTGTATAAAAGCAACAATGGCCTTTGGATGACGAGTGGCCAGTCACTGGATTTAATACAAATGTTTGGCTTATTAGATGACTGTCACGGAAACAGTCGATTATTAGGAGTATATCATTGTTTATGGACGTTTTACTGGGACAAAGAGACGAACAGATACTTACTAATAAGCAAACTCCTTTGTTATAACAGTCCAGGACGATGCTAAAGAGAGCTTAAATTACTGACAGGCGCGCGTTAATTAGTTGAAAATAAACTTAAGCCTAACTGAATGTGAAGAAATGATAATACAACCGTGAAACGAGAGAAACGAATTGCTGGTAAAATTTTTAAGTTTCGCGGGCCTTGAATACAGTGGTATGACGAATGTCATGGGATAACGATATGCGCACATATAGATGGCGGTAGTATGGCATACACAAGGAGGACAGCGCATTGGCGGAGCTGTCATATTCAGATGATTCATGTGAAAATGCGTCCGCCGTGATTATGAACGCACGATAGGAATTAACAGACTCTGAACACGAAATGATACTTCGAGCTAGACTCATGGGACTCATGGGACATTCCATTTCGTAAATCTTTAGAGAATTCAGTATTCCGAAATCCACAGTGTCAACAGTGTGCCGAGAATACCAAATTTCAGGCATTTCGTTTCACCATGAAGAACGCAGTGGCCGGGGCCTTCGCTTAACGACTGAGAGCAATGGAGTTTGCGCAGAACTGTCAGTCTAACAGTCAAGCATCACTGAGTGAAACAACCGCAGAAATCAGTGTTGGACGTACGACGAACGTATCCGTCAGGACCAGAGCAATTGGGCTATGGCAGCAGACGAACGATGCTAGTACCTTCGTTAATAGTGTGACATTGCCTGCAGCGTTTTTCCTCGGTTCGTGCCCATGTCGGTCGGACCATAGACAACAGGAACACCGCTACCTGGTCAAATGAGTCCCGATTTTGGTTGGTACGAACTGATGGTACGGTTCGAGTGTGTCACAGACACCCACGAAGCCATGGACCCAAGATGCCAACAAGACATTGTGCAAACTGGTGGTGGCTCCATGACGGCGTGGGCTGTGTTTACGTGGAATTGACTGAACCGTTCATTGACTGGAAATCGCTACATTCAGCTACTTGGAGACCATTTTCAGCCATTCACGAACTCCCTGTTCCCAAACAACGATTCCATGTCACCAGCCCACAATTGCTCGCGAATAGTTTGAAGAATATTCCGGACAGTTCTAGCGAATGATTTGGCCAACCAGATCACCCGACGTGAATCCCATAGAACATTTATTGGACATAATCGAGCGGTCAGTTGGGGCACAAACTCCAGCATCGGCAACCCTTCCGCAGTTATGCACAGCTGTAGATGCAACAATATTTTTGCAGGGGACCTCTAACGACTTATTGAGACCATGCCACGTCGTGTGCTGCACTTCCCAGGGAAAAAGGATTTCCAACACGATATTTGGGGTATCCCAAAACTTTTATCACCTTAGTGAACATTTCTTAATATAAAATACTGAGAGGAAGATATATTGACTATATAGAGTGTATCACAATTAATAGGGATACTGAAATGGGCGAAAGTATACGAAATAGGTGCAAAACATTCAGATAAACTTAGATCTGCGAACGAACCGATTGCGACATAATCTGACAAGGACTTAGGATGAGATATTATTCTAGTATTTAGAATGTTAACTCTTAGAGTAAGTCATGGCTTGTAATTATTCTCATGAGCTACCTTATTAAGACATACAATACTTCTCAGTTTCCTTGGTACTGTTACATTTGTTTATGATCCAGACGAACTTCACCTTTTTACATTAAGGCATCATCAGTGGATTTTATCAAATTTCATTTTTACGGCCGAAACCTGGGCATACGTTAGAGGTCGCACTGTCATTTCACTTATGAAACACTGACGAGTTTTCATGTCATGATCTTTTTACTTTATAGTTTTCATGTTTCATAAGGCAACTGAAGTGGAGCACTATTAGTGGTCTGGCAATAACTGCAAAGTTTTGTTACGAGAACTGAGTAATTTGTGTCGTAACTGCATGGTAACATTGTTTCTCTTTTCTTACTTGGTAAATAGAAAGGTCTCTCAGATTATGGGGGGATGTGTGTAAATGTGACCAGAAATTTCATTTTCAGTTTTGTTCGCATTTAGTAGTATTGATAACATTTTCCGAAGGTCTCATTTTCGCAGTCGTATGGGAAGTGATGAAAACAAAAATATGTTTCAATGTTTAACAGCTATTCTCTCTTTCGCAACTGTTCGTCGAATGATACTCCCTATAGCGACAATAAATGCATTCCTGAATGTGTAATGAGTGCTATCATGCCCACATTTAGTACGCGGCTAATCTTTAAGCACGTACTTTCATGGGGAAACTCAAAACCCAAACGTATTTCTGAATGCTCTTATGTGCAAACGTTGCCAAAATCATCGCTTTCATAATCTACAGTTTGTAAAACTTGCAACATACGATGTTGTAATTTTTTTCAGTGAGGGAAACATAGGGAAAGGGAAAGAGTTACAGTTACAACATATGATGTTGTAATTTTTATCTGTGAGGGAAACATAGGGAAAGGGAAAGAGTTACAGTGTTTGGGCTTCAGGGTTGGAGCATTCACTCTTAACTATTCATGATGAAACTGACCGTTGTCATGCATTTTGAGCTGAAAAGTCTATTCAGCATCTAGCAAAGAAAACAAGATAAAAGAAAAGAAATTATAAGACGAGTCCATAGAATACTCTAAGTATATTTATGTAGCATTATAAGAAGATGTAATTTAAGAAAATATAAGTTTAATCTTTACATTCATTTTCCCAGGAAGTTCGTTTTGTGACAGTTATGTACCTTTTTCTCAAGACATCTGTGATATAATGCCTTGCTATTTGGCCCATACTAACTGACAATGTAACAAACGCACAGAAATAAATTATCAAATGTTTTGTTTAAGCTGATACATGAAGCTAAAGGTGCTGAAATTCCTAAACGAATTCCTTCCAAGAAGTTGTTAAATGCTATAAATTTTCGTATCGAAGATATTCAAAATCGCTTAAGTACAATTGTTTGTATGAACAGCTCGATTTTAGCTGTGATTGGTTTAGTAGATTATGAGGAAAAGGAACGTTAATAATTATAGATGTATTAAAATTTTTAATTTTATATTAATTTCTAAATAGGAATAAAAATTTGGAAACTTTATTTTAGTTGCATTACTGTATTGCTAACTCCAACATAAAATCTGTTTAATCTTTAATACGTTAGGCACAATGTTTGATAACAAGAGAGTATGTGACTCGTACATGTCCCACCTTAAGAAAAGAATGTTTTTATACTTGCTGCAGATAATTGCTAAATTCAGTACCACTTCAGCACGTTACCTGTCACAGTTTGCTTCACACTCGTACCTGTCACAGGAGGTATTCCACGTGTCGTCTTCGCATATGGGCGCGATACATGACTCTCATCTGCAGTCAGTTACGGATTCTCGTAATCATTGCCCGTCATCTTGTAAATATTGATAGACTGCTGTCCAGTTCTACAACGGCATCAATGGCAGTGCTCCACGCTTCACATCTAAGGTGACCCCAGTCAGAAACATCTGGAGGATTGAGGACAAGTGATATTGAAACCTATCGATGTTGGATCACATGCAAACACTAGATATCATCTTACATCAACAACAAAATGTTCCGATGTCCCATCATACATGCGCCAGTTTCCCAACCTTGGACCTTGGATGACATCTGAGGCCAATTAGGTGCTGATTTAATCGATAAATTTACATTTGTAGGATAATACTCCACACACAAATTAGTTGTGGTTCGTAACACCTCATTCACAGTTACCTCACAGACGGTTCGTCCGTGCATTCATCTTTGCTAGAACGTTCGGCTTGTACTTTCTTAGACATTCATCCGTGTCATTTCTCACGCTTAATTATGTCATAACCTGTATATATAACCGGTAGGTCCTTTATGTAACAGTAAAGAACTGTAGGTTTTATAAGAACATACATTTTTTTTTCACTATAGCTCCCTTTTTGTCGGTCAACGTTGTTACAGTGAAAATTTCCCATACTGCAAGCATGATTCTGAAAAATCTGCAAAATGGCCATTTCGTGGTGCTATAACCCCTTCATTGGCCGCAAAACATTTTTAATCATACATTTCTTTGCACATAGAGGTGGAAGACAGAATTTGTCGAATCAGGAGATAATATGTTGCACGCAAAGTGCTCTGCTGCTCGTACAGCTCTTAGAAACTTCATGTTGATTAATTCGCGACATTGGCTGCATTTGTTATGCAACTAAAGCTACATCAGGATTGTCTTTTGGAGAGTTTCAGGCTCTACTTTAGGATCTTTTCACGTTTTCTGGAATAATACATGAAATAAAACTAAAACTTTAATAGCACGCTTATAATAGCTTTAATACACGTATTTACCTAACGATCTGTACTAGACGGTTATCGCAATATGAATAATTTATGTTTACGAGAGCACAAAACTCGTGCGTCTCACCTACCGCACGGATACCTGCAAGCGTCTTGGCCTCACTCATTGTCGATGTGCTTCAGAAATGGTGCGTACACCAGCACTGCCTTACCACTACCAGTTGGCGGGATTCTGAATACTAATAGTAAACTGCAAGCATGCACTAACAAACGCCATGACTGAACTTTCGTGGGGGTTTACAAAAGACTCTGTTTATGTGCCTCAGTTACCAACTACAATGAATAAACTGAGACATCGCATAACAGCAGCTGTGGAAGCTGTAACTCAAGACATGCTCGCTACAGTGTGAGAACAATTTGAATAGCGCATTGACATATGCCGTGCATCTCAAAGGGGGCATATTGAACATCTATGAAAAGGTATGAAAAAAACTTTTTGAGTTCACCGTTCATCAAAAAGTAAAATTCATTGTATATATTTATTAATGTCAGAAAATAGACGTGCCAAATCGGATTTTTTTTTTTTTGGTACATCCTTTATCTCTTTGAGACGGAAAAGCTAGCGAAACTCAGTTTACCCTTTTTTTTCTCTCACGATATCCTGCGAACCATGGGTTCTTAAACGGCGATGGTTTTCCACCTAAGATAAATGTCCATATGAAAAGGCCAAATTCGTACAACAACGATCCGAGCGGCATGCTAGTCAACTGGTGTTTATGTCTTGACCACAAATTGCGAATGGTCTCATAGCAAGGGATCACATATGGGGCGATGAGGCGCCATTGGGAGCCTGCTTTTAGCTCACAAACCGCTGACCCGTAAGTTACGGGAACTGCGCGATCTGAAGATAGACAGCTGGTGCAACGTGATGCCAGAAACTCACCAAGGACTTATTGAATCCACGTAATGCAGAGTCGCTGCTGTGCTGCGTTTCGAAGTTGGACCAGCACACTATTAAACAGGTGCTCATAATGATTGAAGTCAACAGTGTAAATACCACCAACAAGGGTGTATCTTGAAAGGTATAGGCTGAGATCAGTGCTTCACTAGAAATCACAGATGTTCAGTCATTTAAAATTTATTATATAATGAGACATCCGAACAGTTAATAAATTTATTTAAAAATGTACAGTCTAAGGAGCTGCTGTCGTGGACTGTTCGGATGGTCCCGGCGGAAGTTCCAGTCCTCCCTCGGGAATGGGTGTGTATGTTTGTCCTTAGGCAAATTTAGGTTAAGAAGTGTGAAAGCTTAGGGACTGATGACCTTAGCAGTTAAGTCCCATAAGATTTCACACACATCTGAACATTTTCAAAAATGTATTTTGTGGTAGTACTTTAAATTAATAGCTGGAATACATATTGTTTTACTTCAGACGCCCTGCTAAACCCGCAGGACAGGACAAGTAGTAGGAATTGTGGAAGGGGGCCAGAATGAGCTGCTGTCAGTTGCACCCCAACACTTTATTTAGTTGTCCAAACATTACAGCGCAGCTTCTAAGCTTGAGTATCGACAGAAAACGTCTTTAATTTTAAAACGGCTGAAGGCCCATGAATTAAATACAACAGATTTTTTTTTTTTTTTTTTTTTTTTTTTTTTTTTTTATAGGCAGAAGGCTCTAGGCTTTAACCTTAAATGGTACTTAACGCCAAGCGATGTAAGACTTGACTAGTCAGATACATTAAGATTTTTAAAAGCGGCTGAAGGCCGAAAAATTTAAAACAACATAACTACAATATAACCTTTTAATAGGCAGAATGCCCAAGCTTTATGACTAATAAGAAACCTTACTCCAAAACGGCTGAAGTCCTCTGTTTAAAAAAAACAACAGCTTTTAACCTTAAATAGTATTTAAGCCCAAGTGATGTAAAACTTTTTAAGTAAGAATCCAAAATTTTAAAGCGGCTGAAGGTCCATCATTTTAAGAACAATACAACCACGATAAATTTTCAACAGGTAGGCGGCCCAAGCTTTATCTTCAGACAGTGTTAAGACTTGCCCAATTTAGAAAAACTTCCTTTTAAAACGGATTAAGTCCTATGATTTTAAAAACACAATTACAAGCATACAAATTCCAACCATCGGCTATGAGCCATTAAAAATACACAACTAAACGCCAACAAGAAAGGCAGTATAGGCGACGGCGCTCAGAAGTTTCCAGGGGGCTCGGTCTGCCCTTGAAATCTTAATGGTCGCTTAAGTGAGACAAGAAGCCGGGCCAACTATGCTTCATCTGCCGGAAACACAACCAAGAGACAATCAGGAACCCACCGACAAGACAACTTGCTAACCACCGACCAGTATACGAGGATTCCAAAGCCGAAACGTTACAGACATACCCGCCCACAACCAAATATACATTAAGCTGTCAAAAACTACACACCGTGTTGGACAGCGACAACAGGTGAGGAAAGGACACTGCCTAAGTTTACGTCAGCAACCAGGGCAGGTAACCGGAACACTAACGGCCTGAAGGCACAAAATTCCGCTGGTGCACTTAAATTTCAAACCGACAAATATAGTTAATTCCACCACATGGCGGCTAAATCTTCAGCAACTCAAACACTTGCTGTTGCTCCCAGGAATACCGCCAACAGCGAACCACCAACCGAGGGGACAACGTGAACAGACATGGCTTCGGTAATTAAATCACCACCCAACTTTCATGTCCTGGGTTGGGAAGCCACGAACCTTGTAGCACTCGGAACAGCCCCCACACGCTCCGACACTGCATAGGGACCGCCAGCGGGCCCAGCCGACTGTACTGCTTGCTGATCAGCTCCAACCGACCGACTGGCTGCACACCGCCAAGCCGGGACTATAAACACAAGACCAAAGATGGTATACGGTGCAAATATCGATACATACCGCTGCTGCCACTCGTAGAAGGAGAAAGAACCACGGCATAACCGCAATAACCGTAATAACCGCGGGAAACCAAACGCAGAGCAACAGCCAAGTTTTAAAGCAAGGCTCAGAACTTGTTTTGAAACTCTATAGAAGAAAGGTGATAGTAGACTGCAATGTCTCACACATTTGAGAAAGCCATTATGTTCTTTACCTTTGTTGTGCAGCTTAGATTCGCTATTCCCTTTAAGAGTTTCTGCCATGCTTCTTCTCTCTGTATTAATCGCAATACTATATAGTGGTAAGAACATACACTACTGGACATTAAAATTGCTTCACCACGAAGATGACGTGCTACAGCCGCGAAATTTAACCGACAGGAAGAAGATGTTGTGATATGCAAATGATTAGCTTTTCAGAGCATTCACACAAGATGGCACCAGTGGCGACACCTACAACGTGCTGACATGAGGAAAGCTTCCAACCGATTTCTCATACTCAAACAGCAGTTGACTGGCTTTGCCTGGCACAATGGTTCAAATGGCTCTGAGCAATATGGGACTTAACCTCTGAGGTCATGAGTCAGTCCCCTAGAACTTAGAACTACTTAAACCTAACTAACCTGAGGACATCACACACATCCATGCCCGAGGCAGAATTCGAACCTGCTACCGTAGCGGTCTTGCGGTTCCAGACTGTAGCGCCTAGAACCGCTCGGCCACCGTGGCCGGCCGGCTTTGCCTGGTGAAACGTTGTTTTGATGCCTCGTGTAAGGAGGAGAAATGCGTACCATCGCGTTTTCGACTTTGATAAATGTCGAATTATAGCCTACCTCGATTGCGGTTTATCGTATCTACATCTACATCTACATGACTACTCTGCAATTCACATTTAAGTGCTTGGCAGAGGGTTCATCGAACCACAATCATACTATCTCTCTACTATTCCACTCCCGAACCTTTCTGTTCGAGCTCTGATTTCTCTTATTTTATTTTGATGATCATTCCTACCTATGTAGGTTGGGCTCAACAAAATATTTTCGCATTCGGAAGAGAAAGTTGGTGACTGAAATTTCGTAAAAAGGTCTCGCCGCGACGAAAAACGTCTTTGCTGTAATGACTTCCATCCCAACTCGTGTATCATATCTGCCACACTCTCTCCCATATTACGTGATAATACAAAACGAGCTGCCCTTTTTTGCACCCTTTCGATGTCCCCCGTCAATCCCACCTGGTAAGGATCCCACACCGCGCAGCAATATTGTAACAGAGGACGAACGAGTGTAGTGTAAGCTGTCTCTTTAGTGGACTTGTTGCATCTTCTAAGTGTCGTGCCAATGAAACGCAACCTTTCACTCGCCTTCCCCACAATATTATCTATGTGGTCCTTCCAACTGAAGTTGTTCGTAATTTTAACACCGAGGTACTTAGTTGAATTGACAGCCTTGAGAATTGTACTATTTATCGAGTAATCGAATTCCAATGGATTTCTTTTGGAACTCATGTGGATCATCTCACACTTTTCGTTATTTAGCGTCAACTGCCACCTGACACACCATACAGCAATCTTTTCTAAATCGCTTTGCAGCTGATACTGGTCTTCGGATGACCTTACTAGACGGTAAATTACAGCATCATCTGCGAACAGTCTAAGAGAACTGCTCAGATTGTCACCCAGGTCATGTATATAGATCAGGAACAGCAGAGGTCCCAGGACGCTTCCCTGGGGAACACCTGATATCACTTCAGTTTTACTCGCACAACTGAGACGATACCCCATAGGTCCGGAGCTTGATTAGAAGTCGCTTGTGAGGAACGGTGCCAAAAGCTTTCCGGATGTCTAGAAATACGGAATCAACTTGAGATCCCCTGTCGATAGCGGCAATTACTTCGTGCGAATAAAGAGCTAGCTGCGTTGCGCAAGAGCGATGTTTTCTGAAGCCATGCTGATTACGTGTCAATAGATCGTTCCCTTCGAGGTGATTCATAATGTTTGAATACAGTATATGCTCCAAAACCCTACTGCATACTGACGTCAATGGTATAGGTCTGTAGTTAAATGGATTACTCCTACTACCCTTCTTAAACACTGGTGCGACCTGCGCAATTTTCCAATCTGTAGGTACAGATCTATCGGTGAGCGAGCGGTTGTATATGAGTACTAAGTAGGGAGCTATAGTATCAGCGTAATCTGAAAGGAACCTAATCGGTATACAATCTGGACCTGAAGACGTGCCCGTATCAAGCGATTTGAGTTGCTTCGCAACCCCTAAGGTATCTACTTCTAAGAAACTCATGCTAGCAGATGTTCGTGTTTCAAATTCTGGAATATTCCATTGCGAAATTACTGCTCGCGTTGGTCGAAATCCAATGACTGTTAGCAGAATATGGAATTGGTGGGTTCCGGATGGTAATACGGAACGCCGTACTGGATCCCAACGGCCTCGTATCACTAGCAGTCGAGATGTCAGGCATCTTATCTGCGTGGCTGTAACGGATCGTGCAGCCACGTCTCTATCCCTGAGTCAGCAGATGGGGACGTTTCCAAGAAAACAACCATCTGCACGAACAGTTCGACGACGTTTGCAGCAGCATGGACTATCAGTTTGAAGACCATGGCTGCGGTTACCCTTGACGCTGCATCACAGGCAGGACCGCCTGCGATGGTGTATTCAACGACGAACCTGAGTGCACGAATGGCAAAACTTCATTTTTTCGGATGAATCCAGGTTCTGTTTACAGCATCATGATGGTCGCATCCGTGTTTGGCGACATCGCGGTGAACGCACGTTGGAAGCGTGCTTTCGTCATCGCCATACTGGCGTATCACCCGGCATGATGGTATGGGATGCCATTGGTTACACGTCTCGGTCACCTATTGTTCACATTGACGGTACTTTGATCAGTGGACATTACATTTCAGATATGTTACTACCCGTGGCTCTACCCTTCATTCGATCCATGCGGAACCCTACATTTCAGCAGGTTAATGCACGACCACATGTTGCAGGTCTTGTACGGTCCTTTCTGGATACAGAAAATGTTAGACTGCTGCCCTGACAGCACATTCTCCAGATCTCTCACCAATTGTAAATGTCTGGTCAATGGTGGCCGAGCAACTGGCTCGTCATAATAGTCTAGTCACTAATCTTGAAGAACTGTGGTATAATGTTGAAGCTGCATGGGCAGCTGTACCTGTACATGCCATCCAAGCTCTGTTTGACTCAATAGCCAGGCGTATCAAGGCCGTTATTACGGTCAGAGGTGATTGTTCTGGGTACTGATTTCTCACTATCTATGCACCCAAATTGGGTGATAATGTAATGACATGCCATTTCTAGTATAATATATTTGTCCAATGAATACCCGTTGATCATCCGCATTTCTTGTTGGTGTAGCAATTTTAATGGCCAGTAGTGTATTATAGGGCTATCAATATATCTGGACACATATGTGGTTCTGTCATTTGCTTCGTATGATTTCGAAGGGAATTCGATTCTTTGTCTAGTCCCAGAATGGCAGTAATTAAAAAGAGAGAGTTGCATGGCATGTTGTCTCAGTAAGTATTCCATTATTTTATTGTTAAAAACAAAGCACTATGTGAAGTACAGTAACATTTGTTTCTGTAGCTAATTTACAAGGCAGTGCATTAAATGGATAAAGTCCAAAGAGTTATAGATTCTAATATCTGTAGATAACGCTTTCGGCCAACTTCCATAACCACCTACGTCAACCGCTACAAATCTGTGTATGGAGCTTTTGGTATCTTGAAGATTCGTTGAGAATTAAACTCACCTGTCAAAATATTAGGCACCGCCTTCAAAGGGCACACTGGTTGCTTTGAAGTGCTGTGGGGGACGTGGACTTGGTACCACGTTTGCGTGACACTCCACCGTCGACCTAACCCACGGCAGTATAGTGGTGCTCGTATGTGTTACTCGGCTGTATAAGAGCAGCGAGATTGTCGGCATGGAGACGTGACGAACTGGCAGAGAGCAGCCATCACTACCAGAATAAATTTCCGCTCTGCTGCGCTGATTTGAAATTTCCTGATTGTGACTCGGATCGGGCAACTTTACATTTCTCGGGAAAATGCTCCACTCTCTAGCGACAAATATCCAAGTCCGACTCACGACCCACCCTCACAGCCCTACTTCAGCCAATTCCTCATCTCCGCAAACAACCGTGTTCACTGACTGCATGTACAGTAGAACCTCTCTAATCCGTCCCCTGTGTAACAAGGCCATGATCAAAGGCAAAAAAGGTCGAATACTCAGAGGAATACTTTTATTGGCTCGTAAAATCACAGTACATTTCACTACTACTTTCGTTTTCAACTGCAAATACTGTCTCGAGCGGTTTAAGGCGGCGTGGGATTAGCCGAGCGGTCTGAGGCGCTGCAGTCATGGACTGTGCTGCTGGTCCTGGCGGAGGTTCGAGTCCTCCCTCGGGTATGGGTGTTTGTCCTTAGGATAATTTAGGTTAAGTAGTGTGTAAGCTTAGGGACTGATGACCTTAGCAGTTAAGTCCCATAAAATTTCACACACATTTGAACATTTTTGCAAACACTATCTAAAATATTGACGCTGGTAAAACCAGTAAAAATATGAACAGAAGACGTCGACATACTAAAAAATCTTACACGGAAATCTAATGTACAGTGGTGCCTGTATTGCAAAATACGCTTGCATCGTACGGTAAGAAACTGTTGCCGTGAGTGAAAGTTTAGTAACTCGACATATCTTATTACAGTGCTATAGGGATATACAACTCGTTTGCGCTTAACTGTTTAAAACAGGAGAAATCAGACGGTAAAAAAGTACTGGTCTTAAGCAGGACGAAGAAAGTTAATGGGCTTTTGCTTTGCAAACGTCACCATTGATTTTGCCGCGATGTTCCTCCATTTCCTAACCCACAAAATGTCTATCAGGGTAGAAGTGGAGCTTTGTGCGATGTACTGAAGTGCTATATCAACAGCAATTTTAGTATCTCTATGTGGTACCCGAACTGTAGGTTCATTGTTTTCGTTGTCATCATCTTTCTCATTCTCATAGGTTGTTCGAGTTACAGCGTCTAGGATTTGATCGTCAGTTAATTCTTCTTCCCTTGTGAAGTGAACGTCAGCTGTACAATTCACTCACTTAGTCAATGGGCTCAATGCCCGGATGCAAATTTTCAAATCTATCAAAATTGTTGGAGTGTCTGCGTCTTGACTTTCATCACATGTAGCACGAGCTGTTCCATGTTGATTCTCTTCACTCGTTTTTTTATGTTTCTTCGTTGTTTCCATTCATTTTTGGCCACAGTTTGCGCAAAGATTGTTGAAGAGTTGATGCCGACATTTCTTCACAAGCTTCGTAAAGTGTGTAGATTACGTTTTTTATATTTATTGATTTCATAGCTTGAAACAAGCTGCTACATACTTGTGTCTTCTCTAAAATTGGTTCACCATATTGACGACGATATAGTCGTTTCATCCACTCAATGACCCTTTCTCCATGGATTTAGCTAGACATGTTACGTTGGCAGGAAGAAATAAAGCTTTTATTTCATCTCCTTGAAGTTCATCTTCAGATGGATGAGATGTCGCATTGCCAAGTATCGATACGGGACTTTTAGGAAGGTTTTTCTTTTTTTTATTTATGTGTTTTGTAAAGGCAGGGAAGAACGTAGAGGCTGGATTCCATTAATACTGATTTGCAGTTCGGTATTATACGGGTAGTGTTGTCTTTGATCGCCCTTGCAACCTTTTTTCCGAATATAAACACTGGCATCTTCTGATTACCATGAGCGTTACTACAGAGAGCATTAGTTATTGTACCTTTTGCAAGTTTTGTACCGTTTATTGACTCATTTTTTGCAGCATGTTTTCTCGTAGGCAGTATTTTGTACTTCAAGCCAGACTCATGGATGCTATGAACTTGATTAGAGGTCATCTTAAGCTGTTTCACTAATTGTTGAAATTTAGGAACAAATTCATTCGCAGCTGTTTCGCCGGCAGACAGCTTCTCGCCCGAAATAATTACATTTCGAATGTCCTGTAGCTTTTTCCACTGATATAACTAGCCTTCGTCCACGGTAAACTTTTCATTTTCATTGTCTCCATCCAGTTTCTCATATAATATCAGCGCCTTTTCTTTTATAATTGGTCCAGACTCAAATACTTCACTTTTAGGCTTCTTCAAGATCTTGCATATTTTCAGTTCTTTCCTGTCATCAGTCACCACTGAATGACTTTGAAGAATTTTCCTATTTTTACTCGTGTCTTTAGCAGTTGTTACGCCAACCTCTATCCATCTTGCATCGTTTTGAAGAGACTCGCCTTTATCTAACCTGTTGTCCGCCCCCGGTGGCTGAGTGGTTAGCGTGACAAACTGTCAATCCTAAGTGCTCGGGTTCGATTCCCGGCAGGGTCGGACATTTTCTCCGCTCGGGGACTGGGTGTTGTGTTGTCCCAATAATTATCATTTCATCCTCATCGACGCGCAAGTCGCCGAAGTGGTGTCAACTCGAAAGACCTGCACTAGGCGAACGGTATACCCGACGGGAGGCCCCAGCCACACGACATTTCATTTCATCTAATCTGTCAAGCACTTGCAGTTTCTCAGTTAAAGACAGCGTCACATTTTTACGTTTTGTTGAAGGGATAGTTACACTTCAATATGTAGGAAGAACACTGTCGTTAATTTAGAGAAGAAATAGGTGCGCATTCTCACTTACCGATCGAGTTAGAAACAGGTTATTTCATACTAAAACTGGTCGAACCACCGCACCTGTCACCGGTCAACTGCCTATTGATTCCGTCATAGACAATGTGTCATCGTCAAATCCAAACAGACACCGGAAATGGAATGGTCGGACTAAGAGGGGTTCTATACTATATGTTCCTCAGCTACTTCCTCTGGCTTGCTAAGTCATCTAATCTTGAGCTCATAGAAAATGTGTGAGCCTATTTGGAGCAGCGAGTGGAACTAAATGAGACAGCTCTGTGTCGTGTAATCGTCAATGAGGGGCTGCAGCTGGATATAGCAAACCCGAAGAAACTTGCAGACTTCCTTTCTCGCCGAACTGAAAACACATTGAAGGCCCGAGGCAGTGTTACACGGTATTAGCGCGAAGACTCTTGAAATTGATAAAATTTTGCCCGATGAGCTCACTTTTGTAACTGTGACGCACAGACTTCTAAAGCGCACGTCTTTTTCCGTTTGGGGCTCTTCTATAATTAGCACAGTTCCACGAACACTCATAATCTTTTACAATTTTATGAAATCTTCTCTAATAACAAAAGACATCCATTCCTCTCGCATCGGATGTGTGAGATCAGATACCTTGTCTCCAAGTTGTTGGGCGGTCTTCTACACCGACGTCGACATCATCACAATATAAAGCATACTCAGTCATCTGTAGGCAAAGTCTGTCTAGCTTGCAACGTAACATCTTCGAACAATTGTATTGAATTACGAAATACTTTCCATGCATGCAAAAAAAGTTTTGGAGGTTAGCTAAGGAAGCAGACGTTGAATACTTGAATATAGATAGAAAATATTGTTTAGGAAAAAAGAAATTCAACATAATCTTAATTGGGTTCAATATGTTTGGTTCACTTAGATATTAGATCACGTTTAATTAAGCCGTGGTGTAAGAAACCATTTTTAATAACGGGTCAAATCCCACTGATAACTCTAGCAACAGATGTACAAGGTGCGTCTGAAAATTCCGGTGAATGATCTCAGAAAATAAAGGAAACAAGATTTAGAAACAAAATAACTTTACTTGACCTTCAAAGTAATCAGTATTAACAACAACAAACCTCTGATATCGGTTGGAAACCTATTTGAAATGGTCAGCAAACGCTTCCTGTGGAATCTCTCGGAGCACCGTGGTCACGCTTCGTTGGATATCCGCATTGTTACTGGAGATGCGGCCTGGAACTACCATCGCGATTTGGAGAACAAGCGACAGTCAAACGGCATTGTGTTCTTCGTCTTCCTCGTCTCCCTAGGGTAGAAATTCATGGTAGATCAAGTCCTTGCTGTTGGAAAACGCAATCACCATAGTCTTAATCTCGTATTTTGTTAGCAGACTTTTTTTGGGAAGCGGAGAAGATGATGACCACTATGCCATTGATTGTCGCTGGATCTGCGGATCGTATTGGTAGCGCCAGGTCCTTATCTCCTGTGACGATGGGGATATCCAACAATGCTTTATCACGGAGCTTTGAGCAATTTCACAAGGTGCGTCTGCTGATAGTTTCAAAGAGCTTTACAAACGATGTACGAATTGTGTTGAAGTCAATGGTGATTACTTTGATGGCCACTAAAGGTATTTTGTTTGCAACACCTCTTCCCTTTATTACCTGAGGCCATTCACCGAACTTTTCAGATGAACGTTGAATGTCAATCTGCGAAATTTTAAAAGTGGGCATGCTGGCATTAAAATTTTTTTATATCTGGTTGTTAGATGGTTTTATATGCTGACGTCATTGTCTTCAGTGTATGATTGTTGTCTCCAGCAATTCCTCTAAGAAGGAATATGAAACTTTCCACGATTGTAAGAGATATATGGATCACAAACTAACAAACAATAAATGTCAACCTTTTTCACTTTCCGTATTCTTAAAAGCTTCAAACGATTGGTGACAAAATAGCTTCCATCTACTCCGGTGAGCTACACACTCGAACTATACACAATAAATGTCTACTATTATAAAAAAAACTTCGCCCGACTCTCTCTTACCACTATTCTCCGCACCTAACGAAAAAGATTAAGCATTGGATTTATAGGCAAAGACTATAATTATTTACATCGTTGGAGAAGACTGTATTTGAATACACTTATATTCTTTACATAAAAGATTAACAAAATCAGTTTGAAATGTTATAAATAAATTTATAAATTGTACAGTTGTGTGTCTCTTCAAATCTAACGGAAAGTAGCAATGCACAAAATATGACATTAACATATGGGACAACTGTCTTACATATGAAATTATAGATACCCTCCGATATCAGAGAGTTCATACACTCCTGGAAATTGAAATAAGAACACCGTGAATTCATTATCCCAGGAAGGGGAAACTTTATTGACACATTCCTGGGGTCAGATACATCACATGATCACACTGACAGAACCACAGACACATAGACACAGGCAACAGAGCATGCACAATGTCGACACTAGTACAGTGTATATCCACCTTTCGCAGCAATGCAGGCTGCTATTCTCCCATGGAGACGATCGTAGAGATGCTGGATGTAGTCCTGTGGAACGGCTTGCCATGCCATTTCCACCTGGCGCCTCAGTTGGACCAGCGTACGTGCTGGACGTGCAGACCGCGTGAGACGACGCTTCATCCAGTCTCGAACATGCTCAATGGGGGACAGATCCGGAGATCTTGCTGGCCAGGATAGTTGACTTACACCTTCTAGAGCACGTTGGGTGGCACGGGATACATGCGGACGTGCATTGTCCTGTTGGAACAGCAAGTTCCCTTGCCGGTCTAGGAATGGTAGAACGATGGGTTCGATGAAGCTTTGGATGTACCGTGCACTATTCAGTGTCGCCTCGACGATCACCAGAGGTGTACGGCCAGTGTAGGAGATCACTCCCCACACCATGATGCCGGGTGTTGGCCCTGTGTGCCTCGGTCGTATGCAGTCCTGATTGTGGCGCTCACCTGCACGGCGCCAAACACGCATACGACCATCATTGGCACCAAGGCAGAAGCGACTCTCATCGCTAAGACGACACGTCTCCATTCGTCCCTCCATTCACGCCTGTCGCGACACCACTGGAGGCGGGCTGCACAATGTTGGGGCTTGAGCGGAAGACGGCCTAACGGTGCGCGGGACCGTAGCCCAGCTTCATGGAGACGGTTGCGAATGGTCCTCGCCGATACCCCAGGAGCAACAGTGTCCCTAATTTGCTGGGAAGTGGCGGTGCGGTCCTCTACGGCACTGCGTAGGATCCTACGGTCTTGGCGTGCATCCGTGCGTCGCTGCGGTCCGGTCCCAGGTCGACGGGCATGTGCACCTTCCGCCGACCACTGGCGACAACATCGATGTACTGTGGAGACCTCACGCCCCACGTGTTGAGCAATTCGGCGGTACGTCCACCCGGCCTCCCGCATGCCCACTATACGCCCTCGCTCAAAGTCCGTCAACTGCACATACGGTTCACGTCCACGCTGTCGCGGCATGCTACCAGTGTTAAAGACTGCGATGGAGCTCCGTATGCCACGGCAAACTGGCTGACACTGACGGCGGCGGTGCACAAATGCTGCGCAGCTAGCGCCATTCGACGGCCAACACCGCGGTTCCTGGTGTGTCCGCTGTGCCGTGCGTGTGATCATTGCTTGTACAGCCCTCTCGCAGTGTCCGGAGCAAGTATGGTGGGTCTGACACACCGGTGTCAATGTGTTCTTTTTTCCATTTCCAGGAGTGTAGTTTGCTTTTGGCAAATTACAGAAGAGTGGGAATAAAATTTGGTTTCCAATTGCAGATAATAACAGTTTAGAGGATAGAAAAAATCTTCAGTCCACGAAAAATACCACAATACAAGAAATCTGTATTCGTTATTAACTGGTAAAATATACACTGGGCAAACTACGGGAGAAAGGTTAGATGCAGAGCTATTTCGGAAACGACCCTGTTCGGTTTTCCCACTTCCACGGGCATGGCGTGGACAGATGTATTGTTCTGAAGCCAGGACTTTTTTTTGTGCGTTGAACTAACCTGGAACACATTGCAAGGGATCCAGTAACGACACGTTTTGAGAACAATACATTGTTTGACCCTTTAACAGACAGCCAATCACGGCTATACTCTTTGAGTTCCAAAAAATAATCGCCATCACTTATACCACTGTTAAAATATTTTTTTTCGTGCTCCTGTGCACTTTCATCATCGTAGGTCTACTGTTTTAATAGATTTTTATCAAGGCTATAATGATGGACCCACATTAGATCAAAGAAATACGACGACGTCAGAAATATTTCACATTATATATCGACTTTCTCAAACGTCGTTTTAGATATCCCTCTTCAAGTATTTTCGGCCCGGAACCAAAAGTGTGGTGTCCGTTTCAGGTTTCACCTTTTTCATGTCAGACTTTCAATGAGGATATTATGCACTACTGCCTGTCATCTCAACAGTCTTATGTGTCTTTATGACACCGTTATTTCATCTACCATTTTTAATGAAATCTCCAACACCAGAATATGCAAAATCCGCTGTGTTCGTGCAAACCCATTGAAATTCATTTAACTGGTAATAAACGGGCATAGATGTTTAGATATTCGTCTAATACTGCCTAAATTACATATATCTATACCAATTTTTTTAAGTATGAAAAAATTGTGTTCACTGCTCGATACCCAACATTTATCCGCCTCTAGAGATACGTGAAACAATGTTTTGTGACAACTGCTCGTTGCCGCTGTTTGAAGTTTAAACAAAACCATTACAAAGCTAATAATAAGTTATATCGTTTAACAGTGCTACCCACTATTTGGCAGAAATTTGGTGGACGTGTCATAAACCTTCAAGCTGAAAACTTGTGTCAGGCGACCAGTCTGCCCGACGGGAGGCTCTAGCCAGGCGACATTTCTTTTTCTGTGCTCTGTATCATCTTGCTACCAAGTTCTCTAATCCGTGTTGAGATCCCGAGCCAGGAAAGTGGAGGGATGGGAACATACCGTTCACGATACTCACGTTTTACACTAGTAGTTTGTGTTATATTTACAGATTTCTCCAGTCTTGTACTGAATGCGGATGTTCCCCTCCATCCTCGCACTTTTGAGGGCGTTATTAGTCCTTCCCCTTCTTCCGTCGTAATCAACACAGAAAAATATTCTGAAATAATCCACCCACTGCCAACCCGAGAGGAAAGGTGGACATTCACGTCATTGAAGTAAACTATTCCGATTAAAATTGCTGAACAATCTCTCGGAGTTTAGCATTTCAGAGTTTCGTAAGAGTTTGCTCCTATCTGCAATTGATAAGTGAAGTTAAGCTAATATTTTACCGAGGAAAGTGCAGTATCATCCAGAATCAGCGACCGTGATAAAATACCGTGTCATCATGAGAGACATAATGCTTATCACTCCCATATGGTGTCCTGCACGCACCTGGATTCACTTGGCCAGCTGTGAGTGAAACAACATATACTGCGTCCATAAATTTCTAGAGTATAACTAATTTGTAACATTGCCGAGTCTGTCTCTGAGTGAGTTGCTGCAGCGGTTGAGCCACCGGCCTAGAGTTCGGGAGAACGGCGGTGCAAAACCCCTCCCGGCCGTTCAAATTTAGGCTACCAGTGATTTCCTTGAATCCCTTAACGCAAATGGGGGGGGGGGGGGGTGATTCCTTTGAAAGGACACGGCCGATTTTCTTCCCCAGCACTCCTAAATTGGAGCTTGAACGTCTCTGAACACCTCGTCGTCCCCGGGACGTTAAACCCCAATCTTGCCCCTTTCTTTAGAGCAGCGGTTCGTATATTGGGCGTAATTATCCCCAGATAGCTAAAATGACATTTTCTGGGGGTAAAAACAAAAAACTTTTCATTACGGGTTAGTCACGAAAGTAAACTGTTTTAAAAATCAGTGTGCCACTACCTCGTTATACTAATATATAGGTAACTAACTCTAAAATTGTTAAATATGAACATTACAGCATGATGTGACACAGCGGGGGCAACAGCGAACGAATTAACTACTGTACATTACTTGATTCGCTCTATCCAGTTACCGACTAGCTCTCTTTTCCTCTTTAGTTAGTCAGTCGTCCGCTTGCGAATCAAGCAGACGAACACTTGAAGTGAATGCACTGTTGGTGCCTCCGATTTCACTACCTTCTCAACGTATTTTGGATCATTAGGCGAGAAGCAGAGACAGGTGAGTGAAATTTATCCTATTCGAGTATCAATATAAGGTAATAAACTGCTAATTTCCAGCACTAAACAAATGCGTGACTAGGGTCTCCCGTCGGGTAGACCGTTCGCCGGGTGCAAGTCTTTCGATTTGACGCCCCTTCGGCGACTTTCGCGTCGATGGGGACGCAATGATGACGATCAGGACAACACAACATCCGGTCCCTGAGCAGTGAGAACCTCCGACCCAGCCAGGAATCGAACTCGGACCCTTCGGATTGACATTCTGTCGCGCTGACCACTCAGCTACCGGGGGCGGACATTTCCAGGACATCCTTTCATTTACTTTTGGACATAAACAGCTGGGTTGATAATATATAAATAGGTGTGTAAGTTCATATTTGTGGCTGAGGTGCTTCTGAGTAGCAGTCATAAAAAGATCACCAAAATGACGTCCACAGCTACAATCTAAGAATTACAAAACACTTGCGAAATACTGTCCCGCAAGGATAAGATTCAAGATGCAATGTCAAGAACTCATTTGAGTCGCATTCCAGACGCAGATCTGCGACTTTGAGTCGCAGCTTTGCTTCCCATTGCGTACTAGGCTTAAGACTACTGCCACGCTTATTTTTGTTACTTCCGTATATCACTTTCTCGGAAGTAAAAACAGTGCTTCTACCCTAGTCACGTCTTCTCTTTTCTTTTCCAGTTAATATATAGCGCAATGTTGACACCCGTGCTGAACGTATTTATGAACAAAGCACAACAATACTGTAGTGGTGGTTTTAAGATAACGTTCATGGACATATATACAAATAGCATGATCAGGCCGTAGTTTTTCTGTAATGGTGTTTTATCAGAATAGCTGAGAAAGTTAACGAAAATCCTCAGCGTGTTCTTTATAGTAAACTGCAAACATCAGGAAGTATGAAACCCATCAAATTAAAAGACCAGTTTGAAAGAAGTCACTCGAAGTTCGCTAAACATGACATTCAAATCTCCAAACGTAAAGAAGTTGCTGAAAAGTTCATCTATGGATTCATCAGGTTACTTTTTCCGATCAACAGAAGCTGGTCGCTCTTCGAACCACTGAAATCAACAAATCTGATACAATAGGAGATGATCAAGCCTTGTCTACTAAGTGTGGTGAAGCTAGTTCTCGAAAAGCAGTATGTGGAAAAGGTAAACAATATATATCTTTATAACAACACATAAGTTGTATCGACAGCGAAATAACATATAGTCATTTTTTTACACTACAGTTACATGAATCGACCGACGATGCTCCTCTATCTTCGATGCACGAAAGAACGAAAACCTGAAAGAATACTTGTTCTCGGAATCAATGGACATTACTACAACCAGACGAGATATTTTCCGCCCATTGAAGAATTTTATTGAAGAAATGCGATCCATTGGTGGAAGCTGGTAAATGTAAGTACAGATAGAGCAGTCTCATGTTGGGCGTTCGCTGTACATCCCACGCACTGGTGAAAGGATTGCTCCAAATGCTACTTTTAGCCACTGCATTATACGCCGTTATGCTTTGGCAGTGAAAACACTTCCACCTGATTTGTTCAATCTGCTCAAATAGTGAAGATCGTAAACCACAACGGACGTAGTGCATCAAACACAAGGGTTGCCAAGGATCTGTACAAAGACATTGGAGCCTAATTCGACGTGCTCTTGTTTCCATACAGAAATACGATGACCGTCACGTGGGCAAGGTGTTGTATACAAGCTGAAGCTTCGACAAGAAATTACTTTGTTTCTGGGAAGGGCGATGACAGAAAAGAGAATTGCTTACATGCCAAAATAACAGGTAATATATTTATGTCCAGAGTTGCATATCTTGTAGATTTCCTTCCTGAAATAAATAAGCTTAACCTCAATTAACAAGGAATGTTGACATCACAAAATAAAGGTGCTATTTTTCTTCTCAGATTGGAGCTTTAGCAATGATGTCTGAAGTTCAATACATCTGACTGTGATGAACGACTCCAACGACGAAAACTACCAATTAACTTATGAAATAAGTCTACACTACTTTCCTGAAATGGAGAATTGAGAAATAATGAATGCTTGGTTTTAAAACCTTTTTCAGGAATGAAGTAGTATTTGCAGATAGCGAAGGTCAAGTCAAAGCAGAATTTTTTGGACAACGTGAAGACAATAAACTGATAACAGAGTTCTCTAAAACAGAACTTGCAGTTGTTTGGAGAAGATTGATGACGAATATTCATTATTATCAGAAAAAGCCTTCAGAACACTGACTCCATTCGCGACAGCTTATAGGTATGAATGAGGATTTGCGGCTGTGGTGGCAACGAAACCAAAAGCAAGGAAACGATGGAACTTGAAACACAGTTTACATGCACTGATTGAGACCAAACCTATTGTTCGAAAAAGCAATCGCATTAATTTTTAGTACTTGTTGGTTTAAAGTAACACCGAAAAAATGTGCGTTTTATTTGTTGAACGTTTAATGAAGTATTTAGTATGTTCCTGTAATTTTAAAATAGGAATGTACAAACAATTCTTTCCGCTCTAAACTTCAGTTAGATACTAAACTTCGTAGGAGGTATCGTTTTCCTTGTGATCTCGTTTATGGACTCTCCCAGCTAGCCACTAGCTTTAAGCCTTACATCCTACCTTTAACAGAGTGCAACAGCAACTGCAATATGAGAGAAAATAGGGATCCTCATTCAAGTGGATCCCTCACAGAAGAAGAAATGCATATTTTTACAATAACTTTCAAAACCATATGAGAAGCTTCTTATGATTTACCATCAAAGAAAGACAGGACAAAATGTGGACCTGGACCGGGAAGAACTTCTGGTAGTAGAATCTCGGACAGTGGTTCTGCAGTGAAGACACTGCCACCTTGATTAGATATGCTGAGCACATAGGAGAATGTTCCTTAATGATCAATAACCCTCTGCCAAAAGATGGCACCGAAAGAAAAGTGGCAATGTCTTCACTGCAGAACCACTGTCCGAGATTCTATTACCAGAAATCCTTTCGCATCCGGGTCCACATTTTCTTACTGTCCTTCTTTGATGATAAGTCACACGAAGCTACTCATATAGTTTCGAAAGTCATTGTAAAAACATGCATTTCTCCTTCTGTGAGGGATCCACTTGAACGTGGATCCCGATTTTCTCACATATTGCAGTTGCCGTTGCACTCTGTTAAAGGGAGGATGTAAGACTTAAAGCTAGTGGCTAGCTGTGAGAATTCAGCTGTTGGCCTATGGACGCAGCATAATACAATTTCGTAAGGTAATGAAATATTGTATATTTAGTTTTAAGTATACAGCAACGCAATGTGGATTTTGATAATTGTAGCAGCACCGACCCTTGAATGTAGGAACCAAGTATCTTCCATCAGATTTGATGTAAGGTTGATTAGGTATACCCTATTTGTAATATTTTGTACGTTTTGTAATCCTGATACAAGTTAAATTTTGGAATCTGTTTTGTTAAATGATGTTAGACTTTTGTCATGTGACAATGCAAGTGTGTTGAATTACTTCAGTAAGTCAGAATTATAGAACCATTGAGAAGTTCACTGATTTTGAAGTTAATATAAAATGTTTCATACTAGATTTTTTGACAGAGAAACTTTATTTTGAACACAATTTTCGAACTGCAGCATTCGGTCTTAGCATATCTCATTATCAGTACCTCATCATCTTCCATGAGTATTTTTTGAAAGAAATGATTTTTCATTCAAAGTCAGAAAAATATTAATGTGCCAGAATCAGAAAAGTATTGATGTTTGTAACAGCTTCCGTGCGTGCAGCGTTGCACAGCGCTGAGCCAATATCCAGTAGTTTCACTGAACATTTTCAGGGATATTCCTTTATCAGCTAATCTACTGACATTATTTGTATGAAGCCATTTTACGGCCGGCATTGCACTTCGCTGAACCAAGATTGAATATTTTGAATGAGTACTATTTAGAGATTACATCCGTTGTGACTCAAGAGCTAAAAAAATGTATTTCATTGTTTATTTATATAGGTAATTTTACAGTTTACTGCACAGGGCCACAGAACTCGGTGCTCACGAGACTGAGTAAATTTCAGAGAGACAGATTTCATTATAGGGATTACATACTGGTTTTCCAGATTAAGTTGTTTGATTTTTCTTTGGATTACAGTTTCAGGACTGAAGACCACAACAACAACAACAACAACAACAACAGTAAAACTGATGAAGCACACCATTTGCTCACGAATAGATTACACAGTAAATTTCCGCAAGACAAACATTACACATTGCCTATCCAATAACAAAGTGAATTATATTTAACAAAAAAAGAACGTTACAGTTTGATATTTTTAAAGAACCTTACACTTCTTTTAATGGTATTTAGATCATTAGATACTTATCATCTGTTGGGGCTTAACATAGTTTTTATTCTTAGCACATTTGTTTGGTCTTAAGAGCTAGTTTATTTCCTTAATTTCTGTTTCTTTTTGTGTTATTAAAAGCTAGATTGATTAGTAAAAGTGGTTAGTGATTGTGGCCATTGTGGACGGTGACGGAGTACTTGTCTGTTGTCCGCGAACAGCGTTGGCAACTGTCTAACGGTTTCGTATGGCCGCTGCGAATTAACGCCTGTGGGGGGGTGGCAGGGCGGTCTCACGTTACAAACGCTCCGCGGAGCTCGTCCGTGACTCCTGTTGCGGACCGCAGAGAATTACGATATGGAATCAAATGGTCACATCTGATAAGGCTAGCTGATCGTGTCTAGATCCAGTACTGCCGCTAACGAACACGTTTGAGACATTGTCTTCCGCTATTAATGAGAGAGAGCCGGTGTGCCTTGTCTGTCTTGGTCGAGCAGCGTTCTCTACTTGATCGAGGTCTGCCCCCTCAAAGAGGGGAAAGAAGGATCGTTAATGTTAGGTTGTAGGAATGTTTCGCGCGTGATTACCTATTTTAGGGATATAGCGTCACAGCAGGGGAAGGACAGCAGTTGCGCTCTTTATCCGGCTCTAATGACTTTGTCTTTCGACGGAACCTTGAAACATAATCTACCATCTTTCTCATAGGTTTAACGGCTATCAATTGAGACCATTGCGAAACGTGATGGAGGAGTAGCAACGGAAGCCCAAGATTTCCCATATAATGAGTCGTTCAACCAATGGGCTTGTCAGAGAGGGCGGAGGAGCGGACAGAGATGCTTGGCATCCCTTTTGCCTGGTGGTTGGGAAACCACCCCCTAAAGGCTGAAGAATCAGCTATGGACAATAATACGAAAATGTAGAAAGCAATGAAAACCAGTAAATTAAAAACATACACTGCTATACACGGGATACGTGGCGTGCAACTGAAAGTGTGTAATGAAGATTTTTCCGTCGGCAGAAATTCCGAATTAGTTCCCCATTCAGATCGCCGGGAGGGAACTGCCAAGGGGAAATTGATCATAAGGAAAAGACTGAATACCCAACGAAATGGAAGCATTAGTGTAGGAGCGTGGATCGTCAGGAGTCTGAATGTGGTAGGGAAGCTTGAAAATCCGAAAAGTGAAATGCAAAGGCTCACCTTAGGTAAAGGAGTGGGGGGAGGATTAGTGAAGTGAAATGGAGGGAAGGTAAGAATTTCTGCTCAGGCGAATACATGATAACGTCAACAATAGGAGGAAGCGGTTTAACGGGAGTGGGTGAATACGGCAGAGAGTGAGTTACTGTGAACAGTTTAGTGACTGGGTTTTCTCATAAGAAAGGACAGCCAGCTCCAACAACGCCACTTCAGCTATATGCATGTCGACGTCGGAAGCAGAAGTTGAGGAGCCAAAGTATATGACATTGTTGAACGTGTAATTCTATATGTAGAGGGAGAGGAAAGAACAATAACTGTGACTGATCGGAACGCTGTAGTACGGGGAAAAATGAAAGACTTAATCGAAAATACAGGGTCAGTTGTAGAAATGAAAGAGGAGGATGATTACCTGAGTTCATCAATATAATTTGCCTAGCAATAACGAACAGCGTGCTCTAAAATCGAAAAAGGAGAAGGTATACCTGTAAAAGACCTGGAGGCATGGAAGATTCCAGTTACATTACACATAGGCCAGGCAAAGATTCCGGAATCGGATATTCGTTTGTAAGGAGTATCGCGAAGGAGATAAAGATTCAGACCATAATTCAGCAATCACGAAAATTAGCCTAAAGTTAAAAGAAATCGTCAAGAACAGTCAGTGTGGAGAGAAAACGGTTACTGAGGTACTGAAGTATGATGAATTGCGCTTAAAATTCTCTGAGGCGATAATGAATAGCTCAATAGAAAGGACAGCTGAGGAGGAACGGAGATCTCTGAAGAGAGTGACAGAAATTGGACAGACAAGCACAGGTACAAACAGGGTAACTTCGAAGAAATCTTGGTAATGATGTATTACTTACACTGATCGACGAAAGAAGCAAGTACAAAAATGTTCAGGAAAATACAATAATGAAGGAATAAAAATCACTTACGATATAAATCGGAAGTGCAAGGAAGCAAAGGAGCATTGGCTGCAAGAAAAATGAGAAGAAATCGAAAAAGAAAGACCGAGACGGCATGTAGGAAACTAAAAACAAAACAGGTGAAATTAAAATCAGGAGAGGGACAACATTAAGAGTGCAAGAGGAATTAACCGCAAAAATGAGAGCGGATAGGTGGAAAGAATATATTGAGGGTCTCTACTAGTGGACTGGTGGGGCGAGGGGGGATGGGCGTGATTAACGAAGAAATGGGAGGCGACATGGGAAACATAAGGAACTCGTTATTAGAGCCAGAGTTTAACAGAGTTTTGGAAGACTTGCGGTGAAATAAGGCGGAAATTATAGGAAACATTTGTTCCGAATTTCTAAAATCATTGCTGGAAGTGGCAACCAAACGACTATTCGAGTCGATCTGTAGAATACACAAGTCTAGAGACATACCATCAGACCTTCGGAATAACATCATTTACGTAATAGCAGATAAATGAGAGAACTAGTGCACTTCAGCTTAACAGCTCATGCATTTAAGTAGCTTACAAGAATAATGTTCAGCAAAATGGAAAAAGAAAGCTAGGATCTGTTAGATGACGATCAGTTTGATTTTAGCAAAGCAAAAAAAAAAAAAGGAAAAGTGCTGTTTTAACGCCCCGTTGACATCAAGTTAATCAAGGCTGGGAAAGGAAATCGGTCGTGCACTTTCAATGGAACCATCCTGACTTCTGCCAGCAGTGGTTTAGGGAAATCACGTACACTTAAATCTGAATGACTGGACGCAAATTTGAACTGTCGTCCTCACGAACTGGAGACCAGTGTGCTAATCACTTCGCCACCTACTTCAGTAGAGAAAGTAAAGGCAGCAACGAGGCAGCTAAAGGAAGCAATACTTAAGTAAAGAAACGTTCATAGGATTGGTCAGTGTAGACAAAGCGTTGGAGTGCTATGTAAAATGGGACAATATTTTCGAAATTCTTATGATATAAGGTGTAGGCTGTAGTCAAAGATGGGTAATATCCAAAATGTACAAGAACCATGAGGGAGAGATAAGAATGAAAGACCAAGAACGAAGTGCTTGGATTGGAAAGGGTACAAGATAAGAGTGTAATCATTCCCCCCTATTCTTCAATTTGCACGTGGAAGACGCAATGACGGAAACAAAAGAAATGTGCAAGGGTATGATTGAAATTCAGGGTGAAAGGATAGCAATGATAAGATTCGCTGACGATATTTCTATCTTCAGTGAAAGTGATGAAGAATTACATCACCTGTTGAATAGAATGAACAGTTTAATGAATACAGAATGTGGACTTTGGGTAAACAGTAGAAAGACGAAGGTAATGGCGAGTAGCAGAAATGAGATAAGCGATAAACTTAATGTCAGGTTGATGACCAAGAAGTAGATGAAGTGGAAGAATTTTTCAGCCTTAGAAGCAAAACAATAAGTGACGACCGAAGCAAGGAAGGCATAAAAATCGGAGTAGCACAGGCGAAGGAAACATTCCTGGCCAAAAGAAGTCATTGGTCCTAATTTAAGGAAGAAATTTACTGAGGACATACGTTTGGAGCAGAACATTTTATGGTAATGAGTAATGGATTGTGGGAAAATCGAAAAAGAAGGAAATCGAAGTGTTTGAGACGTGGTTTTACAGAAGAATGTTGGAAAGTAGGTTGACTGATAAGATAAGGGATGAGGATGTTCTTTGCTGAACCGCCGAGGAGAGAGACATGTGGAATATATTGATAAAAAAAGGGGACAGGATGATGGTACATGTGTTACGGCATCAAAGGGTAACTTCATGATATTTTAGGGAGCTGTAAAGGATAAAAACTGCAGGGAACGACAGACATTGGATAACGTCCAACAAATATGTAGTTGATGAAGTTGGATACAAATGATACTCTTAGATGAAATAACTGACACATCTGGAGTGTCACTGGAGGAAGGAGCCACACAGATAATGTTTTGAATTTGTGATTGTAGGGGTAATGTTTGAATTGTAGCACCACCATGTTAACTTAGATTTTCTGTGATTCCCTTAGATAACTCTAGAAGCGTGGTTCGTCAAAGGAAACCTCTCATTTTTTGTTCGGTGATCATGAAGCCATTAAAATAAAGTGTTTCAGGAGACTGTTGAAGACCAGTTGTATTGATCGAGTGAGAAATGAACACGCTCTCATGCGAGAAAGAACAAGACCACATGAGTCATTGCTTCAACAGAAATTGGGTGGATGACGGAGCGGACAAATTGCAGGGGCATTCCTAGATATGGGTACGTAAGGCAGATTGTTGATGATGTGGATGCAGCAGTGTAAAAACGATGAACGTACGGCTCATGCAAAATAAAATAGATCCAGAGCAGAACGCATTCGTGTCGCGAGCTCTGGGTGAGTCTATCCCATTGTTTCGACATCCCATTATTTCAAAGGGACTATTTCTCTCCTCTGATTTCATGCGTTCACGTCATTTAGTACTGCTTGGTTTAATTGGCTCTAAAATTTTAAATGAGGTGGCAGGCTGCAAATATTTGCCGCTATTCTTGTATCCAAATACTATCTGGTTCTTGATCCTGTTGTGGATGTTATCTTGCAATTATTCAGGTACAGAGGTGCCACTTACTTCAGCAACTTGTCCACACCAACTCTCGATTGCGACGATATAAATGCTTGCAGCAACGTAAATTGTAACAGGACGTTCGCTGTGATTTAAGATTAATCGAGAAAGAATGGACCTTTTTCGACCAACTGGTAACCTCGAAAGCCCATTGACTGTATGTGGTTTAAGACATCCATCGATTATGCTCATTTACCAGAATGCTTCCCGGAAGATTCTAATAGCAGAACGACAGGCATACTTTCGTCTATCTCCACAGCTTATCGTCACGTATTTCGGCTGCTATGAATTGTAACTCCAATTGTAAGCATTAAACATGCCACGGTATTTGTAGATACTCAAAATTTTACTTAATTTCCTCAGATCTAGGTTGGTATATTCCAGTATGTTAAGGCTCCATCATGAAGTGATCGTAATATCCGACGTTCTTTATAAAGTTGTGGAAAATCTTTTTTGTTGACCTGGCGATTTTACTTCCTTGTCACATACTAGATATTCAGCATGATTTTCCACGCAGGTAACTTCCAGCAGCGAATGTTTCATTAACGTCACGTATTTTCTGGTAACGGTCTGAAAATTCAATAATCGGATCATGTGTCACTGCTGTGTGACATCAGTAGACGCTATCATGCTCTCCCTGTATTATGTTCGTACGTATTTTAACCTAAGTTTCGCTACTTTGTTGCCACTTACCTATCCAAGTTTTTGTCTCGAATTACAGTCTCGGCGCATATTTTTCTCAAGAGCATTATTAAACAAGTTCGCTCCGTCCTTGTGATCTCAGGTCCATTATCAGGAAGGCACGTATTTTCATCACATTACTGCATCCCGCAGTGTGTTGCGTGCGACATGCTGTTGACGAAGGTGGGTTGACTCACGCCATGTCCTTCAAGTTCTTGCACCATTTCACACTGTCACGTGCTGACAGTACCAAATATGTGAATTCCAGTCAAGTGCAAGAGTACCTAACAAGCTGCTCTGTTCTGCAGAACGGATTATTAGTTGGCTTTAAGACGATTTATTAGCCGGAATCCGACGAATTCATCCAACCACAGGCTCCTATGCCAAGCGATATTGTTGCGTCGTAATCACACTCAGGTCCAAATCCGAAATCAGGGTTATCAGTGAATTACAACTCGTAGCGCAGAAGGAATGTTTATTGCGAACATGAAGGTACTGTCAGAATAGACTGACCTGGACGGAGAATGCATTTATTTACACAGACATCAAATATTGCATAAAGTGCGAATACTACAAACACAAGATCTTTCGAGAACCTTCCAGAAATGGTAAATACAAAACAACTGCTAGTGATCGGTTCTGAAGGCTCACCACTACACTATATGCACACAGATAGCGTTTCTTACAACTAACATAACACTAAATACATTCTTTGACCCTGTTTGTTTTATAATACACGTTACTCGGCGATAGAAGACGCAGTTAATACGTAACCTAATCTGTTTTTTCCAGGATAAAATTTAGGCGAGATTTATTTATGACATATTTTGAATGTCAAATGCGCAGAAACAACGGCGATTCCTAACTGTCGAAGAGAGGAGTAGAATTACAGCTTTCATTTACACACAAGAGAATACGGTCAAATATCCATCAGACAATGAAAATTTCTAATTTTGTAAGGACTGGTTGCACAGATTTCTAAAGAGACAATCTGACATAATTCTAAGTGAACATGAAAAGACCAGGTTAAGCAGCATTTCAGTTTTCACTGAGGAAGAAACAAAATTATTTTTCTTCAATAATATAATTTCATGTGGCTCAATGACCAGGTACAAATCTTCCAGTTGGACACAACTTCGGCGATTTGCAAGTCCCCAATGCACCGCAGTTAGCCAACCGGGAAAAGGGAACCTATAGTTTACCATGACTTCCGAATCATGCATCGTTCCTAGGGAATTTCAACATGGTTGATAGGTGACGGTTACGTTAAAAGGCAGACTGATAAGAAATCCTGCATGGTGCGATATTGAGATAATAATCTTGCTGGGATTGGACGCTCTGGTAGATGTTCTTTCCGTGTTTGAGAATTAAATTAGGTTGTTCTACGCTCTGCTCACTGTAAAATACGATGTCACTGGGTGTTGCACAAGGTGGAGTTTAAATTATAAACCTATGAGAAGTTCATTGACAAGTTCACATTGGAACCCAAAATAATTTTCAAGATCGACGAAATCGGCGCCACCGCTGCCGAAAAGACTTGCCAAGAACCTCACGGCCACTAAACAGTAAAGAGAATTTGATTGCTGCTGAAGCAGAGGACGAACGATGGTACATGGAACGCCGCTCATTTTTATATTTCACCAACGCTGATTTATTCCCATAAATCTATGGTACCTCTGCTACAAAAAATGGGCTTCAATGTTGATCACACAGATGTTAAAAAAAGGTAGAACAGCTCTTAGTTGTTCAGCGAGTGGTTTGTTCGCTTCGTTCACTTGCCGCAGCAAATTTAACTCTGGAGCTCCATGAGCTGTTGTGACCGATGGTTTCATTGGGAGAGGGGTATGATGTGGCATAGGACTTGAGGAAGTAAATGCGACTCTTTCATGGTATTCAGAGTAATTTCAAGGGACAGTAAAGTAGCTGAACAGGAAGAGATGATTAGTGCCCTTAAGACTGAGCTGTATGGCGTCACGGAAGAAAGTTAAGGGGGCAGTAGGTTGAAGACAATTGGGAAGTCGTAACAGGGAACAGGGGCCACAGAAAGAGAACAGTGTCTCATAATTTCATCATTGGCCCAAAGAAATAGATTTGCCTTGCAAACTCAGTTGAGAAGGGAGATGCTTAAGTAGACGCAAATGTAGATAATACGCAACAGACTTTCATTACGAAACCATGTGTTTCAAAAATCCTAGAAAGTGAAAGGAAAGTTCTGTTTCTAGGAAGTAACCATGGAAGAAGTGTAGGCCAGATTTTGCAGGAAAGATTAGGTGAGGAGTGCGAGGTCACAAAATTTTTCAACTGCAGTGCATGTTTTAGGCAAGTGGTAGAGGATGTAGGATCCTTTTGGAAAGGTTTTACGATACAGGATCATGATATGATAGTGCGTGGAGCAAGAAACAGTATTGATAGGGACCACGGCTACAACACAGCGAGTGACCAGGTAAAAATAGCTTCGGCAGCGAACCATACAAATGTTGAGTTGGTGGCTCTTTTCATGCGCTATGATCGGTCCCAGTTGAACAACTCTGTAAGGAGGGTCAGTATGTAATTAGATCAGCTGCCTTTGGCGGCTATTGGATCAGACATGAGTGTGGTTTCTGTTGATGCTATTGGTAGGTGGGATTTCACTAGGCATGACCCGCATCACAATCGGAAAAGGAGCGGTAAATCGGCTGAGTTGATTGCAGGATCCCTTGGGGGAGGGGACTGTGAAACTCATAGGACTAAAAGAACTGTATTTTTTAAAACCAATATCAGTGTCCAGTGACATAACATTTTAAAGAAACAAGAAGCTCAGATAAGCGGATACTAAAGATGTTAAAATATCACAACATTCTCAGAAAAGTGCAGTGAAAAATAATATTAACATATTGCATCAGAATATCAGGAGATTTAAAAAAGTAGAAGAGCTTCTTGTTCGTTTGGAAGATTTAGAAACTGAGAATGTAGGAGACATACTATGCCAGTCTGAACAGCACAGATGTGGAAAAGATAGATGCAGAACATGTAAGCAGAGACAATACGGAGAAAGGAGAGGTTGCCTTATATGTTAAAAGTTATTATAGCGTGAAAAATTTAGAAACTAAAAATTTCTGTGTAGAGAAACGTACAGGGGCATGTGCCTGTGAACTTAAACTAAATGTTGGTACTTACATAACTGTAAGCTGTGTATAGGTCCCCACTGGGAAATTTTCAGCTATTTTAAAAAAAATTGACTCTTTGTTGTGCTATCTGTCAGACAGACGGAAGCAAATTATTATTTGCGGGGATTTCAATGTAGATTTTCTGAAAGGCTCTGTTAGGAAGAATGACTTTGAAGTCTTACATGGTTCTTTCAATTTGACATCAGTTATTAATTTTCCTACCCTGATCGTACAGGAAAGAAGCACACTAATAGATAATATTTTCATAGCCCAAGATAAATTTAATCAAATAAATATTCATCCTGTTGAGAATGGTCTTTTCTATCATGATACAGTTTGTTACAGTATATGACATTGCTCCACGCAGTTCTCAAAAATGGTGCGCTCATTTAACAATTTAACAGTTGTAAATTTTAAAGAAAGCTTAAAACAGATTGGGATGAAGCGTACTGGGAATCTGATGTTGATTTAAAATATAACTTACTGCATGATACGTTTCTGAGTATATATGAAAGCAGTTTCCCTAAGAAATCAGTAAAATATAATTGTAAGAATGGCGTGTAAAAAACTACGGTTTACTAAAGGGATAAAAAGATCTTGTAGATAGAAGAGGGAAATGAAAGTTATTGAAAGAAAGCGTAATGACCCAGAAACAGTCAATTATTATAAGAACTACTGTACAAGACTATGGAAAGTTATTAAAATATCCAGAAGTATGTGTATTATATCTGAGATTAGTACCTCCGATAATAAAATTTAAACAATTTGGAATATTGTTGAAAGGGAAACAGGGCAACCAAGAGCTCGGAAAGACTATGTTACCATCAAACTGAAATGTATTAATAATACGCCAGAAGCTGAAAATAATACTTTTTTATGTTTTAGAGGAAATAGGATGCAGATGTTCATTAGAAAAGGTACACTATGTGATCAAAAGCATCCGGACACCTGGCTGAAAATGACTTACAAGTTCGTGGCACTCTCCGTCGGTAATGCTGGAATTCAATATAGTGTTGGCCTACCCTTAGCCTTGATGTCAGCTTCCAGACATACGTGCGCTCATGTTCTGGAAGGTTACTTGGGGAATGGCAACCCATTCTTCACGGAGTGCTGCACTGAGGAGAGGTATCGATGTCGGTCGGTGATGCCTGGCACGAAGTCGGCGTTCCAAAAGATCCCAAAAGTGTTCTGCAGGATTGAGCTGAGGATTCTGAGCAGGCCAGTCCGTTATAGGCCGTGCATTATGAACAGGTGTTCGATCACATTGAAAGATGCAGTCGTCATCCCCGAAGTGCTTTTCAATAGTGGGAAGCAAGAAGATACTTAAAACAATAATGTAGGCTTGTACTGTGATAGAGCCACGCAAAACAACAAGGGATGCAAGCTGCCTCCATGAAAAGTACGACCACACCACAACACCACCGCTTCGGAATTTTACTGTTGGCATTACACACGCTGGAAGATGACGTTCACCGGGCATTCGCCATACTCTCAACCTACCATCGGATCGCCACATTATGTATGTGATTCGTCACGCCACACAACGTTTTGCCACTGTTCAGTCGTCCATTGTTTATGCTCTTTACACCAAGCGAAGCTTCGTTTGGCATTTACCGGCGTGATGTGTGGCTTATGAGCAGCTGCTAGACCATGAAATTCAAGTTTTCTCACTTCCTGCCTAACTGTCATAGTACTTGCAGTGGATCCTAATGCAGTTTGGAATTACTGTGTGATGGTCTGGATAGATGTCTGCCTATTACACATTACGTCCCCTTCAACCGTCGACGGCCTCTGTCAGTCAACAG
Source organism: Schistocerca gregaria (assembly GCF_023897955.1). Classification (NCBI taxonomy): domain Eukaryota; kingdom Metazoa; phylum Arthropoda; class Insecta; order Orthoptera; family Acrididae; genus Schistocerca; species Schistocerca gregaria. The sequence continues at coordinate 405,564,718 of NC_064924.1, read as the reverse complement.
ACGAGGTCGGCCTGTACGCTTTTGTGCAGCACATGTCCCTTCACGTTTCCACATCACTATCACATCGAAAACAGTGGACCTCGGGATGTTTAGGGGCGTGGAAATCTCGCGTACTGACATATGACACAAGTGACATCCAATCACCTGACCACTTTCGAAGTTCGTGAGTTTCGCGGAGAGTCCCATTCTGCTCTCTCACGACATGTAATGACTACTGAGGTCGATGATATGCAGTACTTGGCAGCAGGTGGCAGCACAATCCACCTAATATGAAAAACGTATGTTTTTGGAGGTGTCCTGATGCTTTTGATCACATAGTGTATATATGGAAGAGGCAATAACTATGTAATTTGATAAGATTGAAATTCTGTCCATCTGTCCTTCTGAAATTACGAAAATAATAAACTAACTCAAAAGTAAAAACTCACATGGAACTGATGTCATTTGAAACAGGGTACTAAAACCTTGTTCCTAGCAGATAGTAGAATTTTCAGCCACATCTGTAATAGCTCACTGAAACAGGGAGTTTTTATGATAGACCGAAATAAGCTGTTGTTAAAGCATACCCAAGATTGCGAGAAACGACGAGTTGGAGAATTATCCAACAATGAGCTTAACAGCTCATGCTCCGAAGTTGCTGACAAGAATAATATGCTGAAGAAAAGAAAACAAAATTTAGGATATGTTAAGATGACGAACAGTTTGGCTTCAGGAAATGTAAAGGCACCAAAGAGGTTGCGGTTGATGAAAGAAGCTAGACGGAAGACAAATCAAGACACATTGATATAATTTGTCTTCCTAGAAAAAGCGTTCCACAATGTCAGGTGGTGCAAGATGTCCGAAATCCTGAGAAAAATAAGGGTAAGCTATAGGGAAAGACGGGTGATATACTCGTATAATACATACAAGAACTAAGAGGGAACAATAAGAGTAGAAGACCAAGAACGAAATGCACGGATTAAAAAGTGTGTAAGACAGTGACATAATCCTTGCCCCTGCTGTTCAAACTACATGACGAAAAAACAACGTCGTAAATAAAAGAGAAGTTGGAGAGTGGGATTAAAATTTAACTGGAAAGGGTATCGCTGATGACATTGCTATCTACAGTGAAAGTGAAGAACTACAGGATTTGTTGAATGGAATGAACAATCTAATGAGTAAAGAACACCGTTTAAGAATAAATCGAAGAAAGACGAAAATAATGAGAAGGAGCACTAATGTGAACAGCGAGAAACTTGATAGCATAATTGGTAATGGCGAAAGAATTCTTCTACCGAGGCAGCTAAATTACCCATAGTGAACGGAGCAAGGAGGACATGAAAAGCAAACTAGCAATGGTAAAAAGTGCTTTCCTGGCCAAGAGAAGTCTACTGTATCAAGCATAGGTCTTAATCTGAGGAAGAAATTTCTGAGAATGTACGTTTGGATCATAGCATTGTAAGGCAGTGAGACGTGGACAGCAGGAAAACCGGAATAAAAGAGAATAGAAGCAATTGAGATGCGGTGCTACAGAAAAATGTTGAAAACTTGATGGACTTATAAGGTAAGGAATGAGGAGGTTCCGTGCAGAATCGGCGAGGAAAGGAATATATGGAAAATATTGACAAGAAGAAGGGACAGGATGACAGTGTAACACTATCATTCAATGTGTCATCTAATACGAAAACTTTTTGCCTTTAAAGGTTTTCGTAATATAACTGTGGTATGCAAAGACAATATGGAAAGTGTGCTACATGTGATCTTAGACTGCTTTGCTAATTTATGTTTGTAACTTATGTAAAGAAATATGTGAAACATATAATTTACTAAATAATATTTTGTCATGAATTAATGAAATAAAAATGTTCGTGTATGTAATTTTACGTATTTGTGCAAGTTGACATTTGTATAAAATGGTACACACTTAGGGACAATGTGTAGGATATGTGTTTTGTACTGTGGGAAGCGTAAAAGGTGGCTTGGGTTTTTGGCAAGCTAATAGTAAAGCGTGCGGGAACGACTAAAGCCAACAGATTACGAACTGTATAATTAGAATTGTAGAAAGGTGAAACATTAATTCAAATTTAACTTTTTTGAATAATTATTGTGTTAAACATAACATTTGGTTCACCCTGTTATTGTATTCCTAATCATTCAGTTTCACCTATACAGGTTCATGTCCAGGTGTTTGATTATTCCGAGTAATCCTGTTACAAGGACATTTGAAGCGTTTTATTCGGTATCTACAAGCACTAACTTCCATTTTTGAGCAAATATCTGCAAATAATTACTGTGGACTAACTGTTAAAATGCAGGAGAAATAATGTGTGACTTGCGTAGCACAAGTACAAAAGTGAAATTTTCCCGAAGTACTGAAGTATATGTTTTCAGACAAATTTACGATATTAATATCCTTACTATCTTTGTGGTAATAAGTAAAGTGAAAGTGAGTAAATACGTTTTGCTAAAAAGACGAACTTATCATGCATAAATACGAGGTTTTGAAAAGTTTTGAGTAAAGTAAAGAAAAATTCTTTCAGTTATAAATGAAATTTAGTGAAGTACACAGAGTTATAAAAAGTAAATTGCTTACGAGACTCTGTAACACTGAAGTAGGGTTGCGTAAAAATTCTGAATGACAATATAGAGTGATCACCTTCGGTTTTTGACAGATCATTTGTTAAGAGAAAGGTATAAACAAAGTGCCTCAATAAATTTATGTGTGTATAATATGCTACCAGAGTATTTAAGTATTTGAGTTTTTGGTTACAAAAAATGCAAACATAGAAGACCCCACTGTCAAAATTTTCTAGCACACATTGATGATTAAAAATTCGTGACCTTCCTAAATCAAAAATTAATTATGTATGTGGGTGTAGTATCTACAAGATTCCTGCGTGTTTCTCAGAGTTTGTAAAGTTACATTAGGGAACAGCAGGAAAGTAGGCCAAATTTACTTCTTCTGCTTTTCTGAAACTTAACCATTTCACCGGCCAGTGTGGCCGAGCGGTTCTAGGCGCTACAGTCTGGAATCGCGTGACCGCTACGGACGCATGTTCGAATCCTGCCTCGGGCATGGATGTGTGTGATGTCTTTAGGTTGGTTAGGTTTAAGTAGTTCTAAGTTCTAGGGGACTGATGACCTCAGCAGTTAAGTCCCATAGTGCTCAGAGTCATTTGAACCATTTGAACCATTTCTTTGCTTTGATAGGTTGCCGACCGTAAATCCATTAGACAAACCACTTATTGAACTTGGTACAGAAAGGTCCTAGATTCAGTAGTATTCCATTTTTACTGTCTTTCTTTCAAACAGCTAGAAAAATCTTAGGGAAAGAACTTATAGGCTGTTTTCCATATCCGTTAGTCGTACATCATAGTTATTCCTGTAAAAGATGTAACATTATACGACAGTTGTGACAACTTGTGGCCTGCAAATGTAGCTCCGTGTGAGTTGGTGCTACCAATTAACACCGAGTTATATATGCAGGTCACAAGTTGTAATCATCCTGCGCAACGTGATAGTGTCTTACACTTTTTGGTGCATAGAGCAAATCCATACGACAAATACGGCATCCATTTCGTTCGAAGCAAATACAAAGTAGGGATATAAATGAAGATGCGGAGGCACCCATTGCAATGGCGATCTTGCCCTGTTTTGGCGGCGTGTCTTCAAGAATAGAAAGAATTCTTAGAATCCATGACGTCATGTGTGTTTTTAGGCCACCAGCAAAATCGAGTAATTTATTGTGCTCGGTCGGAGACAACATTGGCCTTAGGAAACGTGGCGTCTGAAAGGTCCCATGCCAATGTGTGAAATATTATGTTGGAAAGATATGCCTAACCGTGCAAGAACGTTGCCTCGAACACCATCGTGAAACGAGTATGGGGCAACCTGATAGATCAGTAGTTGCGTAGCATTGCCTGGACACGCGGGATCGCATCTTTTACGAAAAGATGGGACTGTATTGTTAAGGAGACCATACATATCCATACGGCGGACAATCTCATCAACAGGGATGCAGTTTTTCAAGTAAGTGCCACCTGGAATCCAGCAATGGCTGCTGTTAAATCATGGCAGGGAAAAGAAGAACTTGCGATTCATTATCCGAAGCAACGCACTGCTGAGATTTAATTCAGTTTTTAACCACAGGAGTGTCCGGCAGCACCGTCATTGCACACAGCGCTCGCGCGACGGACCTTTTTGCGGCTACGAGCAGTGGGCGCTAGGAGCACCGCTTTACAGCAACTGCGTGCGTCTTCCCACGCACGCATATTGACTGCTCCTAGCTTGATAAATTTCGATGGCGCCGCGCGATTATCACCAGTCGCGTCTTGCAGCAGTGACAGCAGCAGTCACCACAACCTGAAGATGTCGAAAAGTTGCACCGTTGAAATATTGTTAAATTTACACATTACGATTCGGCGCAGACCCGAGACGCAGTACGCACCTTGTTCGAAGTCACGTGACATCTGCTTAGTTCGTTGCGAGTGCAAGGCATACGCAACAAACTACGAACTAGCCACAATAGTAATTTTTTACTCTGCTTAAAATTTGACAGTTACTTGAAATACGGAAGGAAGCAGCTTTTACCGCAATCAAGTGACTGTACTTTTCATCGCGGAAAGATGCATCATGCAGATACCCATCGGACGTCACTAGATCGCGAGACTACCGAAAGTTAGAAAATTAGACGGTATTATGTCTGCAGTCGTTTATTTGTTTATTTAACTGCCGTTGTTATGTGTGAATTCCACCATAGAAAAATATTTCAGTACGTGTATTTTATTATAAAAATCAACAGTGTTTTAAAAAGCCGAAGACAGAGCGTTAAGATGGTACCAACGAAAGTCACTAGGTCACAATTCGCTCAAAGGCCGAACAGAACCAGAAATTTCCCAAATTGTGGTGTAAAGCGTTCGAACAGTTCCAGTCGTGTTCAGACACAGCCCTAGTGGACACGTGTTTTAGTTACTTTACGCTGCTGGAGGCAGCGATAATAGATTCAAATAACCGCTCTTACCTCTAGCGTCGCAGAGACACGCTTTGAGGCCAGAGACACAACTTACTCTCTTTCATAAAACTTAGAACTTAAATAAATGGAGATGCTATAAAGCCCTCGATGGAGGTCGCTTTTACTGACGTGTTAAGACGCAATTAAATCAGGAGTCAATACAGAAAAGGTCACGATTAAGCTACGTCAATAAAAGATAGAATTTTTTTGCATCTGCAATGTGGACGGTTAATTACGAGTATCGTCGTAAAGAATATCATTCACTCGTGTGGAAAGAAATGACTTAGTGATGTATATTACATATTATAATAATTTTTCTCAACGTAGAGAGCGTATGGAGCTTTTCATACTATTTTACTGAGTGACGTGATATTGGTTTAAGCTCTCCTGGCTTGCATTCTTGCCCCAAAATTCGGTCATGGCCAACTAAAAACCACGTCTAAAGTTTTAACATAGTTTTCAACTGGCTACGTCGTGCTATAAACGACGTTTGAGTGATTTACAAAAAGTGTTTAAATAGTTTGCAGATGAAGCCATAAGCGTACATATTTGGAAAAGATCGGACATTCATTATTAATTTTTTGCGTGGTTTGATGCATACGACTTTTAAAGTATGGGACCATTCGGGATTACAAGGAATAAGCTGTAGAGGGACGAACTTTAATGTAATGAGGAGAAGATCGATCGACATCAATTATAAAGTTTTACGTGAGGGCTTAATAAACGCATTTTCAAACATTGTTCACGGGGGCATAAATGAAATTCTTTACTTCTGGTAGGTAGAGCTTCTCTCAAATCAAGAGAGTGTTATTGTTTGGTTGAGCAGCTGGCTTATAAAAGGATCCTCCAAACTTCATCCAGAGCTCGGATGGCACCAATACATGTAGCTGTAGTATGATACACATCAGAAAACATGTCACATAATTATCTTCCTGAAATTGAAATTGCACTGTCGCTATTTAAGAAGACATAAATATACACAAACTATTACTATCATTGAAACTGATATCATTCAGATGAGGGGAAAGCAGTTTGAGTGTCCAATGTATTTCACCAGGCTCACCTACTGGCATAGTTCAGAAATCATCATTCAAATCACAAGTCAGCAGCAGACTCGTAGAGCGTCTCTCCAGATTGTCGTTTATATCGATTTAAATTGTGGCATTCATACCACAGCGGTGCGCGTCAGATTCAACCAAGCAGAAAAAATGCTGTGTAGCAGTATCGGAGTGTCGGATATGCAGCGCTTACATTTGTACTTTCATAGCACATTAAAAGATGTCAGTGCTGTGTGTTTGTGCATATTCTACTCGCTGTGTCAAGATTGTTATTCATGAGCACAACAGCACTTATCAGACACTCACACACACACTCTCTCTCACACACACACACACAGTGAGAGAACTACTGCACATTATGTGTTATGCTAATGTAAGACAAGTAAATTATCAAAATCTTTAAGCAGACAATGCTGTAGTCTGTTTCCGCACCATCACTTATATTGCTTTCCGATTCACAAGTGTTCTGAGCAGTCAGTGTTGTGTATCACTACGAATATAGGATGGATTAACTCACACCACATACAATCATATCTGAGACCATAGCCCCCAGATTACACACGAAATTAAGACTTCAGGTACAACCAACTACCTATAATGACAAGCATTCTCATAATAGTTAAAAATTAAACTAAATTAGTATCTAGCATCCCTACTTGGTTGTAAGAATACTTTATTTCACGCTACCGTCTGTCAGTTTCATTAAAGGAACATGCGTTTTAGCTCTGGTATTCACATTATTTGTTTATGTACCAGTACTTGTTACCAGTCTGCCAAACATTCACTGAAAATCAGCAGTTATGTCATCACATCATAAATCTCAAATCACTCGTACTATCTAACACCGTTTCTTTTACGTAGGTTTCTGACAGATCAATTTTTTGTGAATATTACTTTTTTCTTACTAATTTAATATGAACAACATAATAACGCACCAACACGCTAAAATCCCACAATTCCTGAATAAAAAAGTCAGAAAATTCCTTCTTAGCTTCCACCACAAACCACTCTTTATTGGCAATGAGAATAATGCAGTTACAATAACATAAATCCATACAGACATGAACGTACACTAGTAATTATATTAATCGCGAAAAATGTTTACTATCCACTAAAATTAACGCATAGTCCCAAAATGTACTTCCATGTACTATACAAGTATGTACACTTCCTTATATCATAATTTCAGTCACTGGATCAGTACGCCAGGTCACAACATAAATATAGACGAATATTTACCCGCCGGGGAAGCCGAGCGCGCTAACGCGCTGCTTCCTGGACTTGGGTAGGCGCCCCGGCCCAGGATCGAATCCGTCCGGCAGATTAGCGAGGAGGGCCGGTGTGCCGGCCAGCCTGGATGTGGTTTTGAGGCGGTTTTCCACATCCCACTAGGTAAATACTGGGCTGGTCCCCACGTTCCGTCTCAGTTACAAGCGTCGCAGACAGTTGCAATACGTCCGCACTATTTCAGGATTCACGCTAGATGCAGACAGTTGGGGTACACTGATTCTATCCTGTGGGGTACGGGGTGGCGGCAGTAAGGGCATCCAGCCATCCCTAACACAAATATTTGCCAAATTCATTGTTGCGATCGCTGCGGGACTACGGCGTAAGCGGAAGAAAGAAAGAACAAAAAAAAGAATAAATATAGATCAATATTTATGTTCTGTGTGGCAGTCTCTGTGAGAATTTGTAGTCACAGTCCACGCAACTTCTCATACCGGGTTTCAGTGTTCGTGTTCTTCGGGTACCTTGGAGCAATGTCCACAAACATATATACAACGTGTGTCCGGAATGTTAGTACTGTTTCGTTCTACTGCCACTTCAGCACTAGTGTCGCAGTTCCACATATTTACACTAGTCTCTGGTTCATTCTCTTTCCACTGACGCCATTACAGCTGGATTGTGTTATGTATATACTTGTTAGTGATCGTTCAAAATGTCTAAGATGATCTCTGAATTCGCCGACCATGAGGTGCGTTCAACAACATGATTTATGCTCTACAATATGGGTTATAAATGCAGAGAGCTGAAATTCATCGTCAACTTCTAGAGCTTTATGAGGAAAATGGGATGACTGATGGAGTAGGTGAGACAGTTCAATAATGGATGAACCAATGCTCAGGTCAAAGCATGGTCTGACTGCCCTTCTGTTGTCCATGATGGTTTGGTTGAGAAAGCGAATGAGAAAATTCTTGAAAAGTTATGATTCACAAAAAGATACTTTGCGATGTGTTTCCACGAACTTCAAGAACAGTTTTGTTTGAGAACGTCACAAATCACTTAAATGTTCACAAACTGTGTTCCCATTGGGTTCCGGAAATGCTTACAGATGTCCTGCAGCTGTGGTGGCCTTATAAGCCACGGTGACAAAAGTCAAGGGATAGCGTTATGCACGTATACACATGACGGTAGCATCGCGTACACAAGGTACTTAAGGCGCTGCTTTGACGTTTCTTACTCCATACTGTGATGAGAGATATGAAATCTTGAAACAGAACTGTGATCAATGATTACAGTAGGATCTGTCATGTCTCTCCACAATCTAAACAACAATCGACAGCGTGGAGGCTCTCATGATCCTGTAAAAAACAAAGCACTCTTCTCAGTACAAAAAATCAAGTGCAATCCAAGTCTGGGAGAGACAGGGCATTCTGTTTGTTGAGTTCCGTCCCAGAGGTGAAACTGTCAAGGTGGTACGATACCGTGAAACAGAGAGCACTTTAGTGCGCATTTCTAAACAAAAGGCTTGGAACGCTCAGTCAAGGCACTGTGTTGCTTCCTAATAACACACGTTTCTGTTTCTGCTGGTGTCACTCAGAACCTGTTTCAGCAATTTAGTTCAGAGGTGTTCGATCACCTGCCATACAGCCCCAACCTTGCACCATCAGACTACCTGTTGTTCTTGTACTTGCAGCGTGATTTTGGAAGAACGCGCTTTGACAGCAATGATGACAAAAAGAACGAAGTTCAGCGGTGGCTGTCTTCACTGACGGCGTTTTTTTTTTTAATGGAAAGCGGGTAGAAAAGTTAGTTTCCTGCTCTGACAACTGTCTGAACAATGTGGCAGCTATGTAGAAAAACAATTTAAAAAATGCTCTTTGTTATAAAAACATTTCTTTCCAAACCAAAATTTATTTTTATGACTTTTTTTCAAAAATTGTATTAGGTTCCTGACAAGCCACGTAACTAATTAAATATACAAAGGAAATCATCACTGAAAATATTTTCTTGTATCCTGGTGAAGATATAAAACTTTTATTTATTGCAGTCAGCGCAGGACAATAAATAGGCACCAGAATGTGGCATTATCACTGTGAAATTGAGCCACTAGAAAATAATTGCAATTTTTTGTTTTTCTTGCCGATGAAAGATTATTTCAGGTGATTTCTTAGTAGAAAAATGTATGTGTCTTAGAGCTCTTACTGTCAAACTGAGGTTTCTTCTGCTGTGCCTTATCTATAAAATAACCATAATCTAGAATACCTGCTCCTTCCAAGATGTTTCATTCATAGGCAGTTTTTGTAGTGGATTCACCCATTGATTATCTTCAATTTGTTTAAGAGTAGTTCAGCTGGCGTTCTGTTGGTAGAAGAATGTGGTAGGCTGTTCATGATTTCAGTTTCTACTTTATGTAATGTTGTTCATTAGCCTTTTCTTCCTATTCATAAAGTTTTGTGTCAATTATTTTACCAATTTCTTTGTTCTTCTCATAAGTCCATTCAGAAAACTTATAACGACCCACTACACTTCTCGCTAATTAGGAATTAAATGGCTTTTGTACCTAAAGTTCGCTGTTGCACATGGAAAAGGCATTTACCTTGAAGAATGAATGAAATCCTTGAAATGTAGGTACAGTTATGACCGAATCGCCAATGCCTTGTGCTTGTAGCAATGACGACAAGAAGTAAGGTTAAATGAATATAAAATTTGGATGGGTGGAATTACAGTAGTTAGTTAAATTTGTGGAATGTTATGAATTAATAAAATTAACGGTCGCCAGCTCACTACGTGAGAAAAATTGCTATCATTATAGTCACTGTCTGTTAATGGTGAAAAACTGCCATGAGAATGCTTGGTTTTGTTACAGGACGAAAATAGCACAAATCGTAAAGATTGCTCTAGAATTATTTCCAAAGGATTTGTCACAGTGAACAAATACCTCTAAATTAGGTAGCAGCGTGGAGATCAGTTAGTAATAATCAAAGACTAACAAAATCTCATCATTAGCAAGCAGTTACATAAATGAAAAATTCGTGACATAATTCCCTGTCATATTTACTCTCTTTAATTTTACTTAAAAGTTAATTATGCTACTCATTACTGAATGCTACCATTAACTTAAAATATATCGTAATAACATAGCGCCATTCAATAATCACTTTCCTGTGAGTTAGAGTATGTAATCTTGAAAGTCAATATTTCGATTGTGAAGGAATGGCGAAGTTCGTAATATGATTTCACGGACTCATTGGTTTCTTTCAACTTCGGCTTTTATTACTATTCATCAATAATTACTGTTAATTACTTTGTGCAATTACTAATATAATTGGGTTAAGACATTAACACACATTTCTAACTGATAACAGTTGCGTGAACATGAAAAATTATTTATCCATTTAAAAGTACAACAAAAAATATCTTTTATTGAATTTTACTTTGTCAAGCAATGTCTTTCAAATTACTGTTTGCTAGTACTTGCATTAATTATTGGTTTGCAATTTATTGAAATATTAATTACTATTATTTCTTTAATAAAAACACTGTAACAGTTTCTCAGCCATTAGGACTCTCTCGGATCATCAATAATGGATAGATGTATTACCTTAGATAAATGTAGAGGTCAGCACTTTGGTATAACTCGGTACGTGTACGCTGTACACAAGTCTGACCATGAAATTAGTCGGATCTTACTTGACGCTGATATGACGTCGGTGGTATATTAGGTATTGTTCGTTGGCAATGTGTGGCACAGGCTCTATTCCTTGTAGCACCGTAACAAATGAAACTGGGCCCACAGTACTCTTCATGTTAATTTGCATCCTCTTGCGGTAAATCTAATGTGCCCATTTAATGGAATACAGTCCGTCTGTCCACACCAAATATACGTCTATCCATCAAACTGTTTATTGTGTATTCAAATCGAGGACCTAAAAATGACGGAGCCCTCAGTGGTTGACAAACCCACAACAGGCCACAGCAGTCCACACACCTCACCGCCGCCCCACACCGAATCGTGGGTTATCATTCCATACGAGTAGATTAGATTAGATTAGATTAATACTTGTTCCATAGATCATGAATACGACACTTCGTAATGATGTGGAACGTGTCAGGTTAATAAAAGATGTCTGTACAAGAAATTACATTACACAAAATATTGCATGACACTAATGATTAAGTTTTTTTTTTTTTTTTTTTTTTTTTTTTTTACTTTATATCTAAAAATTCAGCCAATGAGTAGAAGGAGTTGTCATCTAGAAATTCTTTTAATTTATTTTTAAATGTTAGTTGGCTATCTGTCAGGCTTTTGATGCTGTTTGGTAGGTGCCCAAAGACTTTTGTGGCAGCATAATTTACCCCTTTCTGTGCCAAAGTCAGATTTAACCCTGCATAGTGAAGATCATCCTTTCTCCTGGTGTTATAGGTATGCACACTGCTATTACTTTTGAATTGGGTTGGATTATTATCAACAAATTTCATAAGGGAATATATATACTGTGAGGTTACTGTGAGGATCCCTAGATCCTTAAATAGATGTCTGCAGGATGACCGTGGGTGGGCTCCAGCAATTATTCTGATTACACGTTTTTGTGCAATGAATACTTTTCTACTCAACGATGAATTACCCCAGAATATGATGCCATACGAAAGCAGTGAATGAAAGTAGGCATAGTAAGCTAATTTACTGAGATTCTTATCACCAAAATTTGCAATAACCCTAATAGCATACGTAGCTGAACTCAGACGTTTCAGCAGACCATCAATGTGTTGCTTCCAGTTTAACCTCTCATCAATGGACACACCTAAAAATTTTGAAAATTCTACCTTAGCTACAGACTTCTGTTCAAATTCTATATTTATTACTGGAGTTGTGCCATTTACTGTACGGAACTGTATATACTGTGTTTTATCAAAATTTAAAGACAGTCCGTTTGCTGAGAACCACTTAATAATTTTGTGAAAAACATCATTTACAATTACATCACTTAGTCTTGGTTTTTGGATGTTATTACTATACTTGTATCATCAGCAAAAAGAACTAACTTTGCATCTTCATCAATGTGGAATGGTAAGTCATTAATGTATATCAAGAACAGTAAAGGACCTAAGACCGAACCCTGGAGTGTAATCCCAAGTGTTTGCGTGGTAGAGTAATTATGGTGTACGCGTGAGTGGAGACAGTGTTTGGGCAGCAATCGCCGAGATACTGTAACTGAGGCGGAATAAAGAGAACCAGACCGCATTCGCTGAGGCAGATCGAAAACCACATTAAAAACCATGCACAGACCGGCCAGCACACCAGACCTCGACACTTACCAGCCGGGCGGATTCGTGCCAGGGACCGGCAAGCCTTCCCGCTCGGGAAGTTGCCCGTTAGACCGCGTGGCCACCCGGGCGAGCTATCTATCGCATGCTTCACCAGCACTGTTTTACGACCATTTCTCAACAAAACAACTGCAGCACGATTCGACTCGACTGCCTCAACACTCTCCTACGTCTTGCCCTGCACTGAACTCAACTGCTGGCGCGATTGCGCGGCCAGCTATAATGCAACTGCCAATTCACTACATTCCCTGGCAATATCCCATCGTCCTGACCAAGCCAATACCTCTACTTACATCTAGCTTACAACTAAATTTATTTAACCTTACAATGAGAAAACATTCCATTTTGTCGTACATACATTATTACACCTTTTTACAATCTCTAATTCATAGAAAAAAGTACATCGGAAAGTAAAGTTTGCAAAGTTGTTGTGTTACTCCTTGGTCAGTTGACGTCTATGTGCATCAGACGGCTCTGTTAAAAATCTTTCCTGCCCAACTGAAGTACTATTTATTTGGTCTGATAATTTAGGACAGTTTCATCTACCCCTGGCCTCTACACGCTTAGACACGCAAAATTCTTGAAAGAATGTAAAGAATACCTGTGCAATTTAATCGTCAGAGCTGCTGAATATTTACTATTAAAGAAATGCAGTGAGAATGCTGGATATTCGAAAGGTGATCTTACAAAAACCATTTTGGTATATTATGACTGCAGTATGCTAATAATTGACAAGAGAATTGAAATCTATCATTTATTTCACACACAGTTAGAAAATCTATAGGAACATGGGATTTTTCTTCATTCACTCCACTTCGAAGACTTGAACAGTAGGTAATTAATTAAACCACTTGGAAACTCATGTGAAATGTCTTTCATTAATAATGTTAAAATTCTTCATTGCCGACTCTTCCAAAGAAGAGTTTATTACAACCCGGTTCTTTTAGTCCTATGCACGGATGGTGTGTATTACTCTAGACTGAAAGAGGCTTTTACCCCTCTTTTAGAAGTGATGTTTCTTTCGAATGATCTGTGTTTCTGGTTTCTGTTTTCTTACCTTAATAGTAACTTCAGCAAAAAATTGTTTAAAAATTTCAGTTTGCTAACGTAGGACCAATTTGTTTCTCCAAAAAGCATTTTTTCAATTAACAATTTAATAATGCAATTGGTTCTTGCATTTTTTTACTTACGGAAGTAAGGGTTTGTGTACGAACTTCTTTTAGGATATCTAATTTCCATGGTCACTACTTCCCATCTAAGAACAAAAAGAAAAATTCACTTTTCATGTTTCTTCCTAGCACTTCACCGGCCCTATTTGTTACATTTTTGCTAACTGTTGTAATTTTGTCAACTTGTCATGCAAAAAAACTCTCGGCTCCATTGACTACGTTACTCAAATTCCACAAAACAGTGGCATGTATCCTCCCTCAGGACCACTATTCTGAGTATGGTGATAAATAGAGCCCAGATTTTTATGTAATAACAAAATGTACATATTTATGTGATGAAATTGAGAAATATGTAAAAATACGAAATATGATGAAAATATTTGATTTATTATTCCTTGTAAAACTTTGATTTCACAGATATAAAGTCGGACATACATGTCCGAAAGAACACACACCATTGTTTCGACCGGCAGCCGTTACTTGACGAAAGAAACATTACATCAGTAGTGTAGGCATCGTCTGTCATGGCGGAATGTTTTAATTTAGATAACAATCTTGATGCATCATGAATGGAAACATTTTTGAACTCTTTAAGAAGTAGTATATGACAGACTTTTCTGTGTGAACGTACTTCATAGTTGTGAATCGGTAGCAGCTGCAAAACATCGGGGTGGTAGTCTTGCGTTTGACCCCATGGCCAATCTCGACAGCACACGAATCCCCTTACTACAGGCAATAATTTTACTACAATGAAACACACAGTTATTACTATTGTATCTTTTTTCCTTAAGATAACTGAAGCCCCGGATCTTAGAAAATTAAACACGGGCACTTGCTTCATAACCCATCCAACTGAAAGTGCAGTTAACCATGTTTTGATGGACTAGAACAACATTTTCGAAGATAATTTGCTTCCTGTCTTCAACTTTCACGGTAGATCGGAATCGGTTATTTCTACATCTACATTTATACCCCGCAAGCCAACCAACGGAGTGTGGCGGAGGGCACTTTAAGTGCCACTGTCATTAACACCCTTTTCTGTTCCAGTCGCGTATGGTTCGCGGGAAGAACGACTGTCTGAAAACCTCCGTGCGCGCTCGAATCTCTCTAATGTTACACTCGTGATCTCCTCGGGAGGTATAAGTAGGGGGAAGCAATATATTCGATACCTCATCCAGAAACGTACCCTCTCGAAACCTGACGAGAAAGCTACACCGCGATGCAGAGCGCCTCTCTTGCAGAGTCTGCCACTTGAGTTTGCTAAACATCTCCGTAACGCTGTCACGGTTACCAAATATCCCTGTGACAAAACGCGCCGCTCTTCTTTGGATCTTCTCTATCTCCTCCGTCAATCCGATCTGGTACGAAACCCACACTGATGAGCAATACTCAAGTATAGGTCGAACGAGTGTTTTGTAAGCCACCTCCTTTGTTGATGGACTACATTTTCTAAGGACTCTCCCAATGAATCTCAACCTGGTACCCGCCTTACCAACAATTAATTTTATATGATCATTCCACTTCATATCGTTCCGCACGCATACACCTAGATATTTTACAGAAGTAACTGCTACCAGTGTTGTTCCGCTATAATATAATCATAAAATAAAGGATCCTTCTTTCTATGTATTCGCAATACATTACATTTGTCTATGTTAAGGGTCAGTTGCTACTCCCTGTACCAAGTGCCTATCCGCTGCAGATCTTCCTGCATTTCGCTACAATTTTCTAATGCTGAACCTTCTCTGTATATCACAGCATCATCCGCAAAAAGCAGCAAGGAACTTCCGACACTATCTAAAAGGTCATTTATACAAATTGTGAAAAGCAATTGTCCCATAAAACTCTCCTGTGGCACGCCAGAGGTTACTTTAACGTCTGTAGACGTCTCTCCGTTGATAACAACATGCTGTGTTCGGTTTGCTAAAAATTCTTCAATCCAGCCACACAGCTGGTCTGATATTCCGAAGGCGCTTACTTTGTTTATCAGGCGACAGTGCGGAACTGTATCGAACGCCTTTCGGAAGTCAAGGAAAATAGCATCTACCTGGGAGCCTGTATCTAATATTTTCTGGGTCTCATGAACAAATAAAGCGAGTTGGGTCTCACACGGTCGTTGTTTCCGGAATCCATGTTGATTCCTACAGAGTAGATTCTGGGTTTCCAAAAACGACATGATTGGCGAGCAAAAAACATGTTCTAATATTCTACAACAGGTCGACGTCAGAGATACAGGTCTATAGTTTTGCGCATCTGCTCGACGACCTTTCTTGAAGACTGGGACTACCTGTGCTCTTTTCCAATCATTTGGAACCTAACGTTCCTCTAGAGACTTGCGGTACACGGCTGTTAGAAGGGGGGCAAGTTCTTTCGCGCACTCTGTGTAGAGTATCCCGTCAGATCCAGTGCACTTTCCTCTGTTGAGTGATTCCAGTTGCTTTTCTATTCCTTGGACACTTATTTCGATGTCTTCGCTTCTCTAAAGAAGCGGTCTACTGAGGGTGTGGGGAAATATGAAGAAGGCTAAAAAAGCAACAATACGTAATTTTATGCAGTAGAGAGTTAAAATAAGAAAAACAGTGTAATTATATCGGAGTATTCAACGATAAAATGAAATACACTGACGGATTAAATCGTATCACCAAGGAGTTGTGCGACAAAACGGATGCTAGTAGGCGTGTCTAAATCTGAGAGTTGATGTCAATTCAGATTTCGCCCTTGTCGCATAAGAGTGGCGCTAGTGACGTCACTACGAAGATGAATATTAGGTTTTCTTTAAATACACGATGTAATGGCCATGAGCGTTAGTTAACTTTGGGAATGGACGGGGCGAGTTGATGTTAGTCAAGAATGCCTCTAAGGCGACAAAGACGCCATTATTAACACCTCACTGAGTTGGAACGAGGTCGTATAAGAAGGTTACGAGAAGCTGGATTATCCTTCTGCGCAATTGCAGAAAGACTTGGCAAGAATGTAGCCGCTGCACATGACTACTTGCAGCGGTGGTCATGGGAATCTATAGTCGCAAGAAGACCGGGCGCCTGACGGCCAAGAGGCACTACCTTCGTGTTTCGCGTATGGCTCTGCCGCAACGTACTGCATCCGCAGCAGCAATCTGAGCTGCAATTGACATCACAGTGACGCAATGAACTGTTACAAATAGGTTACCTCAGCACAGCTCCGAGCCAGACGCCCTGTAGCGTGCATTACACTGACCGCAAACCATCGCCAGTTGCGATTTCAGTGGTGTCAAGCGAGAGCTCACTGGAGGGCAGAGTGAAGGTCTGTAGTGTTTTCTGATAAAAGCTGGATCTGTCTTGGTGCCCCTGACTGCCGTGTGTTGGCTATTAGGAGGCCACTTGACAGTCTGCAACGGACCTATCTTTGTGTTAGACACACTGGACCTACACCTGGAGCTATGGTCTGGGGTGCGATTTCGTATGACAACAGGAGCACTATGTGGTTATCCCACGCACCCTATCTGCAAGTTTGTACGCCAGTCTGGTCATTCGACCTGTTGTGAACAGCATTAAAGTGGTTATTTTCGAAGCATAACGGTCGCTCACATACTGTTGTTGTAATCCAGCACGCTCTACAGAGCATCGACATGCCTGGGCCTTCTCGGTCACCAGTTTTTTCTCCAGTCGAGCACATATGTGACATCATCGACCGGCAACTCCAGCGCCATCCACAATACCGCCACTGTACTGACCAGTCATGTGCAGTTGGCATGGAACTCCATCTCACAAACTGACATCCGGCACCTGTGCAACACAACGGATGCACGTTTGCATATTTGCATTAGAATTCTGGCAGTTACATCAGGAATTAATGTGCCAGCATAACACATTTGCATTGAGTTATCTCGCGCTTGCAGTGTTAATCACTTAAATATGTTAAATACGCTAAAGTATTGGTGATATTTAATTAGTCTACATTAATTATTTTTGGTGTTGCGATTTTTTCCATAACCGTATATCAGCTCTGGCAACATAATTCGTAAACATTCCTGCTGTTTCTCGCGCAGAGAAGCGAAGTAAGAAATAAATAATTAATAACAATCCGAGCTCTAGTAATAAGGAATAGTACGTCGCCCTGTTTTCTCCTACCACTGATCAAGTTCAGGTGGCAAAAATGTTTCGCGCCTTCAGGGTTCCAGACAGGCTCAATTCAGCCGCTCTGGGCAGCCGAGCGGTCTCGGCGCCTTGTCACGGTTCGCGCGGCTCACCCCGACGGAGGCTCGAGTCCTCCCTCGGTCATGGGTGCGTGTGTGTTGTCCTTACCATAAGTTAGTTTAAGTTAGACTATGTAGTGTGCAAGCTTAGGGAGCGATGGCCTCAAGAGTTTCGTCCCATAAGACCTTACCACAAATATCCAAATTTCCTCCATTCAGTCAATCATCAATACTTCGTAACTACGTAGCGATCTTGGCTTCTAAGGGCCCCACACAACTGCGACTGATCGCAGCGAGCCGTCGCTTGACTCGATCTCACCACACACGAGCTATTTGGCGAGCGATCTCAACAATAAATACAAACGCTACTGTGACGACAAGTTCTGCAAGGACTATGAATTATGTGTTTAGCAGCAATCGCAGCTGATCTGCGTATCTCCACGAATACCTGCAAAAAATAAATTTTAAAGAACATGAAATGTTCTAAACTTGGTTAGAAAAGCTTTTGTTGGGAGCTGTCGTTTACATTAAAGAATATACGTATGACGCTTTTGACTGTCGCCAAGTGGGTTGTGTTCCAAAGAAACTAGTACACCTGCCTAATATCGTGTACGGTCCCCGAGAGCACATAGAATTGCAGCAACAAGACGTGGCATGGACTCGACTAATGTTTGAAGTAGTCCTGGAGGGAACGTACACCATGAATCCTGCAGGGCTGTCCATAAATGCGTAAGAGTACGAGGGGGGCGGGGAGGGGGGGAAAAAACTCTTCTGAACAGCACGTGCAAGACATCGCAGATACGCTCAATAATGTTAATTTCTGGGGAGTTTGGTGCCCAGCGGAAGTGTCCAAACTCTGAAGAGTATTCTTTGAGCCACTCTGTAGCAATTCTGGAAGTGTGGGGTGTCTCATTGTCCTACTGGAATTACCCAAGTCCATCGGAATGGACAATGGACATGAATAGAAGCAGGTGATCAGACAAGATGTTTACGTACGTGTCACCTGTCAGAATCGTATGTAGACGTATCAGGAGTCCCATACCACTACAACTGTACACGCCCCACGCCATTACAGAGCCTCCACCAGCTTGAACAGTCCCTTGCTGACAAGAAGGGTCCGTAGATTCATGAGGTTTTCTCCATACCCGTACACGTCCATCCGCTCGATACAATTTGAAACGAGACGCGTGCGACCAGGCAACATGTTTCCAGTCATCAACAGTCCAATGTCGGTGTTGACGGGCGCAGGCGAGACATAAAGCTTTGAGTCACGCAGCCATCACAGGTACACGAATGGGCCTTCGACTCCGAAAGCCCATATTGATGATGTTTCGCTGAGTGGTTCACGCGCTCACACTTGTTGATGACCCAGTATTGAAATCTGCAGCAATTTGAGGAAGGGTTGCACTTCTGTCACACTGGATGATTCTCTTCAGTCGTCGTCTTGCAGGATCTTTTCCCGGCCGCAGTGATGTCGGAGATTTGATGTTTTGCCGGATTCCTGATAGTCACGGTACACTGGTGAAATGGTCGTACGGAAAAATCACCCTTCATCGCTACCTCGGAATTGCTGTGTGCCATCGTTCGTGCGCCGACTATAACACCAGTTCAAACTCTTGATAATCTGACATTGTAGCAGCAGTAACCTATCTAACAACTGCGCCAGACACTTGATGTCTTACATAAGCGTTGCCGATCCTAGTGCCGTATTCTGCCTGTTTCATATCTCTGTATTTGAATACGCATGCCTATACCAGTTTCTTTGGCGCTTCAATGTAGTATCGTAAACCAATACGTTTTTCGTTTATTAGTCCTCATTTTCTTTTTCATTCATTCGTCTTATTGTTTAACTTCAAGTATTTAAGAAAATGTTGTATAATCTCTACGTGTCTACATCAATGTCAATAGCAGCGATACTGACACAGTTTCTGTTATAAATTGCACAAAATAGTGTTAGATTATAAGAAACGACAATGGACTTGGGCACAGCTTCTTATAGATAAGCACTGAGCATTCAAAATTAATATGTTAACTTAATATTATGGGACGGCCAGGGTCCCAAGCTGGGAGGGGCGACAAGCCTGGTGCCAGAAGCAACACAACTTTAAAATGTCTTCACAGTACGTGTCACAGTTAGTACAGGACACTTGAAGCGCCAAGCTGTAAGGGCCCTCAAATGTAAGTTTTTTATACAGTGCGTATCACAACTAGTAGCGAAAACAATCACAGAGGAAACTGTATACGAGAAAAGAAGATTGTGGGGAGTGCCAAATGATAACCCGCTTGAGTGCAAAAATGTTCTCAAATATGCAGTGGATACATTCATTGTGTTTACAAGTTAAAAACTTTAATAAGACAAGTAATTGTTTCATAAATAACTCAATCGTCAAATGGGGTCTACGTACCGTAATTAGTATCGACTTCTCAAGATCTGTAGCACAAATTTCAAAATGCTAATCACTGCAAAATTGAAGATTGTTTCCTGTATTACCTCTCAACATAAATGGTAACTCTGGTTCCACTTAACTTCTCAGAATAATTCGTAGCCCCTAGATAACTACAAATTCTAATGTAAATTTCTTACTCAACGTGGGCAAAGCCAAACGAAACAAAACTGCACAACCATGTCTAATAGAGCCATATTGCTATACACCGCTGGTTACCAGACAGACACCCATACAGCGTGCATGAATCACATGGGATCTATGAGACTGACTGGTATTTTCATGCAACCAACGATGAGCGACTAGTTTGCTCAAACTCGAGCGATCTACGAAGTGCTCGGTCGCTCCATGTGACGAATCGCTGCGATCTGACGCTCGTGTGTGGAGTTCTTTAGTCTTGAGCGTCTAATATACGACAAATGTCACTTAGGACAAGAATTACAGAACAGTCACTCAGGAGTTGAATAGACAGCATCTGGCAGCGTAGTGGACTACGTGCTTTTTAACACTTTGACTGCCAATATCATCAATTCTCGTCAATTTCGGTAGGTTTCAAATACCGTCACACCAAATCACGCGTATTTGCTGATTCGATCGAGCTTCAGTGTGTTGAAATGGACATGCATTGTCTGTAGTTTTGTACACATTTACAACACCAATGATAGTGAACATTGCACTACTGGTTGATTTATATCTAAAATACCATATATTTTTTTATTTAACGGACGCCGACAAACAGCCAGCCTGAGAGTCACTGGCAGAATTTTAAGAAAATGTGATTCCGAAACCAAAGAAATGACTCACACAACAGTTGTTCGACCTATTCTTCAGTACTGCAGGTGCATCTTACAGGCAAACCGTAATATACCTATCTATCCCCGCATGCCGATATCGGTAGTTGCCTCTCTGGTGGACGCAGAGCGCAATTGTGAGTCGTGTTTTAACTTCTGTTGTGTGAGTGTTTCACATAACGTCGATGCCCTGGCTGCAGATGGCTGTTCACTGCAGTTTTCGAAATAATTAGTATTCATGCCATGGAACTTGTACATATTAGTGTTTACGGTTGAGAACTGGTGATTTATTTGAGACTGGCAATTCCGAAAGCGTGTGCCGTATCGGGAGAACAACAGTCAACCGCATGGGGTCGGTTACGGGCAAGTAACGTGTACTGAGCAATTACGCGTTGAACAGCAGAAGAGGGAGAGAAGCATATAATCGGTGTGACCAAATATCACGAGCGCAGATACTTTAGTCCAAATGTCGTACCGCCACATTAACAAACAGCCACGTGGCGCGCACACTCGTGAAAATAGGCCTAACTAACAACGGCAAAAGCAAGGGTTAATACAAATTACAAGAACTGTATCACTCTTCTGTATGTATAACAGCCTGTTTCAACAGTGGATTCGTATGGTTGCGAACCGAGTGATTTACGTTGCACTCCATTGGTCTACGCGGCTGAACTGCCTATGGATGATTACATCGATTATACTAGATGCGAACAGAGCAGCTGAAAGTTTATGGAGTTTGATTATAAGAATATATTTGGATATTGGCACTTGAACTTAGATCTCCCTATTTGAGCGTCTCCCCCAACCTGTCGCATGTAACTAACATTGCAGATTACAGGACCAAATCTAAGATGATCGTGGTGGAAAGACCAAGGAGACAGCAGTGGGGAAACCAGGTATGCTAGGGTTTGGTACGTGGCTATTAAATATTTACCCTTCGTCCACACGTTTATGTGACATGTGCTGCGTACGAACTGAGAAGTATTATTCAGAGATGTGTTTTACCCCCAGGGACCTTACATGGCGACCATGACAGGACTCTTAAACTTCGGTTGAAGAAATGTCGATTTGTTTCTTAATTTAAAAACTGCAAGTTTTTTGGGCACTAACAGTGAACTGTTGTGTAACATCATGTGTACAATATGAAAGCAGTTAGTGACTTATAACAAACAGCGAACGGTATTTCTGATTGTTCTGTGGCGTCAGGCAGCCTGTAAACATGGCACAATGGCAAGGAGGAAGGAGCTTGGTTTTCCATGATGGTAGTCGTTTTTGTGCGCTGCAAAGAACCTATGTTGAGAAGTGATTATGCTACTGATGCTACATTACGTGTGATGCTGGCGGCTCCTAGAAATGACGGGAGCAACTGCAAAGTGATTATTGCAGTGGTTCATCAGATTACCAGCGTGCAGCATTGCTCCATGTCAACATGGCGGCAACTGGAAGGAGTGTTACGTCCAAGCCATGCGCATTACTGAGCAGACAGCTGTCTAATGTAAGTGTTGTTGCAGAGCATCGATATCTCGTACAATTAAAGCACCAGTACGTAACTGACTGGCAATGCAGTCTTTGATCAGATAATTTCAGTAAATGCAAACATTAGGCCTAATCAGTGAATATAAGGATGGCAACTTATAATATTGGTATTATACAGTGGCACTTACTGATCAGTAACGTAAATGTCGTTACCCAGTCTTGCTGAAGTAGACATGGTGTCAACAGATGTGGGAAGTCCAGTTGCTGAATCGTAAGCTGTCCTGGATGCACCTAGGCGAGAAGAATGTAGGTCTGAGTGTGACATGTTCACTACAATGATGAAAATGCTAAAGAAGAGAGTTGAGAAAATTCTAAGAAAACATAATAGTAAGCAAATGGAACAGAATCATATAGAAATCAATGCAACCAATAAAACTATAAAGGAGATGGGTGATAAATGTTGTCAAAAGGCAGACACGCTCAAGGCTCGTTTAGATCAACAGGTCAAAGAGTATTGAAAACTTTTTGAAAAGGTCGAATCTAAAATTGGTGAATTACAAAAGGATCTCACTGGAAAAAAAAGTGCAAGCCGTTGTACTGAACCAGGATGCTTACGTATGCCGTGTGGAGCAGGTGTGCAATGAGGTATGCAAGACGCAGTCGCTTGTTAGCAGTGTTACGTAGGAGGTTGGGCAACAAGTTACAACTGAAGTTAAATAACTATTACGCGATTGGGGTGTAACAGAAGGCAACATATTGAGTACGCTGTCTTCGAAAAGAAGTTTGTAAAACAATACTAGTCCACACGAAACCAGAGTGATGTGGTAAACAGTTTATAATAAGGCAGAAGACTTGATAGAGGATGCGACCGAACTCTAAAAAAGTTTCTCCAAGAATATTAAGAGAGAAACCTGCACTCAGACGACCCATTTAAGACGGAGGCTATAGTGTCTTAAATTGCCAGTAGCAGTTCAGAAAAAGTTACTGGCGATTCGTAACACGATGTAAGCAATAAAGTCAGCTTTGTGACAACTAGATATGTTATGTGAACAAAGAAGAAACGAAAGATCTGATTATGATAGAGGGCCGCCAGGAAACGACGAGAGGAACACTGGTACAAGACCGCATAATGATTTTTTTCGTCTTTTGAGTCATCAGTCTTGTGATTGATTTGACGCGGCCCTCCACGATTTCCTCTCATGTACTAACCTCTTAATCGCAGAGTAGCACTGGCAACCTACGTCCTCAATTATTTGCTGGATATATTCCAATCTCTGTCTTCAATCACAGTTTTTACCCTCTACAGCTTCCTCTAATGCCGTGGAGGTTATTTCCTGATCTGTTAACATATTTCATATCATCCTGTCCCTTCTTATTGTCAGTGTTTTCCATATAATGCTTCCCCCTTAGATTCTACACTGAATCTCCTCATTCCTTACCTTACCAGTCCACCTACTTTTGAACATTCGTCTGTAGCGCCACATCTCAAATGCTTCGATTCTCTTCTGTTCCGATTTTCCCTCAGTCCATGTTTCACTGCTATACAATCTGTGCTCCAAATGTACATCCTCAGGAATTTCTTCCTCAAACTAAGGCCTGTGTTTGATACTGGCAGACGTCTCTTCTCCAGTGATGCTCTAGTTGTCAGTCCTAGCCTATCACTGGTTATTTTGCTGCCGAGGTAGTAGAATTTCGTAACCACACCTGCTACATGAGCATCGATCCTGATGTTAAGTTTCTCGCTGTACTAATTTCTGTTACTTTTCATTCCTTCAGTCTTTTTTTATTTTCTCTCAATCCATTTTCTGTACTCATTAGGTTGTTCATTCCATTCAGCATATCATGCAGTTCTTCTTCACTTGCACTTGCACGTATCATTGATATCCTTTCATCTTGAATTTTAATTCCACTCCTGAACGTTTCTTTTATTTCCATAAATGTTTCTTCGATGTAATGATAGACAATATTTTGAACGGCGCTGGAATCGAGAGGAAGACAGAAGATTTGAACGTGGTTTTCGAGATCGCCGAGGCTACCGTGGACAGCGCGCGGGCTGCGCCCATCACTATGCGGAGCTCGTAACAGTACATGAATCTGAGTCAGATGACAAGGCACGGAAAGTAAACAAAGACCCCAAGGCGCTGCTGCGTGAGGAAGGTGAGGAAAACTTGATAGTGTTCCTGATGCGGCCCGGTCAGAACAGACGTTTCAGGACCAGCGGCTATAGCTATATTTGAAACAGAAGATGCAGTTGATCCAATTGACGAGTTGATGCGGCAAAATAGCTGACAAGATTAAGCAACCTATAGCAGAAGCGGATATTTTTGGAACTCGAACAGACGTCTTGGTTTGCTCAGGCACTCAGATTAATGCTGTGTCGCAGAAGCTGCATACAAAATGGTTAGAGCAGAGAAGAAGGGTAGCAAACTTCCCAGCACAAGGAATATGTATTACAGGTGCTTTGTATGCGAAAAACCAAATAATAAAGAGCAAATTTTAGTTGCAGTTGGGTTAAATGATAAAAATTATGATGTATTTGCATTTGTGGGGCCTGTGTTAGCATTACCCTTAATCTTGGAGATGAGTACTTAAAGCAGCAGAAACATTTTTGGAAAAGGCTATGTAAAAATGTAAAAGGAAGGAAAGGAAGCTATTATCAACTTTAAAGGGAGACTTAACGTTACGGAAGTTGTGGGATAACTTATTTATGTTGTTTATATGATCTGCAATTAGCACCAGAGAATACCGAAAAGGCAGATTTGGCAGCATTATGCAAGAAGCAATGCAGATGAGAAGGCGAGGGAGACACAGCAGGTCGTGAACTTGCATTTGAATAGAAGCTCAAGTCGCGAGACCGACGTATCCGGGCAGAATTGAAAGATCTTATGGAGATCCTGAGGAGGCAAAAGCGGGTTTCCTCAAGCGAGACAGGAGTGATAAAAATGGTAGAATATAAGCTGCTGCTGAGAAAGCACGAATCTCTTTTTGTTCGTCCATACCTGGCGCCGCGGTCAAAACGCGAAGCAGTGGAAGAAGAAATTCAGGAGACTATACAGGAGAACAAGGTAGAGTATGAATTTATAACTGAGTATAAACCTGCTTCAGTAGAGAGAAATACGAGGGAGGTGCGCCACATGTGTCGGACCTATTGCCGTCACAAGCACATTAGATAGAAGGAATGTTTAGACGACTTGAAAGTGAAAAATAATTCTGCAATATGTGCGACTTGTGAATAGTCAGCATTGTGCATTGACAATTTCTGAGTAGCATGTAGGATTATAATGAATTTTTGTGATGAGTCTAATAAGAAGTTTCTTTGTGTGTGTAGAGGTACAGAATGAGGACGCTTAAAAAGAGTGATACTTTGTGTAGTACTGATAAGTTTCGTTGTGCTAAATAATCTGAATTTGTCGATATTTTGTGTATAGGTGGTAAGGCATGCGTATTTTTCCTGCGAAGGGACCAGACGGCTTGCATTTTCACTTCGCAAATATGTTTCATGATACGTTGATATGTTGGATAGTTTTTTCAAACAAATAGATTAATGACTATTGTGATTAGGAATTATAGAGCATATTTACGATAGATAAAAAAGACGTGCACAGGCTCCTTTGAAGTTTTCAGACTCTACTTAGGTTTATTTGTTCTTGTTTAAGAACAGCTGAGTACACTGGAAGGGCTCCTACCGGTAGAAGTAAGCTAAAGGCATGATGAGTGGGCTAGGAGTAGGACAGCGCTCTCTAGGATGCTCTTCAGCTTGTTTCATGTACGACAAGGACGGATTACCACGAGACAGAGAGGACTGGGAGTAGCGACTGTAGTATGCTGTAACAGGGGCCGCGTAATCTAAACCTGTGAGCGGGCGGCGTGGCGACAGATCAACCACTCCACGTCCTTCCTCGTAACGGACGACCCATTGCTAAGGTTCTGTGAGCAGTGGAAGTTTTTCTCGGGCGGACAGCGAGGAGCTGATGTGTGATGTTTCTGCGCATTGTCAGCAATCTATACTACAACAGATCAACCACTGCACAACGTTCCGCGTAACAAACGCCCCATTGGTGCGGTTCTGTGAGCAGTGAAACTTTTTCTCGGGCGGACAGCTAGCAGCTGATGTGTGACCTTTCTGGGCATTGTCAACAATCTATACTACGACTGCCTCTCATGTGCCATTTATATATCTGTCTTTTCTTCTTCAGGGACTTAAAATGATACTGTATTTTGTTGTACTTAGCATTATGTCTTCTTGTATCGGGCTGCACTGTAGACAGATTCGTATACGTGTATGATTCCTTACATATAGACTGTAATCTTCCATTTTCTCATGTTTGAGTCTAACTTTATGGTATAACCAAGAAGTTATCATCCAGTCATTACGTCTCTATCCGTGGAACGGATAGAGACGTGATGACTACCGCTAAAGGAGGGACTTCGTTTCTTGTCTTTCACAGTTCTCTTCCAGAA
This sequence comes from Schistocerca gregaria, assembly GCF_023897955.1. Classification (NCBI taxonomy): domain Eukaryota; kingdom Metazoa; phylum Arthropoda; class Insecta; order Orthoptera; family Acrididae; genus Schistocerca; species Schistocerca gregaria. Next base: position 405,537,606 of record NC_064924.1, on the reverse strand, counting down.
TTCGAAAACATTTTGTACACTATATTATCGCTGCCTATGCCGGATGTCGATATTGACTGTCGCCTCGCTAGCGAGCGCAGAGCGGAATTGTCAGTCGTGGCTTAGTTTTAGTGATGTGTGGAAATAATTAATATTCATTCCTAGGAACTTGTGTCCTTTCATATGAGTGTTGAAGATTCAGAACTGAAGATTTATTTAAGAACGATAATTCCGAAATCGTTTGTCTTGCAGGGAAAACAACAGTCAGTCGCATCGGGTCGGTTACGGGACAAGTAACGTGTACTGAACAATTATAGGTACCAATATCAGAAGTGAGAGACATGCACATAATCGGTATGATTAAGTATCACGAACGTAGATACTTTTCGTCCAGAAAACGTACTGCTACATTAACCAGCTGCGTCGCGATCGGTCGTGTGTACGCTCATGAAAATAGTCCCAACTAATAACGGCACAAGAAAGGATTAATATTAATTACAGGAGCGGTGTCACTCTTCTTCATGTATGACAGCCTGTAGGTGTAGTGGATTTGTGTGATTGTGCTCCAAGCAAGTGAACCGAGTAATTTATGTTACATTATAGATGACTACACCGCTGAACTGCCTATGGATGATTACATCGATAATCAAATGGTTCAAATGGCACTGAGCACTATGCGACTTACCTTTTGAGGTCATCAGTCGCATAGAACTTAGAACTACTTATACCTAACTAACCTAAGGACATCACACACATCCATGCCCGAGGCAGGATTCGAACTTGCGACCGTAGCGGTCGCTCGGTACCAGACTGTAGCGCCTAGAACCGCACGGCCACTCCGGCCGGCTTACATCGATTATCCGTACGCTATTTGTGCACAGTGTAGCCAAAAATTTGTGTTTAACTTCCAGAATATATTTGGATTTTACCAACTGAACTTACATCTTATTGTGTGTCTCCACAACGAGTCACAACTAATTAACACTGCATGACCAAATCATTAGCTGGCGGTGGGAAAAGCAAGAAGACAGCCGCGGGGTCACCAGGTACGTTGGGTTTGGGCACGAGGACGTTAGACATTTATCCTTCGTCCCTGCATTCACGTGAATTGTACTGAGTGCGTATTGAGAAGTACCAGTATAAATAGAGAAATGTTTTACCCCCAGGCGTCTTACAAAAATGGCTCTAAGCACTATGGGACATCTGAGGTCATCAGTCCCCCAGACTTAGAAACTGCTTAAACCTAACTAACCTAAGGACATCACACACATCCATACCCGAGGCAGGATTCGAACGTGCGACAGTAGCAGCAGCTCAGTTCCGGACTGAAGCGCCTAGAACCGCACGGCCACAGCGGCCGACCAGGTGGTGTCTTACAGTATGATATCTTTAGCAGGTTGGACTGGCGAAGGAGATGGTTTAGTCAGTGCGAGAATAACAAACTCCAGTGGCAGTGTGATTCACCGAGAGGTTACTGTTAAAATTCGGATTAAGTACATTTCTAATGATGTAACATATTGTTTCCTCCCACATACGTCTCACGAAATTAACACTACGAGAAAATTAGACATTAGAGCTAACACAGAGATTTTGCCGGCAGTTGTACGTAACATGCGCTGTTCTTGAATGGGACAGGTATGCAGTAGCTTGCGGTGCAGATGTTCTCAAGCAACCGAAATAAGCCGATTCGCAGGCTGGAGACAGGAAAAGCATACCAGCTGTTATTGGACCGTTTATAATGTCGTTATGCTGTATAAAATAACCTTCTGTCCGGTTATGACTTTAGGTAGGTGAACGTAGCCGACAGGAAGTAGTGCATCTACTAGGGTTGGCAAGCCGCCTCGAAACACTTAGAAGGAAGACTGGTCTAACAGAGGAACTGAAAAATCAGGGAGCTGAAGCATAATTAGTACATTTGTGACGAATTTCCTCATACGTTAACAGTGCCAATGCTGAGGTAACCACGAAATAAACGTACCTGCCGCATTATGACAATTGATGGCTCGCACATAATTCTGTTACTATAACAGCAGTGGCGTCGACATTGTCAGCACGTCGGTCAATAGGTTATAAACGTAGTTTTAGGAGAGAGACGGTAAATTTCGGTCGCTGTTCACTCGGTATACATGGGAGTATGCAACAAGTTATTTGTCCTATAACATATCTCTCTACATGGCTTGCTATTCACATCGTTGTCTACCCAGCGCCCAATACACATACCAAGAGTTTATGAAAGTCAAATTTAGGAACTCCCACTGTAATGAAAGCTAACTGTATTGGAAAAACGTTTAGCGCCATAGACAGGAAACGTTTTCAGCGGAAGTAAGATAAACGCCCTAACGACGACGTGGCGAGTGGTTTGCGATTTTCAGTTGCCGTTGCATCAGCCTTTATTCATTTTGTGAACTCGTTGCAGAAAGTCCAGAATTTCTTGCAGAATTTAAACAACTGCCGTATCAGCTGAACCTACGGGAAATGTGAAAATAATTCACTGTGTATTGCGCGTACAGCATTGCAATTTTCACAGAAAGTTGATTATGTCAGTACAGTTAACAATGCAGCTGTAAATCACAAACCGACATGGGAATATTCATTAGGAGAGGAAACAATGACACACCGAAAAGCATTGAAGATGATTTTGCTACTTCTGATACTTATTGAAGAACAACTTCACAAGACCGTAAATGACGACCAGCCTCTGTGTCCTTGACTTCTATCAGAAATATAATCAAAATTCATAAGTGGTAACACTGGAGACCTATGGAAACATTCGTACGGATGATACATAAAAGACAGACAAGATAGGAGGAAAAGACAACGTCCCTTTGGAATATCTAAAAAATTTTTGCTGAAGTGGTCAACAACCGATTATTCAAATTGGTGTGTACATCTATGATACACGAGACGTACCATCAGACTTCCCAAAGAATATATTCTACGCAATCTTGAAGACAGCACGGGAGGATAATATCGAAGATTCTCTCATAATCAGCCTAACCGCTGATGCATTGAAGTTGCTGAAAAGAGTAATACACAAAAGGATGGAGAAGAACGCTGTGGATTCGATACATTACGATCACTTTTGGCTTTAGGAAATATAGAAGTACTAGAGAGAGAATTCTGACACTGGTTAATAATGGAAGAAGTTAAGAAAAATCTGGACATTTTCATGACATTTGTGGTCCTAAATATGCATGAGATACTTCTACTCATTCGATCAACTTCGCACTTCGTATTTCATTGCGGCAATGAAAATCATGCAATTTGCACAGCTTTCTCGAATATCTAGTGATACCAATATTTCCCAGGACTCCACACGTATTATTTTATTGGGACAATGAAAGTCCAGGAATTTGCAGAGCTTTCTCGAGTAACTAGTGATACCATCATTTTACAAGACTTATATGTCCTTCATCTAACAAATATCTCCGTCACTCTTCTCCAAAAGCCATTGTTGGCGCTTTGAGAGCTCGCATCCGAAACTCGTAAAGGGAAATTTCCCAACATATCAGGGCCTTCACTGATTCCATGGCGTAACGTTCAGAGGCTCTAATTGGAACTAGATTAAAGTCTCAAAGTCGGAACTCAGGTACAGATCTGTAATCATTATCATTTGTGTTGTTATTCCCCCAACCTGTTGTATAACGGAAAATTTTAGTAACATTTATCGCTCCTTGTACATAAATCAGATTGCAGTTGTAAGAGACGAACGACTTGAAACAGAGCCAGCAATTGAGAAGAGAGTGAGATGGGTTGTAGTCTATTTCCTATGTTGTTGAGACTGTATATTGATCAGAAAGAGAAAGAAACTAAGGACAAATTTGAGAAAAGAATGAAAGAAATATGAACTTTAAGGTTTACCAATGACATTCGAATTTCATTAGATATGACATAGGACTTAGAAGAAACCTGAACGAAATTGATAGTGTCTTAAGATTGTAAGATGAACATGAAGTAAGAGTAAAACTACGGTAACAGGAATTTAGTCATGGAGCACACCGATACCCATATACCCATACAATTCATCTTCGAACCACACTGTACAATCCTCATGGTTCCACTTAGCACAGATTCAATAATTTTCCCAGTCATCTGAAGTTCTTGTTGATGTGTAGGTCTCTTTGCAAAGAAAAGAAGGCTTTTCATTCTCATCTTCATAAGAGCTGTTTATCTCATCAGACTCATCTGGCTCTTTTTTTATGGTGTAGACCCGGAATCCTTCAACAATTTTTCTTAACCTACCAGGAAGATGCTTTTGTTTCATCGAGGTCATTTTCGCATGGCGACGCCGTGTACACGGGCAATTTCCGTGTCACCTGGCTGGTGGTGGTCTCTTGTATTGCGGAACTAGCTTTACACTCTCCGCTGATGCAGTGAATGAAGACTGTGTTTGCACATCGGTCGACGGACCTGGATGTGGAGGAGAAGGAGTAACTGAATCTGTTGTGTTCTGGCAATCTGGCATTATTCCTTTTGTTGTATCTGATGATGCAAATTTCCCTTCGCCAAAAGCAATTGCACTAAGCGGGAAAATACCCGTCTTTTTAACCACCATAGGTCGTTGCATTGTTGCGGTTGTAGTTCATGCAAGTCCGAATAACTGAGCTATTTGGTACTGTGTTGCCACTCTACCTTGGTGGATGTTATGTCTTAATTTCTTAGCTATATAAAACATTTAATGGTCTCATCTCAAATGAAAACATACCCCTCGACAAGGCATAATTAAATTATTAGTGGCAAAGTAATCTAAAATTTGGCACAAAATAGTTGTAAATTGTATTCGTAGTTATTAAATCTTAGTTATTAAAACTTGTTCACGCACGTAGTATACAGTTAAAAGCATATAATTCTTACGTCACACATATAAGTTACATGTCATGAAGTCATGGGGTAATATCAAGTAATTACAGCTTTGCCCCATTGCTTCTACTCGGTTTTGCTCCAACTGTACTTCATCTGTAAAATTCCTTCTGTGTAAGAAAGAAGGTGAAGAATCATTTAAAATGGCATATGTTCATAATGCCTTTTAACAATGTTATTCGATGTATTACTAGTTTCATGTTGTCATACGACGGTATAAGTTCCTTATTGAACACAAAATATCACAACCACAAAAATCTAGCAAATTATTTATCTCGGCAACAACTTGTCTGACTCTACGAAGCCTCATAGCGGTACTGAAGTTGGCTGACGTGCGCTAAAGACAAAGAAACAAAGTTACCAACTCGCAAAGAGAAATATGAGAGTTCCTGGTTTCAGCCCGACACCCGATTTTACCCCATCGTCTTGTAGTGTACGAGTTACGTTATTTCGGAAACAAAAGACTTATTATGGCAGCCACAATGAAAATATAAAATTCAGATTGGCAGTAGAAAGAAAAGCGTTTTTTTCAACAAGAATTTTGGAACGTCGTATACGAATCAAAATTTTAGCAATTCTTTTTAACTATTTTCTGTAATGTAGCATGTTATGGAATTGAAACATGTTCTGTCAAGCCGGCCGGAGTGGCCTAGTGGTTCTAGGCGCTACAGTCTGGAACCGCACTACTGCTACTGTCGCAGGTTCGAATCCTGCCTCGGGCATAGATGTGTGTGATGTCCTTAGGTTAGTTTGGTTTAAGTAGTTCTAAGTTCTAGGGGACTGACTGTAAGGTGTCAGGCAAATCCAACACCTTCCTTGAAAACACTGACATGATAAGCAAATCCAGTAGTATGTCACATAGCTCCGAATAAATCGTGACATTAAATTAACCAAAGTAATACTAGTAACGAGTGAGCAAATGGAATACCACAGACTAACAAAAGAATGCCTAAATGCATGTCATACCTTCCCACTGTGAGACAGATGCAGTTCCAAGGGGAGAAACGAGAACAGAAGCCGAGAGCAGAACCGTGTTAAGCTAGAAGACCCTACGATAAAGGACAGATTGGACATCCACGTCGCCAGCTAACCACTATGACAACGCCAGCTGCAAGTTTTAGCATGAGACTTTTTCGCGTCTCTGTTACGTCAAGGACCACCCCCAGCCCATGTTAAAAGATAGAGCCCTCCAGGAAAACAGTATAGATCTTACGATAACACAAAAAGGGCCACACCACCCGCAAGTTTTAGCGTGAGACTTTTTCGGGTCTCTGTTACGTTGCAAACTTTAAAAACATTGCCCCACCACGAAAAGTATAACGTTTCTCATTGGATAGACAGAATTTTTGTAGGCAGAGCTTAAGGTTAACATTGAGACCCCGATTGGTCAGTTGAAAACACAGCCAAATAGTTCTTTTTTTTAAAGCAACTTCGGTAAATGGTAGTAAGGAGAAGTTAGGAGAAGTTAGTTAGTTCCGAGAGGGCGAGCCCCCTGACGAACATCAACAAGGTAATGAACGCACGCAATGCCTCATAACAGCGCATAAAGCTTCACTCAGAACTGCAGAAGTCTCATCTGTTACACCCACTTTTTGCGTAATACTAGTGTCGATCGTCAATTAAAGCTCATGGTGTTCACATTTGCCACTTGAAGTAAAAATCTGAAACGTGATGATTTTTCTGTTATATAGTTATTGAGAAGCCACATCAGCCACTGTAATTTACGACAAGTTAGATAAGTAATTAAAGGTAATTGAGGGTCACTGTAGACCATTTTGATAGTTTTCTCTTTTGTGAAATTTAATTTAAACCTAGATTATAGATGTGATATGGCATAGGTCATCCTTCGATCCATTGTAGAACTTGGAAACCCATTCAGGGAATATTCGTTCACATTTTTGTTGAACGCAGTTGGTTTTTACCATCCTGTATTAAAACGCTTCCTTCTATCAATAGTCCTATTTATAAACAATGTTTTGTGAGTAGAATAAAATTTCCAATGGTAAACTTAACTGCTTTTTCGACGTTATTTTACCAGCTAACTAAAAATAGGAAAGCCTTGAACCCCTTCTGAATTCTACATGTTATGTGTGGTCTGGCGTCTCCTCACCAGCAACAGGTCCCAGGTTCAAACTAGTCAATTTCGTTGCGCGAAAGTGGTAGGGAGACACGATATAGAACAAACAGACACCACCCATAATGTTAGAAAATGGCGAACCTGCCAGGATGGTAAAATACCATGATTGAAGGTCGACCACATACCTAACTAGGTCAGAAAAATGCCTGCTGAAAAATTTTCGTTTTAAAATTTTTTTCTTAAAGTTATAAATAGTCGAAAACAGTGGCTGCAGCAATAGATAGTAAGGAAGTATTCAATAAATAGTGAGACATTGTAGCAGAAACAATAGCATAATTAAGTTATGATTTTTAATGTTGTTAGAATTAAGTTTTCTCTCCAATGCAAACGCACAGGTGGCGGATACATCGTTGATAAGTTGGTTCTGACCCAACAAGTAAGTGAATGGTTTGTCAAGTCGTGTGAACAAAAAGTTTATGAAACGCGTGAGATCGTATGAGCACATGTTGACGCGAAGTAGGGCGCGTGAATTGCTTTTAAAACAGAAAATAAGGGATTCGGAAAGATTAGCAATGGCAGATCGAGACCTTGACCGAATTGAGGTAGAGACCCAGCATGAAAATGGACAGAGAATAGAGGACAGTACAACAGACGATGCAGTATCGTGAGAAATAGGACAGATAACGCACCATAACGAGGATAATGTACACCAAGGCACAGAAAACCTACGTCAGCATGAGGAGCAGGAAAGTAGTGAGACAGGCGATGAGGATTTTAACTTGCGTCTTGAATACGTAGAACCCATAATACAAGTAATCAGACCTCCCTCACCACAGAGTACAAGGAATGCGAGCAGAAACGTGTCACAGCACAGTTCAATGCAATCGGTTGCGAACCAACACTTGGGCGAAAACACAGAGCGTAGAAAGTCGGAAGAAAACGCAATAGAACCCACCAATCTGGCAAAATTATTACAATTAATAACGGAAACCATGACAAGACAAAATAAAGAAATTGCGAACCAAATTAAAATTCGGAATGCAGAAATGACGAAACAGAATGCAGAAGCCACGAGACAAATGCGCGCAATGAAAGAACAAAACAAAAAAATTCAGTTACACCTAAGTCATATTGAAAACGAGGCAAAAGAATCTCGAGAAGTGGTAGGAAAGTTAATAATAGGTTACAATCAATTGAGAACAGACATTGACAAGATGCAAGTGGACGTACAAACATTGCGTAATGACACTCAGGACGAGATCAAAACATTACGTAACAACACCCAGGGAGAAGTCAAGAAACTGAAGAAACAGATAAACGAAATTACAAGACAAGCAGCAGGTACAGAGCATGAAGTTGTTGAAAACAATGTGTTACACAAACGTATCACAAAAGGAGCGCTGAAAAGATATGATAACCGCATAGTCAAAATAGAAGCGCAAACGAAGCGACAATTTCAGAAATTGCGAACAGAGGTGTTGCAAACCATTGAAGAGCGTAATGAACAGGATCGAACAAGCACAGAGCCTGCAACCACATCCGTGTCTGTAACAGCACCGGAAAAACAAATAATTACCGAATATGTTACGCATTTGCGTTTCCAATCACAGGCGGAAACTAACATACGTGAAATCAGACAGCCTGCACAGCGACAAACACGTTTCGAAATTCTTGATGAACAAACGTCATCACAAACACACGCGGAACCACAAATGTATGTTTCAAGACAGTTTGGATCGTGCAATGAAGCAGCAAGGTTAGCCAGACAAGATACCCAACCAATACAAGACAATGGAAAGCCAGGTCGCGAAGAATACTGTGCAATGCATTCAGCTACACGTTCACAACCGATGGAAGAAAATTATTGCGTACGACTCCAACGATACTACGCAAGGGTAGGCGAAAGTTACAGTGGAAATATCCAATGGATCTAACACAACCGGAAAGAAAGATGGGAGAAATGATCAGAAACAAAAGTGGCAGAGAATCGCGAATTTCATAAGGAACTATGACGAAGTACGACAACGATCATTTCGTCACAGTCATAAAATTTCAACACTTTCGAGAAGGAAACTCATTACATCCACGAACTTTTATTGATCAATTCCGAGTAGGATTACCAGAACACTGGACGCTAGCACACAAATTAGACTTTATATGTGCACACATGTCAGGAACAGTCGCAGAAACCATGCAGAATGTTGCAGCGACATACCGATCGTACGAAGATTTAAGAGAGAAGTTTCTCTCACGATATTGGTTCAGCGAAGCACAGAACAGAGTGAAGTACGAATTATTACAGAACCCATATTTTGAAAACTCAGGAGAGAAGAGTCCCGTGAAATTTTTCGAATTAATGGCAAAGAAAAATCAATGCTTAGATGTCCCATACAGTGACGGAGAGTTGATTAAACTATGCGCGATGAAGCTACCATTGAAATACCAGCAATCATTAGTAGGTCGCGGAGGCAATGACGTCAAAGCATTTAATCTAAGGGAACTAGAGTTAATATTTTCGGAAGATGACGCAAGAAAAAGACGAAGCGCACGTGAAAACGAAAGCAAAAATCATTGGAATCCACGAGACACAGTACGATGAAACAATAATTACGAACCACGTGATAACTTCGCACCAAGAAACTACAACAGATTTCCACAAAGAACCGGTTATGGATTTAGAAGAGAAAATGGCAATAACTATAATTCACCCAGGAACGGCAACAACTATTACAGAGGGAATAACGACAACTGAAACGGGTACTGAAGAACCAATAGACCGACAAATTATCAACAAAGAAACCACTATCAACAAGCTGAACAAGAAAAGCGAATACAGATAGAAGAGGTGGAGGTAAGACCACCAAACCCCGATAAACATTCGAATTGACAGCTAAGTGCCCATGTCAAAGAGAATGACGCACCGACCCAGGACAATTGCAGCACCTTGAACAGAGAAGTAAAAATCTTATCACGAGAAGAGAAGAAGGAAGAAATAAATCCGCAGGGAGCAGATGAAAACGAAGACAAGAAAATAACAATATCGTGTTGGGACGAAATTAATTGAGAGAATACTGATGAGGAAGATGAATTACCAGAGGCATGCACAACGAATGTAAGAGGAAAGGACGTAGTAATGAGTATTGCAGAGCTATTTGAGATGGAAACCAGGGAAGCGAATTCAATGAAGATAATGCGCAGTCGACAGAAGTTGAAAATAAGTTACAAGTGGGCACACAACCCAATGTATATAATGAAGGAAGTTATGAAGCGATAATTAGAGCATTTAGATGCGATTATGTGGAAGTAGCGACGAAGAAGGAGAAGATGGACGAGGATGAGGAAAAAGTAGAGGATGTAGAAGAAAGTGTAAATGAAGGAAGAAATAGAGAAGAGGAAATAAAAGAGAGAGAAGTAGCAGTCGAAGCTTATCCTACAGAAAGTTCGAATTCACAAGGGAAATTCCTAAAAAGACTCATGTATGATTCAGTGGAGGATTCGGTGATGCAAGAAGAAGAAGAACAGAACCAACCCTTTCAAATTCAACCAATTGTGAAGGCCATGGTAAAGCATATCCCAGTCAACTTGATAGCGAAAGTGAACTGACTGCAATCTCAGAAAATTTATTCATGCAGTGTAATGCCAATGAATAATAGCCAGTTCTGAAAACACATAAGATTAAAGTTAGAGGTCCTATTACAAATAATGCTGCGGAAGTTATGAGATAAACAAGGTTAACTCTTTCGTTCCGAGGTCAAAAGATCGAAGCCAACTTCCTGGTTATACCTAAACTAACTCTAGATTTGATTATAGGTGTAGATTTTTTAAATGAGAGACGAGCGGTAATAGATATGGGGAAAGGTAACGTAACATTGGGTAATGTCACACTTCTCTTTGAGCTAAAGTTAGAAGAAATACCAGTTATAAACGAACAATTAAGAATGATGTGAGATAAAGAGGATGAACAATTAGAATGGTATGCACAAAAGGGGGAATCGCCTCAACTAATGTTAGAAGTCCATAAAGAAATCGACGAAAAATTACAAGAAGTTCAAGATATTTCGGAACACAGTAAAATAGAATTAGAGGGTATTTTACGAGATAAAGTAGAGGTATTTTTACCTGAGACTGGTAGTATTAAACACTTTCAGTACAAGTTTGAAGATTAATTTTATTACTGGTAAATAATCAGCACAATATTTCAAGATTATGTTGGAGATAAGATCGTCAGGAGAAAGAAGAATGAAGAGAGAGGAAGGTGGGAAAAAGAAAGTAGTTTCAATAATAACACCAATAGTACCATAGATTAAGGTGAAGGGATAAAGCGTAGATAGTCTAACAGCAAGAAATACTAAAATGCTGTACACCACGACACTATACAAAAATAAAAAAAACGAGTTTGAGGGTTCTTGAGTAGACGTTAAGACTCCAAATATCTTAGAATTTTAACAAGGAAAGGGAGCCGAAATTTGTAAAGCTTTTTAAGAAGGCGTAAAACAAATAGGTACTAGATATAGGTTAGATGATTACAAGTAAAACTTTTTGTAAGAACCATTGTAAAAACTCCAGCAAGGAAGAGATGCAACGACCCACAAGTTGCAACACTAAAGTATCAAGAAAGAAAAGGACGTAATTAGCAAGACACAATTCCTACAAGGCAGAAGTGTTGAGAGAAGGGAAAGGACAGCGAGACCAACAGAGGGCTCTTGTAGAGTGGGAAGTAAGCCAGACCTCTAGGCGGAACCCTGCAGAGACACGACAGGACACCGAACGCCAGAGGGTGTTTGAACGCCCCCACTCAGCGGAGCGAGCGAAAAACGGCCCGAAGAGAAGACTGCTTGGGCAAGCCACCATTGGCAAAAAATATGTATAAAAGTCACACTACTGCTATTAAACAGCATGCTGATGCACGAAACTGAAGAAAGCTTTCACAAAGTAAAAATGACACGCCCAAACAATTTATCAAACTGCTACTAGGAGGAGAACTTCAAAGCGACTAGTTATCAATAAATATTTCCATATCCTGCCCAGAGAAGAACCAAGAAGCAAGTAAGAAGCAGAGAAAAAGCAGGGAGAACAGAAGTTGAAGATTCGCAAGATTGAGACCAAGAAAGAAGATGGGTGAAGAATAGACGACATACCATCCCAAATCCCTATCCTATTGTAAACTAGTCGTCTGCAAAGTATTACAACGAAAAACGACCGCTTTCAGCGACACATACAAAGCCAGTAAACCGCGAGAGTCTGCACTCATAGCTCCATTCCATTATGGGACCTCCACAACAGCAACACACACTTGCAAAGCCAGCACGGAACGATGAACGAAGCTGTACATCAAATACTTGCCTACATCCATCTCGCTCAAGTCCATCACCTTCGTGCAAAAACATTCACCAACCTCATGCTTAAACATTCATAGGATTGTGTGAACGTGTGAAATCAAATTATGTGATGTAGGAATTTTGCAAAAGAAACATGTGAAAAACAAAATAAGTTAAGCACACCAGACAGCTAATAAACTGCAAAATAACACTCATTGACTATGGACTTAAAAAAAATAGACTATCGATAAAAATAAGCCATTAGTTCTGAAATGGACGGTAAAAAAAGAAAAAAAGTAAGTCATAATAAACACTAAAATAATATCTCAGTACTTGTGTATGTACACTCCTGGAAATTGAAATAAGAACACCGTGAATTCATTGTCCCAGGAAGGGGAAACTTTATTGACACATTCCTGGGGTCAGATACATCACACGATCACACTGACAGAATCACAGGCACATAGACACAGGCAACAGAGCATGCACAATGTCGGCACTAGTACAGTGTATATCCACCTTTCGCAGCAATGCAGGCTGCTATTCTCCCATGGAGACGATCGTAGAGATTCTGGATGTAGTCCTGTGGAACGGCTTGCCATGCTATTTCCACCTGGCGCCTCAGTTGGACCAGCGTTCGTGCTGGACGTGCAGACCGCGTGAGACGACGCTTCATCCAGTCCCAAACATGCTCAATGGGGGACAGATCCGGAGATCTTGCTGGCCAGGGTAGTTGGCTTACACCTTCTAGAGCACGTTGGGTGGCACGGGATACATGCGGACGTGCATTGTCCTGTTGGAACAGCTAGTTCCCTTGCCGGTCTAGGAATGGTAGAACGATGGGTTCGATGACGGTTTGGATGTACCGTGCACTATTCAGTGTCCCCTCGACGATCACCAGAGGTGTACGGCCAGTGTAGGAGATCGCTCCCCACACCATGATGCCGGGTGTTGGCCCTGTGTGCCTTGGTCGTATACAGTCCTGATTGTGGCGCTCACCTGCACGGCGCCAAACACGCATACTACCATCATTGGCACCAAGGCTGAAGCGACTCTCATCGCTGAAGACGACACGTCTCCATTCGTCCCTCCATTCACGCCTATCGCGACACCACTGGAGGCGGGCTGCACGATGTTGGGGCGTGAGCGGAAGACGGCCTAACGGTGAGTGGGACCGTAGCCCAGCTTCATGGAGACGGTTGCTAATGGTCCTCGCCGATACCCCAGGAGCAACAGTGTCCCTAATTTGCTGGGAAGTGGCGGTGCGGTCCCCTACGGCACTGCGTAGGATCCTAAGGTCTTGGCATGCATCCGTGCGTCGCTGCGGTCCGGTCCCAGGTCGACGGGCACGTGCACCTTCCGCCGACCACTGGCGACAACATCAATGTACTGTGGAGACCTCACGCCCCACATGTTGAGCAATTCGGCGGTACGTCCACCCGGCCTCCCGCATGCCCACTATACGCCCTCGCTCAAAGTCCGTCAACTGCACATACGGTTCACGTCCACGCTGTCGCGGCATGCTACCAGTGTTAAAGACTGCGATGGAGCTCCGTATGCCACGGCAAACTGGCTGACACTGACGGCGGCGGTGTACAAATGCTGCGCAGCTAGCGCCATTCGACGGCCAACACCGCGGTTCCTGGTGTGTCCGCTGTGCCGTGCGTGTAATCATTGCTTGTACAGCCCTCTCGCAGTGTCCGGAGAAAGTATGGTGTGTCTGACACACCGGTGTCAATGTGTTCTTTTTTCCATTTCCAGAAGTGTATATTTCTTTGTCAAAGCAATTCTTGGAAATAATTCTTATTTGTTAGTGTAACAATGTTAAAATGAGTTTCTAGAAACAAAAACATTTTACTTGTACATGATATTTAGAAAATGTTTTAGGAATAGATTTTACTTAATTAGTACATTTATAAAATCAATATTTCTAAGAAAATCGATATGAAAGACTCCTCACTTTCGATAACAAACTTGTTAAATACAAACTTCGCACTTAAATAAAGAAAGAAAATAATTAAAAATTAATACTAGCATAAAAATATTCTTCTCTTGTCATTTTTAATTTTAATATTGAAGAATATAAAAATATAAATTAGAAATACTAACGAGCATAGAACAGTATAACATGGCTGAACAGTAGGCAACAAAATTGAGACACCAGAATAATTTTTGACTAACTTAGACAACGATTCAATCATTGCTTAACTTCTGTGCTAAAATTCAGTTCGAAGGGTGGTGATATGTAAGGTGTCAGGCAAATCCAACACCTTCCATGAAACCCCTGACATGATAAGCAAATCCAGTAGTATGTCACATAGCTCCGAATAAATCGTGACATTAAATTAACCAAAGTAATACGAGTAACGAGTGAACAAATGGAATACCACAGACTAACACAAGAATGCCTGAATGCATGTCATACCTTCCCACCGTGAGACAGACTCAGTTCCGAGGGGAGAAACGAGAACAGAAGCCGAGAGCAGATCCGTGTTAAGCTAGATGGCTCTACGATAAGGTACGGACTGGACACCCACGTCGCCAGCTAACCACTATGACAACGCCAGATGCAAGTTTTAGCATGAGACTTTTTCGCAGCTCTGTTACGTCAAGGACCACCACCCAGCCCTTGTTAAAAGATAGAGCCCTCCAGGAAAACAGTATAGATCTTACGATAACACAAAAAGGGCCACACCACCCGCAAGTTTTAGCGTGAGACTTTTTCGCCTCTCTGTTACGTCAAGGACCACCACCCAGCCCATGTTAAAAGATAGAGCCCCCCAGAGGAACAGTATAGATCTTACGATAACGATAAAAGGACCACACCTGCTGCAAGTTTTAGCGTGAGACTTTTATTGAGTCTGTTACGTTGCAAACTTTAAAAACACGAAAAGTATAACGTTTCTCATTGGATAGACAGAATTTTTGTAGGCAGAGCTTAAGGTTAACATTGAGACCCTGATTGGTCAGTTGAAAACACAGCCAGATAGTTTTTTTTAAAGCAACATCGGTAAATGGTAGTAAGGAGTAGTTAGGAGAAGTTAGTTAGTTCCGAGAGGGCGAGCTGGACGGCTGCTGCGCCCGACGCCGCCCCCTGACGAACACCAACAAGGTAATGAACGCACGCGATGCCGCATAACAGCGTATAAAGCTTCACTCAGAACTGCAGAAGTCTCATCTGTTACACCCACTTTTTGCGTAATACTAGTGTCGATCGTCAATTAAAGCTCATGGTGTTCACATTTGCCACTTGAAGTAAAAATCTGAAACGCGATGATTTTTCTGTTATATAGTTATTGAGAAGCCACATCAGCCACTGTAATTTACGACAAGTTAGATAAGTAATTAAAGGTAATTGAGTTTCACTGTAGAGCATTTTGATAGTTTTCTCTTTTGTGAAACTTAATTTAAACCTAGATTATAGATGTGATATGGCATAGGTCATCCTTCGATCCAATGTAGAACTTGGAAACCCATTCAGGGAAAATTCGTTCACATTTTTATTGAACGCAGATGGTTTCTACCATCCTGTATTAAAACGCTTCCTTTTATCAATAGTGCTATTTATAAACAATGTTTTGTGAGTAGAATAAAATTTCCAATGGTAAGCTTAACTGCTTTTTCGACGTTATTTTACCAGCTAACTAAAAATAGGAAATCCTTGAACCCCTTCCACTAAATTTAGTTAGTATTAAGATTCTTTTACAGGGAGTGCAGTGGAGCTGACGCTGAAATCATTAAGTATTTGGTTATGTCATCGCTAGTCTCACTGAACTCTTCTGAATTCTACATGTCATGTGTGGTCTGGCGTCTCCTTACCAGCAACGTGCCCCAGGTTCAAACTAGTCAATTCCCTAAAAAACACGCTCAGAGCCTCGTTGCGCGAAAGTGGTAGGGAGACACGATATAGAACAAACAGACACCACGCAGAATGTTAGAAGATAACCTCAGATGTTAAGTCCCACAGTGCTCAGAGCCATTTGAACCATTTTTTTGTTCAGTAAACAGTAGAGGGAAGAAGAGAATGGAAGCTTTTGAAATCCAATGTTTCAAAAGCACACTGAAGATTGTTTGGGCAGGTTGAAGACCTATTGAAGGTGGTACTGAACCGAACGGGCAAGAGGTGTGGCAGGGGGGAGGGGGGGGGGTAAGTACGTTCAGATGGATGTAGTGTGCTTTAGATACGCAAGTATGAGAAGTCTTGGACAATACGCACTATGGTGGCGCGCTATCACAAACCTGGCTTCGGAATGATGCATACTACAACAAGAACGTATAGCTGCTGCCTCTGGCATTTTGACAGTCGTTAGATTCAGAGAATACGTCTGATTATCTTTGTCTTTTATTCAACCACTAGTGGAGGTTGACTTATAGTAACGGCACATCTCTTCCCGAGATGGAATTCGAAATCTCGACCGCTGATTTACGAGGCACCATCGGTACACCGAGACCTCGATGGCCCCCACATTGGCTTAAATAATGACGAATAAACGCACAGAGACTGCTACAGTACCACGTTTAGATTATCCACTATTACAATATATACTGTTTATTTTAAAAGTAATGTAATTTATTTCTGTGAATACTTGCTCACATTCCAACACTTCCCATCAAGTTAAAGAACTTTCGTAAGTTAAACACTGGATGGCAGACGGTTATTCGCTTCAGTACGAATGTAGGTGTTTCGCGTGCGTGTTTCGCGGTCTTCGTCGGCTGTAATTTGCGAGGTGTGGCGCGCTTCAGCGCGAACAGAGTTTGCGTTTGCGAGTAGCGCCTCCGAGCCCTGCGGCCTTCCGTGCAGCTGGAAGTCTGTGTCAGGGACTGCCGCGATACCAGTGCCCTCTACACTACGCTATGTTCACCACAGTCCCTTGTTCTCATGTAGCCATCAGAGGCAGACGAGCGCCTCGGGACGCCGTAATGTTTGTTCTCTACTACAAGTCCTCTTCCCAACCACCACCGTCGATTTTTTTAAACAGTCGATCTGCCATGAATAAATCAACGTGAATGTCTGTATACTTTACAAATGAGTTAATTGTCAGTTATTTGAAATTAAAAATGAAAAATCTGTATCGTGAAAGATCTAAAATCTTATTTATGCTGTTTTTATTACCTTCGAAGCATTTACTCATACTCTAACGAAAAAGTGGTAAATCTTTTATACATTCATGTAAAACCTTTTTGGCAAATGGCGCGTAGTATCAAAATGTTTATTTTAGGCTTGATCGCAGCGAAAATAAGTTGTAAAAGCAAAGTAATGGAAAAATGGAAATGACGTATGGCACTGTTGGCGGGAGGCCCCAATCGAGGCAATTCGGCCGCCGTATTGCAGGTCCTTTTTAGTTGACGCCGCATCAGCGACGTGCGAGTCAATGATGATGAAGGACACACAACACCCAGTCCCTTGCCTGGAATCGAACCCGGGCCCCTTGCGTGGTAGGCGGTAACGCTACCGCTACGCTACGGAGTCATTAAAATGCAGTTTAACAACATAATGTCGTGCAAATATTGTGGCATTTTTTTTTAATTTACATGCAGAGTAAGTTATAACATAAAAACGCATTTAAGCCGATATCGTGGAGTCATATGAGAACTACCTACCAAACAGTTTTTAAATTATATAAACATATATGTTACTGTGATTCTTGTTTCTCCCGGCGTATTTGTCCACGGGTGTGCTGTCGGTTCATAGTGCCCAAAGCCCCCGCGAGCCGCTCAGTCCGCGCTCGATCCCGCGCGTCGGCGCTAGCGTCGCTGTCTGTGAGAGCGTTGATGTAAGATCTCTGCCCGCCCTGGTCGCAGATCTTTTTCTTTGCTGAGAGTCTTCTTAACTAAATTAAAAGTTGTTTCCCAAGCCTTGCTAGGCTCGTAGCCGCAATCTCGGTTGATGAGAACGTCACTGGCGTGGTTTTCTACGGAATCTCTAACGACGATGTCACAGTATTTGGAAGTCTGTGCCAAGATCCAGGTATCTTCGTACTCCATCGCGTCATTCTCGGCAAACAGTGCTCTGCAATACATCAGTCGACTGGGCGTCTGGTATTCTCGACAGAGATAGTCGACGGTGCGCAGTGTCTGTCCAACATGAGTCTTCCCGCACTGACCTTCTGCTAACCCAGATCGTCTTTGACTCTTCCCATTAATGGCTGTGTTTTGCTACATGGGAAAAGACAGTTTTCACTTTGTGCTTCTTCAATATGCGTCCGCTTTTGCCCCAAAGTGCGCCAGTGTACGGTATGAAGGCAATGGCTGCTGTCTCTTCCTCCATGACCTGTTCTGTCTCTACAGGTTGTACTGTTATGGTGAGGCGAAGAACGCACCTAATCTGCCATTGTGGATACCCGTTTTTTCGGAATACAATTCTGAGGTGTTCCAATTTGTGGAGCAGACTCTCCGCGTCTGAAACGATGCGCGCCTTGAGTGCTTGTGTTTTTAGTACGCCTTTCGTCCGCGAATGGTGGTGACAGCTGTCTGCATGCAAGTACAGGTCAGTGCGCATTTTCTTCCGATACACACGGTGGCCTAGGGCGCCACCAGTTCTTTTCTTGACCATGATGTCCAGGAATGCTAATCTTTCTTGCGCTCCGGTCTTCATAGTGAATCTGATGTTAGGATATATGGACTTCAAACGTTCGACGAAGTAAGGAGTTTGTTTCTTCTATGCGGCCAGATGACAAAACGTGTCATCCACATGACGGAAAAACCACGTGGGCTTCCATTTGTATGACGCTAGGGCTTCCTCTTCGAAGTTCTCCATACACAAATTTGTTAACACAGGCGAACGTGGTCTGCCTATGGTGACTCCTTCCTTTTGTTCAAACCGTTCTCCATTAAACAGAAATTACATGGAAGTCAGGATGTGCCTGAAAAGGTCAGATGTCTTCTAGTCAAATTTCTGACGAATAAGCTCTAGTGACTTTCTTAAAGGTACCCCGGTGAATAACGACAGGAATGGGGTACTAAAAACACTAATGCACAGGACATGCGTCACTTGAGACTCAGAGAGTCTGCTCCATGAGCTGGATCTCTTCACAACTGTATTCCGAAAAAATGGGTACCCAGAATGGCAGATTAGGTACACTCTTCGCCCCACCATAACTGTACAATCTGTGGTGACAGAACAGGTTATGGAGGAAGAAGCGGCCACTCAGCCACTGCCTCTATACTGTATACTGGTGCACTATTGGGCGAAAACGGACACACATTGAAGAAGTACAGAGTGAAAACAGTCTTTTGCCCATCCAGTAAAACACAGGCATTATTGGAAAGCTTCAAAGACGATCAAGGTTAGCGGAAGGTCAGCGTATAGCATATTTCATGTCAGTTCGGGAAGACACATATTGGACAGACAGTGTGCAAAGTCAACGATCGATGTCGAGAACACCAAAGCCCAGTCGACTGATGTGTCACAACAAGTCAACGGTTTACAAAGTCACTGTTTGCCGAGAATCACCCGATGAAGCACGAACGCACCCGAATCCTGGCACAGACTTCCAAATACTGTTAGAGAAGCCATAGAAATTTTCACCAGGGACGATCTCATCACGCGAGATTTCGGCTATAATCTTAGCAAGTCTCTGGAGACCAGAGCGTCACTGCTATCACAGATGCCATCGTTGGCGCCTCTGCGATCGCCGACGCACACCTCCGACGAGCAGCTCGCGAGGACAGGGCCGGTCGCCTTCAGGAGCTCAGTTCGTCACCACAGCTGACGATGGCGACATATCTGATCGCCAAAATATTGTGCGCGTTGGACACTATGGACCAGCAGTACACCCGTGGATTGTTCGATCAACATATACGCCAAGTGAAGTTGAAGAATCGCTGCTATAAAAATGTTTATAGAATTTTAAAAAAATATGATGGCAGGTAGTTCTCATAAGACCCTAGCATATCGCCTTAAATGCGTTTATATGTTGTAACTTACCTTCCATGTAAATCACAAAAGTAATGAATATTTGTATGAGTTTATATTATTAAATTGTAGTTCAATAAATTTGCTTTTATGACTTACTTTTACCGCGCTCAAGCCTAAAATTAACACTACACCCGTGGACTGTCCGGCCATTTATATAATGATGAGTATCACACTGCTGGAAAAAAATTCGTACATCTGGAAACAAGACGTTGCCACCTGAGGGATAGTAGGTGTACTGATATTGGTTCAACGTCATCCGCCAACAGATAGCGTAAAGGCATAACCACCAGAGTGCCATCAGTGTTTACGCTTTAATAGGGAATGCTACCAGTCAAAAGGCTCAGTGTGGCGCAGACGTGTGAAGCAAGTAGCCAACTACGCCATAGAGACACACTCGTGCTTCCCACAGCCAACAGAGGGAGTCTGAAAATGAGCCAAATTTTGCCCTTTCGAGTGCCAGAATGTCTTTTCGGAGACGTACTACACAAGTCCCCCCCGTACCGTAGGTGCAACCACAACGGAGGGGTATCTGTTGAGAGGCCAGACAAACGTGTGGTTCCTGAAGAGGGGCAGCAGCCTTTTCAGTAGTTGCAGGGGCAACAGTCTGGATGATTGACTGATCTGGCCTTGTAACATAACCAAAACGGCCTTGCTGTGCTGTTACTGCGAACGGCTGAAAGCAAGGGAAAACTACAGCCATAATTTTTCCCGATGGCATGCAGCTTTACTGTATGGTTAAATGGTGATGGCGTCCTCCTGGATAAAATATTCCGGACGGAAAATAGTTCCCCATTCGGATCTCCGGGCGGGGACTACTCAGGAGGACGTCGTTATCAGGAGAAAGGAAACTGGCGTTCTACGGATCGGAGCGTGGAATGTCAGATCCCTTAATCGGGCTGGTAGGTTAGAAAATTTAAAAAAGGGAAATGGGTAGGTTAAGGTTAGATATAGTGGGAATTAGTGAAATTCGGTGGCAGGAGAACCAAGACTTCTGATCACGTGAATACAGGGTTATAAATACAAAATTAAATAGGGGTAATACAGGAGTAGGTTTCATAATGAATAAATAATAGAAGTGTAGGTAACCTACTACAAACAGCTTAGTGGACACATTATTGTGGCCAAGATAGATACGAAGCCCACGCCTACCACAGAAGTACAAGTTTATATGCCAACTATCTCCGCAAATGTTGAACAGATTGATAAAATATATGATGAGTTAAAAGAAATTATTCAGATAGTGAAGGGAGACGAAAATTTAATAGTCATGGAAGACTGGATTTCGATACTAGGAAAAGGAAGAGAAGGCAACATAGTAGGTGAATATGGAATGGGTGTAAGAAATTAAAGAGGAAGCCGCCTGGTAAAATTTTGCACAGAGCATAACTTAATCATAGCTAACACTTGGTTCAAGAATCATGAAAGAAGGCTGTTTACCTGGAAGTGGCCTGGAGATACTGGAAGGTATCAGATAGATTATATAATGGTAAGACAAGGATTTAGGAACCAGGTTTTAAATATAAGACATTTCCAGGGGCAGATGTGGACTCTGGCCACAATCTATTGGTTATGAACTGTAGGCTAAAACTCAAGAAACTGCAAAAAGGTGGGAATTTCAGGAGAAGGGACATGGATAAACTGACAGAACCAAAGGTTGCAGAGAGTTTCAGGGCGAGCGTTATGGAACGATTGACAGGAATGGGGGCAAGAAATACAGTAGAAGAAGAATGGGTAGCTTTGAGGGAGGAAAAGTGAAGGCAGCAGAGGATCAAGTAAGTAAAAAGACGAAGGCAAGTAGAAATCCTTGGGTAACATAAGATATATTGAATGAAGCAGCCAAAAAGGATTAGAATAGAAACACGTCAAAAATGAGATCGACAGGAAGTACCAAATTGCTAAGCAGGGATTGCTAGAGGAAAAATGTAAGGATGTAGAGGCATATCTCACTAGTGGTAAGATAGATACTGCTTACAGGAAAGTTAAAGAGACCTTTGGAGAAAAGAGAACCACTTATATGAATATCAAGAGCTCAGATGGAAACCCAGTTCTAAGCAAAGAAGGGAAAGCAGAAATGTGGAAGGAGTATATAGAGGGTCTATAAAAGGGCGATGTACTTGAGGACAATATTATGGAAATGGAAGAGGATGTAGATGAAAATGACATGGGAGATATGATACTGCGTGAAGAGTTTGACAGAGCACTGAAAGACATCAGTCTATCAAGGCCCTGGGAGTAGACAACATTCCATTAGAACTATTTACAGCGTTGGGAGAGCCAGTCCTAGCAAAACTCTTCCATCTGGTGAGCAAAATGTATGAGACAGGCGAAATAACCTCAGACTTCAAGAAGAATACAATAATTCCAATCCCAAAGAAAGCAGGTGTTGATTGATGTGAAAATTACCGAACTATCAGTTTAATAAGTCGCGGCTGCAAAATACTAAAGTGAATACTTTACAGACGAATGGAAAAACTTGTAGAAGCCGACCTCGGGAAAGATCAGTTTGGATTCCGTAGAAATGTTTGAACACCTGAGGCAATTCTGACCCCACGACTTATCTTTGAAGATACAGTAAGGACAGGTAAACCGACGTTTCTAGCATTTGTAGACTTAGAGAAAGCTTTTGACAATGTTGACTGTAATATTCTCTTTCAAATTCTGAAGGTGGCAGTGGTCAAATACAGGGACTGAAAGGCTATTTACAATTTGTACAGAAACCAGATGGCAGTCATGAGAGTCGAGGGGCATGAAAGAGAAGCACTGGTCGGGAAGGGAGTGAGAGAGGGTTGTAGCCTATCCCCGATGTTGTTCAATCTGGATACTGAGCAAGCGGTAAAGGAAACAAAAGAAAAATTCGGAGGAGGAATTAAAACCAAGGGAGAATAAATAAAAACTTTTAGGTTGGCCGACGACATTGTAATTCTGTCAGAGACAGCAAAGGACTTGGAACAGCAGTTGAACGGAATGGACATTGTCTTGAAAGGAGGATATAAGATGAACATCAACAACGAGGATAATGGACTGTAGTCGAATTAAGTCGGGTGATGCTGAGGGAATTAGATTAAGAAATGAGACACTTCAAGTAGTAAAGGAGTTTTGGTATTTGGGGAGCAAAATAACTGATGATGTTCGAAGTAGAGAGGATATAAAATGTAGACTGGCAATGGCAAGGAGAGTGTTTGTGAAGGAGAGAAATTTATTAGCAACCAGTATAGATTTAAGTGCCAGGAAGTCGTTTCTGAGAGTATTTATGTGGAGTGTAGCCATGTATGGAAGTTAAATATGGACTGCAAATGGTTTGGACAAGAAAAGAATAGAAGCTTTCGAAATGTGGTGCTACAGAAGAATTCTAAAGATTATGTGGTAGATCATGTAACTAATGCGGTACTAAATAGAATTGGGGAAGAGTTTGTGGCGCAAGGTGACTAGAAGAAGAAATCGGTTGGTAGGACATGTTCTGAGGCATCAAGGGATTACCAAGGGCAGCGTGGAGGGAGACAAAGAGATAATACACTAAGCAGGTTAATAAGGATGTAGCTTGCAGTAGGTACTGGGAAATAAAGAAGCTTGCACAGGATAGAGTAGCATGGAGAGGTGCATCAAACCAGTCTCTGGACTGAAGACCACAACAACAACAACCATACAAGTTCGACATGCTGTTCTGTGGTGCAACGATGTTGGTACCAGTGGTCACGGGAACATTCTCGCACTAGTAGGCAAGGTTCTGGACGTCTACGCTGTGCAGACTCCCGTCAGGATTGTCGTATTGAATGATACATCGTGCAGCTACCACAACACCAATACGAGGGCTTGTGAGCCCAGAGGAGTCAGCACGAACTGTTGCGAAAGGGTTATCAGCAGTGCCATTACGAGGACACACACCCCTAAGCTCGACTTCCACCCACGCCACAGCGTCGACGTGCACGGCTCGACTGTTACCGTCAGAGGTTCACTTTGACGATGGATTGGCGCGCCATGGTCTCCAGCGACGAAATCAGGTTCTGCCTGCACGCATCTGACGGTCGTTCGAGCGGACGACACAGACCTGGCGAGCGTTGTGTCGCAGAGTCCAATACACACTGGCCCCACCTCAGACCTTAAGGTTCGGTGTGCGATATGCTACAACTCTCGTTCATATTTGGGGTTTCGTGTGGGGGGGGGGGGGGAGGGAGGGTGGGGGGGGGACGCTCAGCAGCTCTCGGTACGTTCAGAATGTTGTTAGATCCGCTCTTTTGCCGTTCATGCAACAGTAAGGCGATGTGTTGTTCGATTAGGATAACGCCATCCCACACACCGCCCTTGAAATTCAACGTGCTCTGCAAGACGTGCAGCAACTTCCCTGGCCAGCACCATCTCCGTACTTGTCTCCAGTCGAGCACCTGTGGGGAGAGAAGTGACCCGTACTACTCGCCAACCAAAAACTCTTACGGAACTATGTGAAAGGTCGAGTGGGCGTGGTACAACCTATTCCAGGACAGTTTTCGTCATCTGTATGATCGACTGGATGCCAGAGACGGCATCTGCATTGCCTCCCATGGAGGGGTACTAATATAGGTGTTTCAGCGAGGTTCGATATCTGGTTCCACAGAACCGCTTTTGCTATTGATTTGTATATGCAATCATTTCACGTACTCCATATGCACTGTTGAAACGATAAATGTTGAGTGAATTGGAGACCTCTAAGAGCATGTACTATTTTTTTTTCCTACAGTGTATTTACACTTTCGTGAAAAGCAAGTTTTTTTCCTTAACTATGTGTCGTTGTTGTTGTTGTTGTTGTTGTTGTCTTCAATCCAGGGACTGGTTTAATGCAACCGTCCATGCTATTCTATCCTGTGCAAGCTTCTTCATCTCCCAGTACCTACTGCAACCTACATCCTTCTGAATCTGCTTAGTGTATTCATCTCTTGGTCTCCCTCTACGATTTTTACCCTCCACGCTGCCCTCCAATACTAAATTGGTGATCCCTTGATGCTTCAGAACATGTCCTACCAATCAATCCCTTCTTCTAGTCAAGTTGTGCCACAAATTTCTCTCCTCCCTAATTCTATTCGATACCTCCTCATTAGTTATATGATCTACCCATCTAATCTTCAGCGTTCTTCTGTAGCACGACATTTCGAAAGCTTCTATTCTCTTCTTGTCCAAACTATTCATCGTCCATGTTTCACTTCCATACATGGTTACACTCTACACAAATACTTTCAGAAACGACTTCCTGCCACTTAAATCCAACTCGATGTTAACTGATTCCTCTTCTTCAGAAACGCTTTCCTTGCCATTGTCAGTCTACATTTTATATCCTCTCTACTTCGAACATCAACAGTTATTTTGCTCCCCAAACAACAAAACTCCTTTACTACTTTAAGTGTCTCATTTAATAATCTAATTCCCTCAGCATCACCCGACTTAATTCGAGTATATCCCATTATCCTCGTTTTGCTTTTGTTCATGTTCGTCTTATATCCTCCTTTCAAGACACTGTCCATTCCGTACAGCTGCTCTTCCAAGGACTTTGCCGTCTATGATAGAATTACAATGTCATCGGCAAACATCAAAATTTTTATTTCGTCTACATGGATTTTAATACCTACTCCGAATTTTTCTGTTGTTTCCTTTACTGCTTGCTCACTATACAGATTAAATAACATCGGGGATATGCTACAACCCTGTCACACTCCCTTCCCAACCACTGCTTCCCTTTCATGTCCCTCCACTCCTGCTTTCTGTAGAAATTGTAAGTAGCCTTTCACTCCCTGTATTTTACCCCTGCTACCTTCAGAATTTTAAAGAGAATATTCCAGTCAACATTGTCAAATGTTTTCTCTAAGTCTACAAATGATAGAAACGTAGGTTTGTTTTTCCTTAATCTATCTTCTACGATAAGTCGTAGGGTCGGTATTGCCCCACGTGTTCAAACATTTCTACGGAATCCAAACTGATCTTCCCCGAGGTCGGCTTCTACCAGTTTTTCCATTCGTCTGTAAAGAATTCGCGCTAGCATTTTGCAACCGTGACTTACTAAACTGACAGTTCGGTAATTTTCACGTTTTTCAACACCGGCTTTCTTTGGGATTGGAATTATTATATTATTCTTAAAGTCTGAGGATATTTCACCTGTCTCATACATCTTGCTCACCAGATGGTAGAATTTTGTCAGAGCTGGCTCTCCTAAGGCTGCCAGTAGTTCACTGTGTGTCGTATAATGATATATCACTGTGTGTCGTATAATAATATAATTTCACAGGTACACTCAGCAGTACATGTGGATACTGTCAGGAAAACGTATTTCTCATAGAGTTCGTAGTAGTGATCAATTAAAAGGTCATGCCTGATTCTGAAGATTCACTGCGACATTGCAGTAAGCCATAAAATTTTTTCCTTTCATTATTTGTAAAGGTGCCAGCGAGTAAAAGTTTCCAAAAGGTTTGGAATTATGTGTAAAGTTTGTTGGAAGTCGCGAAGTCCTTCATTCTCAAATGCTGCATCAGTGTCGTCTGGGTAATTTGCGCTGAGCGAGTTACTCTGCCTCAGTGCATACAATCTGTTACGTAAGAGCGTGGTTGGCATTAGATGAAGATAGTGAAAGATATCGCCTTAGTTCTTTCACAGACCAACAGAGGAAACATTTGTCCTTAATGCAATGTCCATGAAGCATTAGATTGCTTTGAATTCTTGACTGAAATACACCAAAAGAAACAAGAGTGCAGGTTAGGCGTCGACTCTGTCGAAGATGTTTGATGCCGACTGCCAAACGTTGGTTCATCAACGAAAATGAAGTCTCGAGACTGCAGGAGGACAATGATTCGTAATACCGTGACAAGCTTTGCAGTGACTGGAAAATGGAGAAAGGTGTGTAGGTACTGGGTTGGTCCCCATGGTTGCCTGATGCTAATCCTATTGAAAATATATGGTCCTACATCACAAATAAGTTGCAAGAAAGAAAGAAGTTCGCCTTGAAACAGCTGTCAACTCGCATTCGATGCATTTGGAGGTGTCTTCCATGTAAATACGAGGAAAACTTTGTTTGAGGCATGCCTCGAAGGTGTCAAGCAATTATCGACACTGCCGGTGACTATACGTATTATAAATTGCTAATGTATTTTTCTTTTGTTGATATAAAATGTATATATATGCTTCAGTTTGTTGTCAGATACATTTTTCTACTGATTAACTCGACCACGGACTCATTTAGGAGGCGATGTACGCAATTTTTAACTTTAGTACCTGACGTACCGTGATAAACATTGAACGTGAGACTGCACTTCGTAAAAACTAGATTACGATTTAAATTTTTTAATTCTGTCGATAATGACTTGAGGTACTGAAAATCAAACTGTTCTTACCCAAGCCGCTAGGTGGACGTTCTGCAAGTGCATAAGCGATCGTTTTATCAATTTAGCAGTAGAGATAAATGTCACTTCGCACAGGTTAGTAGCCACGCGACAGTCGTTTGGTAGTCTCTTATGTGCGTTCTAAATGTGTGCCGACAGAACAGTTTATGTGTGAACCGATATTTGTGTTATAAAAAGTCTATATAAGATGGTGAACATACCAGAATCTCGCACAGTGCTTACGATGGTTTCGTAGATGTGGAGTACCAATTGATTTGTATTAAGCATTACAAATGAAACGTATGTATAAGACATTTAACGTCCTGTGTCGAATAGACAATATGGTACGCATTACACGCAAAATATAGAATTTTATAGAAACAAATGCGGGAGTAACTTTCCTCATTGCTGATTTGTCTTTTTTCTTGTAATGTGGAAGGAGCCTGAATACGGAAGCTGTGTGGCAGTTTCCTTTTTATGAACCTGTCTTTTGCAAGGCAATCATCGACTTCCATATGTCGAATACCTTAGTTCCAATTCAACAATATTAAACGTACAGTTTTATTTTTGTATGGGCTTTCATTATTAATTCTACCATCTCATACATATAGAAATGGGAACAGCAGTGGGAAAAGCGCAAGAAAAAGAGTTTTACGTATGCTTCAGTCAAGTGCATTGTAGCAACGAAATCGTGGTACAACTAAAAGTGTCTTCCGAAAAAACGTTTTCCATAAGGTGACCAGATTTCCAAAATCAGATATGGAACCCGAAATAGAAGTTGAAATGAATCGATAGTTTGTGGAAACTTTTTAATACTATATGTATACAGCAGATTTGCGTTTTAACTACTTGATTTATGCTAATTTACACAGATTAACGTACCTTTTTGATAAAAATCGCACTAAAAATCAAAATACCTTGCATTATTAATCAGATAAATATTTTATAGTTGTCACAAGCAAACACAATATATTAGTTTAATGTAATGAAGTCTTTAACTGGGAGAGAAAATAATTGTTATTTACATAAGATCATTATTTCTCTCTCTCTATTGCCCTGGAAGTTTCGCCATGGATAGTTCCTGAAAGAGTTATTTGTTTTATTTTGTTGAAAAATTTATGACGCTCAGGAGTTTCATATTTTCAGACGGAATCTTATAAAGAACAACACATACAGTTTTATTGAAAAGGAATATTAGTAATAATTATTTCCTTAACAGTCTCCACACTGAACCTATTATTTTTATGAGTCCAGTGATAGAGGTCGCTCTTTGTGAATTAGCATTAATGCTTAGTAGAGCTAGGCAAAAATGTAGTACTGAGCTACAAATTATTGCAGCAGATACCTTGAGATGCAAGGAAGTTGAAAATGGCAGACTTAGTTCAGTTTGCTTTAATCAAGTGGTGACTAGTGTAGCGATTTATTTTCTTTGTTCTTTGGGTATGACCACATTTTTTCTTCATTTGGTTATACTAAATGGCTCTCAGCACTATGGGACTTATCTAATGTCATCAGTCCCCTAGAACTTAGAACTACTTAAACCTAACTAACCTAAGGACATCACACACATCCATGACCGAGGCCGGATTCGAACATGCGACCGTAGCGATCGCGCAGTTCCAGACTGTAGTGCCTAGAACCGCTCGGCCACTACGGCCGGCTGGTTATACTACATTTTACTCAAGTTATTTCAAGGTTAAAGAAAAACGGGACAATATACGTCCCATATGTATTTTGTCGGGACAACGGATCACTTAAGGTAAATAAGGGACGATCCGTGAAATACGGGATGTTTGATCACCCTAATGTAACATCAGTTACCCGAGTCAAGTTGGTGCACTTCTAAACGGTATGGCAAAGTCGCAACATGCAGTGAAAATCCTAATAACGGAGATCTGAACCACATAGAATGGTAGTGACCTAAATATGCTCCACACCACAATAAACTGCGTGTAAACACAGAAAAACGTTGATTTCCTTTGCCAAGAAACATGAAAACCATTATGAATAACAACGATAGCGAAATTAATTTATGCTATTCTTTCCGTACGATTCTCGTGCAAGAAATTGGGCCTAAGATTACGATCATAGAGATGAGAAATACATTCGTCATATCATTTTATCTGATTTAACAGGATACTAACACGTATGCTAATTTAACTACAGTTGTACTATATTTATAACGACAAGAAACATTTAGAAGTAGCTTCCTATTTGATTTGTTTAATTGCTCATGGTAGCAGAATTTCCGCCGTCAGGATATATTAATGTTGAAACTTCCTGGCAGATTAAAACTGTGTGCCCGACCGAGACTCGAACTCGGGACCTTTGCCTTTTGCGGGCAAGCGCTCTACCATCTGAGCTACCGAAGCACGACTCACGGCCGGTACTCACCGCTTTACTTCTGCCAGTATCTCGTCTCCTACCTTCCAAACTTTACAGAAGCTCTCCTGCGAACCTTGCAGATCTAGCACTCCTGAAAGAAAGGATATTGCGGAGACATGGCTTAGCCACAGCGTGAGGGATGTTTCCAGAATGAGATTTTCACTCTGCAGCGGAGTGTGCGCTGATATGAAACTTCCTGGCAGATTAAAACTATTAATGTTACTAGATTGTGGGACTGTATCACCGTGTGAAATAGTCACGCTAGAGGTAGCACTTATGTACACAGGGACGAAGAAGACAGAATAAATTTTAATCTGTACATGAGTGAAGAAGAGTGATCAGTTTCACAAATCTTTCCTTAACTTTTTAATGAGATTATCCATAGAGAGAAGAAATAGGTAACCTGATATTCAAATCAACAACGGGTCATAAATCAAAATTACATGGTTTGTTGGGACAGGATTAAACATGCAACGAGGATGACTTACATGACTCCGTGCGGACTTAAGTCGATTGCGTAGCATTTAGAGAAACGACATCTGTTAAACTAAGACAGAATTTAAACGAAGACAAAATACAATGGCATGTACATGAAGTATTATGGGAACTCAAACGGTTATTGAATACAAATTTCTGAAAGACATTATACCTCTCGCGTATTTTAGACTGTTTAATATCGGGTGTAGATGGAGGGTCCCCTTAATTCAAACGATTGCGGTAACTGCTGACGGTAGGATGATTCCAGTGCATCTCTATCTGGAACATCAATCTCGGATTTCCATGGTGCCATCTAAAGTTGATGTTTATTCGTGCCAGAAACATTTTTTTGTTTAGAAAGCATGAATGGACATTACACATATGAATATAAGCTTTTAATTACTGTTCAGATTGGAGTGGCACTGCCGTAGAGAGTCGAGTAAACTGTTCCGTCGGTGTTTGTTGTGGGGCTTGCAGGTTCGAATCCTAGTGGCAGAAGGAACTTTCGTAGCCACTTTTTACCTTTAAAAGGAGGAGCGATGGTAGCATGCAGTTCTTGGTCGCTGCTCTGGGCTCCAGTATTCTGTGCTAAATTCCAAACATTTTCGCGGTATCTCAAGGAGAGGGTGCATGTGGCACTGACTAAGAGAGATGGCACAGTGATTAAGGAATAACTGAGGTGCGGGGTTCAAACTTGCTTCCGGCCATTCAGATATAGGTTTGCCACAGTTTTCCTAAATCGTTTAAAGTGAACGCCGAGTCGAGTTTTTTGAAAAGGATACAGTCGCCGTTTCCCCTCATCCTTGCGCTTACCAAAGTAAGCTTCTCGATGTTTCCTTTAAGCGATGTACGTAAATCACGGAAAATCTAAATAACAATGGCTAAGCGGAGATCTGAACCACCGTCCTTCGAAGTATGCAGCTTTCTCAGAGCAATAGTGGATCCAGGGTACCGTTCACAATTACAGCATAACCATTATGCACTTGTACGAAATGTTTCAACGTCAACACTAAGGAGCATTATATCACAGCACGCAGTTTTTGAAGAACTTTCGAGTTCCGTGCAACACGTGTACAGTTGCTTTAAAAGGAAAATTTCTTGCTGCAGTATCTCAGTTGATACAAGGGTTACAGGTATAAATGATTGGCGATGTTTTGCAGAAGCTCTAAATTTAGGGTGAACTTCAGTGCAAGATACTTTTAATACTTTCCGCAACGAATCTCTGTCTCGAAATTTGGCAGAAAGCCCAAAGAGATTTTGGTTGTACGCCAGTGGCGGGACACGAACAATAACTTCACTGCACGATAGTAATGCTGATGTTATTAATGACAACACTAAAGCAGAGTAAGTAAACACGGTTTCCTAAAATTCATTCACAAAAGAAGAAGAAGTAAATACGCCAGAATTTTAATCAAAATCAACCGCCAACGTGGGTAACTTAAAAGAAGATATCCTGGGTGTAGTGAGGTAGCTTAAAACACTTAAGAAAGGCAAGGCTTGCTGTCCATATTGTATATCAGTCAGGTTCTTTTCACATTCCGCTGATACAATATCTCCATATTTAGCAAACGTATACAACCGCTCGCTCGTAGGAATACCCGTATCCAAAGACTGGAAAGCTGTACAAGGCACAACAATACCTAAGAAAGGAAATAGAAGTAATCCTCTGAATTACAGACCCATATTACTAAAGGAGATTTTCAGTAGCATTTTGGAACGCATAAATCCTCGAACAAAAGGATTTATTGACAAAAGGCCAGCACGGATTCAGAAGATATTGTCTTCTGAACACGATTATCTGTTTTTTAGCACGAAATAATGAGTGCTATTGACACGCAACGTCAAATTGATTCCATACTTTTAGATTTCCAGATGGCTTTGACATCGTTCCTCAAAACGACTTCTGATTAAATTGCTTGCCTCTGGAGTATTGGCTCACTTGTGTGACTGGATTCGTGATTTCCTGACACAAAGATCACAGTTCATAGTAACTGACGGAAAGTCATCGAGTAAAACACAAATAATATCTGGCGTTCCACACGATAAAGTGTTATACGCCCTCTGTTGTTCCTAATTTGCTTTAAACGATTTAGCAGACAATGTGAGCTGTCTTCTTAAACTATTTGCAGATGATGCTGTCTTTTACTGTCATGTAAAGTCACCAGATGATCAAAACGAATTGAAAAATGATTTAGGCAAGATACCTGTAGAGCGCAAAAAGTAGTAATGGACTCTAAATCATGAGAAGTGTTAAGTCATCCACATGGCCATTTAAAAGAATTCAGTTACACGACAAATCACACAAATCTAAAGACTGTAAATTCAGAAATACTTCGCGATATAATTAGGAATAACTTGAAAATTGGAACGATTGCATAGATAACGTTATGGGGAAAGCAAATCAAAGACTGCGATTTGTTGTCAGAACACTACACTTGCCCTCCCTCTTCTGGAGTGCTGCTATGCGGTGTGGGACCTGCATCAGAAGAGTCTGACGGATAACATCGAAAGAGTTCAAAGAGCAGCTCGTTTCGTATTATCGCGAAAAGGGGAGAGAATGCAACGGATACGATACACCAATTGGGGTGACACTCATTAAGACAGAGGTGTTTTTAGCTACAGCAGGACCTTTTCATAAAATTTCAATCACCAACCTTCTCCTCAGATTGTGAAAATGTTTTGTGGGCGCCCACCGACATAGGGAGAGACGGTCATCATAATAAAATAAAAGAACGCAGCGCCCGCAAGGGAAGATTTAAGTGTTCGCTTATTCCGCGCGCTGTTCGAGAGTTGGAACGGTCTAGAAGTATCTTAAAGGCGGTTCGATGAACCCTCTGCCAGGCACTGAATTGCCAATTGCACAGTAATCACGTAGTTGTTGACGTAGATGTAGATACGACAAGGGTATGTGCTCAACTGCGTATTATCACATGTTGGAAACCTAGTTTTGAAATCTAAAACCGTTCACAAAATAAATGAAGCGTTACTTCTTCTCACCTAGTATAATGGCTACTTTCAGTGCCACATGTCTACTACAGACAAGGTTACGCGTGCTCATATGGGTCTTCACCAACTATAATACGCCGTCATTCGTGTAATATTCCACAGCACTTGTTATTTAACAAACCGGTTTTCAGTTGTTAGGATATCGACAGGTACAAACATAAATATGTGTTACTGTGAAACTTTTGTGGAGTCAAATATCTGAAAATAATGCAACTACAAAAACTAAAGTATCTCAGTTGGTTCCTAAAAATTACAGTTGTTAATTTTTCAAAGGACATCATTTTTGCCATTGACTCTAGAAATAATTTATTTTCACGATTGCAATTTCGGCCTTAGCGCCATTATATTGCGGTGTGCTGTAAATGACTGTTGTTCAACACATGTCAAACTTAGAACATTCTCCGAAATGTACACATGTCATTGTCGTATCTGAGCTTATTAATAATGTTGACATCCTTAGCATAAATCTCAATGACGCACAGTTCTTGAACACTGCATCTGAAATGAGGCAGTAGGCGCGAAAATACATTCAGAGGTCGCATTTTCTTTTAAAATCTTCATACCAACTGCCTCAGTTTATATGTAAACAGTGTACGAGAAGAGTGGTTTATTGGGATTTATGTTAAGGATAAAAAAAAAATGTAAATGTCGTTTGACTAGGGCCTCCCGTCGGGTAGACCGTTCGCCCTGTGCAAGTCTTTCGATTTGACGCCACTTCGGCGACTTGCGCGTTGAATGTTAGGGATGTTAACATTTTTAACAGGCGCAGAAAAGACAAAGACGTGTGCGCATGTCGCAGGGTTTTGGAAGTTTGACATGGACTGAAGCAAAGTCGTTCTACAATTGTCCTAAGGCCAAAATTGCAACTGTGAAAATAAATGCTTCTACAGTCATTGGCGGAAATGTGTTTTAAAAAGTTCTACACGACAGTGAACCCTAGCCATGAGAAGTTAAACTATTGTTAATGTCTGACTGAGAGAGAACGAGAGGGACTGCTTCAGTAAGTGTGCGATGTAAGTGAAATAATTCCTCTAGATTGTCCTAAGTCAAACTTTAATAACATAATCCTTGGAAGCCAACTGAGATACTCAGTAGCTGCACTATTTTAAAATCTTTGATCCCACAAAAATTTCATAGCTGTACATACGTATCTTTCTACCTGATAATGGTGTAACAGCCGAAAACCAGTTCGTAAAATAATGAGTATTGTAAAGCAAAAGCCCATGTGCTCTTTTTTCCATTCATAATGTATGAATTTTTATACAAGAACCGACCGAACAGTCAGTTAAAGCAACTACAATAACGTCCATCAGCAAATTCACTCGGTAGTGGCGGGAATCGCGCGTTTCGCCTTACGGGGCACGTAAGGTTGGCAGCACTTTCAAGTCTCGCCTGCACGTGTTCCGTGGATCTGCAGTGGTCAGTTAGTGGTACAGTAAAACTTACTCAAATCGGCACGTGTATAATTCAGAAATCTGCCCAAATCGTACAAGTATTTCAGTCCCGACGCATTCGGTTCAATTTTATATGCTGATTATTTGTATAAAGCGGAACGTGTCGAACGAGGAAACGAAAAGCAAATCTTAGAACATACTTAACAATTCATTGTATAATGCGGGAAAGAACCTATACAGTTCTACTGTATTACAGTTCATTAGTTATTCACGACTCTACAAAGACGTTACTTTTAACACGTCTGCTAAGCGGCGCAAAACCAAGAAGAAGTCCAGCGCAGCGCGGCGCTGCTGGCGTGGACCTAAAACCGCGCCGCTCTGTGCAGCAACGAGTAAGTTACGCTCAGTGTCGGTACAGTACATCAAAGTAACGGTTCGTTCGTCAGCGCTCTGTTTGTTGGCTTTCTCGTTTTTCTCATTATTGACGCACGCCGGTGCATACAGGAACACTGCTGCGCATCTACCAACCCCGTTGCAATGTGCGCAGTGAAAGAGATGGGTATTGTTCGGTTAAACAATGGTTTTATCCGGCAAGGTCATTATTTTCTGCCAGTTTCAATTGTCTAGCAGCACTTTAAGAGATACAGTAATATTATGTCAAACAAACGGTATGTGTCGTTAACACTTAACCA
The DNA here is from genome assembly GCF_023897955.1 of Schistocerca gregaria. Taxonomy (NCBI): domain Eukaryota; kingdom Metazoa; phylum Arthropoda; class Insecta; order Orthoptera; family Acrididae; genus Schistocerca; species Schistocerca gregaria. The sequence goes on along the minus strand of NC_064924.1, from coordinate 405,502,166 downwards.
AAAAATCAATGTAATCGAGGGGAGTGAGAAAGAGAAAATCTTAGTGCGCTAAATTACGTCGCGTTTCAAATGTGGTAAAACACAAATTTGTGACACTTCAAGAAACAAGGATAAGATTCGGGATGAATGGATGAAAGGGAATGGGCAGATGAAAAGAAAGGCGAAGAAGGCCGGAAATGAAGACATTTACGAGATAGTGTGGGAATGGTTCGTAAGTGCGCGGGCAAAAAACTTACCTTTATTTGGCTGGACCCATGATGCAGAGCGAGGCTCTGAAAGTCGCTAAAGAGCTTGGAATTACGGAGTTTCAGGCATCCACAGGATGGCTGGCCAGTTTCAAATTTAGGAACAACATCGTGTTGAATGAAGTGTGTGGGGAAGCTAAGGATGTGTAGGAAAGTGTAGCAAAAGAGTGGAAGAGAATACTGTCCAACTTAATTGTGACCCGAAAGAAGTATTCATTACCGATGAAAGTGGACTGTTGTATCGCGCGCTGCCTTCAAAATTGCTAGCAATTTGAGGGGAAAGTGCACCGGCGGAAAAATGTCCAAGAAAAGACCCGCGGTATTGCAGGCGATTGTAAAAGCGTCAAAACCGTGTTGTTTCAAAAACATAGACGTCAGTAAGCTTCCAGTCACATGGCGAAGCCGGCCGGGGTGGCCGAGCGGTTCTAGGCGCTACAGTCTGGAGCCGCGAGGTCGCTACTGTCGCAGGTTCGGATCCTGCCTCGGGCATGGATGTGTGTGATGTCCTTAGGTTAGTTAGGTTTAAGTAGTTTTAAGTTCTAGGGGACTGATGACCGTAGAAGTCCCACAGTGCTCAGAGCCATTTGAACCACATGGCGAAGGAATAAAAGGCGTGAATGGCGAATGGTCGTATGGAAGGACGGCTGTGCTCTTTCAACATCAAAATGAATAAAGGAAGTAGCCAAGTTCTCCTTTTCCTAGACAACGCAATCTCCCACCCGAAAGTAACGTTACCCAACGTGAAATTGGCTTGGTTCCATCCAGGTTTACCAACCTCACACAACCCATAGACCAGGGGGATATTTACACAATCCAGCGTCTTATTAGTGTTGAAGAAGCGGAAAGTGCGTTTGCTCTTGCACGGTCGTTTCTGTCCCGGATGCAGTAAATTGAATTGGTTTGGCAGTAAAGGAAATAAAACTCGAAACTGTTACCAAGTGCTTCAGCAAAACGGGGTATGGAGGTCAAGAACAAGACGCTTCTGTGGCCAACAAAGTTCAAGAAAATGCAGCAGCAATTCTTGAATTAATGCAAATGCGAAACATTTCATGTAGTGCAGATGATTACAATCGAAGTGATGACTTTCGGTCAACTCACTCCACCTTCACTTCAGCAATAGCTTTAATAGAAAACCGCAACACAGAGGATGATGAAGAAGAAACAAAGGAAGAAGAAGAGGAACAAACTGATGAAATCAATACGCCTGAAGAAGCCATTGCGTGGGTAAACGATGTCTATAAAAAAATTTTTTAACTGAAAGTTAAAATAAGCTGCCCTCCTTGATACGTGGCGAAAAAGTGAAATGTAATGCAAATAAACATGTGAATAATATTAATGTACGTACAATAATAAACCAATTCAGATTTTTTACTGTACTTGTGCGTATGATACCTGACAAATTTGAGGTAGCGCAGTGAGTTTTGTGTGATCCTGAAACTTCTCCAATCTGGAAAATTATTTTAGTCCCAGGCGATTCCGTTTTGAGCAACTTTTACTGTAGCAGTGTTGCTTGTGCGTTGCACATTGCATTGCACAGTATTTATACGGTAAAGCATACGCAATGATACCTTTAATTGTAATGCATTTTTATAATATACGTTTCAGTGACCTATTTAAATTGTTTATTCGAAAAGTTTCTCACTATTACGCTGGAATTTTTGTTCTCATGTGTGGGTTGCTGAGCAGAAGGTAACGTCACTGTCAGTTTGTTTTCCCATTGAGTTTCCACATTATTTTAAAGCGCTCTCGATCTGGATCGACCTTGCAAGCAGCGCCACATGTTGTAAACGGGAGGTAAACGCGTGCAGCCAGTGCTCACGGCCGCTGGTGACTGTCGGGCTCTGGGGAGAAAGCGGCCTCGAAGGGTTGCGCGGTCTGTGGCCTGCTCCACCACCTTGCGTAGGCGTTGGTCTGTGTTCCGCAACACTTGACACATGGTACGTCAATGGCGCTCTTTAACAGATACATTAAGACTGCAACGCCAAAGCAATACCTCGTTATTTATACCCTGAGTAGTTATCCTATATTCTGTATGTGTTCTTACACATAGCAACGGTCAGCAATACAAAGGGTCAGAGTCGGAAGTATTCTCGTCGTATACCCGTTCTCAATTCATGCAGCGTGATTACCAGTGATACGTAATTGTGGGATATTTTGAGTGATTGGATTTACAATTCCACGAAATAGCTCAAATGTACTGTAAAGCTGCGATCTGGTGATCGGGAAACCAATCAGAATGACGAAAGTTTCATTGTGGCCTTGTCAGTGTGATCTGTCTGTCATAGCAGGCACTTGTTACAGAAGGTCTGCCACGAAACAAACGGAAAGAAATATACAGGGTGACTCAAATGAACGGGAAATTTTGGAATGGAGATCATTGGGTCAATGTATATTACAGAGTATGTCATTCCTGAACGTCACAAGCATTTTTATTTCTTGAATATCGCATCCGACAGATTAGCTCCCCTTCGGCGCAAACATTCCTACACTCTGATACGAACGTTATGCGTGGCTCGACCTAACATTTCAATAGGAATCCTGGAAATTTTCTCTTGTATTGCTGTTTGAAGTGGGTCGGTGGTAGCATGTCGAGCACGGTAAGGAGCCCTCTTAAGGTGGCCTCATAAGAAAGTCTGTTCAGGCGCTCTTGGGAGCCATGCAATGTCACCGTTCCTCGAAATTGTATAATTACCAAACAATCATCGCACAGCTCCCATCGATGTCCGGGCTTCATGTCCCATTGCTCCGGCCGCGCGGGGTAGCTACGCGGTCTGGGGCGTCTTGTCACGGTCCGCACGGCTCCCTCGAGCATGAGTGTGTGTGTTGCCCTTAGCGTAAGCTAGATTAAGTTAGATTAAGTAGTGTGTAAACTTAGGGACCGATGACCTCAGCAGTTAGGTCCCTATAGACCTTGCCACGAATTTTTTACGGTTGCTCCGTGATGTTGAAACCAACTGTTGGCATGAAAAACGGGCAACAAAACTGTCAGTCATGACAACATGCCGAACAAACGTCCAGTAGCTGCGCACCCGTCATCATCTTAAAAAAAGTAGGGGCTTATAACTCCATTCGATGACATGGGGCTCCATATAAAAATCTTGCTGCTGTGCAATAGTTTCTAATGTAGCTGAAGTGGATTTTGTTGGAACCAATAGCGAAAATTCTACTGAGGTGGAAATGAGGTTCGTCCGACATCTACAGGTCGTTGTGCACTTCTGCTAACAAGCGTTTAGCATTTTGACATCGGCTTAGCAGAGCATTAGGTTGGAGTTGCTGAACAATCTGCAGCTTGTACGGATGGAAGTTTAAATCCACTTTCAGTATTTGTTGAACACTCGAACTATGCAACTGTAGAGACTCAGCGTGGCGTCGTACAAAGTGCTGTGGGCTTCTTACGGAAGCAGTTCGCACGGCCTCGATATTGTCTCCCGTGCGAGCAGCTCGGAGCCTAAAAATGGTTCAAATGGCTCTGAGCACTATGGGACTTAACATATAAGGTCATCAGTCCCCTAGACTTAGAACTACTCAAACCTAACTTAAGGACACCACACACATCCATGCCCGAGGCAGGATTCGAATATGCGACCGTAGCAGCAGGTCGGTTCCGGACTGAAGCGCCTAGAACCGCTCGGTCTCACAGCCGGCTGGCTCGGAGTCTCCCTGCAATTGCTTCTTTAATGCAGACTGCGTTGCTTCAAAACTGCGGACCCAGGTGTCAACTGCATGCGCTGAGGTAACACGACCACCCCGTCCGATGCTGGAACGACGAGGAAATCCTGATGCGTGGCCTCCACGCTTCCATTCTTGTGATAGGCATTTACCGCAAAGGCATGCTGCACATCGTCCCACAGCTCAGTGTTTACTGATTGGCAAGATAGTGCCGGCAGCATTCCATACGTCATCCGGTGCCACCTACCTCGCAGCTTTGCCACAACACACCGTATAATGTATTCGTGAAAGGCAAGGAAGATTAGAATTTGACATCCCGATGAAGATGTTATTAGAGACTGTTGAAAGTCTTCTAATTTAGTATGCAAAAAAAAATCTCGATGTGATTTTATTTTCAAATTTGGTACCATCAACGGGCGACAGGTAATGCCTTCAAATATGCTAGAGAATTACTGCAGTTATTGCAGTACGATCTGCTACAAAACTAGTCTTAGAGAGGTAACAACAGAAATTATCGGATCGTTGCTATCGGCTTGTTCTCGATTCAAAAGTGACAGGCGCTTGTCTCCAATATAGGTGGAGGAAACGACGATAATGCGTCGGCTGCATCCCGAATTTCGGTGCCAGATGTCTGAATTTACACGACAGATGAAGGTCCTTGTGGATAAAAGTTAAACATTTCTGTTCGCTGATGCTTTCTATGAAACCTGATACTTTAGTCGCCATTGTAACAGATTAGGAAAGTATAATCTTGTGTACACATTTTTGTAACTGGTGAAAGAAACTATTGTCGCAGGAACGACCCCTCCAGAAATATTTTCCACTGAAGAAGACGGTAAAGAGATTCCTTCCCTCAACCGTCGTACAAACGCCAAAATGACAGATACCGAAAGAAAAATACTGCTAGATAAGAAAATCAACAAAAATTTGTCAGCAGAGGAAAGGTTGAGTAGACTTGATGGGATATGATTCTACATAGAGTTTGCAAAATAATTTGCTCTTGTTCAAGCACCAGTCTACCCTAAGTCCAAGCAGGGACGAAGAGTTCCCAGTGACTGGAAAAATGCGCAGGTCATATCCGTTTTTCAGAAAGGTAGTCGAATAGTTTCACATAAACAGAGGCCAATATCCCCGAAAAATAATGCGACACATTATTTGCATGTGTGTTATGATCTTCCTTCTCTGTAAGGATCAATAAACAATGACTGTGTTACATTCATCTTGCCCTGTTCACCACCGAGACGCAGAGAGCAGTAGATACCGGCGCTCAGGTTGAGGCCGTGTTCCTTGACTTCTGGAAGGCGTTCGATACAGCTTCGCACTGTCGCCTAATGACCAAAATACCAATGTATGGAATATAAGACCAGTTCTTTTATTACACTGGAGAGTTCTAGCTAATTGTACGTAGTTTTTCATTCTTAACGAAGACAAATCATCAGATGTACTTCAAACTATCACAAGAAAGTGTTACGGGACCACTATTGATCACAACACTGGCTGTTTCAGGAGAGATAGTAAATATTTTAGGAGTTCGTAGTACAGATTAATTCAAATAAAACATTCCATACAACATGTGTTCAGTTTTTATTGGTTACAGAGATACAGCTGGTTACAGATGTAAACTTTCATTAAGCGTGTTGGTATTCCAGTTGCCATGGATTTATTTATCGATTATCATTTTTATTTTGAAGTTTAAGTTGTTACTATGCGCTTGACTTTACATAGTGAAATTTTAAACTCTGATCACGGCCTTTACGTGAAATGTCAAAGTACGTTCGCGGAAGTAAAGCCGTTCTGCGGTCAGCAGCAAATGCCTGTTCTCTAAACTTTGTCAGTAGTGTTTAGTGAAAAGAACGTCATCTTGCGCCTGCCCCCCGCTCTCATCCTTCCCCGACCAGCGTTTGACCTTACGAAGCATGTCTATAATACTCGCACGTTGCTCCACCCTACAAGTAAAAAATCTGGCAGTATGTGTCTGAATTGCTTTGCGCCGTCCTTGAATCCTACGTGGTGCGGAACCCAAGCACTCGAGCATACTCAACAATGGGTCGCACCAGTGTTTTATATGCAGTCTCAATTATGTGTAAACTGATCTTTCCTAGAATGCTCCCAACACCATGAAATCGACCATTCGTCTTCGCTACTACAGACTTTCGAGCTCGTTACATTTCATGTCGATTTGCCTCGTTACTCCTACTATTTGCGCGATTGTGTCAAACAGATCACCGCTAACAAAAAATGGTTCTAATCGGCTCTGATCACTATGAGACTTAACATCTGAGGTCATCAGTCCCTCAGAACTTGGAACTACTTAAACCTAACTAACCTAAGGACATCACACACATCCATGCCGGAGGCAGGATTCGAACCTGCGACCTTAGTGGTCGCGCGGTTCCAGACTGAAGCGCCTAGAACCGCTCGGCCACTCCGACCGGCCTCACCGCTAACACCGTATTGGAATATTGCAGGATCTTTTCATACCCATAGGTATTAATTTACATTTTTACATGTTTAGAGGAAGCTGTCATTCATCAGAGCAAAAGAAATTCTGTCTAAGTCATAACTTATCCTCCTACAGTAACTCTACGACGATAACATTTCGTGCAATACTTCGTCGTCAGCAATTACTCGCAGACCGTATTCAGCCTGTCCGTTTGATTTTTTACGTATATGGAGCACCTGAGCGATCCTAACACACTTCCATGGGGCACTCCCGATGATGTCTCTGATGAACAATGTACTGGATTCTAGACGTCCAGAAAACTTCGATCCACTCACATACACTCCTGGAAATTGAAATAAGAACACCGTGAATTTATTGTCCAAGGAGGGGTCAGATACATCACATGATCACACTTACAGAACCACAGGCACATAGACACAAGCAACAGAGCATGCACAATGTCGGCACTAGTACAGTGTATATCCATCTTTCGCAGCAATGCAGGCTGCTATTCTCCCATGGAGACGATCGTAGAGATGCTGGATGTAGTCCTGTGGAACGGCTTGCCATGCCATTTCCACCTGGCGCCTCAGTTGGACCAGCGTTCGTGCTGGACGTGCAGACCGCGTGAGACGACGCTTCATCCAGTCCCAAACATGCTCAATGGGGGACAGATCCGGAGATCTTGCTGGCCAGGGTAATGGACTTACACCTTCTAGAGCACGTTGGGTGGCACAGGATACATGCGGACGTGCATTGTCCTGTTGGAACAGCAAGTTCCCTTGCCGGTCTAGGAATGGTAGAACGATGGGTTCGATGACGGTTTGGATGTACCGTGCACTATTCAGTGTCCCCTCGACGATCACCAGAGGTGCACGGCCAGTGTAGGAGATCGCTCCCCACACCATGATGCCGGGTGTTGGCCCTGTGTACCTCAGTCGTATGCAGTCCTGATTGTGGCGCTCACCTGCACGGCGCCAAACACGCATACGACCATCATTGGCACCAAGGCAGAAGCGACTCTCATCGCTGAAGACGATACGTCTCCATTCTTCCCTCCATTCACGCCTGTCGCGACACCACTGGAGGCGGACTGCACGTTGTTGGGGCGTGAGCGGAAGACGGAATAACGGTGTGCGGGACCGTAGCCCAGCTTCATGGAGACGGTTGCGAATGTTCCTCGCCGATACCCCAGGAGCAACAGTGTCCCTAATTTGCTGTGAAGTGACGGTGCGGTCCCCTACGGCACTGCGTAGGATCCTACGGTCTTGGCGTGCATCCGTGCGTCGCTGCGGTCCGGTCCCAGGTCGACGGGCACGTGCACCTTCCGCCGACCACTGGCGACAACATCGATGTACTGTGGAGACCTCACGCCCCACGTGTTGAGCAATTCGGCGGTACGTCCACCCGGCCTCCCGCATGCCCACTATACGCCCTCGCTCAAAGCCCGTCAACTGCACATACGGTTCACGTCCACGCTGTCGCGGCGTGCTACCAGTGTTAAAGACTGCGATGGAGCTCCGTATGCCACGGCAAACTGGCTGACACTGACGGCGGCGGTGCACAAATGCTGCGCAGCTAGCGCCATTCGACGGCCAACACCGCGGTTCCTGGTGTGTCCGCTGTGCCGTGCGTGTGATCATTGCTTGTACAGCCCTCTCGCAGTGTCCGGAGCAAGTATGGTGGGTCTGACACACCGGTGTCAATGTGTTCTTTTTTCCATTTCCAGGAGTGTATTTAAGGACGTGTTTTTGTAAGCTCCGCTCTTTGTTAAGTCTGCATTAGGGCACTGTGACAGACTCTCCCCGCAAATCTAGGAATATCAAACCTGCCTGTTGCTCTTCATCCATGGTTCGCAGGATATCGTGTGAGATCCGCGCGGGATAGCCCTGCGGTCTGTGGCCTCTAGTCACGGTTCGCGCGGCTGCCCCCGTCGGAGGTTCGAGTCCCCCCTCGTGTATGGGTGTGTGAGTTGTCCTTAGCATAAGTTAGTTTAAGTTAGATTAAGCAGTCCGTAAGCCTAGGGACCGATGACCTCAGCAGTTTGGTCCCATAGTCCTTACCACAAATTTCCAATACAGCGTGAGAAAAAGGCAAACTGAGTTTCGTACGAGTGATGTTTCCTAAATTGAGGCTCATTCGCGGACAGAAGCTTATCTGTCTGAAGCAAATTTATTATATTCGAACATAGAGTTCTGCAGTAAACCGATGTTACGAATATTGGTCTTTTACATTTCTTGTCTGAAAATAAGGAGTACAGAAACAAAATTTTATGGCAGAAAAAGTACAATATCTGTCACAACGAGTTTCAGTGTGGAGAAGGTAAAGAAAACCGCATTTAATCCATCTTCATCGCACAGTGTGAAAAAATGGTCTAAAGAGAAACTGCATCTTCATGTCTGGCTCTCATTAACGCAACTAGTGTTCACGTATTGTTATTTGACACTTCGCAGCACTGCCGGTAACCTAAGAATCCGTAGTAATCGACCGATACTGCTTTGTTCGCGCTCAGTGCCAGTGAAGTAAGGCAATGATACTGTTCGCAGTAGCATTGCATCCTGTTATTATGTAAGCTGTAGCAACTGTAATCGGTTTCATTTTCAGAAAAAACACGGAAAAAGAAAAATTGGGGTTTCCAGCCATCATTTAGCAATCTTTGTGTATGAGCTCCGCTTTTGTAGAAATAACGATGCCTCTGTGCAAGAGTAATCAACGTGTGAGATGGAGGTCATTTAGATCCGCTGCCAGCGAAATTCCAATTTATAATTCGATTAAAGTATAAATCTTTTTATTTACGTGTATAAATTGAGAAAAAATATAAAACTGTGCTAAAAACTGTACGTAGGAGCTGATTTACATTGCCGTTTTGTGTAAGAATCCCTTCCTCCGTCCCCAACAGTTTCACCAGTCTCCGTATGCAAGCACCACCGAAACAGTAAAGCTTGCCTGCAACATGTTGGAACTGAATGAGTAAGTAATAGCGAAGACATTTACAGAAGGAGTAGGTCTGCTTCGAATAGAGACGTGACTGAAAGACAACGAAATCTCAGTACACTTCAGGATGTTGAGGGCGGGTTTTCTGCCTCACTGTGAAGGCAGTCCCTAGACGATGGTTGTAACGTAGTTCTGAAAAACGCCTCTGTTGCGTTCGTTTTCTGAGTAAGGACTTCCAACACCTTGAAGCAGGTCAGATTCGTCGAATTTGTCACAGATTGTCAGTTAGAGATATTACAAATAAAAAATTTTGTCGCAAGGCAGTACAAGATTGTCTTATTGAAGCTCTGCGATAAATGCATGCTTGAACATAATGCAGATGCTAACCCAAGCGTGCAGGTTGTGCTGTTGTATTTGACGACTAACGGCACCTGTGCAATGTCGCAGTAGGTTTCAAGTGTCAGACGTGCTCAGAGCAATGTTCTGTGTAATTGTTAGTGGATTATGTCGAACCTAAGTGAATTAGAGTGTGGGCAAGATGCTGACACTCGTACGGTTGGTACATTCGTATCCAACGTAGCAGAAGTCTTTGGTATTTTAAGAGGCATCGTATCGAAGATTTATACCGCATACAAGGAGAGCTGAAAAACATCACTCACCAAGTCACAACGCAAACGAAAGTGTTTGTCGTCGGATCCGGACAGATGGTCAATAAAGACAACTGTGACGAAAAATAAAAGGATGACAGCTGCAAACGTCACTGTAGAACTGAATGTCGCAATCGCGAATTCTGTCAGCACGAAAACAACACGAAGCGAGCTCCGTAAGCAGGGAACTGCAGCGCGAGCTGGAATTCCAGAATCACTCATTAGTAACTCAAATACCCGTAACAGGAAAACGTAGTGTCGAAACCATAAAACCAGGACTATGGAGCAATGGAAGAAAATCAATGAGCGGGTGAGTCTTGTGCCACACTGCTTCCACCTTCTGGTCGAGTTTACGTCCCAAGACTGAAACATGGCAGCCACATCAAGGGGTTCCATGGGCTCCATGGTTACTCTGTAAGGTCGCATTACTGTCAAGGATAATGTGAACATTTTGGATGATCAGATCCATTCTATGGTACAATGTTTGTTCCCCAATGGTGGTGCAGTTTCCCCACACGACAGGGCCGCTGTTCACAAGGCTCGTATCGTCCGGGACAGGTTTTGTCAGCACAAATATGAATTGTCGTACCACCCGTGGTCACCACAGCCACAAGATCTAAGTATTATTGAGCCTTTCTGACCTATTTTAGAAAGAAGGGTGCGTGATCGCTATCCACATTCATCAGTTTTACCTAAAATTGGCAGTATTTTGCAGGAAGCTGTTTCGAAGGGCATCAGGTTTCCTACACCGTATTAGGCACGGTAATTTTTTTTTATTTTTTTTGTCCACCCTTGTACATACTAGTGGCGATCAATAGGTAATAAAAATCTTTTTCTCGGCAATTATAAGTTTAAAAATGCGGAATTTGCTGTGGGAGATCGTGCAATATCTCCCTTCAGCCATTATAGTTTCATGAAGTTCCGATGGGTGTCGACGCTATCCGTTGCCTTGAAAATGGCGCCTGTAAAGGAACTGAGTTCCAAGGAGAGAGGTATCACAGTATTCTTTTGGCGGAAAGCCAGAGCATCACAGATACTCCAAGAATCTTGCAAAATGTCTAAGGAGACCTGGCATTGAACAAAAGCACGATGAGTCGTTGGGCGAGGCATCTGTCATCACGGCAGCTTGCCCGATCTCCCCCGTGCCGGCTGGCCGCACACAGCTGTGACTCCTGCAATGTTGGAGTGCGCAGGCGTTCGAGGTGATCGACGGATCACAAGCAAACAGCTCGCTGCACAACTGGACGTTTCTTTTGGTAACGCTGACAACACTCGTTGTGGTGGGAAGTGAAACTGAAGCGTCATCCGTCCACCAGTGTCAGCCCAGTTTGCAGGTGAATGTAAGTTTGATTTAGTGTTTTGTTTAGGTATCTTGTAATATGTATAATTGGTGTGAATTATCTAAAGTTTTTGTATTTATTTTTATGTTTCATATACGGAGAGGGCGGCGCAACGAACGGAGACAGCATCTTCGCTGCCGGACCAGAGAGAAAATTGCTGGCCACTATACGTCGCGGGTCGACAGTCAAACAGCAACAGAAGATCCTGAAACCGAGTTGTTGCGTCGTGCTTCTAAAACCTGAAAAAATAAGAATTTGTAATGTTTTCTACAACAATGACGTCATAGAAAGTTTAATCATGTTGTAAATGTTCAGTCCTATCTTGTCAAGGCTCAGGTTCACGTCTATATGTAGTATATAGGAAGATAATAAACTAGTGTATACTACAAAAGTTTAAATAAGTTTTCCGAAAATTTATTTATGAAGAATTATGTTAAGGAAGAGGTATTACTAAACTATTTGTCAAGATTATTAAATTTTGACAACGTTCATCGCGAGTTTGAGTCTTGAAAGTTCATTCAATGTGGTTCTAATATTTATTAAAGCAGGTAATTTGCATTAATATAATTACTAAGAAGAAACAAACGACATCTAAATTGAAAAAAGCTTGCGCAAACCAATTTGACTGAGTGACGTAATTCTGCGCATACGACTCAAATGATGATGTTTTAATTACAGTTTCGTTCAAGAACCATTCAGCGACCACTTATAAAAAGAGTTTAAATAATTCTGAAGTGTTTTGTAACTGACGTTGGTGACGAAGTCTGCACACGGTCATATGTCAAAAGAAACTCATTTATACAAAACTTACGTCGTTACACTACATCGTCCACCAGTTGGAATACTGAAACGTGCGTGCCCGCTGGCTTCCTCGCTTGCCGACTCCCCATCTGATTGGCCCAATCAAGGATCCACTTCGCGGGAAGCAGTGCGTGGATGAGGGGAAGGTTTTTGATGCAGCAAGACGTTGGCTCCGACATCGACTAGTAGAGTGGTACCATGCGATCACACAGTGCTTCCCAGTAAGGTGGCATAGGCAGTCGCATTGAACGGAGATTACGTTGAAGAATAAGATTTTATAGCCAAAAGAGTGGGACATAATATTTCGTATTGGCATCCTGCTTTCAGAAAAAAATGTGTTGCGTTACTTATTGAACTCTTCTTGTATTAACTACAAGACGTAATCCAGCGAAAACTGCAAGTCAATTGCCCGATGAGCATGCGGAAGTTTCAGAAGCGGCAGCTTCTCGGCTTAGTAGCATGGAGTAGCCTCGGAGCAGATAGTGTGTATGACACATGCCTGCCGTGTGTGACCCCCAACACTACGCGGACGGGCTGATTTATTCTGGATCCCACAGCCTGGACAGTGTATCGATAATTAGTAGTGGAATGTTCTTTTTACAGACTTATCTTTCTTAGGCGCTCAGTATGACCTAATGCATTTCGGGAGCAGCATTGCAAATTCTTACCTGCAAGAACCAAATCATAAGAAACACTGTAAACTTCTGAACTTACGTGAACGAAGAAGTTACGATGATGTGGTCATTACTAAATTATTTTAAGGGGAAGAGTACTATCTTTGGCCGGAAAAAGCATGTTCTTTAAGAATTTTTTTCTCAGGATGTGTTATAGATCTCAGTGTCAAATATGGTTAAAATGTTTATTTATGTTTGACCTAAAAACTGGAATTTTTTCGATCGGAAAAGTCGAAGAGCAAAGGCGGAAGTGCCTTTTCGATGTAGATCTCCATGCGCGGTATGTTACAGGTCGTCCGGCTCGTCTGAAATCAAAATTGAGTAGACGTTAGCGTAGTATATAATATTCTTTAGCAGTTGTACCTCGCTGAAGATATTTGGACCATAGGAAACAAAATCTCGGCTATTTGGAAAAAATAGGGTTTTTTCATCGATTTTTCGACTTCGTCGGCCAAGTAAAAATATTTGTAGTTGATGGATCGGAATAAAAGTGGTAGAACTCCTAGACAATTTAGTTAGCTTCGTCGGAAACAAAGAATCATGTCAATCGGTTCAGCAGATTTGAAGTTACCATACGGCGCGATTAAAAAAATGGTTCAAATGGCTCTGAGCACTACGGGACTTAACTGCTGTGGTCATCAGTCCTCTAGAACTTAGAACTACTTAAATCTAACTAACCTAAGGACATCACACACATCCATGCCCGAGGCAGGATTCGAACCTGCGACCGCAGCGGTCGCGCCGTTCCAGACTATAGCGCCTAGAACCGCTCGGCCAGAAAGGATTAAAAAATTAGTCACTTCGAGATAAACGCGTTTGCAATTTTGACTACATATAAATGCAGTATTATGCAACTTATGTTCAATATGCTATTCCGAGCCCATGAATTAGTCCTTCCTCTTCCTCATAGAGGGCATTCTGCTCGATCTGGGCCATCCAGGGCTGCTCGAGAGCCGCTCGTACGGCCGGTGACAAGCCGTTTTCGGCCCTTGAATGCGGTGGTCGTCCGAATGTTTCGTGAACTGCGTCGAATAGACTCCCAGGGTGACGTCCATCGTTTCATGGTATTCGCAATTGCTAAATACCCTTCGTTGAAGCTGCTCAATGCCAGGAAAGTCGCAATCTCCACAGTCTTCGCACCAGAACGCAAATACTTGGGGGCTAACTTCCAAACACACGCATTCAAACTTTCATTTGAATTTTGTGTGTTTCCTCCCAAGTACCGGTACAATAACTCATCCTCCCAAAGAAAAAAACTGGTGCGTGAAAAAGGCCGATTTCAGGCAGGTGCATATTTTTGTTCAACCGTGAGTAACAAACATTTCCGTTCCGTGTTCGGAAAAACCGGTTCTTGGGTGAGTTCTAAACACTTTTCTGGATCCAAAAATGCAATTAAAATCGATTTTTTAACCAAAAGATAGCAAACCTCCCCTTAACATTGTGTTGATCTGATAGTACCCAGATTTAGATACTGCTATAGTCAACCATGCAATGTTTATAACCAAAAATATGTAAAATACAGACAGATCCAAACGTTTTACCTAACTCCGGTATGGCTAGTGATGTAGATGACAGGAATTGCCAGACATGTGGAAATTCTATGCTCCCAGACTATATTTCTTCATCCGGTTAGCAAAGTCGTACTATTCACAGTGAAAAAAATTATTTTATGACAGCACGCTTGTTGCATCACTACTTTTCTTAATCATTAGTCACCATTCGCTGAATTTTCCATAGTAAAAAAGGTAAAACAACTAAATGGTTGTTTTTACAGTACTCATATATGGCTTTCCACCGCAATATGTTTTGTTAGAGACATGTGTATGGTTGGTAACCATGGTCTTAAAACATCCTCTTAAGAAAACTGGTGCAATAAAAAAGTGCATTTTACAGTAGAATACCCACATGTGTCTTTCTGTGCCTTTACCTGAGCTTATGCTAGTGATATTTGTTCTGACATTCAAAAGTGCCTTTAACTAGTAAAGTAGTTCATGAATACAGTACATGCGCAGTGTATGCTAAAACTCATTTGGTTAGTAGTGAAAAATTTCCGGTAAAATATACTGCACTAACTAGTTATCTACTGCAACTTTTAGGCATCTCGTGGTCGTGCGGTAGCGTTCTCGCTTCCCGCGCCCGGGTTCCCGGGTTCGATTCCCGGCGGGGTCAGGGATTTTCTCTGCCTCGTGATGGCTGGGTGTTGTGTGATGTCCTTAGGTTAGTTATGTTTAAGTAGTTCTAAGTTCTAGAGGACTGATGACCATAGATGTCCCATAGTGCTCAGAGCCATTTGAACCATTTTTCTTAGATAATGTGAATTCCTCTTACTACGATTTAGAGACCTAAAATAACACTCTGATGTTCGCATAAATGGCCCGACTCCTCATGACAATCTTATGTCGAAAGAGGCCTAAAATTTTCTTCGTGTGGGTGATTTATATTTATTATCCTTGGACGCTTACATTGCTCACCAATAAAGTCGCTGCAAATTTGTGTGATGGCTCATCACGGTTGTGGTGTGGGGATTCTCCATGGCGCACACATTACTAATGCGACTGTTGAGAATTCCATCTTTCGCCAAACAGGTTTTATTCGAGAGAAGGACGTCCGCAGGAAAGAGAGTATTGAACAAACAGCGCTGTAGCAACCACTGGCTCGATACGTTGCGACATCCGAAGTCAGCAGGAGTTAAAACATCAAGTTTCTGTTAGTGATAAGCTTGTAGGTGATGTTCCCGTGCTGAATCTCATACAGTGAAACTGATTGCATCTGACAAGTCGGGAGCCCATATAGTACTGTGTCCTCGATAGCTATATTGGGACATACGCTGTTTACGTAAACCGTTGGGGCAGTCTTGGAAACATACATGTCCTGTTTGGTTACCTGGTTCGATTAAATCTGACAGCGTGCCTACAGTTTACATTTCCTTGCTCGCACACGAATGTTGTGTGTAGTAAATCCGTAAGTGGTATCACGCCGCATTAGTGGGGCTAATTGACTCTTCAGTTACGCTCGTAAACGCAGAATACAGTGTTACAGGTACTTAGATCGTGAATGACCGTGCCACTGTACACACTTCACCTGCAGTGCAAAAGTAGAATTTTCCGTCCCACAACTGATGTTGTACGCCTACAAGTTAGTCGGGTTTGCCTTCTCTGCAACGTTAGTAAAAACTAATACAATAAATCAGTTTATTACATCGTTCGAATGATGATACGTAAGTTCTATGTTCGTCTGAGAGAATCATTCCTCAATGCAATTGGTTTTATAGCTTTCGACTCAGTTGTTTTGCTGACAGAGTTCTCTATTGTTAATTAATAAATGTGATGTCGAGGCATCCCACCGCCCCCTCCTCTCCCTATATAGAATTGATATGGTCATCATCTGAAACTCGCATTTGCCAGTAACAGTGTTCCGTGTGCCTTCAACAGTATAGTATACGAGAACAGATAAAACCCGGAAGAAAAAACCCACTAAATGCCTGAAAAACAGGGAATGCGGAAGTTTTGAAACACATGCTTAATAGTTCCCATAGGTTAAAGGCAAACACGTTTCACTTGGAAATCGCTGTTATGTCTCTCATTATTATAAATTAGTTTAGTAATGGAGGATTAGCAGAATGAGATTAGCAATAAAGTTAACATCTAAGTCGGTGACTGGGAAATAGAGAAAGTGAAGTAATTCTGCTACCTCGAAAGAAAAATAATACCTGACAGACGATCGAAGGATTACATAGTCTACTGCAGGCATAGAGGGCAAATGAAGTATACTAGTATCAAACATCAACATTAATTTGAGGAAGATATTTTTGAGCAACTATGTTCGGATCACATCTTTGTATGGAAGTGAAACATGGACTGTGGGAAAACCATAAATGAAGAGAATCGAATGGCTTGGAATGTGGTGCTACACAAGGGTGCTGAAAATTGGATGGACTGATAAGATAAGAAATGAGAATATTCTCCGCAAAATCGCTGAGAGGAGGACCATGTGGAAAACACTGACATGGAGGAGGGACAGAATAATAGGACTTGTTTTAATACACCAGAGAATAACTTTCATGCTACTCGAGGAAGCTGTAGAGGGCAGAAATTGGAACGCATACAACAAATAATTGTGGGCTGATGACCCCCTCTTCCCCAAACCACCCCCCCCCCCCTTCCCCCCCAAAAAAGACCGATACAAATTTCGTTATTCGTCTGGATTAAATGGTATGAGGTTTGTTTCGCTAAATAATTTAGTCGCTGTCAGAAAGTTCGCTTGCAGATGTGAATGATGTGCTACATCTTAGTAAATGGCTATCTCTTATATATCACTTAATACGTCATAGACGTATGGTTTTCTGTACGCTGTTCTTAACTTCAAAACAATGTTACACTATGCATGAACTTTTATTCTGCTTTAACAATTATAGCAAAATTTTATATATTAAGTTATATTATACACCAAACCAAACAAGTTTAAACAAAACTTGCTTAAACAAAACTTGCTTGCTGCGATATAGCTACAAGCAGTTATATTTCCAACTATCTATTACTGGAATATTGCTGTCCCTCATGTAAGTGGGAGAAATCACAGTATGTTGGATTTTATAGCGGGGCAACATTCCATTATGCAACTTAAGTTCTTTTTTCATTGAAAATATTTTCAATTTTATTAGTACTGGTCTGCTCCATGCAATATACAATGATTAGTATTTATTTCATGTAATATGCACCTCTGGTTCATCTGTAAGTTTGGAATAGTGATTCCTTGTATTGCAGTTACGTCTAACTTTTTGTAACTAGACTCTGGAAGATAAACAGACTGACAGGAAGCATGAATTTTAGTCATCAGCTGCTAGAAAAAGTAAAGAGGTACAGTGATAGAATAAGGAACCAGAAAGTGCATAAATGACGTAAAATGAATTTGGATCAACTGACGAGAGCACTGTAATTTCGAGTGGTGCTCAGAGTTCCCTACTTGGATAATTCATATCAGAACAATTTTCGCTTACAACTTTAGACTCGGTAGTTTCCGGACCAGGGTCCCTTACCTCAAACTGATACGTTTACCCTTCTCTGTTAGCACTGAAAGTTTGTAACATCATCACGGAATCACCATGTATCGTTGTCGAAACTGCACATCTACGTGACTTATTGAACTCACATACGAGGAGTATATAGGTCAACTCTTCATACTGCCTTTTTATCATTGCCGACATAGAACTAACACTGTTGGAAAAACGTACCAGAAACAAAGCCGAGTAAATGGTTCAAGTGGGCTTCATTGCTGTCAACAGTACGTACCGCCAGTGAATGTAACACGTTCATTCCCAAATGAGACACACATTACACTCCGTCGGCATTTTCTTTGTAGTACCAATATTTTCACCGCAGTACGGATAGAGAATAAAATATGAAACAAAATACCGTTACTTTGCAACGAGCCACCGGAGATCATGTGTCCCTTGTACCAAAATATACAGAAAATGTCGTTGAACAACCTCCAAATTTTTTGGTACAGTTCGAATTCGCCCTTACGAAAGTGTTTCCACGTTGTTTTATTTGGCAACGACAAAAATATAATTACAACAGTTTTAGCTCAGGAGCAATTAATAGCCTATATTGCAGGACATTAGTACTCTGTTCATAGCTAACAGACTTAAGCAGTAGTAGCAAAGTGAATAACATACGCTGCATGAAATTTATAGGTCTAAGGACAGAGCGACGTTTTCATGGAAGGAATGAGATGGAAGGCATAATCATGGTCTTCAGCAAAAGTGGGTAGAATATCGTCCAAAATTAAATTCAAGATACACTTACTCGTTTATTGGTGTAATAGGGGCTAACATTTTAACGTAACTCAGTTCAGGTGTCAAGGATAATTTAAGCCAGTAGTGCGCCATCTGCACAATTCAGTAAATTTGTATAGATCAACGTCTAACATTCTTACATTGGTGTCGATTTGACTAGCTGAAATATGCGGTGGTGGACTTCTAAGGAGAGGTTCCAAAAAGCACCTTCGGGGAAACAAATGTGCTTCGACAATGATGTTTAGTTTGTGGAAACGTACAAATATATTACATTTTTCACATGCATGCTTTATAGTCCATTCTAGACAACTGGCCCATCAATTTGGGATATATAACTACAGACATATATTCTTCAATCAGGTGCGCAGTGCAACAGGTGTTACATTCTACTTCACATGCTTATAACTGTGGTCTCTTTGCCGAACCACTCGCGCAGCTATGGTCGCTAACGCACGCTGGTGCAATGGTGCTCAGCACACAGTTACACAGGCATAATTACTTCATATCTACACGGAGATAGAAGCACTTATTCAGCACCCGCACTTTGCCGGGAAGAGAAGAAGAGACATCACAGTGGATAGCACAATCGACTCGTAATCAGAAGAACAGCAGATCAAAACCACGGTCCTAAACCTTGTGAGGCAAATGAAAAGAACGTAGAACAATGAAAGAACTCACATATTTATTGAAGACCTGTATAATTGCCCTAATTCCTCATACAATTACAGTTACCTTGGCCTTTTTCTGCTATTCTGCTTCAGATAGATTGAATGGTGCACTTTAATGTGATCAGTAGTGGCCGCCCATGTTTATCTTTGTTTCTCTCCTTTGCTGTAGTGGTCCCTTTGCAGACAGCGACAACGGCAACTAGGTTCAATCTTTTTAATTCCAAGATCAAGGATTCTCTTTTATTTTTCTTCACGAATACCTAAAGTTCACTGAATTGTCATCGTTGCTCTTTCGGTTTATTGGCGGCCGGAATGGCCGAGCGGTTCTAGGCGCTACAGTCTGGAACCGCGCAACCGCTACGGTCGCAAGTTCTAATCCTGCCTCGGGCATGGCTGTGTGTGATGTCCTTAGGTTCAAATGGCTCTGAGCACTATGGGACTTACCTGCTGTGGTCATCAGTCCCCTAGAACTTAGAACTAATTAAACCTAACTAACCTAAGGACATCACACACATCCAGACTGTAGCGCCTAGAACCGCTCGGCCACTCCGGCCGGCATGTCCTTAGGTTAGTTAGGCTTAAGTAGTTCTAAGTTCTAGAGGACTGACGGCTTCAGAAGTTAAGTCCCATAGTGTTCAGAACCGTTTGAATTTCGGTTTATTAAAAACATAAGAATTTAGCAAATATTAACCTCGAAATGAGAACTCGGGAATCCTACTTCGTGCAGTGCATGTGATCTCTTTTATCTTAAAATATAGCTGATGAATGACAGACTGGGTGCTAAAAATATGCTCTCGAGGTCACTTTTCCCATTTCCTGACAGTTGTTAATTTCAATTTAAAATTATACACTTACACTTTATTATTAATATCTCTATAACAAAACTTCATTATTACTCATGTAGTGTAGCAGTAACTTACTCGATCGTGTGACAATACTTCAATGGTCCTATGAAATAAACAAATGTGAAAGCCAATTACGAATACGTCAGACGCACCAAAAGAGACAAAAATAAGGTAGGTAAACACTTGATTCTTTTTTGTATAGAGTCAAGTTTCATAGGTCGAGAACGTTGAAGCAAAGGTGCGTCAGGCACCAAGGACGCTGACACGCACAGCCCTACGCAGCCTCTGCACTGGGTCGCGCAACCCGCAGGCAGGAAACGAAACAGTAGAAAGCGTCGGAGTATATAAGCAGGCCACGACTGCGGACGGCATCAGTCCCACGAGTACCTCCACTGGACAACATGAGGATCATAACGGTGAGTCAACGGGTCGCCTCACATAGGATAAACCTCGATGTATGTTCTGTGCGTCGCTCTGTAAAATACTTCTGCCGCGGCGTAAACAGATTGGAGAAACGTTTGACGCGCCTCATTTGCTGTAGAGGCTGTAGAGGCTTCAGAGGTGCATCAAATGTATCTATAATCTATTTTATTTCTAACTCTTTTATTTTCAAGTTTTGTTCACGAAGCAAGATCTTATCGACACCTCCTTTGCTTCTCTAGCGTCTTCGGTTCTGAAAATGCCCCCTGAATTCAGTACCTGATTCGAAGAAAACCATTTTAAAAATAAAAAAAATTACCTCAGTGCATAGTTTATGCAAAATAGCTAGGCCTTGAACAGATGAACCTTTGGCGCCTCATTTGCCTTTCTAGCGTCTTCTGTTCTGAAAATGTCCTTTTTGACAGTTAAATAACACACCAATGTAAATTTGAACGCGGAAAATAGCTAGGAAGAGATGGACATTTTGACACTATTTACATAGCTAGTAGCAGCATCAGTTCGTGAAAAATTTTGATCTTCCCTTGGATCAATAATTAAGTTTTTATTAGTTATTCTCATTACTTGAAAGCAATTAGATATATTTTTGCAAAACAAGACGCACTCTGGTGAATTTGAAACCCATTTGTGTCCTCTTCGTCTGGATATGAGAATTAGGATAAAAATATTTCTTCAAATCAATAATTAATTTTTCTTAATTACCCTAATTATTTTCAAGCAAATAAACACTTTTTTTTAAAAAAATTAGACCTCATGTAGTTCAATTTGATGCCTCACTACCCATTTCCACTCTTTGTATGGCTATGAAAATGCACACAAAAACGCTTTGCGTAGTTTACACGGAGTCTTGTGTTCTCTCCGCCCAAACATTTGACAAAAATCCAGGATTTTTCGTGTGTAACGGCATTTTCACTAGAAGAACTGGTAACCAAATCCGATTTAATTATCGATCAAAGACTGCGTTCTGTCGTTTGCAAGATTCTGGTTGAGGTAGTACACTTTTTCCTCCGAATATGTGTCTGTATTATGTGAATGACCCTCATTAATTATTACACCGTATAATGTTTTGGCTGTTTATTCAGTAAAAGAGAGTAAGAAGGAGAAACTTTTCTCGTATTTAGGCAGCGTGGACGCCGAGCTTAACGTACCCGCCTGACTGGCGCAGAAAAGCAAGAATATTATGATCCTGTCGATGTCAAGATCAGTAGAGAGGAAGTACAGGTTCTAAGCGGACGAATTATGGTAAACAAACTAGGCTACGTTCTTTTCATTTGCCTCACAAGGTTTAGGACCGTGGTTTTGATCTGCTGTTCTTCTGATTACTAGTCGATTGTGCTACCCACTGCGATGGCTCTTCATCTCTTCCCGGCAAAATGCGGGTGCTGAATAAGTGCTTCTATCTCCGTGTAGATATGAAATAATTATACCTGTGTACCTGTGTGCTGAGCACCACTGCACCAGCGTGCGTTAGCGACCATAGCTGCGCGAGTGGTTCGGCAAAGGGACCACAGTTACAAGCGTGTGCAGTAGAATGTAACACCTGTTGCACTGTGCACCTGATTGATGAATATATGTCTGTAGTTATATATCCCAAATGAATGGGCCAGTTGGCTAGAATGGACTATAAAGAATGCATGTGAAAAATATAATATATTTGTACGTTTCCGCAAACTAAACATTATTGTCGAAGCACATTTGTTTCCCCGAAGGTGCTTTTTGAAACCTCTCCTTAGAAGTCCACCACCCCATATTTCAGCTGTATTTAAAATTTTGTGAAGCAAATCATTTGTTGAGATGTTGGAGGATGTGACAGGAGATACTGTGTAGTGTCTAAAAAGTTACCACATCACAATGGGGATGGTAGCACTTTACACGCGCTATCGTTTATAAAACTCAAATCTCAGATTTCTTAGCATATGTTTCTGAATTGCATCTCATTTTCAAGGATGATGTAACGTCAGCTGAAATCTCTCAAGTCAACCAGGTATATCACAGCTGGCCGAATTTTCGTGGAGGATTATCTTTGAATGTCTGCGGCATTGGTGAATTTAAATTCTGCCACTACATGAATTGCTATCTTGCCTTCATATTACATAAGAAGTACACATTTCGTCATCAGTCACAATGTCCATTGCCTGGGACATGTGGCACTGACGACTTTAAGTACTTGGACAGGAAAGTGTAAAAGTGCTCTGTCTAGATGCGTTTACATCTGTCTGAATGACAGACAGTTACACGTACATAAATGCAGTGCACTTCCTTTGCTGAACTTGCTTAGAATGTACGTTGATTACCCTTGTTGTTCCTGACGTTTCCAAACTGTCAATGGCTCAAGATTACTTCGAAATCCATAAGTTCCTATTCCAAAGTTTTTGCATTTTACTCCTCTATCACCTCCTTCAGTTTTTACACAACCTGTTGAATCAGCCTGCAGATATATTATATCAAAAGTACGAACTAATAGTTACATTTTTAGGCAATCTTATTACTATTTTGGAGTCTAAATTCAAAATCCAATTTCCTAGAATACATATAACGTATTGGTTATAGCTGTGTAACGGTGTCAGTCAGATTAACCAGGAGACTTTACAACTGAGGTACCAAATCACAAATAATGAGAGGAACACGTGCTCTTGGAGTCTTCCATGGTGACACGCCTGAATATAATCTTCTCGGTTTTCAAGACATGTCACTTCGAATAGCTTTCGACAGTTGTCTCCGTATTCTACATTACTGACCACGGCTTCTCAGCCAGCAAGTTTTAACCGAAGTAAATACAGCCCGTAAGAGCCTACAGTGTACTGTTATAAAAATAACGTCTTACCACACATACCTGTAACCAGCAAAGTTCCACACAGGAGGAATGAAAATGTTTCTGAGCTAAGTATCGCTTGTATTGCTGTCAAAGTAAAACTAGGTGTTTCGAATGCAGTAAAAGGGCAAGCATTGTGGAAGTTGACCTTTTGGCGTGGAGTGGTACTTAACGGAGATTTTGTCTTTCACATTTTGGTAACGGCTTTATCATAAAAGAAACCATTTTGTGAATGTTGGCATTCACATTCTCCAGAATGATTGAACTGAACAATTAACATACTAAGATCTGTCACGCCACTAAAGATCACAAATATCGCGTCAGAGACTATAGCACATGACCTACATTGCATGTAGCATATAAGAACGCAGAATTTTGAGTTCTATGAGGCATGTTCCTTTTCTTCTGTGCTAAACCCTGTTCAACTGTTACTCCATTCGTTTTTTGCTTCACTCTTTCAAATCTAGAAATTCCTTCTGTATTGATATACGTGTACAGATTGCTGTTAGATAAATTAATTTGATATGCTCACAGATTCTTTAAGTTTTACGAATCCTGCCGTAATTTATTATCTTGTTATTCCGGCTTACGTATTACATGGACTTACGTTTCAGTGAAAATTGGTTAAAATACCTCACAATCAGTTTTAAATTTAAATGAATTTGATAAAGTAATCTCAATACCATATTCTTCTGGGTGTCTTTTTGTAATCTTATTACAGTATTACCCAGTAATTTCTCTGTGAATTAGTATACTGTCAAAATTAACACTTCAAATACAGCGTACATTTTTTCGAGGTGTTTCCATTTCGGGTTACAAGCCTGACACTGCTCAAGAAAATATATCGATATCGAAGTAACTGTCAATGTTTCATATATTTATTGCATCTATGAAATAAGTACACCTACTGTTCTTCAGTTATATATAGTGTTAACACTGGCCGCTGGTCGTACATTGCCAAAGTGAAAACGTGAATTTCAGTGCCGCATTCACAAACAAGCATTTCTGTTTCTGTCTGTCCTACTTTTTGCCTATTTTGTCATATCTAAAACCTTGAATGTCTTTAGATGCTTTGACATTTGCATACATCATTCATATTTTTGAGACTTAGCAACTTATTTATCTTTTTTATGAATATAGGAGGCTCTTTTTGCAGGGCTTTCATACTGTGTAATCACAACATCTTAAATTTTTCACGTGAGGACATTGGAGATATTAGTGATATGGTTGCAAGATATGACTCAGGAACTAACAAAAATGATTTATTTTAATTTTTTTCAATTTTGAGTCATACTCAGTCATTTTGTTTCGTTACATAATCAATAAGATGTTAATAGTCTATATCTGAGAAATGGTTCAGAATGCCATATTATAAACTCCCAATGTTCGTAATTTAGTTGTTCACTCGAGAGTAGCCTCTGCAGTTAAATGCCCCAAGATACATCCAGCATAACGTGACGTAAATGGAACTTTTGTATTGCACAGTCATACAATTCACAGTAAATATGTTTACATTTTTCATGTATGAACTTTCTGAACGCAGTTGTCATACTACATCTTCTATGGCTAGAAAAGACTGACTCGTCATTTACAACACTTCAGTGCAAAGGGTTCCATACCTCCCTTTATCCCTAAGCAAATTTTGTGAGTTTCTGGCAAAAGCTACGCTACCGATGAATCGTTAGGAAAGTTCTTACAAAATAATGACGGCACCTATTAATTGCAAAGTGGTCATCATAAGCGCAGTTTCTGAACGAATGCGTCTATTGACAGCGCCATAAACTACAGCCAGTAATCGCATATATTCATAATTCCATGGGAAGTTTGACGATTAGGAACAAGCATAGTGATGAGCTAAAGCATTATCAACGTGCTGGTCTACGTTTGCGTCGCAATACAGTAGCGATTCTGGTTGCGATGGACTGGAGAAGTCCTTGGTAGCTGCCTGGAGATTGCCTACATTACGTATGTCCACCCTCTGCTAGAGTACTATAGGGCGACGTCGAATCCTTACCATATAGGACTGACGGTGGACATCGGAAAAGTGCAAAGAAGGGAAAGTGTTTTTGTATAATAGCGAAATAGAGGTGAGAGTATCACAGATACGATACGCGAGCTGGTGTGGGAATCATTAATATTCTGCTGACTCCCACATAGGGAGAAAAGATCGTTATAAGATAAATCAGAACATCACGCGGAATGTTTCAACCGTTCGTTTTTCCCACATGCTAGTCGAGAGTGGAATGGTCGTGAAATAAACTGAAAGTGGTTCCGACAACCCTCCGGGGAGCCCTTAATTTTGAATTACATATTAGTAATTTAGACGTAGAGATACGTGGCATCAGCTTACGCAATTCCCATAAATTGCCCGTCGGGGACGTGGGCACGAAGCTGGCGCCTGATCGAGTCTCACATCGAGCTCAGATGATGCGTATTTGCTGCTAAGATATCGATGGAAGTTGATTATTATGACTCTCAAACCAATGTATAACGATTCTAGCGTAGTGGCATGGACAGCTATCCCACCAGGAGAAACCATCGCCGTCGAGGAAGACAGGAATGCAGTTGGTCCACAATAATGTTCACATAGTCCACAGCTATCGTGGTGCCTTAGATTGCTACCTCAGATCTCATGGAACCCCCCCCCCCCCCCCTCCACCGCTCTTGCTCAATCCACCACCACCAGTAGCGTAATACCGCACTCACTGCTCTGTGCTTTCACCTGGATGCCACTAGTGTAATTAAAGAGAAATGTGAGCTGTCGTGAAGTGTAGCAACTGTACGCGTATGTGTGTGTGTGTGTGTGCAGGTGATTTTCTTGATCGTGCTGGCGCTGTCTCTTGTGATGGCGATGCCGGCGGGACCAGACTCTGACCCGACGGACGGCGACGAAGACACCAGGTCGAACCTGTTCCTGCTCAAGAAGAAACTGCTGTTAAAGAAGAAGCTGCTGCTGCTTGGCTGAAGTACACAGGTACCACACTGAATTTCTACTCTGTTTCTCAAGTAGCACTCAAGGTGTCCAGATACGTATTATCGCAACATTCTTATTAATGTACACTACTTTCTGCACAACTTGGATTGTCATATACACAGTCACGATATATTTAACTGGAAGTCCCTCTCGAATCCGCTCCTTGAGTAGGAGCGTTTTCTTCTCTTGGTACGGTACAACACTAAGCTGTGCACTGAGGTGACAAAACTCATGAAATACCAATATGCAGATATACAAATGGCGATAGTATCTCGCAAGGTATGAAAGGGCAGGTGGCTATGGCCGCGCGAATTAAGACTTTGAACGCGGTATGATAGTGGGAGCTAGACGCATGGGGCGTTCCATTTCGGAAATCGTTAGGAAAGTCTGTATTTCGAGATCCACAGTGTCAAGTGTCTGACGAGAATTCCAAACTTCAGGCATTGCCTCTGACCACGGACAACAAAGTGGCCGACGGTCTTCACTTAACGACTGAGAGCAGTGGCGCTTGCATAAAGTTGTCAGTATTAACATACAAGGCGTACTGCGTATAATAACACCAGAAATCAATGTGGAACGTACGACGAACGAAACGCGGCGAAATTTGACGTTTATGGGATATGGAAACAGAGGAAGCCATGCCAGCATGGCATCGCCAGCAGCGCCTCTCCTGAACTCCTGACCATATCGATTCGACCCTAGACGATTGGAAAAAGGTGGTCTGATTACATAAGTCCCGATTTCAGATAGTGAGAGCTGATGGTAGGGTTCGAGTGTGACGCGGACTCCACAAACCCATGGGCCAAAGTTGTCAACAAGGTACAGTGCAAGCTAGTGGTGGCTCCAAAATGATGTGGATTGTGTTTACATGGAATGGACTTCGTCCAACTGAATCGATCACTGACTGCAAATCATAACATTCGCCTGCTTGGAGACCATTTAGCCATGTTTTAGGCCACATCAATGGAATTTTTATGGCTGACAATGAGCCTTGTCACTGGGCCACAACTGTTCGCGAATGGTTTTAAGACCATTCTAAACAAGTCGAGCGACTGGTTTGCTCACCTAGGTCACCCGACATGAATCACATATAACGTTTATGGGGCATTATCGGGAGGTCAATTCGTACACAAAATCCCGCACTGGAATGAATCATTCTGCTGCATTTAAAAGCTTGTTTTATCGCTACTGATTTCGGCTCCTCGATGCAGGATCCTCTACGGTGAACCAGGTAATCACGCAGATAACCAGGTAACCGCCATAATATACCTCAACACTGGGCACTGTCAAATCGATGTCCGTGGTGATGAATTCCTGAATTTCTCTTTATGTTGCTGACGTCACTCAGAATGTCTTATGGATGAACAGAATGTTACATCACAGCATTTAGTGCAGCCAGAATCAAAGATTCCCCCCTGAACTGTGCCATTCGTTGGGAATGCAGCTGATATGGAGCTGATAATAACTTCTAACGGTTTTGATCGACCATTGCTTGTCTACCTCCCTTCATGATCTGCTGAATTGGTCCATTTTCGTCAGTGATGCGAGTGTATGGCCGGCCAGACTAAGCAACGTCTTTACTGCTTGTGCGACTTTTCACAAAATCACATGTAGAACTCACACAGTTCCGAAAGTTTCGCTGTTGCGTTTCCTTCTGTTTCTTTCGAAATCTGCAGAGTCCCGGTAAACGTGCTACCATATAAAAATCGAACATTTACTTTCTATGAATAGATAGAATTTGTAAATCTTGGAATTCACAAACACTGTTCGACTACGACGGGGCTTTCGTGTCAGGAATGGGAATGTAAGTGTAGTTTTTGACTCTACTACATGTTAACGATGAATAAGAACATTCAAGGCGATAGTTATCACTACGCATACTTTACTGTAACTGTCTCCTTAACTAGAAACTAGAGCTGAGCAGTAATGCGAAGAGAGGCCAGAAATGGCGCAGTCGAACTGGTTGGTGACAAACTCGTCGTTTGCAACGGAGACGTAACTTAAAACGCAGCCCATAGCAGGCCAGGACATACATAGTTGGCTTGTTGCACTCTTATGGTGATACTTTTAAAACAACTGTAAGCAGTTAACAGTTACAATGTTTCAACGAATTTTTCATGCAGATTCAGTTGGAAGCAATACTAGATTTTTATATGTAATGCACAACCAATAAACATTTTCTTTACTAAGCACAGTACTGATGCTAGGTGCTTTCATTAAAAATAACTATTTCATTGGAACGTAACTGCTTCGTGACTGAGAGAAAAATTACATTAATGGAAATATATAAACTGTAATGAAAGTATGATATTGTATCCTAGGTAGATGACATATTGCACTTACCGTAAATAAAAGCTGTTTGAAGTAAAGCATGCTGTAATGTTACGCGTAAATGAATCAATTTTACAAAGACAGATTTTACTTAAGGTCGTTGCATGTAGGTCGCAGGATGGCTTTCCTGAATCACTTGATTCGCTACTGATGAATTCCTTACATGTTAAATGGTTCTCTTATGCTGTAATGCCACATATTATTGACATTCCAAGATATTCTGCGCTTCTTTTTCGTTTTTCGATTAGTTAATTAAAGTTAAAATTATTTTCCTTTTTTCCCTTCGGCTAACACTATAGTCCTTGTCCCTAAAAACTCGGAATAACGAATACCTTACTTTATAGTCTGAAACAGTGACTTTAATTCAGGGTAGTAGGTTGTTCCCACAAACTGAGAATTCAGTTTTCTCCCCTGCTGCATTTGTAGAAAGGAAGATATATGTCTGTAAATCATGTTCAAGAATAATTATACACCTCACAGCTGATCAAACAATTACTTTGATGTCGAAGCTTGAAATAAAGTCCAAGAAAATTCTAGAAGTAAACTGCTTGCACCTGAGTGCTTTTTCCACTTCCATGCGTACATAAAAATCGAGAAAACTTCAACTTAAAGTAAAAAAAATAGAACAAATTAATACGACAACGTACTGTGTGTTGCTTGTAGCAATACAACTCTATATTCCCCCCTTTCAATGAAAACAGTAAAATATTTACACGTAAAATAAAAATAATTTTTATCAGTTGTCTTACCCATTTGCAAATGTTAATGCAATCTTTTTCTGTTCTAGCTTCGTCATCAACTTCGTATCAGCGCAGGTGTAGACTACACTCATCATCGGCTATCCAAACACAATCATCTCCTTCTGTACATATCATTTTTCTTTGTGTATATACTATGTTTCAGATTGTAAATAAATGTTTGTTGTACTAAATTAGATCTTTACGCTGGTTTCCTGTCGAATACTTGCTCTCCACACTTACTTCCATAGCAAACAGAAGTTTTCGTGACAGTGGACTTTATTCTACTTTCTCTCTGAAATAATAAGACAAGCCGTTTCACACAGGTAAACTTTAAAAGTTTCACTTACAAACATCAATAGCTGACTAAATCTGCTGTGAGCAGATACATTTCCCTATTCGATACATGTGCGAAATGTAGATTTATCTCATGAACTGTAATTACATGACATATGTATATAGAAGCTCATTTAGTGTATTTACATTTACAACACGGTAAGAAAACAGTATTTTTCCCTATGTATCATCATAGATTTCTCCTTTAAATTTATGAAATGTAAGGTAAAGGTCAAAATGTTTTTAATTCTAGAGAACAAGCACTAAGTTATTAAATACATGAATATAGGCATTCTACAGGCATTCTTAATGTGTGGAGATAGAAAAAAAGCAAGTAACACGATGATGTGGTAAAAATTAGTAACAGCACCATGATATACGAAATAGAGGTAGAAATATATATTATTTTATTGGTTTGCTAAAAGATTTGTCTTGGTGAACAGATAAGAAGCTTCTTAAATTTAAGTTGGGTTGTTCACAGATATTCTGAATAATCTACTCGACTACTTCACACAAAAACGTTCGTGACAATGAAAGATTCAGAAACATTCAAAATTCATGTTTGACTAACCTTAAGAATCACAGTTGCTTTGCATGTCGGCAACAGCAGTAGGTGTTCTTGTGTTTTCTGAAAACAGCATCAACGAAGACACGTAAATAACACATATGTTGGTTATATCAACAAAAATACAGATGACGGCTGTCAGTTCTCAAGCAGTAATTTATTCATTAAAAAAACTTAAAAGTTTTATTTGAGTCTTTTATTGTCTTTAGAGACTTATTTACTTCCACGTGGTATATTAATATGGGTACTCTTCCAGGAAGCTACATACGGAGCCAAGTAGTACGTATGTAAAGACAGAGCATCAGCAAAGTTAGTGAGAATATGCACGTGCATGACTAAACGAGACTTTTAAGTTTGTTAGAACATATCATAACATAAAAAGTATATATCATAAAGGGTATAAGATGGAGAGAAACAGGACTAATATTACAATTGGTCTGTCGGTATGTGAGGCAGGTGGATTACTCTCAGACTACAAGATGAATGTTACAAAGAAGGCAGATGCTGACAGGTATAAATATTACCGAGCCATCAGTTTAATAAGCCATAGCTGCAGAATACTGACATGAATTACATACAGAAGAATGGAAAGACTGGTAGAAGCCGACCTCAGGGGATATCAGTCTGGGTTTTGGAGAAATGCCGAAACACATGAGACAATACTGATCCTATGACTTATCTTACAAAATAGGTTAAAGAAAAGCAAACTTACATTTACAGTATTTGCAGATTTAGATATAACTTTTGACAGTGTCGGTTGGAATACAACCTTTGAAAATATGAAGATATTGTGGATAAAATGCAGGAAACAAACATAAAGACAACTACAGTTACAAGAGTTGTAGGACATGAAAGAGGAGTAGTGATTGAAAGCGGAGTGAGGCAGAGTTATAGCCAATCCCTGGTGTTAAAAAAAAAATGGTTCAAATGACTCTGATCACTATGGGACTTAACATCTGAGGTCATCAGTCCCCTAGAACTTAGAACTACTTAAACCTAACCAACCTAAGGACATCACACACATCCATGCTCGATGCAGAATTCGAACCTGAGACCTTAGCAGTCGCACGGTGCCAGTCTGAAGCGCCTAGAACTGCTCGGTCACTAAGGCCGGCCCTGGTGTTATTCAGCCTGCAGAATGAACAACTATTGAAGGAAACCAAGCAGGAATTTAGGAAGTCGATTGAAGTTCAGAGAGAGGAAATGAAGACCTTGAGATCTGGGGCAGAAGCTGTAATACTGTCACAGACGGTAAGAGTCTTGGAAGAGTAGTTGAATGGAATGGATAGGGTCTTAAAGAGGGATTGTAAGATGAACACCAACAAAAGGAAAATAAGAGTAACGGAGAGTAGTAAAATTAAATCATGCGCTGCTGAGGGAATTAGATTACGAGGTGAGACAGTAAAAATAACGGAAGGGTATGTTATTTGAGCAGCAAAATGACGATGGCCGAAGTAGAGAGGACACAACAATCAGAGTGTTTATAGTTAAAAGAGTATTTCTGGAGAAGATGAACTTATTAACATCTACTGTAGATGAAAGTGTCGGGAAGTCTTTTCTGAAGGAATTTGGCTGGAGTGCAGATCTGTATGGAAGTGAAACATGGACGGTATGCAGTTCAGACAAGAAAATAGCGTTTGAAATGAGGCGCTATAGAAGAATACTGAACATTAGACAGGGCTTTAAATATTTTACGGTATATCAAATAAACGCTATTAAATTAGTTACAGGATTCATATTATCGTTTAGGGTTTTCCTTATTCGTTACCCATCTAATGCAACGTCAGTATTATTCTATTCGGTGAGAGTCGCCTGCCAATATTATTCTATTCGTTGAATGTAGCCCGTTACGACAGAACATATCTTCGATGCCCCTATTGTGAGACAATTGAGGATTCAATAAAAAGCATATTAATGATGTACATCGAGCAGCAATACATGAGTTTTCAAGAAATCCCGTTTCTTGTGAATTTACACTCAAGATCTTAGTAATTTTATTCGAGCTGTTTGATAACTAAAATTTTGTTTGCGCTTAGTGTAGCTCCCAGATTATTCGTGTTGACTGCTGCATTGTTTCTTATGTCGAGGGTCAAATGTTCTCAAGTATTATGCAAAAATAAGTTCAGAAGCAGGTATCACAGACACTAAGCTGTTATTTCTCCTTGGAAGCTTATGTTTACGCTGCTTCTGGCTGCGAGTATTTCCTCGGTGTGTTATAGGAAGAAATAAAGGAAAACACGAGTTCCATTCCTTTTGTTGACAGCACTACAGAAGAAAAGATGAAGCTTTCCTACTTCTGCCTTCACATGCTGAATAAAGAGATGTATTATGAATGGGAGTACAATATTTTAAATTCATTCTCCTATTTTATATTATTAAATCCATTTCTCACATTCACAGAAAAACAGACATGTAGGGCAGTTAATAAATTAAAGAATAAACATATAAAACTTCGTGACAATAAGGGCACTAACATGGAAACTACTATAAACGTCGAATGGAATTTCTGCTTAGAACTCAACAGTTGTAGAATAACAGTTGTGGCAGTATGATATCAAGTGAAAAAAAATCGTTTGTATAACGAATTAACGAATTACTGTGGCCAACTGCAAAGTTGAAGGCACGGGAAGGTGAAGAGGCACGTTTTTTCTGCCATCGTCTGTGGCCCTGAGAGGAGGCCCAGCTATCCAGCTACGCAAAGTGCCAACGGAGCGTGTAACGTTGGCGACCAATGATGAATACATGAGAGCGAGTGAAACGCCCGTGCGCTGCGTGCAGATGCTCTCTTGCCTTTTGCCGACTTGCATACGGAATTTTAGTTTGCGGAAGCCTTCACCAACGTGTCTTTATTTCGGGAGGCCGTAAGCGTGTACGTATTGCAAATGACGAAAGCAGCGTTCGAAATGAGCTAACCAAGACGTAAGAAGTAGCAGACACATCTCTCCACACGTGAGCCCTAATTTTCTTCAGGCAACCGCTTCTAAAGCGTCTAAATCTTTATGGAACGTTTGCAGTTGTTTAATATTACTGAAAAAGTAAGCTTGCGTTGTAGAATGCAATCCTCCTCCATGGACGATGCCAGTAGCGCAGGATACCCACACGTAGCTGACGTGAGTCTTGGGGCTGGAAGGAACCTGCAACTGTACTGCGTCGTCAAGGGCAAAAGAAGTGGTATGCGGTTACTGTCCACTACGGTACCGTTGTTCAGTTTTAGATGCTCAGCCTATCGATAGTGTTTGTTGGTGAGAGAGAGAGAGAGTATGACACTGTTTACAGCGATTCTTCCGTCGTATGGAGATGTTACTCTGTTAGTGCTATTCGAGATCATTAGGCCATATGCCTATACCACATTTCTCTTCCTTTTTGTCATTGTCATAAAAATACAAATACTATACATCCTATACGCTAAAGACAACCCTAATGTGGAAAAATGAATGTTTTCCTTCCTGTATTGTTAGTAAATATAGTTCAAAAGCAACAATGATGTATATAATTACAATATCAGATGGAAAAAATGACATTCATTATTCCACGTTAAGGTTGTCTTTAGAACAAAAAGGGGTGCACAACGTTGTAAAAAAAACTTTTGATCAGTGATACAAAATGTCTGACAGACAATAGAATAAAGTTGGAAAAGAAAATGAAAAACTTTTTCTTCTATTGCTTAGAAGAAATTATATTACCTTAATGTCTAAAAGTGGTGGGTATGAATTACTAACTCATATCTGTATATTTAAAAAAATAATAAATTAATAAATAATACGTAAGCTGATTGATAAGATTTGCAACACTGCTCGTGTGAACCACACCTCGTCAACAAATGTGTCAGCAAATATGTGAACTGTGGATCTATACCACATATTTTTCAAGCGCAATTGACGCAATTGGGCAGTGACATTCAACCTGTGCACGGCGGTGTTCTGGTGCGCTATGAATGACGGCCCGTGGAGCCTTGGATTTGTTTCATAGCTAGCGGCAAAGACAACGATGGTGGAAATAAAATGTCTGGTGTCGTAAGCAGTCATTACCCCGAAGCTGAACTAGCGCGCGTTACACTTAGCACCGGCTGTCAATGTTGTATTTGAAACCAGTTTTTATTCTACTGTGACTTTGTTATAAAGTTTTTAAATTTGTCAAGTGGAAGTAAAAACCGAGAACTTGCCAAGGACTACAAAGAAAGTGCTAATGAAGATAGAAACGCAAGTACAGAAAATACGACGGTAACTACTTAGATTTTTGTTTCAAGTGCTCTGTTGTGAACAACGAAATGAAATGAGATGAAATGATCGGATGGCATTTATTGGCCGGGATATCCCCTTCGGGATTCGCCCGCCGTATTGCATGTCCTTTTAGTTGACGCCACTTCGGCGACTTGCGTGTCACTGATGATGAAAATGATGATGGACACACAAAACCCAGTCCCCGGCCGGGAATCGAACCCAGGCCCCTTGCGTAGAGGCAGAAACGCTACCGCTACGCTACGGAGGCGGAAATTGTGATCAATGAGCAGCGTACACAGTGTGTTTTGGGTTTGAGGGTACTTTCTGTTGAATGTATACTACTATCAAAGTAAATGTAATTGAGAAAGTGTTTATAAAAATTATATGGTCAAACCAAGAGAATATTTTTCTAGGAAAATTAGTCAAATGAAGGAACAAACATCATTTTCTAAGTAGGAGAAGATCTCGAATAAAGCCCTTCTATGGTTCTACAATGTAGTTTACCGAGTAGCAAAGTGTAACAAAGCCCATACTGCTGCTGAAGTAATTCTACCACGTGCTGTTGACACAGCATCTATTATGCATGGAGTGCCCGTGGCAAAACTGCTTTTACCCATTCCTTAGTCTGACATACAATTAGTCGTCAAATGCAAGATTTAGGAGAGGATCTTCATGAAAATATTACAGAAAAAAACTGAATGGAAGATTTTGGTTTCCTGCTTGATTAGGCCATTGATGGCAATAGAGATGCTTATTTGACGTACCATGTGCGGTTTGTTGATGAAAAAATTAACGAAATGGTGGGACAGCTACTTTTTTTGTAAGGAAGTAAATACAGGTACGACGGGCAAAAGTTCATTCGAAATACAGGCAAAAGTTTGTTCGAAATCGTGGGCAACTCCACCATAGAAAATCAGATTAACAAGGCTCAGTACGTTGGTGTGAGCGCAGCTGGTGCAAGATCCATGGCGGGGCGTTACAACGGTGTACAAGCACTTACCTGCGGCATAGCTCCTGACATTGTGCAGAACCTTGCATTATCGACAGAGAAGCATTTGATTTCGAAATATTTGAGTGTTGCACTGAATAAAGTACTGAAATTAATGTAGTGAACTGTCTTAAAAGGCGTAATCTGAAAGCTAGATTTTTTAGACTAATGTGTCATGATATCGGGGGTGGGGGTGGGGGGGGGCTGAATATATATATATATATATATATATATATATATATATATATATATATATATATATATATATCTTATTTGGCCCGCAGCTCGTGATCTAGTGTCTGTCGTTGCTGCCTTTGGATCAGGAGATTCCGGGTTCGATTCCCGCCCGGATAATGGGTGTCACGTGTTGTCCTCATCATTTCATCATCATTGGAGAAAGTGGCGAGACTGGACTGCGTAAAGCCATACCGTACACTATGTGTCGTAACTTCACAGCACCGCTAAAGGCGTACTTCTTAACGCTGTCCAAGTTAGTCCTAATACACCGATCAGTTCGAAAAGGGTTCTGTCGTTTACCAATAATAAAGTATTTAATGGATACAGTATTTATTTTTGTAAGTCTACAATTACAGTCTTTCACTCCTTCTTTATTGTATTTACTTTTCTTACAGTTCTTTTGATGCGAGCCGTCTACAGTGAAGCTTACTTTCTTCTTACTGGACTGTTGTTGTACAACATGTTTTGGTACGACACTACTCTTTAACAACAAGACTGAAATATAATTTTATCTCGTGTGGAATTTGCTGACGGGAAAGGAGAAGCACTGAAGAATAAGGTGAGCTTATTTGTTTTATTTGTATGCGGTAAAAAAAGAAACTAGGTTCTGTGTGTAACGCACATAAGAAAAAAGGTATCAACTAACACAGTAAAGATTTATTTGCCAGTGAGACACTATGGGTGGGATTGGCGTTTTGAAACAACCCATACAGTGGTGTAGCGTCCAGATTTCACACAGTGCAGCCACCTACCGTGGTGGGTCTCATTTGTGAAAATGATACGAAAACTTTTCTCGTGTGACATTAACCAATCAAAAATAAGATGAGGTTATCCAGTAGCTCCACAGAATAATGGCTAAGGCTCAAGGCTCGTTGCCTAATGGCTGCGTGTTTACAATTTACAGAACATTAATTTTTTTAAATCTTTATCAAAATGATTGTGGTGTTTATATTTATCGTTTAATTTGGTTTTAATGGTTTTAAATATAGTTCTTTTCTTTAATTTAATTCCTGATCATCGAATGCACCATTTCAATCATTATATTAACTTCATTTTTTTGCACAAATTTAATGAAGTGAATTTGTATAAAAAATGTGACTGAGCTAAAGTAGCGTTTATATCATGGTGGGAAAAGAACTTATGTTTTGAATGTATGACGATAACCATCCAAGAAAATGTACATATCGTTTTCGGACCAAAGTGTTGTTTTATTTTGTATCGTAAACTTTGAGACCTAAAGTAAAACAAGGGGCCCTTTCTTAGCATATGTTATGGACCTCGCACTGCTTTAGTCCTGCACTTCGACAGTCAGATTCAGTTATGCAGTTATGCAGTCATGTGAACTGAGTTGTACTTAAGTTGTGATTTGATTTGTTGTTATTTTACGAGTATTTCGTACAATTCATCTAATTTGTGTTTTTCAATCTTCATTGCGTGTACAGTTTTATTGTGTTGGTCTCTGTAATGCTCTACTTCGTTCGATGCACTGCTTTATAGAAGTAAAATTTGATTCAAATTCGTTGCCCATATTCGCTTGCAACATACGAGGTGCATTCAAGTTCTAAGGCCTCCGATTTTTTTCCTCCGGACTGGAAAGAGATAGAAACATGCGCATTGTTTTAAAATGAGGCCGCGTTCATTGTCAATACGTCCCAGAGATGGCAGCACCGTACGGCAGATGGAATTTTACCGCCAGCGACGAGAATGAGAACTGTTTTAAATACTTAAAATGGCGACGTTTTCCTTATCTGAACAGCGTGCAATCATTCGTTTTCTGAATTTGCGTGGTATGAAACCAACTGAAATTCATCGACAGTTGAAGGAGACATGTAGTGATGGAGTTATGGATATGTCGAAAGTGCGTTGGTGGGTGCGACAGTTTAATGAAGGCAGAACATCGTGTGACAACAAAAGGAAACCACCTCGAGCTCGCACAAGCCGGTCTGACGATATGATCGAGAAAGTGGAGAGAATAGTTTTGGGGGATCGCCGAATGACTGTTGAACAGATCGCCTCCAGAGTAGGCATTTCTGTTGGTTCTGTGCACACAATCCTGCATGACGACCTGAAAATGCGAAAAGTGTCATCCAGGTGGGTGCCACGAATGCTGATGGACGACACATGGCTGCCCATGTGCCATGTTGCCAAGCAATGTTGACGTGCAATGACAGCATGAATGGACTTTCTTTTCGTCGGTTGTGACAATGGATGAGACGTGGATGCCATTTTTCAATCAAGAAACAAAGCGCCAGTCAGCTCAATGGAAGCACACAGATTAACCGCCACCAAAAAAATTTCGAGTAACCGCCAATGCTGAAAAAATGATGGTGTCCATGTTCTGGGACAGCAAGGACGTAATCCTTACCCATTGCGTTCCAAAGGGCAAGGGTAACAGGTGCATCCTACGAAAATGTTTCGAAGAACAAATTCCTTCCTGCACTGCAACAAAAACGTCCGGGAAGGGCTGCTCATGTGCTGTTTCACCAAGACAACGCACCCGCACATCGAGCTAACGTTACGCAACAGTTTCTTCGTGATAACAACTTTGAAGTGATTCCTCATGCTCCCTACTCACCTGACCTGGCTCCTAGTGACTTTTGGCGTTTTCCAACAATGAAAGCCACTCTCCGTGGCCACACATTCACCAGCCGTGCTGCTATTGCCTCAGCGATTTTCCAGTGGTCAAAACAGGCTCCTAAAGAAGCCATCGCCGCTGCCATGGAATCATGGCGTCAGCATTGTGAAAAATGTGTACGTCAGCAGGGCGATTACGTCTAGAAGTAACGCCAGTTTAATCGATTTCGGGTGAGTAGTTAATTAGAAAAAAAAAATCGGAGGCCTTAGAACTTGAATGCACCTCGTATAGTGCTTCGCCTTTGTCTGCTTTGACCTTAGCAATAGTAAAGCATGTTCTTCCCGCGTCTGCTAGACTGTGATATACTTGTACGTGATAATTTTTCGTAGGACTACTGCGTTGTTCTAAATGTTTTTTAAGACGCCGACGTTTTTAATTGTTGCTAGTTAATAGCAACAACTTCTGTTTATGTTGTCGCGAACTGCGCAAATTTGATGAGATCCCACGGTGTTTGGTCCACAACCATCTTGCGTGTAAACCCAAGCGTTCTGGTGTGCTTTGGTAACAATTTAATTCGCATTTTTACCCGTGTTACGTTTGTTTTATGTCTATGTGGGATTCTATGAATGGAACTTTAATTCACGTAGTTGTCTGTGGGCACTCGTGTGTTCGGTGAATGTGAGACTTTTAAGGGCGCCCGTATGGTACTTTGAAAAGGGGGGGGGGCAGCATGCCAGTGGCCATAAAAAAGTTCCAGTTCTGACCATGCTAAAAACCTGCGTAATACCGATTTTCGAACTTTTTTCTTGAAAGAAAAAACACCTGACTACACCATATCTTTTCCTTACTCTGAGAGCTAGGGAGAGGGGCACCCCACCCTCATCTTGCCCCAGATGTGTGCGCCCACGGAGCCTTCAGCTGCTGATCACACACGCTTCTATTTTCCTTCTCTTATCAATGTTAGTAATCGTCGTATGGAGTTAGATGGGTTCGTGAAAGCATACCCATCCATTTATTTGATTGTAATCTTATGAGAAGGGAACGATAGTTTTGGTATAGCTTTGTAAGGGGTCCAGCAAATCCAACACGTTCCATGAAAACCCTGACATGATAAGCAAATCCAGTAGTACGTCACATAGCTCCGAATAAATCGTGACATTAAATTAACCAAAGTAATACGAGTAACGAGTGAGCAAATGGAATACTACAGACTAACACAAGAGTGCCTAAGTGCATGCCATACCTTCCCACCGTGAGACAGACGCAGTTCTGAGGGGAGAAACGAGAACAGAAGCCGAGAGCAGAACCGTGTTAAGCTGAAGGCACTACGATAAGGGACGGACTTCTCACCCACGTCGCCAGCTAACTACTAGGACAAACCTAGCCTCAAGTTTTAGCGTGGGATTTTTTCGCATCTCTGTTACATTAGGACCACCCCCCCCCAGCCCATGTTAAAAGCTAGAGCCCTCCAGAAGAACAGTATAGATCTTACGATAACACAAAAAGGACCACACTAGCTGCAAGTTTTAGCGTGAGACTTTTTTGCGTCTCTGTTACGTTGCAAACTTTAAAAACATTGCCCCACCACGAAAAGTATAACGTTTCTCATTGGATAGACAGAATTTTTGTAGGTGGAGCTTAAGGTTTACATTGAGACCCTGATTGGTCAGATGAAAACACAGCCAGATAGTTTTTTTTTTAAACCAAGTTCGGTAAATTGTAGTAAGGAGAAGTTAGGAGACAGTTGCTTGCGAGACGGCGAGGTGAGCGGAGCTGTGCTGCCCGCCGCCC
Organism: Schistocerca gregaria; assembly: GCF_023897955.1. Taxonomy (NCBI): domain Eukaryota; kingdom Metazoa; phylum Arthropoda; class Insecta; order Orthoptera; family Acrididae; genus Schistocerca; species Schistocerca gregaria. The sequence goes on along the minus strand of NC_064924.1, from coordinate 405,462,102 downwards.
CCTGACGAACACCGACAACGTAATGAACGCACGCAATGCCTCGTAACAGCGCATAAAGCTTCACTCAGAGCTGTAGAAGTCTCATCTGTTACACCCACTTTTTGCGTAATACTAGTGTCGATCGTCAATTAAAGCTCATGGTGTTCACATTTGCCACTTGAAGTAAAAATCTGAAACGTGATGATTTTTCTGTTATATAGTTATTGAGAAGCCACATCAGCCACTGTAATTTACGACAAGTTAGATAAGTAATTAATGATAATTGAGGGTCACTGTAGACCATTTTGATAATTTTCACTTTTGTGAAACTTAATTTAAACCTAGATTATAGATGTGATATGGCATAGGTCATCCTTTGATCCATTGTAGAACTTGGAAACCCATTCAGGGAATATTCGTTCACATTTTCGTTGAACGCAGTTGGTTTTTACCATCCTGTATTAAAACATTTCCTTTTATCAATAGTGCAATTTATAAACAATGTTTTGTGGTTAGAATAAAATTTCCAATGGTAAACTTAACTGCTTTTTCGACGTTATTTTACCAGCTAACTAAAAATAGGAAAACCTTGAACCCCTTCCACTAAATTTAGTTAGAATTAAGATTCTTTTACGGGGGGTGCAGTGGGGCTGACGCTGAAATCCTTAAGTATTTGGTTATATCATCGCTAGTCTCGCTGAACTCTTCTGAATTCTACATGTCATGTGTGGTCTGGCGTCTCCTTACCAGCAACAGGTTCCAGGTTCAAACTAGTCAATTCCCTGAAAAACACGCTCAGAGCGTCGTTGCGCGAAAGTGGTAGGGAGACATGATATAGATCAAACAGACACCACGCAGAATGGTAGAGCTTTTGCTACAGACCACTGTCTTTCCAGATTCCTATTGTCTAACTTTCATTATCCATTACCCGTTGCAAAATTATTAGATTTAAGTAACTCGAATTATAATGGGCTTCATCCTTAACTCATCAATGTGCACTTGTATTGTATTGTATCGTATGTTAATCGGGGACCTAGAAACGACGGAGAGGCTCCGTCCCCGCCGCAGCCGCAGTGTTCCACAACCGCACGACGACTACCACAGTCCACTTCACCCCTCCGCTGCCCCACACCAGACGTGTGTAACCCCTATGTTTACGTGATGGAGTGGTGGTAGTGTATGCGTACGTGGAGAACACGTTTGCGCAGCAATCGCCGACATAGTGTAACTGAGGCGGAATAAGGGGAACCAGCCCGCATTCGCCGAGGCAGATGGAAAACTGCCTTAAAACCATCCACAGACTGGCCGGTTCACCGGACCTCGACACAAATCCGCCTGGCGGATTCGTGCAGGGGACCAGGCGCTCCTTTCCGCCCGGAAAGCCGTGCGTTAGACTTCACGGCCAACCGCGCGGGCGATGTGCACTTCTTTAATCGATTTTACTCGTAGCAGAGTGGTCTTGGTGGAAAATAGTTCGTGATTAACTGCACACATGCACCTTGAATCTGACCAGTCAGTTATCAGCAGATAAAGTAAAAGAAAGTACTTCAGCATGAGTAAATACTTTTATAGCATTGGCCAGCGCAGTTGCGCAGAATGTGTTGTTGATGTAAGTGCACATAGCTTCCACGGTTGTATGTTTCAATCAATTTCTTTCGGGTAGTAAGCTGCGCATTTATTAACACTAGAAACAGTGTTTTATGGTTGGCTTTAGTGTTACAATATGACGTGACCTGACACCTAATATGATTTTATTCAAAGTATGTTTTTAATATTTGACGTTTTACTTTTGGGGAGCATATGGAAGTGGCAAAAGTGAGTCGCTGTGGAAGAGAATTTAGGGGTATTGAGAGCAAGCGTTCTCATTAAATTACGAGTTAGCATTGTACTTTTTGTTGTAAGAGAGAAGCGGTAACTGGTCCGGAAAAGTTCCTTTAGCCGAGTCAGTTTCTGAAAAGAGGGGAGCCAGAACTTTGAAAATCCGCTATACATCTTCGTTGAATCCAAAGGCAGGATATTGGGCGGTGTTAGAGGTATCACTCTGATGCGGATCGTTAACTTTTCTTTGGCGTATTTTGCCTAATTTGATGAGTGCTGACGTGACGCCACAGCCCTCGTTCACGGGCTTTCCTAGTGATGGCGGAGCGTTGGATGGTTGAAATGGTTCAAATGGCTCTGAGCACTATGGGACTCAACTGCTGTGGTCATTAGTCCCCTAGAACTTAGAACAACTTAACCTTACTAACCTAAGGACATCACACACATCCATGCCCGAGACAGGATTCGAACCTGCGACCGTAGCAGTCGCACGGTTCCGGACTGCGCGCCTTGAACCGCGAGACCACCGCGGCCGGCGAGCGCTGGATACAACCATTTCTATAAACCAACTGCAGGAACAACGCAATAGCTGCTACATACCGATCATCGTAGTTTCCAAGGTTTTGAACCACCATGCAATGTATCCACAATTATTCTCTTTATACTGCACTATCAGCGTCGGTCTAAAGGCAAAACTCAAAAAACCTCGATGGCGAAATAGGAAAGTGCAAGATAGCTCCTCTAACCATACTAAACCATATTATTACTTTTTGTTTCTAAGGAATTGCAACTTTTGAAAAACTCTTGATATCAGTGAAGGAATGGATTTTACGAGGGATATTCGGAAAGTAAGGAACGATCGGTCGTGAAATGGAAAATACAGTAAAAATCTGATGAAACTTTCCACAGGTGCGTTGGGCAATGTGTCCAGACGCCCGTCGATCGCACCCTGTCGCTCTTTTCAGTTCTGAGCTCACGGTGAGAATGTAACGATGGTTAGAAATTAGCGTCTACCGCCAAGTACAGGGTGTTTAAAAAATGACCGGTATATTTGAAACGGCAATAAAAACTAAACGAGCAGCGATAGAAATACACCGTTTGTTGCAATATGCTTGGGACAACAGTACATTTTCAGGTGGACAAACTTTCGAAATTACAGTAGTTACAATTTTCAACAACAGATGGCGCTGCAAGTGATGTGAAAGATATAGAAGACAAAGCAGTCTGTGGGTGCGCCATTCTGTACGTCATCTTTCTACTGTAAGCGTGTGCTGTTCACAACGTGCAAGTGTGCTGTGGACAACATGGTTTATTCCTTAGAACAGAGGATTTTTCTGGTGTTGGAATTCCACTGCCTAGAACACAGTGTTGTTGCAGCAAGACGATGTTGTCAACGGAGGTTTAATGTAACCAAAGGACCGAAAAGCGATACAATAAAGGATCTGTTCGAAAAATTTCAGCGGACTGGAAACGTGACGGATGAACGTGCTGGAAAGGTAGGGCGACCGCGTACGGCAACCACAGAGGGCAACGTGCAGCTAGTGCAGCAGGTGATCCAACAGCGGCCTCGGGTTTCCGTTCGCCGTGTTGTAGCTGCGGTCCAAATGACGCCAACGTCCACGTATCGTCTCATGCCACAGGGTTTACACCTCTATCCATACAAAATTCAAACGCGGCAACCCCTCAGCACCGCTACCATTGCTGCATGGGAGACATTCGCTAATGATATAGTGCACAGGATTGATGACGGCGATATGCATGTGGGCAGCATTTGGTTTACTGACGAAGCTTATTTTTACCTGGACGGCTTCGTCAATAAACAGAACTGGCGCATATGGGGAACCGAAAAGCCCCATGTTGCAGTCCCATCGTCCCTGCATCCTCAAAAAGTACTGGTCTGGGTCGCCATTTCTTCCAAAGGAATCATTGGCCCATTTTTCAGATCCGAAACGATTACTGCATCACGCTATCTGGACATTCTTCATAAATTTGTGACAGTACAAACTGCCTTAGACGACACTGTGAACACCTCGTGGTTTATGCAAGATGGTGCCCGGCCACATCGCACGGCCGACGTCTTTAATTTCCTGAATGAATATTTCGATGATCGTGTGATTGCTTTCGGCTATCCGAAACATACAGGAGGCGGCGTGGATTGGCCTCCCTATTCGCCAGACATGAACCCCTGTAACTTCTTTCTGTGGGGACACTTGAAAGAGCAGGTGTACAGCCAGAATCCAGAAAGAATTGAACAGCTGAAGCAGTACATCTCATCTGCATGTGAAGCCATTCCGCCAGACACGTTGTCAAAGGTTTCGGGCAATTTCATTCAGAGACTACTCCATATTATTGCTACGCATGGTGGATATGTGGAAAATATCGTACTATAGAGTTTCCCAGACCGCAGCGCCATCTGTTGTTGACAGTTGTAACTACTGTAATTTCGAAAGTTTGTCAGCCTGAAAATGTACTGTTGTCCCAAGCATATTGCAACAAACGGTGTATTTCTATCGCTGCTCGTTTAGTTTGTATTGTCGTTTCAAATATACCGGTCATTTTTGAAACACCCTGTATGAGAGCCTCGCGAAAGACTTCACATGAAGCTATGCAATCCAAATAACATAACTGTCATGCGGTTGGTTCTACACGACAATTGTCGGCCGCACTCTGCAGGGGCAATGAAGATGCTCCTGCCGCGTTTTTGATGGGAAGTGTTTGATCATCCACAATGCAGCCTGTAATTGGCTAAACGCTTGCTATGAAGACAATATTTTCACCCAGACAATGAGCTGCAGTCCAGAGTAGAAAATTGTCGAAAAGCGCTGGTGGCTGTCTTGTATAACGAGGGAATTGAAAAGTTGGCACAACGCTACGACAAATGTCAAGTCTGAGCGGCGACTGTGTAGAGAAGTAGCCGGGAGGTGTAGCTAACCGTTGCAAATAAAACAGTTTCGATTTTCACTGTGGCTTCCATTTCGCGACCTATCGTTCCTTACTCTCCGAAAAGCCCTCGTAAATTTAGCCTACATAGTATTATTCACAAAGAAACAAACGTATTGAAATCTGACAAAATGGTACATATTTGTATACTTTGAAATGTTGTTGATAGATATTTCAGCTTACTAACTGATGAGTCTAATTCTGACCATTTCCTCCTTTTATCTACGTTATTCATTACTCCACACACCACGAATGCTTGTATAAAAATACGACCGAGTTTACGTATTGACTTAGCACTTTCAGAAATTATAATTTTTGATAAGATTTTGTTTTTTTTCCGAAATTTAAAGGAAATAACTATCATCGTACACAGCCATAACATTTTTTTTTTTACGATTTGCAGTGCCTGTGTTATTCCGAATTACGATGCAAACTTTCTTAGGACATGCACTCATGTCCGAAGGAGCAGGCATTGCGGCAACTACAGCTGCTATGAAATACACGAAATGTGTTCGCAATTGCTAACATGAACAACCATCAGTTGTATAATAGTATGACGACAGTGAAAATTTGTGCCGAACTGATACTCGAATCCAGATTTCCGGTGTATCTAGAGCGGTCACCTTACCTGTTGGCTACCACAGCCAGGCCCAAACTTTCACGAGAATTTCTGATAGGAAAGGCAAAGCGGCAACGCACTCGACAGGTAGCCAATATGAATACGTTTTCATTTAATATATCACACATTTATTAACAATTTGGAGCACAGTATATACACAGAGGAAAGTAATGAAAATGGAATATACAGGAGAGGCGATGGCGAATGAAGTCTACGAATGTGTTGGAACCAGGCTGATGGCGGATCTGGAACAAAAAAAGGATAGCATTAATTTTCTCTCAACGAAGTCATACGTGTAAATCTTGCAATACTTTCCTGGAAAGGGGGCAGTACATAGAAAATTATTTTACATAATAAGAGGAACAGATTCTTACGATGTCAAATTACTGTACTCTATTCGTCTTTAAAGAGAAGTTGTCACGAGATTTCTATGCGTTAAATAGGGAAAAATGCAATATATGAAAACTCTTAGCTATCAGCATAGGCGTACTTTTTTCCAGTTTGCTTCAAATGTGCATAAAGCGTATAACCGTTCTTGGACATAAATTGAATTTTCTCATTATGAAAGTATTGAAGGGCTATCTGTTTTAATTGTTAAAAACCATTCAAAAGCCAATATCATTCTCAGCTGTCACCTTCAGGTCTTAAACACTTTTTTTTTTTTTTTTTTTTTTTTTTTTTTTTTTTTTTTTTTTTTTTTTTTTTTTTGGTAAAGCATGTTCATGTTCGCTGAACCTCATGCACAAGATGTCAAGTGGACAAAACTCGGCACGTTATGAACATTTGTCACCGTAAAATATTTAAAAACACCAACCAATTTGTGCAAAAGCTCATGTCCGTATACAATTGGACATAAAATACGTCTGTTCTTGTTTCTCGTCATTGTAGTCACCACTGAAGAGCAATCTGACTGACTTCACAATTTAGCTTTGCTCTTTCTGTCTACGAAAAGTGTTGTTATTCCGAGTTGTTGCTGAGGAGGAGGATGATGGTCTGAATGCGTGGATAAGACAATTCAGCTCAGACTTGTACTCTTTCTAGGGAAAAAGAAAACCTGAGTTGAAGCTGTTGCAAGAGGAGCTTCCCAGCGAATATATTATAACTTCATATATAACAAGCCACGTCGTGCAGAGAGTGGTTGGTGTGCAGAATGAGAATGCTGTCGTTGTACCGTATCTGGACACACCGTATGAGAACAAAGTAGTTGTGCCGTGTGGTACCTGTGGATATCAGCCGAGCAGCAGCAGCTTCTTCTTTAACAGCAGTTTCTTCTTGAGCAGGAACAGGTTAGACATGGTGTCCTCGTCGCCGTCCGTCGGGTCTGAGTCTGATCCCGCCGGCGTCGCCATGACGAGAGACAACACCAGGACGATGAGGAAAATTACCTGCAAGCAAACAGTCGCTACACCTCAGCACAACTCAGATTCAACTTTAATTATCCTAGTAAATGTAAGCTCACAGTTGACAGTTGCAGCATTAAATCAGCTACATACACACACTTCAACAAAGGTGTGTTGCATCACCCAGAGAAGTCGTGCGGGTGTGTTGTTATAATGACTGCTCCTGTAGCAATTGGAAGGTCACCCCTGACGTTATTTTTAAACATACACGCAGTTACCACGAGCACTACCTTCGGGTAGAATGCTACACTGGAGTGGATTGCAAGATTTGAGCTGAAAATAAAGTAGCAGTACGGACGCATTAGAGACGTCATCCGCAGGTGGTGGTCTAGTGGCTAGCATTGCTGCCTCTGGATCATGGGGTCCCGGGTTCGAATCCCGGTCGGGTTTGGGATTTTCTCTGCCCGGGGACTAGGTGTTTGTGCTGTTCAAATAATTTCAACATCATCATCATCATCCGTGACAGTGGTTAGAGTGGACTGTGTACAAAAATTGGGCTGTGTAAAAATTGGGTCTTTGTATGGGCGCTGATAACCCCACAGTTGAGGGCCCCACAAACCAAACATCATCATCATCATTAAAGAGGTCCGTGGATAAATGGAGTCAACATCCACTACGTCACGAAAGACAATCGCAAGCAATGATCGGGTCCGCATCATCACGTTACGCGTAGGAAGCTTGTCAACTTGGGAAGTTGCTTCACCCGTACACCAGAGTCAAAGTGGTGTGTTGCGAACATACAGCTGGCTCCAATTCACAGGTAGTATTGATGCCTTGCACCCCACAGGCCGTCTACGTTTGACAGGTGCGCTTGATTGTCGATAACTACGACTTTTGAGTAAAAGGAACCGTCAAATAATTGCTCCAAAACTCAATTTGGAGTTTGTAGAGGCTACAGGACGTAACGTATCGCATCAGTTAGGAGACAATTGTGTGATGCTAATGTCCATTCACGACGACCTAGGTGTACACCACGCCGTACACCAAAACACCATGGACTTCGTTACACGTGAGGAAGAAATCATGCAGAATGGACGCCTCAGGATTGGCGTAGGGTGTTGCTTATCGAAGAAACTCGGATCTGTTTGTACCCTGATAATCGCTGACAACGTGTCTGGAGATATTGAAAGTCTCCAATGCTGTGTCCCACATGTGCAACAAGGTGGTGATGGAGTGCCACTCTAGGATGGCCTTACATGGGGCCACCGTACACCTCTTGTGATTGTTGAGGGAAATCTCGGTGCTCTACGATACAGGGACGAGATTCTGCAACCAATAGTCGAACCATATCGTCACAGTTTTGCTGACAATTTAATCTTTAAGGCCGATAACTCCCATGCTCATCATGTTCTAGTGAACACCTTCCTTAGCATGCTGGGATTACCAGAATGGAGTAGCCAGTCTGTTTTACAGGCATAACGTGTGTCTAAAGTGTGTGATTGCAACAAGCTATTTTTGGACGTCGACAACAAACATGTACACAGCGCGACTTCACAGACTCGCTATAGAAGAATGGGTAATTTGGACCAGGGCCTGATGATTTCATATGCCACGATGTATCCGAATTTGCATCTGAGCAGAAGGACGTTCCACATTGTATTGATGTTGCTGAGAAATGCTGTGAAAAACCTCCCATAGGAAGCAGATTTCACAAATGTTTTAAATTTCTTTTTTAGTTGGTGATCTGGACACATTGCAAATAAATATGCCTCAGAGCCCATTTTTGTTTTCTGTGCCTTGAAATACGATATAAAGGGTCTGTGCAAAACTTTTGTTGGTGTGTGTGTATCTGTTCGTATTCACAAGAAATCACTTTTTATTGCCAATAAAGTTGGCTATCAAATATTGCTCCGTCCTTGGATACGTTCGCTTAGAAACAATTTTTATAACGACTGCCAAGCACCTGAAAGTTGCAAACAGTGTTTATCAAGGTCTGTGCTAGACAGTACATCGGTAGTCTAGGTTTCTTAGGCAGCTTCGATAGATTTACTCAAGGATATAAGGAAAGTAACTTCCCGGAAGTTAACAACAGCATTCGCAATGCGCATATATGACAAACGAAACCATGTTAGGAGTGAATTGAGTAAGTGTACAATGCACAACACTCCAATTACGCCACAGTCTACTGCAAGAATCTGTAAGCCTTTAATATCAGAGACTGTTATCGCGTGAAGAATTAAAAGTATATCATTGTTGGATTTATGGTTGGTTATCTGAAGCCACAGACGTAATACGAACATGATCGTGAATAACAGATTAAACGTTTTCAGAAAGTTCATGAATTTTAAATAGTTCCGAATTGAATCTCTAACATGACTTTTTCTTGGTAGCTGCAGCCCAGTCATACCAATAGATCTTCACTGCAGTAATGTGTAAAACCGTCAAACTGGAGGTTTACAGGTTAAGAGAGATTCTTCTCAGTATTGATAAACAAAGGGAAAAAGGCTTACAGATTAGAAAAATGTGAATAATAAATGTAAATCTTGACTCATGGAAACATGCAAATGGGTTAAAAGATTAAGAAACAAACATCAGTTACGACAAATAATACTGATAATACCCCTTCGCGAAAGAGGAAAAAATTAGGTTTTCAGTTATTAGTGGACGTGCAGCGATCAGTACTAACACAATACAATTGAAGATGCGTAGCTCAGCGCACAGATACCCGTATCAAAGTATATACACAATAAATATATTGACAAGTACCTCCATGTTTATATACAGTGCCTGCAACAACTGGAATTGCTATCAGGTTGAATGGCAGCCAGAGTGCATTAGTGTTATTCGTGTTTGGTGTTGTTACCATGCCTGGTAGTGTATATAAGTGGCGTGAACAGCATCAGATGACTGTGAAGGACATGAAGATGCTGCGTACTCGTTTGAGACAGCGTTATCAGCATCTGGCAGTGTTTCAAAGGGCCCTCATTGTGACCGGCTGTGGACCATTCAAATGTGACAGTGGCCCGATGTTGGACTACATGGAACGTGAGGGCAGAAATGCTCGTCGTAAAGGTTGGTCGACCACGTCTGGCCACGACAAGCGATGACAGTCACACTGTGCACCAAGAACGTCGAATCCCCTTGACATCTGAGCCTGGCGTCCGGGAACAGGTAACTGACTCCCTGCAACATTCTGTGACATTCCACACTACTGGTTGGAGAAAAACAGCAGCCGCGCTAGTAAATTATCATTCCATCCTGATCGTTAACGTAGCAACAAATGGTTGCGTTTGCAGTGTTGCCGTGGCTGGGAATCATGGACTGCTGCTCCAAGGCTTTGTAATGTGTTGAGCGATAAATTGCGGCTCTGCACTGCACCGTGTAACGATTGTCAGCGAGCACGTCACCGATCTGGGAGAGCTCCCGTCTTTCAATGTTTTGAAGAGCCACAGCGGTATTAATCCCTGCGTCATAGTGTGGGAAGACAATGGTTATGGCTTCAGTTCGTTGTTGTCAGCGGCTGAGGGAACTCTGACGTCACAGACGTTCCGCGGTCTCGTGTGTTACCTCTCATGCTACAGTATCGTTGTGCCAGTTTTGAAGAGAACAATGTTCGACCTCATATCATGTGTCTCTGTGAACTACATGCGTGATTTTAAAGTGCTTCAGTATCCAGGAAGATACCCAGATCTACACACGATATAACAAATGTGTGAGACCAGCTCTCACATCCACTCAGTCCGGATGCCCGCATCCAGAATACAAAGGGCCAGTTACGACAGTTGTGGGCCATCTTGCCTTAGGAAACGATATAACGGCTTTGTGATGCCTTTCCCAACGGAATTAGTGCATACATCCAGGCCAAAGGGTCTGCAATACCTTTGGATAAGTTAGCTCATTCTGCAAAATTCTTTGAAAATATTATTTATTTTTGTGATCACTGAAATAATATGACGTACCCTACCAACCCATGAAGTTTGCCGCGCGGGATTAGCCGAGCGGTCTAGGGCGCTGCAGCCATGAACTGTGTGGCTGGTCCCGGCGGAGGTACGAGTCCTCCCTCGGGCAGGGGTGTGTGTGTTTGTCCTTAGGATAATTTAGGTTAAGTATTGTGTAACCTTAGGGACTGATGACCTTAGCAGTTAAGTCCCATAAGATTTCACACAGATTTTAACATTTTGAACATGAAGTTGCACTGCTTTTTTTCCTCTACTTCAGGGTTCAAAAACGGCTCTGAGCATTATGGGACTCAACTTCTGAGGCCATCAGTCCCCTAGAACTTAGAACTAGTTAAACCTAACTAACCTAAGGATATCACACACATCCATGCCCGAGGCAGAATTGGAACCTGCGACCGTGGCGGTCTCGCGGTTCCAGACTGCAGCGCCTAGAACCGCGCGGCCACTTAGTCCGGTGACTTCAGGGTATTTTACTTTTTTTTTTTGCTTGCCGTGTATTTGCATGGCCTTTAATCTGAAATGTGACGTGCTATGTCATACGCGTGCTACGTTGGGATTGATGTTTGCATTCATAGTGACGGTGAAGTTATTAAGAAAAACTGTAAACAAATAGCAAAATGAGAAACACAAAAAAATAGGATTCAGAAATGTCTATGTACCAGTTCTATTACACACAATATAAATTTTGTTGTAAAGAAGTTTAACAGAGTTTCCATAAAATGTAATTCGTAATCTATACTAACAACATACCTTCGCTCTATACCCCAGCGTCCAACATCATTACATTCTCTGGTTTCAGCCCTGTAGGAAGAATGACCTGCTGTTACTTCAAAGATAATCAGAGACCAGAGTGAAAGTGTCCCCAGCAGAGTTCACGTTGTCCTAAAGGCCACGGGTGGACATATCCCCTATTAATGTGGACTAACATGTGTCTGGATATTTTTGAACAGATAGCTTATGTATGGAAAGAAGTTGAATGTTAAGTGATTATTCTTGAATTACGTTTTCTCCAATTTTCAACGATGTACATGTCCTATACGTACAAAACTTGTCTTGTGATGTCTTGCATTGGCCATCATGCTTATTAAACAACCCATGAGTAAACGCATTATTTTGCTTTAGATCTCCTCTACAATCCTACCTGGTAATAAAACAGCACTTACGAGCACTACATACAAATTCCGCTCTAAAATAATTTTTACTACGTCCTAAATTATATGAGCTTTATTAGTTTACGGTAATGTTCAGTATTGGTCAACCAGTTGTCAGACCAGTATATGTTGGCACGTGATTTCATAGTAAAATCTGCCTACGCAAAAGATGGTACGATTTGGCGCAATTCTTCTAAAGATTCAACAATAAAGGCAGAGTTCCCAAAAACTCGGTGACAATGGAGATATTGGTATCTTTATGAACGGTAAAAACACAAACGAATAAAACTAGCATATTGCTTCAGGTCCAATAAATACCAAAACATGTATTACTATCATTATTGATACCATTACTTGGTTCCCTAGAGGCAAAAACGTCTAAATAAACTGGAAGTTACTGCTGGAGAGGGCTAACTAGGACGTTATAGGTGCTCTACTATAAAGCGTGATTCAGTTGCAATTGAAATGTACACTGTGGTGATAAAAGCTACTGGACAGAGACATGCATGTATACAGATAGCGATAGTATCGCGTGCGTGAGCCATCAAAGGGCAGTGCATTGGCGAAGCTGTCCTTAGTACTCATGTGATTCGTGTAAAAAGTGTAAAAAGGTTTCTGAGTTGATTATGACCGCTCGACAGAACGGTAGTTGGTGTTAGAGGTGTGTGTATTCCATTTGGCGAATCATTAGGTAATTCAATATTCAGAAATCTATAGTTTTAAGACTGTGCCGAGAATACCAGATTTCGGGCTTTATCTCTCACCACGGATAATGGAGTGGCCGACGTCCTTCACTAAACGAGTGAGAGCAGCGGCGTTTGCGTAGAGTTGTTAGTGCGAAATACACAAGCAACACTGGGTGAAAAAACCACAGAAATCTTTTTGGGACGTACGGCGAACGCATCCGTTAGGACAGTATATCGCATCTGGGGTTAATGGACTATGACTGCAGACGACCGACGCGAATGCCGCTGGTACCAGAACGACATCACCTGCAGTGCATCTTCTGGACTGAAAACCATGGCCTTGTCAGATGAGTCCCGATTTCAGTTGATAAGAGCTGTGTTGCCCGGACCCAACAAAGCCATGGACCTAAGCTGTCAAGAATGCACTATGCAAGCTTGTGGTCGCTTCATAACGGAATGGGTTGTGTTTACATCGAATGGACTGGGTCCCCCGGTCCAACTGAACAGATCACTGACTGGAAACGCAGTCGTTAGTACACTGGACTCGCATTCGGGAGGACGCTGTTTCAAACCCGCGTCCGGCCGTTCTGATTTAGGTTTTCCGTGCATTCCCTAAATCGCGGAATGGTTCCTTTGATAAATGTGGGATGGTTCCTTTGAAAAGACATGGCCGACTTCCTTTCCTATCCTTCCCTAATCCGATGGGAACGCTGATCTCTCTGTTTGGTCCCCTCCCCCAAATCATTCAACCAACCAACTTCTTTGAGGATAGTGATCATTATATGTTAATCTTCATTATATGTTAATCTTCATTATATGTTAATCTTAGCACTGAAAGACCAGAGTCGAAACAAGGCCCCCGGAGTAGACAACATTCCATTGGAACTACTGACGGCCTTGGGAGAGCCAGTCCTGACAAAACAAGATGTATGACACAGGCGAAATACCCTCACACTTCAAGAAGAATATAATAACTCCAATCCCAAAGAAAGCAGGTGTTGACAGATGTGAAAATTACCGAACTATCAGTTTAATAAATCACAGTTGCAAAATAATAAAGCGAATTCTTTACAGACGAATGGAAAAACTAGTAGAAGCCGACCTCGGGGAAAATACTGACCCTACGACTTATCTTAGAAGCTAGATTAAGGAAGGGCAAACATACGTTTCTAGCATTTGTAGGCTTAGAGAAAGCTTTTGACAATGTTGACTGGAATACTCTCTTTCAAATTCTGAAGGTGGTAGGGGTAAAATACAGGGAGCGAAAGGCTATTTACAATTTGTACAGAAACCAGATGGCAGTTATAAGAGTCGAGGGACATGAAAGGGAAGCAGTGGTTGGGAAGGGAGTGAGACAGGGTTGTAGTCTCTCCCCGATATTGAGCAAGCAGTAAAGGACACAAAAGAAAAATTTGGAGTAGGTATTAAAATCCATGGAGAAGAAATAAAAACTTTAAGGTTCCTGATGACATCGTAATTCTGTCAGAGACAGCAAAGGACTTGGAAGAGCAGTTGAACGGAATGGACAGTGTCTTGAAAGGAGGGTATAAGATGAACATCAACAAAAGCAAAACGAGGATAATGGAATGTAGTCGAATTAAGTCAGGTGATGCCGAGGGAATTAGATTACGAAATGAGACACTTAAAGTAGTAAAGGAGTTTTGCTATTTGGGGAGCAAAATGATGATGGTCGAAGTAAAGAGGATATAAAATGTAGACTGGCAGTGGAAAGGAAAGCGTTTCTGAAGAAGAGAAATTTGTTAACATCGAGTATAGATTTAAGTGTTAGGAAGTCGTTTATGAAAGTATTTGCATGGAGTGTAGCCATGTATGGAAGTGAAACATGGACGATAAATAGTTTGGATAAGAAGAGAATAGAAGCTTTTGAAATGTGGTATTACAGAAGAATGCTGAAGATTAGATGGATAGATCACATAACTAATGAGGAAGTATTGAATAGGATTGGGGAGAAGAGAAGTTTGTGGCACAACTTGACCAGAAGAAGGGATCGGTTGGTAGGACGTTCTGAGGTATCAAGGGATCACCAATTTAGTATTGGAGGGCAGCGTAGAGGGTAAAAATCGTAGAGGGAGACCAAGAGATGACTACACTAAGCCGATTCAGAAGGATGTGGGTTGCAGTGGCTACTGGGAGATGTAGAAGGTTGCACGGGATAGAGGAGCATGGAGAGCTGCACCAATCCAGTCTCAGGACTAAAGGCCAACACAACAACAACAATATGTTAATCTTTTGTGGACTCGTTCAAAGCCAAGTTTAATAATATCTCAACATTCTATTTTAGTGCAATTGTAACCAACAATATTATTGGTAAATCGGAGTTTTTTTTTATACACTATCTTTATATTCGCGAACGCCACAAGGTCAGTGACACTTTATTCTGCCACTGGGAAAAGATCGATAGTTAATTTTATAAGTCCTGTTCCTTTGTCCTGCCTAGTGCAGCAACGGGACGTGGCATGGAAGCAAAAACTCGTTGGAAATCCCCTGCAGAAATACTGAGCCATGCTGGCTCTATGGCTGTCCGTAATTGCCAAAGCGTAGCCGGTGCAGGATTTTGTGCGAGAACTGACCTCTCGATTAGATTCTTTCCCACAAATGTTCAGCAGGATTAATCACAGGCGGTCGGGGGGCAAATCATTCGCTTGAATTGTCCTAAACGTTCTTCAAACCAATCGCAAGCAGTTGTGACCCGATGACATGTTTGAGAACATGAGGTCCATGAATGGCTGCTAATAGTCTCCAAGTAGCCGAAAATAACAGTCAGTTGGGTGGTTTGCCTGAAGCGATTTAGTGAAATCACAGAAAATCTAAATCAGTGTGCCCGGACGCGGATTTGAAAAAAAAAAAAAAATGTTGAAATGTGTGTGAAATCTTATGGGACTTAACTGCTAAGGTCATCAGTCCCTAAGCTTACACACTACTTAACCTAAATTATTCTAAGGACAAACACACACACCCATGCCCGAGGGAGCACTCGAACCTCCGCCGGTACCAGGCGGGTTTGAACCGTTGTCTTCACGAGTGCGAGTCTAGCGTTCTAGCCACGGCGCCACCTCGCTCGGCGGGTCGATGAAGGGCGCAATTTCTTTAACAACAATGACTGTATGTGCGATGTGGAAAAATATTACCTTTCGTGATTTCTATCTCCAGCAGTATAATATGCGGACAACGATAAATGTTATTATACAGAGTAAAGTGTAGCTGCATTATGAATTAACACGTATCATTCGTTTTATTTGGGTTTTTAAATGGCTTCATGGTGCTCTAAACAATAATATTTTTACGGAAATACCGGTGTTCGTGACTTAGCAGAAAATTAAATAGGCGCATACTTTTTGTACGATACTATATTCGGTATATACTGAGACGAGATTGTTAGATAATGAAAGTATAAAATTAAACAAGGTGTCTACAATTACTCTGCTTTATTTTGAAGAGCAAATAATTATATGGAAGGCGGAAAATTACCTCAGATTTGCGACATATGACCTGAATCAGATGTGTAACAGCTACCATCTAAAACTGTCGGTATTTAAAGCTAATTTACCTACAAAGGGAAATTTACAGTACGCTCCAAAATAGTACTGCATGAGTAATCACTAGAAATGTGACATTTTGAGGTGTTATGCTGCGAATCTGAAAACAACGTCACTAATAAATTAAAGAAATTGCAAATGATATGGGACAGAATGCAGAGAACACAGGGTAAAAACTAGAATGGGTACAAAACTAAAGTTTGTCACTTTCTTCTACAACTAATAAATTATTACTTATCAACGGTTTGAAAATAGTGAAGTGTTGAATGCGTCACTGTTAGATTGATTGAAACAAAATGGGGTGGAAATCTAATCCGAATGTAAAGAAAGTTTATTCTGAGGTTTAGCGAGAATAATGATGAGTATGCAGGAAACTGAAAAATATCTTTTTGACCTACATGTTTTACAAACCGTTCTAGCCAGTTCGCCATTGATTTTGAGCATGTGTTGTAATAACAGACGAATTTTCTTAGATAAACTGCTCGCGTGAGTACGGTATTCATGGGCTCTCTCTTTGTTGACGTAGTCGATGGGACTTTTAAAATCTAATATACCTTCGATTTTTCTTCCGCAACACGGATGTGATAGGCATGGAGCCCATCTTCATTTTATTTCACCATTTTGTTTCACCCTTTTCCCTCATTTCATCCTACGCCCAACCAACGTATCACTGTACTGATAATCACACACCGCAGTTGGTAGCCTATCACAAAAAGATACTTGTAACTTTGTATTAGGTCAGAGGAAGACAAGTGCGTACTGTGTCTGCCAATACATTGCAAACTATAGCAGTGCAGAATATCTGCTGACTTTAATGCTCATTGAATACGAAAATGTCCCAGATAACGATAAAGTATCAAATTAGATACATAGAGAGCTGAACCTTATAGGCACATTAAAACTGTGTGCCGGACCGAGACTCGAACTCGGGACCTTCGCCTTTCGCGGGTAAGTGCTCTATCGACTGGGCTACCCAAGCACGACTCACGCCCGGTCCTCACAGCTTTACTTCTGCCAGTACCTCGTCTCTTACGTTCCAAACTTAACAGAAGCTCTCCTGCGAACCATGCAGAACTAGCACTCCTGAAAGAAAGCATATTGCGGAGAAGGTAGGAGACGAGGTACTGGCAGAAGTAAAGCTGTGAGGATGGGCCGTGAGTCGTGCTTGGGTAGCTCAGTCGATAGAGCACTTGCCCGCGAAAGGCAAAGGTCCCTAGTTCGAGTCTCGGTCCGGCACATAGTTTTAATCTGCCAGGAAGTTTCATATCCGCGCACACTCCGCTGCAGAGTGAAAATCTCATGCTGGAAACATAGAGAGCTGTCAATGAAATTTAAAATTACGGATGGATAATGCTGTGTTTTAAATGTGAATGGCAGCAGCGCACAGAATATTCGTGCAGGTCTATGCGATGTGAAGCGAGCCGGTGACTCACCGTTATGATCCTCATGTTGTAAGTGGATATGCTGCTCGCTACTGGTGCGGTCGGCAGCCGGCCGCCTGCTTGCTTATATACTCGCGAAGCTTTCTACTGTTTGCCTGCTGTCAGCTGGTTGCGCGACCCGGTGTGGAGGCTTCGTAGGATCGTGCGTGTCAGCGTCCTTGGCGCCGCACACATCTTCGCTTTTCTGCGTAGCAGCGATGCTCTCAACCAATAGCACTGTAGCACATTGAAAAGTGGAGTCTTTACTGAAAACAATTTCGTCTCTCTTCCTGACTTTTTCTTAATTGAGTTCCCCTTTTTTTAAATTCCGTATATGTGTACGACTATATAGAATAATCAAAAAATTGATGTAAAGATATACAGGGTGTTACAAAAAGGTACGGCCAAACTTTCAGGAAACATTCCTCACACACAAATAACGAGAAGATGTTATGTGGACATGTCTCCGGAGACGCTTAATTTCCATGTTAGAGCTCATTTTAGTTTCGTCAGTATGTGCTGTACTTCCTCGATTCACCACCAGTTGGCCCAATTGAAGGAAGGTAATGTTGCCTTCGGTGCTTGTGTTGACGTGCGACTCATTGTTCAGTATTGGCATCAAGCACATCAGTACGTAGCATCAACAGATTAGTGTTCATCACGAACGTGGTTTTGCAGTCAGTGCAATGTTTACAAATGCGGAGTTGGCAGATGCCCATTTGATGTATGGATTAGGACGAGGCAGTAGCTGTCGCGGGGTACGTTTGTATCGAGACAGATTTACAGAACGAAGGTGTCCCGACAGGACGACGTTCGAAGCAATTGATCGGCGTCTTAGGGAGCTCGGAACATTCCAGCCTATGACTCGCGACTGGGGAAGATCTAGAACGACGAGGACACCTGCAATGGACGAGGCAATTCGTCGTGCAGTTGACGATAACCCTAACGTCCGCGTCAGAGAAGTTGCTGCTGTGCAAGATAACGTCGACCACGTCACTGTATGGAGAGTGCTACGGGAGAACCAGTTGTTTCCGTACCATGTACAGCGTGTGCAGGCACTGTCAGCAGCTGATTGGCCTCCACGGGCACACTTCTGCGAATGGTTCATCCAACAATGTGTCAATCCTCATTTCAGTGCAAATGTTCTCTTTACGGATGAGGCTTCATTCCAACGTGATCAAATTGTAAATTTTCACAGTCAACATGTGTGGGCCGACGAGAATCCGCACGCAATTGTGCAATCACGTCATCAACACAAATTTTCTGTGAACGTTTGGGCAGGCATTGTTGGTGATGTCTTGATTTGGCCCCATGTTCTTCCACCTACGCTCAATGGAGTACGTAATCATGATTTCATACGGGATACTCTACCTGTGCTGCTAGAACATGTGCCTTTACAAGTACGACACAACATGTGGTTCATGCGCGTTGGAGCTCCTGCACATTTCAGACGGAGTGTTCGTGCGCTTCTCAACTACAGATTCGGTGACCGATAGATTGGCAGAGGCGGACCAATTCCATGGCCTCCACGCTCTCCTGACCTCAACCCTCTTGACTTTCATTTATGGGAGCATTTGAAAGCTCTTGTCTACGCAACCCCGGTTCCAAATGTAGAGACTCTTCGTGCTCGTATTTTGGACGGCTGTGATACAAAACGCCATTCTCCAGGGCTGCATCAGCGCATCAGGGATTTCACGCGACGGAGGGTGGATGCATGTATCCTCGCTAACGGAGGACATTTTAAACATTTCCTGTAACAAAGTGTTTGAAGTCACGCTGGTACGTTCTGTTGCTGTGTGTTTCAATTCCATGATTAATGTGATTTGAAGAGAAGTAATAAAATGAGCTGTAACATGGAAAGTAAGCGTTTCCGGACACATGTCCACCTAAAATCTTTTCTTTATTTGTTGCTGAGGAATGTTTCCTGAAAGTTTGGCCGTACCTTTTTGTAACACCCTGTATAAAGTAGGGTCTAAATGAAAGAATCATTGTCCTCAGCTCTTGGTCGTGTGGTAGTGTTCCTGCGCCCGGGTTCGCGGGCTCGATTCCCGACGGGGTCACGGATTTTCTCTGCCTCGTGATGACTGCGTGTAGTGTGATGTCCTTAGGTTGGTTAGGTTTAAGTAGTTCTAAGTTCTAGGGGACTTATGACCATAGACGTTAAGTCCCATAGTGCTCAGAGCCATTTGAACCATTTTGAAAGAATCATTAAAACTAAGCATTTGCAAATTTTTGAAACAAATGATGTATAAAAATATTTCGAATTTAAAATTACGAGAGGATTTCAACAAGTAAGTTACACTTCATTGTGACATTCGAAATAACTTTTATTGAATACTGCTCTATTCTTCATTGTCTCCGTAATCGACAATTGGAGCTCTACCAATCTTTCAGTTCCTCGACGATAGGAATCCACTCATTTGTCACTGAGCATTTTGGGAAACGTCTTCGTCGTTGGAAAATCTCTTTCTCCCATATGTCCTGTCAATTTGCCCAAAGGATTGAAATCCTATGGTGCAAGATCTGCACATCCCGATCAGCGACACCTATATCTGTAAGGCCTTGATCAAAGTGTTGGCACCATTTCACTACAGACGGACGCGACAATGCATATGGTCCATATGCCAGCAGAATTTCAGGGTGAATCTGTGTGCAATTTAGACGTTTTGGCCGCAAGAAACGTATTGCCCCTCGTACTTTTACTTTAGAGTAGGGCTGTTGACAAATATCGATATATCGACTTTTATCCTATAATACCTGGTGATCAAAAAGTCAGTATAAGCTTGAAATCTTGATAAACTACGGAATAATGTAGATAGAGAGGTAAAAATTGACACACATGCTTGGAATGTCATGGAGTTTTATTAGAACCACTCCATATTGCTAGACGCGTAAAAGATCTCTTCCACGCGGCGTTTGGTGATGATCGTGTGCTCATCCACCACTAACGTCATGCTTGGCCTTCCAGGTCCCCAGACCTCAGTCCGTGCGATTATTGGCTTTGGGGTTATCTGAAGTCGCAAGTGTATCCTGATCGACCGACATCTCTAGGGATGCTGAAAGACAACATCCGACGCCAATGCCTCACCATAACTCCGGACATGCTTTACAGTGCTGTTCACAACATTATTCCTCGACTACAACTATTATTGAGGAATGATGGTGGACATATTGAGAATTGCCTGTAAAGAACAACATCTTTGCTTTGTCTAACTTTGTTATGCCAATTATTCCTATTCTTATCAGATGAAGCGCCATCTGTCGGACATTTTTTGAACTTTAATATTTTTTTGGTTCTAATAAAACCCCATGTCATTCCAAGCATGTGTGTCAATTTGTACCGCTTTATCTATATTATACCGTGATTTATTCAGTTTTCAAATTTATACTGACTTTTTGATCACCCTGTATATCGATAAAGATGCATCGTCGATGTTTTTTCCACCGACATAGCGATATCAAAATAGCAGATTCTGTGACGATATTTTTATTTTATATTGTATTTTTTCACAATTTTCGTTAAATATTTGAAGTTGTTCTTTGGATATTGTAGTAGACATAATTTTACTTTTATTGTCTGCAGGAGTCTTACTAGTTTTTGAGCTTTCATCACGTCCAATATTTCCCTTTGATTGTGTGAAGGAAGTATATATGGCACAAAAGAAGAATTCCGACAACACTTGAGGTTGGCAATGTGAGTGGAATAACCAGATTTCTGATGCAAAGGAATAGCACACAAGCTGCGATAAAAAAACAATTTTAACGCAACTAGTGTGCTGTTTTTTCGTTCTTCAAAAGAGTTGCCGAAAATGATGGACATAAATCTAAATGACAAGATCGGTCTTTACGGTGGGCGGAGACGTGTGAGGTGAAATGCTGACGTAATCGGCGCTGGGCACTACCAACAGAAACTGCAACGTTTAGCTTTACCACGCAGTTTTGACACTGCAAGTACTAGGTCGCTGGTTTTGGGAGAAATGAAAAAAACAGGAAGTCGACATGACGTGTTCCAGACAAATCCGACATGGGATGGAACCGAACGACGGACCCATCGGACACCGTTTACTGTGCCACTTATATGTGCTTACCATTGTTAGCAAAGTGGTTATCGCAAAGCGTGCAAGTACATCGTTGTCCATTCAATTAGTGCTTCAGAGGACGATGGACAGGCTACTAGTTTGTTGACGTACAGAATACCTTAATACTGGAATTATTTTACAGTGTGCAATCGATATTTTTATAGGCAGGTAAGTCGATAGTTTTTCGCCAATATATCTATGTCCATACACATTTTCGATTTATCGAGGCCCGATTACGATATTCTATTAAACGTCGATGTACATGATTCCCAATATTTTTAAAAGAATCGACAGTCCTACTTGTGTGTGTGTGTGTGTGTGTGTGTGTGTGTGTTTGTGTGTGTGTGTGAATTCCTAAGTGAGCAAACTGCTTCGGCCATCGGTCCCTAGACTTACACACTACTTACACTAACTTATCCTAAGAACTACACATACACACCCATGCCCGAGGGAGGACTCGAACCTCCGGCGGAAGGGGCCTCGCACGGCGCATCTAACCGCGCGGCGACAGTTATACTTTGCACGTTTCCAGTTGCCGCGCCATTCCAATCGCACACTGTGAAGCACCTGTTACCGACGGCTCAGCAAAACTGTCTATGCATAAACCCGGAACACGTACTCTCTTCTGACCGCCACTGTTATGTTCTAGTCTTACAAGGCGACCGTACGAACTTCTCTTCACCAATTTGATTTGTGTTGACAGGCTGTGTAGGGCACGTCCAGGACTTCAACATACACAGGGTGGCCCACTGACCGTGACCGGGCCAAATATCTCACGAAATAAGCGTCAAACGAAATAACTACAAAGAACGAAACTCGTCTAGCTTGAAGGGGGAAAGCAGATGGCGCTATGGTTGGCCCGGTATATGGCTCTGCCATAGGTCTAACGGATATCGACTGCGTATTTTTAAATAGGAACTCCATTTTTTGTTACATATTCGTGTAGTACGTAAAGAAATATGAATGTCTGAGTTGGACCACTTTTCTCACTTTGTGGTAGTCACAAACATATGGCTAACAATTTTAAACGAACAGTTGGTAACAGGTAGGTTTTTTAAATTAAAATACAGAACGTAGGTTCGTTTGAACATTTTATTTCGTTTGTTCCAATCTGATACATGTACCTTTGTGAACTTATCATTTCTGTGAACGCATGCTGTTACAGCGTGATTACCTGTAAATACCACATTAATGCAATAAATGCTCAAAATGATGTCCGTCAACCTCAATGCATATGGCAGTAAGTGTAACGACATTCCTCGCAACAGCGAGTAGTTCGCCTTCCGTAATGTTAGCACATGCTTTGACAATGCGCTGACGCATGTTATCAGGCGTTGTCGGTGAATCACGATAGCAAATATCCTTCAACTTTCCCCACAGAAAGAAATCCGGGGACGTCAGATCCGGTGAGAGTGCGGGCCATGTCATGGTGCTTCGACGACCAATCCACGTGTCATGTATTAAGCTATTCAGTACCGCTTCAACCGCACGCGAGCTATGTGCTGGCCATCCATCATGTTGGAAGTACATCGCCATTCTGTGTTGCAGTGAAACATATTGTAGTAGCATTGGTAGAACATTATGTAGGAAATCAGCATACATTGCATTGCACCATGTAGGCTGCCATCGATAAAATGAGGGCCAATTATACTTCCTCCCATAATGCCGCACCATACATTAACCCGCCAAGGTCTCTGATGTTCGACTTGTCGCAGCCATGGTGGATTTTCCGTTGCCCAATAGTGCATATTATGCCGGTTTACGTTACCGCTGTTGGTGAATGACACTGCGTCGCTAAATAGAAGGCGTGCAAAAAATCTGTCATCGTCCCGTAATTTCTCTTGTGCCAAGTGGCAGAACTGTACACTGTAACATTACGTGATTGCCTTATCATTTTAAATCATTCACTAATCGAGCAGTCGCTCGGCAACAGTTAGCAAATCATGTTGCGAGAATGTAAAAGGTGAACGACCTGTGACGTAACTTGTTTATTGTCGAAGCGCCGTCAGAGATGCAGTGAGTTATTGACTTTGAAAACCGCGGCGCGAAAAACGGACATAAAAAGAACACTTTTACACATTTTCTTTTTTTTATTTACGAGATATTCTCGATGAACAGTTACTCATTCTTCTCTTGTCTCTTGTAACTTGTGTCGGACGCGCATGTCTTGCCGCCGTATTATTATCGTTAAAAATAATATTATTTTAGTGTAAAGTGCAATACTAAAAGTGGAATACTGCATAGCAGTAAATTTATTGTGCGACGTGTATGTGAAAACGTCAAAAGAATTATTGTCATTACCACAACAGAAGTGCCAGTCAAAACGGCATCCATGTTAAATTTTTCATTGCAGTGTAAGTTCTTCTATTAATTGCCATAAATTCAGATTTAAATGGATTCGGTGTATGGACTATTTATTTAGTGTAGAATCTATGTCTCACTTCTTCATGAAGTTATTTAATTTTCTGTATGTTTCTGCCAAATATAATTCAAAGTCACGAATTCTTTCGTCGAAATCGGACGGAAGTTGTATGCGGTGAAATATTTTCTCCACGCCACATTCTACTGGTAAATGCATGATAAACTACGGTCCCTTAGGAAATTCATGTTGAGCTATCCAAAAATAATTATATTTTGAATAGGCATTTACTCTCCTCTGCAATGCAACTTCCGACTGATCAGACGATCCAACAAGAGACACCCGCACACGGTGGGCGTTCGCAAATATATTTCCACCGCTGATTATAGCTATATGTTGCAGCATAAAAGAAACATATTGTTATAATTAGCGACTACGAACGGGGACGTTTATAACGTATGTTTATGTGTACACATTACGTAAACATATCGTTATAACACACCGTTCAAAGTCGTCGGCATGCAATTCCTGGTGCACAGAAATATTGTACCGGTGCAATCGATGTTGATGTAGCATTCTCAACACTGACGTTTTTGAGATTCCCGATTCTCGCGCAATTTGTCTGCTACTGATGTGCGGATTAGCCGCGACAGCAGCTAAAACACCTACTTGGGTATCATTATTTGTTGCAGGTCGTAGCTGACGTTTCACATTTGGCTGAACACTTCCTGTTTCCTTAAATAACGTAACTATCCGGCGAACGGTGCGGACACTTGGATGATATCGTCCAGGATACCGAGCAGCATACATAGCACACACCCCTTCGGCATTTTGATCACAATAGCTATACATCAACACGATATGGGCCTTTTCCGCAATTGGTCCATTTTAATACGGGTAATATATCACGAAGCAAATACCGTCCGCACTGGCAGAATGTTACTTGATACCGCATACTTATACATTTGTGTCTATTACAGCGCCATCTATCATAAAGCAAAAAAAGTGGTCCAACTAAATCATTCATATTTCCTTACGTACTTCACGAACATGTAATAAAAATGGAGGTTCCTGTTTAAAAAAACGCAGTTGATATCCGTTTGACCTATGACAGCGCCATCTAGCTGGCCAACCATCTGGTTTCCCCCTTCAATCCAGACAAGTTTCGTTCTTTGTAGTTTTTTCGTTTGATGCTTATTTCTTGAAGTATTTGGCCCGGTCACTATCAATGGACCACCCTGTGTACATAGCAGGATGATTTTCGAGAAAATCGAGTTTGTACATTTTATGCGTTCTTACATACTTCGTATGGTCGCTAGTAATCAAGGATTTCGTAGCCAAGGGAGTAAGCACTTAGCTTCGTATGCACGTCTTTGGATCGAATCTCACTTACGATAGTCCTTTTATTGTTACATTCCCATAAAATTCTAACAAGAGATACCCGTGTCGACGGGAAATTGTTTGATGACGGAGTGCCACTTACGAATGTAACCGAAGTTTGTTTTCCAATAGGCACATTGGTAAATCATGCACATGAAAAGATTGGGCGTTTATTACAAGTGCTGTATGTCGCAATAATTATTGTCTCCCATGCTTCTAGTCTCAGTATCAACCTGATTCTGGCAGTGCTCCGTAGGTTACACATTATACTTGACATACAAGTAGATAAAATAAGATAAATAAAATGAATGTCTTGAAATGATCAAAAGTTATTGTGTACCCATCTTTTTTCCCTATCTTATAATGAAGAAATTTTCCCTTTTTTCAGGATAAACATTATGAAAATAATAAATGAATTATTCAATAATACAGTTCGCACAGTCATAATAATTAAGGACATATGATTCACGAACCTCGTGCTTATGAAACTAACAGCTTAACATGGTCGCCTGTGGACTTCTTGAGTACTAGCGACCAAACTAAATATATATGAGCACGTGCTAAATTTTCAAACTCTATTTTCTCGAAAAGGTTGAGAGTTGCGTCTTCCTGTTTACGTATGTGGAAGTTGCAGTCAACAGTAAAAGCTAATTATTTAAAATATGTTTTACTGATTGATTGTGCGATTGACGTTATTGCTAATAGCTTGGTTAACTGTAAGTATAAGTAAAATTCAACTGCGAGAATGCATAGAGAAATTTGACTGCGTGAATTCTGTGAAAATCATGCCGTGTCTGAGATATTATCACAAAATCTGACTAGGAACTTTCATGAAAAACTGATTACTTTGAAACTTAAGTTGGCTCCTGTGAAATATAATTGAAGAAAAAAATCTATTTTCTTCACTGTTTGGCGATCTACGCATACACAGGATGAAATAGCTGGGTACTTAACTTATACGTACTTACAACAATCCTCTCTTCAGTGAAAAAAATCTCGTGTATTACAACATGGCTATGCTAAGAAATGTGTAACACTAAAAAAAAAAAAAATTCAAAGGATTTCTCTACAAAATGTTTTACATTGGAATGTGGTGTAAATCGTTAAGAAATGTGTAACACTAAAAAAAATCAAAGGATTTCTCTACAAAATGTTTTACGTTGGAATGTGGTGTAAACCACGGGATTATTTTGTGCACAATGTTTCGACTTCCGTCGCATTCAGGTGAGCTATTGAGCTAATCGGCGGACACGGAATGGTCCATTGTAGACTGAGAAAAACTTTTGATACTTATTCTTTGATTTCTTCAATAAATGGTGAACTAAAATCGTTCGAACTGCTTTGAATTTATTGTTGCATATCTTCCTCTGTAGCAATTTTCTCTTCTCGGCTGTCCGTTTCATGTTTTTAAAAGCTATTCCAGTGACTTCATGATGTATTAAGGCATTGTGACTTTGGGAGAGTTACTATTTCTCTAATTTTGTCAGGCAGACATTCCTTTTTCAGTATCAAATGCGGAGAGAGTGAAATGTCCTGACAGGGTTCATATACCTATACCATTCTGTGTGACTTTTGTGATAGTACAGTGTGCATAATTATCGTATTTCTTTCATGATTCCTTCAGACATGTTGAAAGAAGCAATGGTACTAGGAAATGAAAATGTACGTATTCAAAGAGCCAGACGAAAATGGGGTCCTCTGCAGAGGTAACTTTGTAAACACGTCGAACGTCTCTTAAAAAATCTTTGGTAAATGTTGCAAAGTGGTGTAAGAGAGACAAATCTTAATGGAAGTTCTACTGCCTGAAAAATTTACAAAAAACCTTGACCACTCATTGGAACGAATCCATACAGGTACACCACTGCTAAATGACGTAATTTAAGTTGAATGACGGGAAATAGCCTAGCAAAATGTGAAGTGGTGCATGTTTTACCTTTTTGACACATTTTACATTTGGTCAGAACACGCCGGAAGCTTTTTTCCATATTGTGAAAGTAAAAGGTCTGACGTAGTATGTAAAAACATTTTCTCGCTCCATAGTGTGCATCACTATGACGAATGTACCAAACTAAATCCTTGACCAAATCATGTGCAATTCAAACAAGCCACAATTTGATATCAGGCATCAAACATTTGAAGAGAATCTTGTTCCTAACCAAATAACAATGTCTAACTGTCGAGTTGTTTGTTCCTCCTCATAGCTGCTTGATGTACTTCCATACTGGATCTTTATCTTGTTCTTTCACAGTATCCTTTAAGACAGAAGAAACATAATTTTCGAAAACAACTTGTTGTATGTGTAGAAGACTGAAATTTGTCTGGGAATGCTGTAGATGGGTCAGTTTGTGAGCCACGAAGAGATCGTGAAAAGGCATCAGCAACAATATTCTCATTTCTAGGAATGTGTATAACAGTGAAACGAAATTACTGTAAATATAATGCCCATCATCCCAAGCGATCGTGAGAAAGTTTGAAGTCATTACAAATTGTAATGCACAGTTGTATGTGTATTTTTTGTATGTTTGCCAAATACAAAATATCGAAATTTTGTAAAAGAGCAAACTACAGTTAATGCCTCAAGTTCTGACTGAATAATTTCGTTCAGAAGCGGGAAGAACACAGCTGGCGAATACAGTGCTCTTAGTAACAGTATCACCATTTTCCTCTACTTCGTGAAACATTTGAACACCAAGGGCAGTTTTGGAGCTGTAGGTCATGGTGCGAAAAGCATGTGAAAGGTCTGGGTGAGAAAGCGAAAGTGCATCTAGTAAAGCTTGTTTCTATATATCATATTCCATTTGTGCTTGTTAGTCCCTAAAGCAGTTTGAACTTTTACCAGATAACTAACATAGTCTTGGAGTGTCCACAGCTTTGCAGTGAATGAAACGGAGTAAAAAAAAACTATTCTAGCTTGGCGTTCAGCATTAGGAACTGCAATTTCACGAATGGCCTGTAGCTTTTCTGGATCGAGTTCAATAGCAGAAGCCGGAATGATATGACCTAAAAATTTTATCAGACGATTTTTCAAATCAAGGTTTTCTTAAACTGACTGTAATTCGATAATTACAAAATGTTTCCAACAATGAGTTAAGGACTCTATTATGTTGTTACCAAGCCTCCTCAGCAACAAGTGTGTCGTCGACATTAGCATTGATTCTGCCCTTTAAATGTGTTGGGAGAATGGAGTTCAAACCTCTGATGAAAGCAGCAAATCAAATGTTAAGATTGAAAGGTAGTTTGCAAAACTGATAACAGATTCCGAAACATATAAATGCTGTGTATTTGCAACAGTTGAGGTGTAATTTGATCTGTCAGAATCCTGATTTTAAATCGAGTGTGGAAAATATAGTGACCCTATGAAATTTCTGAAGCAACTCATCTAATGTTTCTGTTTCTATTACTAAGATATCATTAATTAGTCTCGATTCTAAAACAAGTCTCAGAGAACCACTCTTTTTTTGGAAAAACGTGTAACGGACTGTTTAAGTGCTAGCTGCTGTTTCAGTTAAGTCTTGTTGGAGCACAGATCCAATTTTCTGTTTTACTTTTTAATGAAAGGAAGTAGTAATGTCTAGAAACGAAAGTATTGTGGGATTTCACTTGAAATTCGTAAACAAATCGTACATAGTTCCGCGAACATTGTCGAAAACAAGAGAATGAGTCTGTAGAACTACCTGTAATTATTTTCTATTCATGTCTATTGCAGCTTCACAGCTGTCTATTTTTGCTTGTGTTGTCGGAGAAATGTCTAAATTTTATTCTTCCTTTTCATTTATAATAGAAAATTCTGCAACAGTGAAGAATGTCGTGTACCAATTCATGTTTTTGGTTGACATAAACTATTCTTCAATTTCGCCGTACCCTACTGAAGACTTAATGATTGTTTTGCTAAGACGTGTGTTTGCACGGTTGCACGCTTGCGACATGTACGACACCATGTGAGAAATACGGCGTTTATGTTTATACACTCGCTACTTTCAGAAGAACCTCCATCGCGTTATACATATTTACATCTATAGGTGTGCAAGATACAGCAATCATTACTGTGGCTGCTTTTTGGTTTTTCAGGATTCTGTCTTTTCGGTCATCTGATAGACTAAATTTGCTTACTTGCTGTCTGTATATGTATCTTCCTGATAGACAAGATGCAGAACGTTAAACACAACTGTGACATAAAAGAACACAATAGGAAGCATAAAGAACTACCAAATACGCACAGTACACATCATAAATACTAGTCACTGCATTATATGAAATGATGTACAACAAAATAAATATAATTAGTAATTGTTTCAATGAAAAACAAAAACGTACATATAATTGGTGCAATACTGCTGCTGCTGCTGTTCAAATTCAGTTCGCGGTGTTGACTTTACGAAGTATTCCAGGGACAGCAAGAGTCCAGTAACAGACAAATAGAAATGTAGTTTTAGACAAGTGGCTCAGTGAATAATAAAACAACCAAGCTTACATAGCGGAACATTTTGTTTA
The DNA here is from genome assembly GCF_023897955.1 of Schistocerca gregaria. Taxonomy (NCBI): domain Eukaryota; kingdom Metazoa; phylum Arthropoda; class Insecta; order Orthoptera; family Acrididae; genus Schistocerca; species Schistocerca gregaria. The sequence continues at coordinate 405,432,323 of NC_064924.1, read as the reverse complement.
AAGTAATTTTTTGTAATATACAATATACAAGGTGAGTCAAATTAAACTTACAGCCCTTTTTATTCGTGAACATTTAATTTTGTCGTATTGATGATACTCATAACTCTTGCGTCAACAGAGGTATTTAAGTCAGTATGTTTATTTTAAATTGGTAAGTAGGACGGTAGCGAGCAGATAGATACAAACAACGAGCCATTGTTCTAACATGGCAGAAATAGTTTTGAGTAGTTCTAGTAGTTATGGCTGTTACCAAAAGGTGGTAACATCTTTTTTTTTTTTTTTTTTCTTGGTCGTCAGTCTACTGACTGGTTTGATGCTGCCCGCCACGAATTCCTTTCCTGTGTTAACCTCTTCATCTCAGAGTAGCACTTGCAACATACGTCCTCTATTATTTGCTGGATGTATTCCAATCTTTGTCTTCCTCTACAGTTTTTGCCCTCTACAGCTCCCTCTAGTACCATGGAAGTCATTCCCTCATGTCTTAGCAGATGTCCTATCATCCTGTCCCTTCTCCTTATCAGTGTTTTCCACATATTGCTTTCCTCTCCGATTCTGCGTAGAACCTCCTCATTCCTTACCTTATAAGTCCACCTAATTTTCAACATTCGTCTATAGCACCACATCTCAAATGCTTCGATTCTCTTCTGTTCCGGTTTTCCCACAGTCCATGTTTCACTACCATACAATGCTCTACCCCAGACGTACATCCTCAGAAATTTCTTCCTCAAATTAAGGCCGGTATTTGATATTAGTAGACTTCTCTTGGCCAGAAATGCCTTTTTTGCCATAGCGAGTCTGCTTTTGATGTCCTCCGTGCTCCGTCCGTCATTGGTTATTTTACTGCCTAGGTAGCAGAATTCCTTAACTTCATTGACTTCGTGACCATCAATCCTGATGTTAAGTTTCTCGCTGTTCTCATTTCTACTACTTCTCATTACCTTCGTCTTTCTCGATTTACTCTCTAACCATACTGTGTACTCATTAGACTGTTCATTCTGTGCAGCAGATCATTTAATTCTTCTTGACTTTCACTCAGGATAGCAATGTCATCAGCGAATCGTATCATTGATATCCTTTCACCTTGTATTTTAATTCCAGTCCTGAACCTTTCTTTTATTTCCATCATTGCTTCCTCGATGTACAGATTGAAGAGTAGGGGCGAAAGGCTACAGCCTTGTCTTACTCCCTTCTTAATACGAGCACTTCGTTCTTGATCATTCACTCTTATTATTCCCTCTTGGTTGTTGTACATATTGTACATGACCCGTCTCTCCCTATAGCTTACCCCTACTTTTTTCAGAATCTTGAAGAGCTTGCACTATTTTATATTGTCGAATGCTTTTTCCAGGTCGACAAATCCTATGAACGTGTCTTGATTTTTCTTTAGCCTTGCTTCCATTGTTAGCCGTAACGTCAGAATTGCCTCTCTCGCGCCTTTACTTTTCCTAAAGCCAAACTAATCGTCACCTAGCGCATTCTCAATTTTCTTTTCCATTCTTCTGTATATTATTCTTGTACGCAGCTTCGATGCATGAGCTGTTAAGCTGACTGTGCGATAATTCTCACACTTGTCAACTCTTGCCGTCTTCGGAATTGTGTGGATGATGCTTTTCCGAAAGTCAGATGGTATGTCGCCAAACTCATATATTCTACACACCAACGTGAATAGTCGTTTTGTTGCCAGTTCCCCTAATGATTTTAGAAATTCTGATGGAATGTTATCTATCCCTTCTGCCTTATTTGACCGTTAGTCCTCCAAAGCTCTTTTAAATTCCGATTCTAATACTGGATCCCCTATCTCTTCTAAATCGACTCCTGTTTCTTCTTCTATCACATCAGACAAATCTTCACCCTCATAGAGGCTTTCAATGTATTCTTTCCACCTATCTGCTCTCTCCTCTGCACTTAACAGTGGAATTCCCGTTGCACTCTTAATGTTACCACCGTTGCTTTTAATGTCACCAAAGGTTGTTTTGACTCTCCTATATGCTGAGTCTGTCCTTCCGACAATCATATCTTTTTCGATGTCTTCACATTTTCCCTGCAGCCATTTCGTCTTAGCTTCCCTGCACTTCCTATTTATTTCATTCCTCAGCGACTTGTATTTCTGTATTCCTGATTTTCCCGGAACATGTTTGTACTTCCTCCTTTCATCAATCAACTGAAGTATTTATTCTGTTACCCATGGTTTCTCCGTAGCTACCTTCTTTGTACCTATGTTTTCCTTCCCAACTTCTGTGATGGCCCTTTTTAGAGACGTCCATTCCTCTTCAACTGTGTTGCCAACTGCACTATTCCTTATTGCTGTATCTATAGCGTTAGAGAACTTCAAACGTATCTCGTCATTCCTTAGAACTTCCGTATCCCACTTCTTAGCGTATTGATTCTTCCTGACTAATGTCTTGTACTTCAGCCTACTCTTCATCACTACTATATTGTGATCTGAGTCTATATCTGCTCCTGGGTACGCCTTACAATCCAGTATCTGATTTCGGAATCTATGTCTGACCATGATGTAATCTAATTGAAATCTACCAGTAAATCCCGGCCTTTTCCAAGTATACCTCCTCCTCTTGTGATTCTTGAACAGGGTATTCGCTTTTACTAGCTGAAACTTGTTACAGAACTCAATTAGTCTTTCTCCTCTTTCATTCCTTGTCCCAAGCCCATATTCTCCTGCAACCGTTTCTTCTACTCCTTCCCCTACAACTGCATTCCAGTCGCCCATGACTATTAGATTTTCGTCCCCCTTTATATACTGTATTACCCTTTCAGTATCCTCATACACTTTCCCTATCTGTTCAGCTTGCGACGTCGGCATGTATACCTGAACTGTCGTTGTCGGTGTTGGTCTGCTGTCGATTCTGATTAGAACAACCCGGTCACTGAACTGTTCACAGTAACACACCCTCTGCCCTACCTTCCTATTCATAACGAAGCCTACACCTGTTATACCATTTTCTGCTGCTGTTGATAGTACCCGATACTCATCTGACCAGAAATCCTTGTCTTCCTTCCACTTCACTTCACTGACCCCTACTATATCCAGATTGAGCCTTTGCATTTCCCTTTTCAGATTTTCTAGTTTGCCTACCACGTTCAAGCTTCTGACACTCCACGCCCCGACTCGTAGAACATTATCCTTTCGTTGATTATTCCATCTTTTTCTCATGGTAACTTCCCCCTTGGCAGTCCCCTGCCGGAGATCCGAATGGGGGACTATTCCGGAATCTTTTGCCAATGGAGAGATCATCATGACACTTCTTCAATTACAGGCCACATGTCCTGTGGATACACGTTACGTGTCTTTAATGCAGTGGTTTCCATTGCCTTCTGCATCCTCATGGCGTTGATCACTGCTGATTCTTCCGCCTTTAGGGGCAATTTCCCACCCCTAGGACAAGAGAGTGCCCTGAACCTCTATCCGCTCCTCCGCCCTCTTTGACAAGGCCGTTGGCACAATGAGGCTGACTTCTTATGCCGGAAGTCTTCGGCCGCCAATGCTGATTATTTATCAAAATTTAGGCAGAGGCGGCGATCTAACCTTTCAGTTTTGATTATGAATCAAAGACGCTACCCCTAGACCACGGGTAGCATATTATGGACTTAAATCATACGTAGTTAAACAATAAATATATTTTCAGAACGAAACTTTATCTTTTGTGACGACAAGGACTTGAATTAATTACACAGGCCACCGAAAATTTTTTTTTGAAAAACTTTAGTTTACTTCGATAGCTGATATCTATAGATTTTTATGAGCTGAATCCAAATCTAGCCTTAGACTTTTTTGTATCACCCATAGCTTTCGAGCAATATACTTTTTATTATATAGTATAAAATTCCTGTGCTATACGGTAAATGCGGAAATAATTGAAACGCTTTGTTACAACAAAAACATGGTTTGTATTTACAGTAAGCTACTTAATACATTGATATGTGTTAATAGAGGTTTCACTCGTCAGCGGGAATTGGTTGATATTTTCTTTCCCTTTTTTCTTTGAAGCTCATTGTGCAGCTATTTCTAGGATGAGTCGCTTGCTGAACTTCTCGGTGAAGGCCCAACAGTAGTTCCCCATCATGTTGGTGCGCCAGCGGCCTTAGTAGCGTTTTTCCATCACTTTAATGTCCTGGTGAAAACGCTCGCATTGCTCCTCACTAACATCTCTCATGTTGTCCGGGAAGTAATCAAGGTGACTGTTCAGAAAGTGAACTTTCAGGCTCATTAAGCACCCTAAAGTTTTAAACTTCTTTAACACTGTAGCTATAATAGAAACATATTCCGGGTCTTTTTCATGTCCTAAGAACTTTGTAACGACTTGCTTGAGTGATACGTATGCTTCTTCCTTATTTAACGTAATTTTCGATTCATAGTTAACATCAGTTTTCCAATGTCAGGTCCAACATAAACGCCTTCTTTTAGGTTATCTTCGGGTGTGTAAACTTTTGGCAGAGATTCTTAAAACATGATCCATCTTTAGGCAAAGCCCTTACAAACTGTTTCATTAGACCCAACATTATATATGTAGAGGTGGTAGGATCTACGAGGTTTTTGGGTAAAATGTTCTTCTCACCAGGTTTTAAAAACTACCTGACAGACCAGTTCATTCTGCACTACTGTTGATCCCTTGCCCTACTGCCTCATCCACACAAGAAACATGGATATTTGGTAAAACCAACTTGCTGACCAGAGAGCATGCATGTTACTTTTAGATCGCCACATATCATCCAACCATCAGCAGAATAGTCTATTTTATTTAGCCCTATTTCTAGGTTTTCATAGGTTTCTTTCGTATGTACAGAATGTCCGACAGGTATAGATGCATACATGTTACCATTGTGTAATAAAACAGCCTTTAAACTAGTTTTGGATGAATCAGTAAACAGCGTCCAGTCTTCATTTTTGTATTCAGTACCAATGTCATTGATCAGACTGGGAATGTCTGAGCAATACACAAAATCACCTTGTTGAAAAACCTGGAAAATTGCTGCTCTCTCTTTCTATACATGTATATGCTGGTTCCAGCTGCCAATAAGTTCTTTTAATCTAGAGCCCAGCAGTTCAGCTTTTTCTTTCGCTTAGCCCAGATCCCTAACCAAATCGTTAAGCTCGGACAGAGTAAACAGTTTGGGCTCTAGACTTTCTGTACTACAACTGAATTCTGCATCATCTGGTTCATCTAAATACTTCTGTTGGAATAGAATTTAAATCATCTGGTGGTTCAGGAACCGACATATCCACACCATGCCGTACTGGTCGGATGGCGGACGGAAGTTTAGCGTAGCTTATTAACTACTTGTTTTTCGAATTATGATCAGTAATATCAACACTGGAAAAGTATCAATCACCAGAATGATTTCTTTGCTCCCTCCATATCATAGGAACAGAAAATCTGAAGCCTTTTTTATCCCTTTTGGAGAATTTTCTCAGATGTTCAACACACACATAACATACCTTATGCGGCGCCCAAGATTTTTCTTGATCACCAAATTTATATACAAAGTATGATGGATAAATCTTTTTCACGAAGTCTGTAATGTTGCTTTGTTGTTTTTAAATGACAAATTCAGCACAAATATAACGAAAACTGTCAGCAGAGTTTTTAAAACCACGATTAGACATTGTACTGAGCACATGTACAGGAAACGGGAAAGTGATGTTAGCTTAACAGTAAACAAAACACCATCTGTTAACACAAAAATAAAATGGACTTTTTTTTTGCTAGAAAATGTTTTTCAGCAGTGCTACCAAAGTCATCTACATTCACTACACCACCTTTAAATTACTTTAACTATATAAAAGCTGTTAAATTATTTAAAAACGGCTTAATTCAATAAATTTGAATGTAAAAGTTAGAAATGATGGGTGATACAATTCTTTAGTATCATATTTGGATTTCCCACCCTAAAAACGTATGAATAAGATATTTTCAGCAAAACAATTTTTCCTTCTTTGGCCAGCGTTATTGTTGATTTTGGAAGATTAATTATTAACGGGAACGATGGTTCAAATCAGAAGTATTTAATAAATGAATATTGTTGTGCCTGTTGACTTAGTATATGTTAACACGAAAACCGTGGCTGTACAGAGAGAATGAATCGTACTTAGAAGAAATTTTTAAAGTGCATTTAAAGTGCAACCACCCAGTTTATGAGACCTGGCGAACTATAAACATTTTACGATAATTCTATTATATGAAGTGAAAGTTACCTGAAAAGATGTGATAGTAATGTGGAATAATGACTTAAATTTAACCGTGAACGCGAATGAATGAGAAAAACGAACTGGCGAAATTCCGAATTTTATGCTTGATTTGCGACGTTTGGATTAATAACATTCCGCTTGGCACATTGTGTAATTCGGGACCGATAACTAAACGTTTAAAGGGATCGAACTGTATAGTACTTGAGCGAGCATTCTTCACAAACAATCCATTTTGTAACTTTTTTGGTAACTGTTTCGATTAGATACCATACGCTGGATATTATGAGTGACTGTGATTGCGTGAGAGTGTCGAAAATGTAACTTAAGATTGGCGTGTTTTTGCAGTAATGAGTCAACAATATATTGAAGTTCTCACTCTCACACTTCCATTGTTCAATAGCTCTGTTAACCTGATCCCAGAAAATCTTTGCCACATTCTTTAGAGGAGTGTAGTGCGGCTTGTTTAGGCTACCGCTTTCTCTTGCCAAAGAACGTTATTCATTTTCTAACAGGTCAGACGTGTGGACCGAATTGCAACAGAAGATATCGACGAAAGGTGAGTGGGAATTATCTGTAGGACGAACGATACTAACCTCGCCGTTGTAGACGTTTGAATCCCTAGGCTGGGATTTTCTTCGGGATCTTCTGGTGTCCACGGTTAACTCATAATTCAGTTACCTGACTGTCAAATACACGTAGAAACGACAAGATTCTGAAGCAAACACAGCCGGGGTGGCGAAACCTCTATCATATGGCAGAAATATGACCTGGCCTAAGAAACCAGAAGATTTTACCTTCAAAACTAGTTTTAATGAAACAAACTGAATACATTATGTGTTTTAGATATTATCTGTCTGACATACTTCATTGGATCTTAATCGGAATCGAAACATGTCAGAGATGACACTAAGTGTAATCAGATTGAGTTTACACGCATTAAACACCTTCTCATACACAGTTATGTATTTCCTGATATTTGCAATTTCCTAGTATTAATCTACATCTGTACTGATTCTTATATGGAGTAGTAGTACCGAGTGATATGTTGTATTATAAAATTAGCATAGTCCACGTGGTGAGAATTAACGCATGGAAACTAAGTTACAGGGGTGCATAGAAATCGGAACGGTTATGTTTCGGGTAGTTTGGATACTCTTGCGCATAGTAAATCACTGGCCGTTAATTATAATGCACGCTGTGGATAGTATTGTAGATGTATACGACGGTTTTAGCGTGAAATGTCTAGAAAATGGAAAACAGTAGGAACAGATTTATTTAGCTGTTGCAGCGCGTTACTCTTACTGAAATATTACCCCATTGTCTTGGATTTAGTGTCATTTCCTATCTGGTTTGTGTGAACCGCTCGTGACTCTAGTGTACTGGAGGTTTTTGTGATAATAATGAAATAATTCAGATATAATGGAGAAGGACAAAAATGGTTCATATGGCTCTAAACACTATGGGACTTAACATCTGTCACCAGTCCCCTAGACTTAGAACTACTTAAACCTAACTAACCTAAGGACATCACACACATCCATGCCCGAGGCAGGATTCGAACCTGCGACTGCAGCAACAGCGCAGTTCCGGACTGAAGCGCCTAGAGCCGCTCGGCCACAGCGGCCGGCTGTTGAAGGGCAAATGAATCATTTTTGATGTAGGATCCTGGTCCCGAACCGATTGAGCCGACAGTTACGAAACCAGACGTGTAGTTTGATGAGGCTTCCAGTGAATACCAAAACCCAGCAATCGATGTTTGTAAGATATTATGAATTGTACATCTATATCTACACTACGCATGACCCGCCAGGGTAGCCGAGAACACCAACGCGCTGCTTCCTGGACTCGAGTAGGCACGCCGGCCCCGGATCGAATCATCCCAGCGGATTAACGACGAGGGCCGATATGCCGGCCAGCCTGGATGTGGTTTTTAGGCGGTTTTCCTCATCCCACTAGGTGAATACCGGACTGGTCCCAATGTTCCGCCTCAGTTACACGGCTCTCAGACATTTGAACACTTTCGCACTATTCCATGGCGCAGACAGTTGGGGTACACTAATTCCGGCCCTGGGGGTAAGGGGTGGCGCAGGAAGGGCATCCGGCCACCCCTTCAACATTAACATGACAAATCCGATTAACGATTGCTGACCATGCGTACCTGTGGGACAAGGCTCAAGCGATAGAATCTACACTCCGCGTGTCACCTTACGGTGTCTGTCTTCCACACTTTTTCCGGTTATAGTCGCAAATTCTGTGCGGGAAGCTCCGAACGATCTCGAACGTATATGATTTAGGCTTTACGGTCTTTTTGTGAAGTGCAGCTAGGAGGAAGCAGTACGTTGGTTGGCTCCTCTAGAAACACACTGATGAGTCAAAACACTGTGACCACCTACTTAGTAGCAATATGGTCCACATTTGGAATGCAATACAGAAGCGAAATGCTTGGCATGAATTCCACAAATGCCTCCGGACGTATGTGGCACCAGATGTCTATGATCAGGGGTGCAATGCCCGTAAAGTATGCACCGATGGTACCTGGGCGCGGAGCTGGCAACCAGTAGTGTCCTAGATTGTTTTCATTCATTTCAAATCAGGCGAATTTCAAACACAAGAATTCAACGGAAGTTCACTATTATGCTCATCAACCTACTGTAGCACAGTTCTGATCTTGTGGCAAGGACGGTTATCCTGTTCCATAGATGCCTTGTCCGTTTGGAAAGACATCAACGATGAAGGGATGTAGGTCGTCCACAGTAATGGTCACATACACCACATCTGCCATCGTGCCTTCGGTTATTATTCACAAAAGCTCGGCTGTATATCCCCCATAGCATAATACTCTACCCACTGGCCTGTATCCGCGGCGCGGTTCATTTTTCGACCACCTGATCGCCTGGTCGATACTGTATCCCGACACGACGATCGATCTGGTGTAACAAGACACGTAATTCATCCGACTAGACGACACGTTTCCCTTGATCCACGGTACAGTACCCACCGCACTCGTAATTGACAATGTTGTTGTGTCAACAGGGGAACACGCAGGGGTCGTCGGCCGCGGGGACTCAAGTACTACGAGGGTTATATCAAACATTCTGCACAGTGTAAGACAGCACTGAAGAAAATAATTTATTTTACAAAATTCCTTTACAGCCCTTCAGTATAAACTCCATTTTTGCCTATGATAGTTACCCAAATTATTGGTAACTTCTGTATTCCTGATAGGGCACCTGGGTTGTTGAGCTGTCTGATTTCTCGGGTCATCTCTCGGGAAGCATTCTTTATGAATTGTATAAAAACGTTTTCCGCGGGGTTCTATGGTCGGTGAGGATGTATTCCCATCCGTATTTGTTGAGCGTTTCTCTAACTGGTAGGGCAACATGCGGTCTTGTATTATCGAGCAGAACGAGAACACCAACTGCAAGCATGTCAGACCTCATTTGACGAAATTTCGGGGGCAAAACATTTTGCAGAAATACCTTGTTGTACAGACGTCCCTGTGGCACTCGATTCATGTCATACACAAAGATGATCAACAGTTTCACCTTTGATTGTTGGCGGCGGAAGTTTTTCGGTCGTGGAGAGCCCGAACCTTTTCATTAAGACGACTGAGACATCAGTTCTGGCTCAAAATCTCCTATCTAGGACTAATCAAGAGCAACAGTTGTTTTCAGATACTGTTCTCCTTCTGAAGCAATTCTCCTGCTATTCTTCCGCGACCTGCTTTCTGCTCTTTACTCAGATCATGCGGGATCCATCCAGCTGCATCTTTTCTCAACTTCAACTTTTCAGTTATGATTTTGTAAACTGAATTGACAAGAAATTCCGTCTTCATATGCAATTTCCTTACATGTTTTTCGTCGATCGTCTCTCAAAAGGTCATTAACAATAACCTGAGAGATTTAGTCTGTTGCAGCTCAGCCTTTCATTTCTTTGGTTGTCGTCAGTGCTTACTCGACCTTCACGGAAACGAGCAGATCACTGCGATGCGGTGCTACCATCCACTACACTATTCCCATACACACCTCTCTCAACGTGTTCTAAATTTCAGTTGAGTTCTTTCCACAGAGGGATTCATTCTGATGTAGGTACGCTGGTCACTAAGAGTAATCCAACTTGACTTGGTTTCAGCTTCCATTTTAAAACTGAGTTACTCATGACACAGCATCGCGAACCAGCAAACATATAATGTACAACTGTCATGTCTAAAGTCTCTCTCACAACTGACAAGAATTTCAAGTTGATCACGTCACCGTAACAGTGGCGCATGCGCAGTGTGCAGGACTTTTGAAGTGACCCTCGTTCATTGTGCACTGGACGGTGTGCCCCAAAACACTTGTGCCTACTCCAGCGTTGTTCTCTGGCATCAGATCTGACACAGATCGTCGTCATCTTGCTTTTCAGAGCGGGGGAAGCCTCCGACTTCCGAGCGGGGTAAGCCTCCGACTTCCATTTTCTGTTACGACGCCTGGACGTCCAACACGTTGTCGCCTAGTCATGGTTTCACTGTCCTTTAACCACTTTCTCGTAGATGCTCACGACTAGAAGCTGGAGAACAGCCAAACGGCTTCGCCGTTTCCGAGATACTTGTGCTCGGCGTCAGGTCACAGCAACCTGTCCTTTGTCAGTAGTTTGCCCAATTGAATTTCCCCATTTGCCACCCCTGTCGTCGCTAGAATGACTCCCCAATCATTTCTAATTCGCTTGTATATTTTCCTTTCCGTGTGACGATCTTGTAATGCTATTAGACGAAATTAAGTCATGCGGTGGGCAGTTGTCGTCATCTTTTCGCTCAGCAGCACACGTTCCCAGAACATTTACCGGATCTTGCTGCACAATGCATACCTTGCACTGTGTTCCACTGCATCTGGATCAGCATTTCCGTGAAATTTTCGCTATTGCTCTGTCAGTCCTAACTGGCAAAAGTCTCAAACTAAGGAGGAATACTGCCATATCCGTAGAATGAGGGCTTTATGTGCTGTATCTTCTGTGAATGTATTACACTTCCTGAGGGCTTTTCCAAGGAATCTCTACCTTTCTTACTATTAGTTTTGTGAGATTATTATACCCTAAATTGCTCGGTACACTCTCTCCCAGGCAATTAAAGGACGTGACTATTCCCAATGATTGTTGGAAAATAATGTGGTTATAAAATAACATGTCTTGCAGCCTGTTGATAAGCAATACGTTACATTTGTTTAATATTGGAGTCAACTTCCATTGACTAAATCATGCTTGATCATCAGAAGATCCTTCGGCAGTTCGCTACAGTTTTGTAGCGTTGCGATTTCTCTACATACAGCATCCGCGAACGGCTCTCTGGAGCTTCCGGCGTTATACAGGCGGTCATTTATATTTAAGCAGCCATTATCCTATGACGCTAACTTTGCGTGCGCCCTAAGATAATTTTACATCAGTGTACTTCTCTGGTCTTATGCGCACTACGCTCGTGTTTTATTCATTAGACGACAGTGTGAAACTGTGTCGAACGTCTACCGAAATTCAAGGAACGGGGTAGCAACGTGGGCATCGGCATCTGCTGTCTTCTGAGTCTAGAAGGTGAACAAACCGAGCTAGGTTTCACAATGTTGTTTGAGGAGTTCAACTCGATTCCTAGAGAAGAAATGTATTCTATCTAGAAAGGTACAATACGTGAGAATAAGACTTTTCCTTTAAAAAAAATCCGCAGCGTAATGGCATCAGCATATGGGTCTATAGTCGTATGCATCTGTTCAAATCCTTTTTTGAAAATGTGAATAACCTGTGTATTTCTACAACCAATGTGAAGGCCTTTATTCCTCCAGCGAACTGCGACAGAGTGCTGCTCGAAGAGGAACTAGATCTTTCGAATACTGTATGTAGACTTGCATAGGCATCCCGTCAGCTCCAGATGCCTTTACTCTGTTGAATGATTTTGGTTTAATTTCTATACATCGGTCACTTATCTCGATATCTGTCATTTCGATGCTTCTTCGATGACAGAAAGAATCGTGGTACGATCTTCCTGAGTAAAACTATTTCGGAAAAAGGCAGTTAGTATATTATGCACCACACTCCGCTCTTTTGCCGGTTTGAACATCGAGCGAATGGCCAGATTGCTTTGGTTAGTTTATTGACTTACAGTAAGACCAAAATTTCTCACTATTCTACGTCGGATCGATTGATACAACTTCACTCGTTGAATGGTTGTCTCATTGGGCTAATTTTGACTTCGCATTTAGTTTTTCAGCAGGGCTTTGACTATGGTTGAATTTGTACTAAAGTTTTCTCCACTTTCGGAATTACATTATAACCCGGGTGTTGAATCGTGGCGGGCTTTTCTCATCAATCAGAGTCTTGCTCGGCATAAACCTAAGGCCTGTCACATAATAATTTTGGATTTAATCCATTTATAATCTCAGAGACGAATGTCTAATATTGAGCACACAGGTAATACGAACTCTGTTTCTTGTCGTACTCTGCAGTCATGGACTGTGCGGCTGCTCCCGGCGGAGGTTCGAGTCCTCCATCGGGTATGGTTGTGTGTTTGTCCTTAGGATAATTTAGCGTACGTAGTGTGTAAGCTTAGGGACTGATGACCTTAGCAGTTAAGTCCCATAAGATTTCACACACAATTGAACTTTTCTTTTCTTGTCGTACTTACTAAGCAAAAATATCTTCGTACCTTTTGTAACATCGTTCCTGACACACCTGGTAAGTGATGCTACAATGACCATTATGGCCACTATTTCCCTGCTGTAAGTTAAGTGAACTGAAAAGGTTGAGCCTATTTGGAGCTAGGATGTTACCCTCACGACTTACGTCTCCCATTAACTGCTAATTTTAGTTTTTAGATAATACATGTAGAACAATACCACACGAATACCTAGCCATACCACTTCCCATAATCATTTGAGTCACTCAGGATATATAGCTAATAAGTTGAAATATCCCCCTGATACTATAACGTGGGTAGGAAACGCACGCTTTGCTTTCACCAAGGATTCCCAGAAATGTTTGACCGCTATGGACTCTAAGCCAGGTGGCCTATAAAAGTACTAGATTACTATGTTTGATCCGTCTTTAACTCGTCTTAACCCAAGTTTCGGAAAATATTCTAGCCTTGTTTGATGTTATAGCATCGTCTGTTATCTATGCACAAAGCTCTACGACCGGTTCCACATATCTTTGCGATATATATTTCAATTATAATTTAAAATTTTGCTGTTATTGACTTCTAGTTTCAATCGTGTTTCTGTATCTAGTACTATGTGGTTCAAATGGCTCTAAGCACTGTGGGACTTAACATCTGAGGTCATCAGTCCGCTAGACTTAGAACTAATCAAACCTACTCTCCTAAGAATATCACACACATCCATTCCCGAGGCAGGGTTAGAACCTACGACCGTAGCAGCAGCGTACTCTGTGGATAGTACCGTAGAAGCGAGACTGCATCTGGCATCTCTCCCTGGATATTCCTGCAGCTAACTAATACCGTATTAAATTTTTCTGATTGTTTTATGACGTATGTTTTTGCTAATATTTTTAGGGCAGGTCACCCTGGTCAACATGTAGGTGTACAACATAAGGTTTGGTGAAATAAACTTTCAATAATACTCTGCATATGGCCTAAAGTACACACTGAAACGGCCAGTGTGATACAGTAGTCCGTAAATCAGGCTTCTATGTCTACAAGTTGAAGTGTACAGTCGATCGCCATTAGTGAAGTGGAGTTGTGACTCATATGAAATTAGCAGACGTGATTTTCGCGTACTGGGATGCAAATACAGACTCTAGGAAAACAGACACTTCGTACTAGGCTAATAAGGGGGCTTTACAAAAAGATCATTTTCGATATTCTTCGTATTTATGGGATCAGTTCCCTAACGCATTAAATGCAGTTCTCAAAATACTCGAAATTATTAGAAGATTCCCGGCGCTCTCAATTGTAAAACAGTTTTAGCTTATTACTGAATTTGCCGATAGGTGAATGAGTAGCGTCATAGGATAGTATTTCAAAAGATGGTAGCTCAAATTTCGCTAGTAGCAATATTTTTTCATTTTATTTAAATTCCTTATGCAAATGAAAATGTTATTTAACATGTTACTAGTCGCAATTTTTCAATAAAATTAGCATCTTTTTATTTTTTGCGTGGTATTCGCTTGAATGTGAGAGTATTCACCATAAATTTAAATTTGATAGAAAAATGTGAAACATCAGATGGAAAATAAAATACTTCTTCATTTCAAGAGCTTTAATAGTGTCATTCAATAATATACCAACCTCTGCAGCCGAGGTCACTAAAGCACAACAGTGCGGTGGCATTTGAATCGGAGATAAAGCGGTTTGAATCCTCATGGTGGATGAAAATTTCACCGCAAGCGTTTGTCCAGCAATGGTGGTAGAAGTGGTGGCTTAACTTTCTGATCACTGGTCTTTTCGAGTGTGTTGTGGGGTAGCCTCCAAAGCTCTCCGCAGTATGTGGGTCTGTGGCAGTGCTGATGGCGAACCGTCCGTAGGATGGGCACGTTCAGCTCAGTGCTATTCCACAGGAGTAAACTCTGCGCCAGCACCTCCTTCTGTCATCATCGTCATCATGCAACACAACATAATAATGCACTATACGCGCAACCAATACCCTCCACAAATACACATTTTAACTTCTCTCCCCATGAAACTGTGGTTAAATTATTGCGATTGAATAATAACTGTACGCAGCTCGTGGTCTCGCGGTAGCGTTCTCCCTTCCCGAGCACGGGGTCCCGGGTTCGATACCCGGCGGGGTCAGGGATTTTCACCTGCCTCGAGATGACTGGGTGTCTTCATCATCATTCATCAAATGGTTCAAATGATTCTGGGCACTATGGGACTTAACTTCTCCGTCTCCGGCCTTCCTGATTTCGGTTTTCCGTGATTTCCCTAAATCGTTTCAGGCATATGCCGGGATGGTTCCTTTGAAAGGGCACGGCCGATTTCCTTCCCAATCCTTCCCTAACCCGAGCTTGCGCTCCGTCTCTAATGACCTCGTTATCGGCGGGACGTTAAGCACTAACAACAACCACCATCACTGGTGCTCCGGAAGAGCAGGTGCTCCTGTGAACCGAGGCTTTAATATTTCCAGCTTTACCTTGCTGAAGCACTACCTCATGAACCCCTTGTTTCCAGCCATCCCCTTTGGTTGTGCCTTCTGTACACCATTCTGGTGTAAATGACGGAAACCAAGTTTCGCAACACGCTGTAAAGGAATCCCTTCCATCTTCCAATTTCAAGGCACCTTCTATACCCACATTTTTCAACGATTCCTGACAGGTAACATCAGTTATGAATCGGTACTCTATGATGCCCTGAAATAGCATAACTCATTGCGAGTCCTCACGTTTTTGAAATCGAAAAATTTCATTCGTGTTTTCAAAGAACATATAGTCATCCGGGTAACCCTAAACAATTTATTATTCTCCATCCATTTCCTGTTTTGATAAGATAGGGGGACCAAATTTCGTCACCTTAAAAAAATGGTTCAAATGGCTCTGAGCACTATGGGACTTAACATCTGTGGTTATCAGTCCCCTAGAACTTAGAACTACTTAAACCTAACTAACTTAAGGACATCACACACATCCATGCCCGAGGCAGGATTCGAACCTGCGACCGTAGCTGAGGCGCGGTTCCAGACTGAAGCTCCTAGAACCGCTCGGTCACCCCGGCCCGCCTTCATTCATTCCCATTACGGTCGGAGGAAGGCAATGTCAAAGCCCCTCCACACGATTTTGGCTAGTACGGCTATGCGGGTCTCCCGCATTGTTCCCTACGCACTGTCAAGGAGTATGGGACTTCAACATCTATAATAACTAGTAACTTGAGTGGAAACTTTTGGCTATAGAAGTCGCTCGCCCACTATTTTAACACGATTATCTCCCACACTTCCAAGAAGAAAAACTAGTTCTTAATTTAATTCACAAGTCTATGGAACAAAACAATTTGAAGTACAGTTCATAATCATGTTCTTTCTCTCGATGGGAAAGTCAGTACGAGAAATAAAATTTCTGAAGCTCTACAGAATTCCACGATCGTCCACTCTGAAAGTTCTTAAATTAGTCATAGGCACAATTGTACGCCTTGGGGAAGCCAAGTTTCGTGGCTGAGGTAAAGCTGTGAGTCGTGCTTGGGCGCCTCAGTCGGCAAAGCACGTCCGAACTCAGTCGAGAGCGGACGGGTAGAGCAACGCAGAGCGCTGAGTGTACGTGTTGTCTCGGGCACTGTGTTATTGACAAGGGAAACTCCACATCGCTCCCCCCTTAGATTTTGTGGTAAAATGGCAAAGTACATTGCTCGACGAAAACTGAGCACAGATCACACAAGAAAACAGGAAGAAGGTGCACTTGTGGGAAAAAAGAAGCAAAGTAGAAATAGTGAGCGGTCCAAGCTCAAGATGTGCAACACTGAGCGAATAGCACGAACGTTTGGTTACGGTTTTGGATATGGGGAGTTCCCTTGTGAGTACATTCGCGCTTGTGCTCGAATTGATCCCGGCAGAGAGAAATTTAGAAAAGCGCCGGAACCGTTGTGCTAGACGTCTCCCGGCGCGCAACTGCAGCGATATTCCCGTAGAGAAAACGGTTAGTAACATTAGCGCTGGCATTGCTAAGAGCGAAAATTAAAATTTCCCTTCCCACATAAGGCCATTACCGTGTGAAGTGTATGAAAGGCTGTTCTACTGCTGTCTACTCCTATTTTTAGTCACAGTTCTCTTCAGTGACAATGAGTCGTGTGGATCGCTTCGATTTCTCAATAGTCGATTGTGCCTTGTGCCCGAGCGCGTCTCTGCTAAACGACAGCGCAGCCTCGGCAGTTGGAAGGTGGGGCCCAAGCGGTTAGGAATCGGAGGAAGGACAGCGGCGTGAAGGACGTGGCCGCGGAACGCTATGCTGTTAATTGATGAAGCCATGAGCCTGTTTAGTCAGGTGGGTGTATTTCGGACGGCCAGCGGAGTTGTATGCAAGGAACGCGACGGTGACTGAGCAGCATCCTTTGCCAGTGCCTGCCGAGCTATGTCTCGGGGAGTAACCTTATGAGGGACAACATGAAACGTGGATCTGCTGCCATCCCCTGCAAACAAAATGTGCGCAGCCGGGTCCTGATAAAAAAAGACGTGATGAACAATTTTGACCCTGTTCTACATTATCGATGGTTGGTGCCCTGTTGTGGATATAATGTTTGAACTTGGCCTCAGTGAATTAAAACTTTGACCTTATGTGACTCTTGCTGTCGTTAAATTGTGTGCAGTTATTGTGTAATGTGACGCAAGCAATTCTACCAGTATAGGACAAAGGCTGTGCCTATTTTAAATTCTACTATGCTAGAGTAAGTTTGTAAGTTTTCGTTTTAACTATGAATGATGCTGTTGTTTTTACCCTCTTTGGTCCGCGATTTCACCCCACAGCCGAGTGTGCATAATCGAAATGCAGTTTGTTAAAGCAATGCAGTACGTTTTCAGACCGTTCAACATTCACTTTCGTTCTCATTGTAGCTTAGCGGATGATATTTTTCCGCTTTCCCTCTATGCGGTATAAATTCTCGATACAGTGTCTCTTGAAACATCAGTAACTTCGGCTGCCTTGGTTACGGAAGCACCAACGATACGAGCACCACGTTCGAATGGAAAGAACTCCGACATGATGCATTCACAACAACACACAGCACTGTTCTGATTACAACAGAGACGTGCAACGCACAGGTGCACTGAGCGGTCACATACAACAGCGCGACATGCGGGCTTGGCTAGCAAATGTATTTGTGTGCATGCTTGCATTCCTCACGGTGTTTCCATATCTTTGGCCAATCCCGGCACAGTCATACATAATTGTTGCTGGAAATAGAGCATTAGCGAGGTACGGTGGACAGCCGTGTTCCATGTAATTCTACAGAACACGTCACGTACAGTATTTCTTACAAAGTTCCAAGAACCCGCTTGGTGGAATCAAGGAATACAATACTACCCTGCGTATCGCACCAGTAGGAATCGTGAAGAGAAGATTAAACTGATCATATCGCGCGCTGTGGCGTTTAAGCAGTCATCCTTCCCAAGTTCCATACACGTATTGAGAAGGTGGAAGCCCAACATTCAGGTGTGTTGGGAAATGACCTCAGCCGTACACGTCACAGTGATTTTCGCAGTATATGTGCGGATGTAAAACGTATGTGAAAATGTTAGAAGCTACATGGGAAAGTATATTCGAACAGTTTCACTGTTCTGCGTCGCATATCAAGAATAGAAATCTAGAGAAATCTGCTGTTTCTGATCGTGGTCTTACGAATGAGGAGAAGAATATGTTTCAACAGACCTTTTTGAAATTACTGAAACATAAGCGTCAAGGACGCTAAGGATGTTATATCGGTATCAACAATTTTAACCCCTCAAGTGAATACTTCTCGTGCGCGCTGATCTGCCTCATTGCGTAATATTCCCTAGCGCTGGCTCACTCATTAAAACATTTCGTAATTGCTATTAGTTTATGATTAGAAAGTAAAGTCGATTAGGGTGTATAAAATCTATTAAATTTACATAATTACATGTCGTTTCCAGTGGAAGAGCTACTTGATAGAGAATTAGAGGCACCGGTCACGAAAACTGACAACAGAATGGAGAGCGGTGTGTTCACCACATTTCCCTGCGTATCCGCGTCCGGTGACGCCTAAGGGTTGAGGATGACACGGCGGCCGGTCGGTACCTTTGGGCCTTCAAGATCTGTTCGGATGATATTTGTTTGTTTGTTTTTGTTGTCCACAGAGGAATTTCACATTCTTCACAGCAATAAGATCTTTGAAAGGCCTCTTCTCGTGCGTATTCCACACTTCGTGCTTGGCATATTCTTCGTTGTGCTTGACAAAAATGCTGGCTAATGAATAAGTCGTTTTGGTGTTCGAGATGGACATCCGGTGGTTGTTGCTCTGGAGAGGATTCGGCCAATTGTTTCTCGAGAATAATTACGAATTCGAAACCACTTTTTTCGCCGCCATATTTTTTTACAACGCAATGAAGCAGGCATGGAATGTCTAATAAATGGCGAAAACTCTGTTGTTAATAGCTTTTCTGTTTGATCTCGCCCATTTGGTGGCTTTGCAACACCACCCCTCAGATATTATTATTGTAACCATATGAGGGGGAGAGTTAAGGATTTGGATACGGTTTTGTTGTGTAATAGGCAACTTATAAAAAATAATTAATGAATAATAACTACTAAGTATTTATTACCTAGGAGAACATAATATACAATTTTGTACAAAAATAATGTATCTAACGAATATAAAACAAATGATGCGAAGCGGCACAGTAAATTACTGTATAGTCAATACGTCGCCATTGAGCAACAGGTGAAGGTAAATGGCGGGCACTGTGTTTGTGAGGCTTCTCTGTGATGACTTATAACCTGTAACAGTAAAAAGAATGTCGAAGTTGATATACTAAAAGAACATATCGGCATTAATCTATATTTCGCAGAAGACCTGAAACAAATCCAAGTAATCCAAATCATTTGTTTGCCATCACAGGACCAACAACAGGTTACTTTCTGTCAGCTGTTTTCTGCGGTTGGTGCTGTTTGTTACAAATACAAAGGATCAGAACAGTTTCAAAAGTCCCTAAGTCGTATATGACTAATTAATAATGTTATTAAATACGACAAGCATCAGTATCAGGCAGAGCTGTGGCCATTAGGTTATCAAAATATGAGAGATGCTGGAACTGAAGGAAGAAGGATTCAACCTTTCTTATCTTTTGACGGAATACCACTCACATGATATAGAATGAGAGGTTTTAAATTCTGTTAAGAATAGCAGGGAGATGACCTTACAGGAAATAATAGAAATCAAGAAACATGTGACACAGAATGACAGCTTAGTATTAGAAGATCTTACTCAGTTTCCTTTTTCCTCTTTGTTAAATTAAGTCTTCGTTCCAAATACTAACTTCAGACTGTAAATTCATCTTATTTCTCATCAGCTGTTAAAAGTATCTCCACATAAAACTTTGTTTCCCCTCTTTTTTAGTTGATGTAATTATTTCTATCGGACAAAAATGTAATGTTTTCCAGTGTAAACGCTCTGTCAGTCTGTACCTTCTGCACAGAAAATATATGTGTATATGGCACATCTTATTGTCACCTGAAGATGGCTTAAGAAACAAAAAGCCGGTTCAAGACCGAACAAATATAATTTACATTAAGAAGTATTTTCTAATTTACTATTAATATCATGTTCTGCCAAGCACTGACGGAATATTTTGTTAATGTTGATTAAGAACGTATTTATTTCAATTCCAAGTATATGTAAAATATAAAGCGGAAAATCTCTTACTAGCACGTTTAGCTTCAAGAAACTACTATCAGTTCCTTTCATAAAAAAAATATTCTAGCCAACATCGGGCTTCATTTTTGATAATACAGTTATTTTAATCCTGGGAAATGGAGATAAGACTGCTTTACAACGTCAGCAAAATTAGCAAAAGAAACGCGAAGAAGAAACTGAGACTTTAACTTCCATGACCCACATATTTGTAAAATATCTGATGTCCAGTGTACATTAATAACTAAGCTGCATGAACTGAATGAGATAACAACGAATGAATATATCCTCCAAGGCTCAACTCAATGGAACAATAACAAACATATGAATATTACTTGCAGTCCTTTGAATTTAAATGTAGGACGCGACGTTGTTCCAATTTTAAATTTTCCAAGACGTCTCCACACTTGAAGTTAAGCTCATACTTGAATCCAGTGTACTATACTGCAGTGCTCGTCGATTGCGTGAACGGAGTTCCCTTTTTGAAAAATGTCCGTAAAGCTGAAGTGAAATTCCGCGCTAATACAAAAAATTGCGGCTGAAGTAAACTGGCTTGTAACCATAGTAGATAAAATGTGTTTGAAAAATGCAGAATTTCTAATATATCGCCTCACGTCGTAGCACTTAAGAACAGTGATAATGTTATGAAGCTTAGTAATTTCTCTCATTTTCTATCGTTAGGTTGAACAGCAAAAGAAATAAGTATGCCATGTGAGTAGTTCTTTTAAGAATTTTAAGAATATGTGGAAAATCTAAAAATAATAACCGGTATTACAAAAATACAGACTTTTCGAAGAAGCGTTTCTTGTATGACTTTTGTTGGAATACTGTTCTAGAGTTCAATGGCTTTAGATCACACAGAGTCTACGCAAAGACGACCGCAACGAGCAACCATAGTTTGATGGGGAACACGAATGTCACAGAAATGCTGTAAAATCTGAACGACTGCCGTCTCGAAAGATGACTCGTATATTTCTCCTTTTATTTTTTTTCTTTGTTTGAACGAAGAAGGATGATAGCACTTTAAACTTTACTCTGGAAATTCAGATTATGGTTTTCATCTAAAGAAACTAAAAAAATCAAAGTTCTTGCGTATAAGTTCCGCTGAGACCATGAAGAAAAGACTGGCCCACTATCAGTTCCCAGGTTCGTAGATGTTGTTGTTTAAATATTCCATTGTGAATGGAAGCTTAATGTATGAGAAAGTGAAAGACTCCCTCTGAAATGCGCAACGCAGAGGTCTGCAGACCGTTGTTGTTGTTAGAGAGAGACATAAACTACACTCTATCTTTTTGAAATACATCATTTCGTCATTTCGAACCTGAACATAAAAAAGAAGAATAACTTCAGTTATATTGTTGTTGGAGCTGATGTGATCGTTTTCAAATGTCGTGTTAGTTACTTGTAGCGCGGTTCAAAGTCTAGTTAACAGTATGGTATGCCTATATTTTCCGTGTCAGTGCTAAATAACTTCAGTGAATAAGGAACTTTGCTCCAATAACAATAGGAAATCTTCTATTTTCGTTTCTCGTCGAGTGTGTCAGTACGCCGTCTCTAATGGGAGTGTTGCGTACGTCACGTTGAACTGTCAACATCACCCCTTCCTGTCGGGATCGAGTCTAGCAGTAAATGAAATTTTGTCCCTATTAAGTTGCCCACAAGGAGTGAAAAGTTGGCGATAACTAGTTTATGATTACCGGGATGTAAACCAATGTCATAGTGTAAGTTCCAGACCTCTCCAAAATTTGGGAGCATACCATACTGTTAACTGTAATCGTTCCACCAGATGGGAACGTTAACCTTAGAGTGCTTTTGGTAATATTCAGAGAAAGCAAACTGCTTAGCAGCATTATGTTTCACGCTCTCCTAATCCTTCCATCTTAATTATCTACTCGATCTCTACACTGCATCCTACGCACACTCACTGAAGTTGCCTTCCTCAAACTGTTACGCACAAATACCGGAAGCAGCAAATATAAGGCTCGAACAAAATCGCACTGTATCTACATCCACACCTACGTCTATACTCTGCAGACTACCTTGTGTGGCGGAGTGTTTTTCTCGCACCACTATCTTTGGCCACCTACTCTGTTCCATTGGCGAATGGCGCATGGAAATGATTGTCGGCAGACGTCTGTGTGATCTATAATTTCTCCGATATTCTCATTGTGGCCGTTTCACGAGTACAAGGTGGGAGGAAGTAATATGTTGTCCATGTCTTCCTGGAATGTACGCTGTCGGAATTTCAATAACAAAGTGCTCCGTGATTCCTCTCTTGTAGCGTCTTCCACTGGAGTTTATCATCTCTGTAACGCTAAGTGACCCGTGAAAAACACACCTCTCTTCCCCATCTCTCCTATTACTTGACTCGAGTCCATGGCTGACAATACTCATAATTGGTCGAACAAGTGTTGTGTAAGCCACTTCTTTCTTGCGCGAGTTCTCTCAGTGAAGCTCGGCCTATTATTTTCTTTTCCTGTATTTTATGTGAAACCTGTCAGTTGCTAGTTCTCCCACCAGTCTTCAATCGTTCACATGCCTCCCTGCACTTCGCTCCAGTGGTCTGGAGTTGTATCCTTCATATAAACGGCAGCACCGTCTGCGAATAGCCTCATCCAGCCTACGTATCCACTAGGTCATTAGCATGACTTGTAAACGGCCATGATCACTCTAGTCGAAACAGTGCCCCGTGGATAGACGACACCACGTCAGAACTGCTGACAACCATGGGAGAGATAGCCATGGTAAAACTCTTCCAACTGGTGTGCTAGATGTATGGGACAGGCGAAATGCCCTCGAAATCCAAGAAGAATATAATAATTCCGATTGTAAAGAAGCAGGTGCTGACTGTTATGAATATCTCGGAACTATCACTTTAATAAGTCGTGGTTGTAAAATACTAACATGATTTCTTTACAGCCAAACTCGAGGAAGATCATTTTGGATTCCAGAGAACTGTAGGAACGCGCAACGTAACACTGATCCTACGACATATCTTGGAAGGTAGGTTAAGGAAAGGCAAACCTACGTTTATAGCATTTGTAGTCTTAGAGACAGATTTTGACAATTTTGACTGGAATGCTCTCTTTGAGAGCAGAGGTAAAATATAGGGAGAGAAAGGATATTTACAACTTTTATGGAAACCGCATGGTAGTTACGAGAGGGAAGATGTGGTTGAGAAGGGAGTGAGACAGCGTTATAGCCTATCGCCGATGTTATTGAATCTGGACACTGAACAACCGGTAAAAGAAACCAAAGAAAAATTTGGAATAGGAATTAAAGTCCAGGGAGAAGACATAAAAACTTCGAGGTTTGACATTGTTATTCTCTCAGAGACAACAAAGTACTTGGAAGAGCAGTTGAACAGAATGGACAGAGTCTTGAAAGGAGGATATAAGATGAACATCAAAACAATGATAATGAAATTCAGTCTAATCAAATCAGGTGACGCTGCGGAAATTAGATTAGGATACGACGCACTTAAAGTAGTAGGTGAGATTCGATATTTGGACAGCAAATAACTGATTATGGGCGAAGTAGAGAGGATATAAAATGTAGATTGGTGATTGCCAGAAAAAGTGTTTACGGAGAAGAAAAGTTTGTTAACGTCTAATATAGATTTAAGTCTTAGGAAGTCTTTTCTGAAATCATTTGTACGGATTTTAGCCATGTTTGTAAGTGAAACATGGACGATAAACAGTTTAAACAAGAAGACAACAGCAGAAAGCTGAAGATTTGATGGGTAGATCACGTTACTAATGAGGAGGTACTCAACAGAACTGAGGAGAAGAGATATGTGCCACAACCTGACTAGAAGAAGGTATCCGTTGATAGGACACATTCTGAGACATCAAGGGATCACCAATTTAGTACTGAATGTAAGCGAGGGGGGGGGGGGCAAAAATAGTAGAGCGAGACCAAGAGATGAATACAGAAAGCAGGTTCAGAAGGATGTAGGTTGCAGAAGTTATTCGGAGATGAAAGATATTGCACAAGAAATAGTAGCATGGAGAGCTGCATCAAAACAGTCTTAAGACTGAAGACCACAACACAACAACAACACACTTTAAGATACTCCTGAAATAACCTTTATATCTGTTGATTTCGTTCGGTTAAGTAACACAATATTATCACATATTATTTGTTATAACTGCTACAATAAATTGGATGAAAATTTTATATCTACGCGTTGTCACTGACGAGTTTCTAGTGTAGGACTTAGAGGTGAGTTACATTCCTCAAATTGTGCGTGTTAATTTCTTATAGAGGTATATGATATACCGATTGTTAGGGGTATACGTGCACATATTCCTATT
Source organism: Schistocerca gregaria (assembly GCF_023897955.1). Taxonomy (NCBI): domain Eukaryota; kingdom Metazoa; phylum Arthropoda; class Insecta; order Orthoptera; family Acrididae; genus Schistocerca; species Schistocerca gregaria. The sequence continues at coordinate 405,407,482 of NC_064924.1, read as the reverse complement.
GATGACTGAGGACGGTGTACTCAACCACATTACATAAGAAATTTTGATAGCTACTCATTTTAGCTTGTGTGACACGTATTCTTGGCCATGCTGCACTTTTCTTTAACTAGCATAGCATCACATTTTAGTCTGTGCAGTTGTTCCCTTTTATGTGTAGGGATATTTGGTTTTATTTGCTTTTACTCCAGTTTTTACTTTGTTTTTGACTATGTTTATGAGCGTTATTTTGTTGCAACTAGGTAATCACTTTAATATTTTCATATATGATGCACCTGCTATTGCCAGATGCGTTGATCTTACAGTACCTGTCATTATTTGCTGTTAAAGAGTACGTTCACATTTGAAGTGTGCTCTGATTGTTTTAGCATGTTTCAGACGCGCATACTTTGCATGCTTTTATTATGGCAGATTTGCTCCCTATTTTATATTTCAGAAAGTCGTTTATTTGGTCTGGAAGGCGACTTTAATTTTATTGTTGGATATAACAGTCACGGTACGTGTATATGTACTCCTGTGCTTACGTTTTACTTATTATCGTTTGCGTGATAGTGTTTTCTGTCACTTTTATTTAATACATTTTTTCGTCATATCTGTTCAGTTTACAAACGTATGACATCGACTCTGATTAGCTGGTGTATTTAGCTTTCAGGTTATGCTCGCGGTATGTGAGATATTTGTCACTCTTCCGCAGTTGGTGGTTCTTCCACCACGCTAGTTACCTGGGACTTGTCTTAAGTGTCTATTGTGAACATTGTTTTTATCATTAAGTCAGGTATTTATCACCTTTTAACCTGTGGTAATATGTGTTCTCGTATGTTTTTCGGAAGTATGGACGGATTTACAGCACCATATGTTGTTAATTTTATAATGTTCAGTACATGAGAACTTCATATTGTTAAGTGGGTGTCACTGTTCCACATAAGTAATTCATCATTCACTTTTTTTTCTTTGTGGTATAATTTGTAAGCTTTGTGTAATTTTTTGGGGGCTGATTGTTTCAAGACCAGCTATAATGACAAAATGTCTAAATTTCAGTCGTGATATATAAGCAATTAAGATTTCACAGAGCAACGAAAAATTTTTATAAACCTTTTTTTACTTTTATTCCTGATCTTTACAAATTTTTATGAGCTGAATCCAAATCTAGCATTACGTTTTTTTGTATCACCCCTAGTTTTTTAGCAATATGCTTTTTATTATACAACGTAAGAATCCTATGCTATACGGTAAACGGGGAAATTAATAAAACGCTTTGTCACATTTAAGCATGGTTTGTATTTACAGTAAGCTACTTAAAACAATGATATGTGTTAATAGAGGTTTCACTTGTCAGCTGGTATTGGTTTGTATTTTCTTTCTCATTTTTCTTCGAAGCTTCTTGTGTAGCTTTCTCTACGAGGAGTCGCTTGCTGAACTTCTGGGTGAAGTGACCAACAGTAGTCCCCCATCATGTTGGTGTTCCAGCTGCCTTGGTAGCGTTTTTCTATCACTTTATGTCCTGCTGAAAACGTTCTCCTTGCTCCTCACTATCATCTCCCATATTGTCCGGGAAGTAATCAAGGTGACTGTTCAAAAATTGAATTTTCAGGCTCATTAAACATCCTAAAGTTTTAAGCTTCTTTAACATTGTAGCTACACTAGAAACATATTCGTCCTAAGAACTTTGTAACGACTTTCTTGAATGATACCCATGCTTCTTTTTCTCATTTAAGATCATTGTGGATTCAAAGTTAACATCAATTTTCTAACGTCATGTCCGACAAAGACGCTTTCTTTTAGTTTAGCTTCTGAAAGGTGTGTAAATTTTTGGCAGAGATTCTTAAAACGTCGTCCATCTTCAGGCAAATCCTTTACAAACTGTTTCATTAGACCTAACTTTATATGTAGAGGTGATAGGAGTACGTATTTTGGATCTACAAAGTTTATGGGTAGAATGCTCTTCTCACCAGGTTTTAAAGACTCCCTCACAAGCCAGTTCTTTCTGAACCAGTCTTGATCCCTAGCCCTACTGTCCCATTCACACAAGAAACATCAAAATTTGGTAAAGCCACCTTGCTGACCAAGGAGCATGAATGTTACTTTTACATCGCCATATATCATCGAACCATGAGCAGAATACCATATTTTATTTAGCACTATTTCTAGATTTTCATAGCTCTCTTTCATATGTACAGAATTTCCAACAGGTATAGATGCATACATGTTACCATTGTGTAATAAAACAACCTTTAACTAGTTTTGGATGAATCAATAAATAGCCTGCAGTCTTCCTATTTGTATTCAATACGAAAGTCATTCATCAGACCAGGAATGTCTGAGCAGTACACTAAATCGTCTATTACCTTCTTGTTGTAAAATCTTGGGAAATTGCTACTCTCTCTTTCTATACATGTATATGTTGGTCCCAGTTGCCAGATGAGTTCTTTTCTTTTAATCTAGAGCCAAGCAATTCAGATTTTTCTTTCGGTAAGCCCAGATCCTTAACCAAATCGTTAAGCTCGGTCTGAGTAAACAATTTGAGCTCTAGACTTTCTATATTACAAAATCAAGCATTATCTGGTTCATCTAAATACTTCTGTTGTAACAGAATTCAAATCATCTGGTGTTTCAGGAGCCGGCAAATCTACACCATGCCCTACTGGTCAAATGGCGGACGGAAGGCTAGGGCAGCTTGTTACCTTCTTGATTTTCAAATTATGACCACTAATATCAACACTGCAAAAGTAGTAATCATTGGAATGATTTCTTGACTCCCTCCAAATCATAGAAACAGCAAATCTAAAGACGTTTTCCTCCTTTTTGAACCGTTTTCTCAGATCTTCAACACACACATAACATACCTTATGCGGCGCCCAAGTTCAGATCCAAAGTATGACAGATAACCCTTTTCTCACAAAGTCTGTAATGTTTCTTTGGTGTTTTGTAATGACAAATTCAGCACAAATATAACAAAAACTCTCAACAGTGTACACAACATGTACAGGAAACGGGAAAATGAGGTTAGGCTGACAGTAAACAGAACACCATCTGTTTACACAAGATAGAATCTACCTTTTTTGCCAGCAAATGTGTTCAGCAGTGCTACCAAAGTCATCTACATTCTTTACATCGCCTTTTAAAATTATTTTAACTATATAAAACTGTTAAATTCATTAAAAAAACGCTTAATTTAATAAATTTTTCTGTAAAATGTGAAGAAATGGTGGGTTATACTGGTTTTTAAGTATCATATTTGGATTTCCCACCCCAAAAGACATGAAAATGAAAGCAAAAAAGTTTTGCCATCGTTGGCCTGTGTTTTTGGTACAGCATAAACAGAATGACAACTTTCAATTTCAATAACGTTACATCATTATTTACTTCTTTTTCAGACTAACAGTAATAGCTATTAAGAGTAGTATGTTTTTAGATACCAAGTATGCGTGGCAAGCGTAAGCCACTAATGCTTATTTTCCCCTGGGCAGCAGGTCAGGTGTTGGAGCGTGGACTGAAAATAGGTAGTCTGTACTGACAGTCGTAGTCCACATAGTGGTGCAGTTACGACAGTGCAGAAAACATCAGATAGTAAATTATGTGACGTGTTTGTGGGAAGTCTGTTAGTCACAGAGGAAAAGAATTAACACACTGATATGAGTACATATTAAGGTCCCAGTGGCCACAATATCTGCACTAATACCCCTAATGCACTATATAACAAATACTTAGCAAACCAGAAAGCAAGAAAACCCTGAACGACTATTTGCGGGATGTATCAGCAGCGATAGCAGAAGCTGGAGCGGCAGCAGAAGCAGTTGCAACTCTTACCAGGACGACCTGGCGTATGTCGGGACATCAGCCGAGCAGCAGCAGCTTCTTCTTGAGCAACAGCTTCTTCTTGAGCAGGAACAGGTTGGACCTTGTGTCCTCGTCGGCATCGGTCGGGTCGGAGTCGCTTCCCACGGGGGCGCAAAGAACTACAGCCACCAGCATGAGCACCAGCGCAAATATCTGCCGAACCACAAAAGTATCCTTAGCAATACCGTGCGGGATACGTTATGGGCAGAAACGGAATAATTGGCACTTCTAACAATAGCGTTTTCAACCATACCACAAATTCTACGCAGAAATCTCCAACAAGGTAAGGGAGCTTCATATCGTCCTTGCTCCTACTCTCGTCCCCATAGGAATTTCAGGTTTCCGCAGAAGTCTAGCTGCGCGTGAATGCGTCAGGTCAGTCCATTGTTTTCTTGAGAAAGTCGGTCGTATGCAGTACTTTTAGCTTCCGTGTATGAGGGAATTCAATTTTTTATGCTGAGGTTGAGGTAGTGCTGCAGTTCATAGTATGACGAGTGATCTATGTTCAAATATTGGGCAGCATTTCTGTCTTAGCTTTTAGGTTTTGGTATGTAATCGCCATAGTTAAAGGTTTGACTTATGTTGCTGTAGCGGCCATCATAATAAATCTGGCGATGCTTGCAATTTCGTCCCGGTGCAGTTCTTTTTTTCGTTTCGAGGTCGTTGTTTGGAACTGTCATTACAAATTCATTTTATTTGCTATTTATAAACATTCCTTTACTTTTTTCGTACGAGAAACCGCAAGCGGAGGGAAATGGGTTCTTTGCATGACATGCTTGGTTTGATATCGCGAAACATGTTCTTCGTATACACAGATATACAAATTCACATGTGACACATCTTCAGTAACGTGAAGGCATAGTTCATTCATGGACCTTCAAATGATTTATGATAGTGTTAGTGTCTGGCAACGTTAGAATGGAAAATACATTTAAATTAAATCTACTTTTGAGAATCCAGAATGAGATATTCACTCTGCAGCGGAGTGTGTGCTGATATGAAACTTCCTGGCAGATTAAAACTGTGTGCCCGACCGAGACTCGAACTCGGGACCTTTGCCTTTGGAGAGCAAGTGCTCTACCAACTGAGCTACCGAAGCACGACTCACGGCCGGTACTCACAGCTTTACTTCTGCCAGTACCTCGTGGTCTCCTACCTTCCAGACTTTACAGAAGCTCTCCTGCGAGACATGCAGAACTAGCACTCCTGAAAGAAAGGATATTGCGGAGTCATGGCTTAGCCACAGCCTGGGGGATGTTTCCAGAATGAAAGGCAAAGGTCCCGAGTTCGAGTCTCGGTCGGGCACACAGTTTCAATATTCCAGGAAGTTACTTTTGAGAATGATTGCTGTGGCCGAGCGGCTCTAGGCGCTTCAGTCCGGAATCATGCTCCTGCTACGGTCGCAGGTTCGAATCCTGCCTCGCGCATGTATATGTGTGATGTCCTTAGGTTACTTAGGTACAAGTAGTTCTAAGTTCTAGGGGACTGATAACCACAGATGTTAAGTCCCATAGTGCTCAGAGCCATTTGAACCATTTTTTTAAGGTGACGAAATTTGGTCCCCGTATCTTATCAAAACAGGAAATGGATGGAGAATAATAAATTGTTTAGGGTTACCACGATGACTATATGTTCTTTGAAAACACGAATGAAATTTTTCGATTTCAAAAACGTGAGGACTCGCAATGAGGTATGCTATTTCAGGGCATCATAGAGTACCGATTCATAACTGATGTTACCTATCAGGAATCGTTGAAAAATGTGGATATAGAAGGAGACTTGAAATGGAATGGAATGGATTCCTTTACAGCGTGTTGCGAAACTTGGTTTCTGTCATTTACACCAGAATGGTGTACAGAAGGCACAACCAAAGGGGATGGCTGGAAACAAGGAGTTCATGAGGTAGTGCTTCAGCAAGGTAAAGCCTCGGTTCACAGGAGCACCTGCTCTTCCGGAGCACCAGTGATGGTGGTTGTTGTTAGTGTTTAACGTCCCGTCGATAACGAGGTCATTAGAGACGGAGCGCAAGCTCGGGTTAGGGAAGGATTGGGAAGGAAATCGGCCGTGCCCTTTCAAAGGAACCATCCCGGCATTTGCCTGAAAAGATTTAGGGAAATTACGGAAATCCTAAATCAGGAAGGCCGGAGACGGGATTGAACCGTCGTCCTTCCGAATGTGAGTCCAGTGTGCTAACCACTGCGCCACCTCGCTCGGTGGAGCACCACTATTAACTGTCGCCTCGCCTGGCTGCAAACATCAACATGTGAGCAACAGTGGCATTGTGCACGTCGCCTAGCCCAACCTGATAGATATTTGAATTTTTTATTTTTATTTTTCACTTTTCGGTTTTAATCTTTACCTGCTATGTTCAAATACAGGTCACCGTGGCCCACGTGCCTAGTAGTATCACCTCATCAGCATGGAATGTGCTGACGTCATGACTACTATGTGTCCGCTGTTGGCAGACTCTAGTGAGTGTGGGAGAGAATCACGTGACAACTGCTGGCCGCCACCTGGAGCGTCGGTTCCAGCCTGCCAACACTGACACTATTCCTCCGACACTGGCTTCCAGTTAGGAACGAGTGAAGTATCTCTTACACCATTTACCTCAGACATGGTTCGGCACCGAAATTAACGTCTTCTGAAGATGGCCATGTCCGGGTGATGGCCTCACAAGCAGAACGGGGTGCGCCTATATGTATCCCATCTACTGAGTCTAATGGGTTTTTAGCTTCTAACTCTTTCCTTGGAAAAAGTCCCTTCAGAAGCCCACGTCCTCGCAACCTCACATCATCCCCACTGCACTTGTGTATTATTATTGATTCGCTAACGTGCCCTGATTACTCAAGCACGTAACTGGGTCTGGGTAACAAGTAAAAATTATTCACCAGTTTCGAAACAGACTAGTGCGCCTGGCTCAAACATTCTACGGCCTTTTCAGACTTATGCAACTAAAAATTCCACTACATAGAACATAAAACTGGCTGAACAACCTTTACAATAGGCTAAACAGTCCGATAATTTCCTACGATGTAGCGGGGAATATTGTTAAAACATGACGTGGCAATCGGTGATCGTCATTCTCGTAATGGTTCGTTCGAACAGAAAATAGATACAACATTCAGTTGTCTCTTGAACCTGTGGTATGTGGCCGGAGCTAAGCAATGCGTGGAAATGGATGAAAGGGAATGCAGAGGTCCACCAGCAGCGAAGATTGGGTATAATGGTTGACCATGTTGGTGCTGCGACTGTCGACTCAGTTAAATTGTTATTTATTAAACGTTACATCATAGCTGTTACACTGGTGACATAATAACTGAGATAATTTTAACTGAAAATAATTGTTTTGGAGAGTAGCAATAAAATTATTTCCTTCGATGAATCGTCATTGACAGACCAAGTTCATGGAACTCAGCGCAGATTATGAGGATAGCGGACAGTTTCATTTATTATGTTGAGACAGAAATTTTTGGTTTGCATCATACGATGTACATTGGGCGGATACCCGATTTCTCAATCGCGAAACCAGTTGCTGTGTTATGCCAACATTTATATATGATGCCTTACATGATACTAACCTGTAACCATTTAATATAGCCAGTACAGCTTAGCAGCATCAAACGCAATGTAAGTATTCCAATGTTGACGTAACACAGGAACTCGTTTCGAGAGTGAAATGTCGGTTGCCAACACAGTGTAACGCAATATGTATCAGTCAGACAGGAAGGGTGGTCTCGGTGAGATATAAGGAACATAAGGATGCGTATTGTATCCTGGAAGGAAACTAGCTTCATCTGCTGCAAGGAGCTGGAAGTAGCTACATATGAAACTAAATATAAACCACGTGCGCACGTTCAAAAGGGAGATAGCATTACTGGATATTTAAACTAATTTAATTAACCTTTGATAGTGTCAACATGAAGCAATTCCCTTTTCGTAAGCTTACTTTAGAGATATAACAGACAGCAGAAGTAATTATAGAACTTGAGCCACTCTGGGGGCAAGGATTACCTCTGCAACTAAACAAGCAGCAAACAGACCACTTGAGAGTAGATATTCTCAACTGAGTGCGCCACATACATATTCCTTCTGCTAACCCGACAACGCAATGTTACTGTTAGTCAACTGGAGTGGCGTCTAGGTTACATGATCAAAACCATCAGCTGATTAAGAGGAGAGCTTTGAATTTATAATTGCCTTCTTGTGTTAGGTGAACATCGTTGTTAAGTATTTTGGGGCGCGGTGAAAAAAGGAAAAGGCACTCATCGGGTCATGGATTTTGATCACCTTTCGCTCGATAGCAATACATGAATACGTGTAATAAATCCTGCTCTACGATGTCCTTTTCAATGGTTCTTGAGAAATCGAAGTTTAATTAGGTTCCTATTGCACTGAAGCGCCAATGAAACTGGTATGGGCATGTGTATTCAAATGTAGAGATATGTAAACAGAGGGAATACGGCGCTACGGTCGGCAACACCTATATAAACAACAAGTGTTTGGCGAAGTTGTTAGATGGGTTACTGCTGCTACAATGGGAGGTTATCAAGACTTAAGACAGTTTGAACGTGGTCTTACAGTCAGCGCACGAGCGATGCGATACGTCATCTCCGGCGCCTTACGACTGTTTCACGAGTGTACCGTGAAATTTGGAATCCGGTAAAACATCAAATCTCCGACATCCTTGCGCAGTAAAAGGAACCTGCAAGCGAGGGACCAACGTCGACTGATGAGAATCGTTCAGCGTGACAGAAGTGCAACCCTTCCGCAAATTGCTGCAGATTTCAGTGCTGGGCCGTCAACATGTGTCAGCATGCCAATCATTCAACGAAACATCGTCGATATGGGCTTTCGGTGCCGAAGGTCCACTCGTGTACCCTTGATGACTGCAAAATTCAAAACTTTACGCCTGGCCTGGGCACGTCAACACCGACATTGGACTATTGATGTCTGTAAACACGTTGCCTTTTCGGATGAGTATCGTTTGAAATTGTATAGAGGGGATAGACGTGTACGGGTATGGAAACAATCTCATGAAACCACGGACCCTGCTTGTCAGCAGGGGACTGTCCAAGCTGGTGGAAGCTCTGTAATGGAATGGGCGTGTGCAGTTGGACAGGTAATCTTCCACAAAACGCTATTTTGCTACAACGAATAAAGAAGTCTAACGTCTATATAAATGGAAATGTCAAGACAGACTGATTGACCCATAACTGCCCAGCCCAAACCGCTAAAGATAGAAACTTGAAATTTGAAGTGTGTGTTGATCTCATGTTGTAGACATCATTTAAGAAGGGATTGCTCGAAATACTACTCCAAAGCGGTTCAAATGGGGGATGTAATACTTCTAGAAAGTATGTCGCTATTGACGAAATGTTGAAGCTATAACTAGGAAATGTGATATTTGGTTTGTCAGCCAGAAATTAAAAAAAAATGTGTTCTATTGTTTTTGGAAATTCAACCCCCAAGGCACTGAAATAGCGGATGAAAGGTGCTACGGAAATATTTCCTTATGAAAGCATTCTTGAAGCTAAGTCTACGAAGATTTTTATTTGGCTTCTGTGTTAAAAATAAAAAATACCTGTTTGAATGTATTTGGGAGTTCGAACCTAAATGGCATGTAACAGAGAATGAAAATTTTTAAGAAAACATGTAGTATATTAAAACATTTTAAAGGTTAAATGTATTAAATTTGGTATTTTACTTCTCGATTGGAAATATCACGACAAGAACTCAAAAGGCAGGATTAAAATAATGGCCGACTCCAGCTACCAGAATCGCTTTTTGGTCAGACGTAGATTCGGAGAAAAACATGATCCTGTGACCTTCATTAGCGTGAAACATTCAGAAAGTGTTGGGATTTGAGAACAAATTAAGAATTCGATTAAAAAAATATATCTGTGCAAACAATACATTCTACGCGAGCGAAGCAGTGGGCGCTAAGCTAGTTGTAAATGTAGATGCATGAGGTGAATTGAAAAATAATTTGTTAATTGATGTTAAATGAAGACCAATGTGTCATTTTGGAACCTCTAAATGGCAGGCATGGACATATCCGTCGAAAACAATGGCATAAGGTGAAAATGTACAGTTCAGCTTTCTGACCCTGCCGTCTCTTAGAGCCTGACCGACCACAGCGTCGTATTCTGCCGGTGGCGTCAACGAACGCGTGTGATGGGGAATGTGATCAGCACACTGCCATCCCAGTTGTCGTCGGGTTTGACCCTGGCACGGCTACTAACCAGTCGCGTAAGTCGGCTGAGTGCGCCGCCTACCACTCCTTCCACCAAGGAAAAATCCTTGGTAGTACCGGGAATCGAACACGGATCCTCCGTATGGCAGTCAGCAACGTTGAACACTTTTTTTTGTGTTGATCTCATTTTGCTCGTGATTGTTCGTTCTATTTGTTCGGGGCGAACGTCCCATAACGCTTCTTTAAGTTCATCGTCACCCCCGCAAACTTGACGGGACTTACGTCCCCTGACTTATTGAAGGATCGCTTTGGGCCTGCCTTCAGAGTGAATATTTGGTTCGAAATGGCGTTTTTATGCGACAAGGACGGTATAATAGTAAAGTTGAGCGATCAAAACATTAGCAGAAACCCAGCTGCGGTGAGACCGTCAGTTGGGGCGATACCGGCGCTGAAGTATCAGCGTTGGATGAGGGTAAGGTACGTCTCCAACAGCATGACAAAGAGCTGTAAGGTGATCATGAGGTGAGTTTTGGAGGAAGGTAAGTGTGTTCGAGGCGCGAAGTCGGATTTGTTGCACCAGCGGCGGAATACGGAGAATACGGCGGATGTCATTGTTGGAGACGTAACGGGGAGCGTTTAATATGATCCTGAGTGATTTACTTTGCACCACCTGGGCCTGGAGAACATGGGTGTCAGCTGCTAGGCCCCACAGCTCGCACCCGTATAGCAGGAGTGACAGGACGCAGGACGTCCAGATGAGCAGCTTGGAGTGGATCGAAAGGCCTGGGCCCTTCAACAATGGGTAGAGTTTGTGTAGCATTACGTATGCTTTTTGACAGGCACCATCAATGTGGGGTTTCCACGTGAGGCGGGTGTCCATCGTCGTTCCATTGACTCGGTTTTTATATTACAAAGGGAGGCTATCCCTCTGACCGAACACGCTGAGCTACCGTGCCGCCACACTCAGCTACGAAGATACATACTGTAAAATGACTTGTTCCGTACGAGTTCGATAAAAAATCGTTCGAATCTAGTGGTTCTGCTGAATTGCCTCAATTCGCTCATAAAGAACCTTGCCCTTGTCGCTGATAGATTAGTTCATTGTTAGTGAAATCTAACGATCGGTTTGGTGGAGTTCACTGCACACAATGGATTGATACGTTACTAGAAATTAATTACATTTATTGAAAGTTATAATTGAATCATAATGACAAAATAATGCCACGGAATTCAAATAAAACAACCTTCATTAATACTTCGGTATATGACGTCATTTCCTACGTGTGAACTAGTATTATGTATCTTTCGGTAAGTGACGGTAAATACAATTCCGTACTTAGCCTTCTTCCACCGGGAATTCCCGATCGACAGCACCTGAAGACTCCTCACTGAGTGCCGCGTTGTCGCGCTTTCAAAAACATTCCGCCGTAAACCACCTTGTTGAGCCATGAGATACTTAACCGATGGTTAAGTCACAGTGGTTGAATTCGCTCTCGTATCGATCGAAATGCAGCTACTGTGATTTCACAAAATGGTTAATGAATCATGTTACTTACCAGTTAACGATACATCTTCCTTCGGACAGGATCGTTAAAAAGGCAAATTATAGACATCCGAGGTGAGATATGTTGTGGTTGGCAGGAGAGCCAACACCGTTACTACAGGAGGCCGAAATGAACGCGTTTTAGCTCACGCAGGCTGGCGTGAGGTCTGGAACATGACAAGGGAATTAGAATTGAGAAAAACGGACGTAGCTGGTGGAATACTTAATCCATTAATGACGAATGTCGCTCTGGACGGTACATGATGCTCAATATCAATGGTAACTGAGTATGGCGCCTTGCTAGGTCGTAGCAAATAACGTAGCTGAAGGCTATGCTAACTATCGTCTCGGCAAATGAGAGCGTAGAAGTCAGAGAACCATCGCTAGCGAAGTAGGCTGTACAACTGGGCGAGTGCTAGGAAGTCTCTCTAGACCTGCCATGTGGCGGCGCTCGGTCTGCAATCACTGATAGTGGCGACACGCGGGTCCGACGTATACTACCGGACCGCGGCCGATTTAAAGGCTACCACCTAGCAAGTGTGGTGTCTGGCGGTGACACCACAAGATATAGTAAGGAATCGTTAGAAAATGACTTATTTATCGATACTTTTATTCGTGTATCGCAGTGAAGTCATTCTGCGCCATACCCGCTCCGAATAAAATACTCTGTGCGTGAATTGCATCAGTAAACAGCAACAGTGTCTTCTGTTGGTGGAATGGGCCTGGATGTCCCGCTTTCCCACCTTTTGTGCTACAGACTGCTTCATTTCGATATCATTAGTGACTGAGTTGGTAGTCATGAGGCCGACAGCTGAGGACAAGCGGTTCTAGGCGCTTCAGTTTGGAACCGCGCGACTGCTACGATCACAGGTTCGAATCCTGCATCAGGCAGAGTTGTGTGTGATGTACTTAGGTTGATTAGGTTTAAGTAGTTCTAAGTTCTAGGCGACTAATGACCTCAGATGTTAAGTGCCATAGCGCTCAGAGCCATTTGAACCATTTGATATTAATGAGTTTATAACCGCTCAGGGCGCTCATTTGTTACTGTACACTGCAAAGATACGTCTTCTGTATCTTTACAATGACGCCAGTTGCGATACGAGTGTTTGGTGGAAGCTTAGTAAAAAAAAAGAAGAGATTCGAAAGCTTAACCGGCTCGTAAAAGTTTGAACCTCAGTTTCTCGGAAACGGTTGAAATGTGCAACATACCAAAGCTTCATTTGTAGCACGTAAGTACGTATCTAAAAGAAAATTGACAATTTGTTAGATGATGATTATTTTTACTTTAGCAAAGGTAAAGACAACAGAGGCAACTCTAGCGTTGGGCTTGATAAGGGAAGTAAGAGTTACCGAAAATATGTATACCTTCATGGCATGTGTCGTCTTAGAAAAAAAGTAATCAAAATATCCACGGGTGTACTGCCGGTCTACAGTGTCCAACGGGCACAATATTTCGGCGACCATACATGTCGTCATCATCAGGTGAACTGACGGACTGAGCTCCTGTGAACGTGCCTGGACGGAGATCCGTACGCAATGGCTGCTCAGGGGGAACTAGGTTCGGTCGCGGCTGCGACCGATTTAAATACCCTCCGCCCGCGGCGCGCTCCCTCTGCTGTCCGCGCCCCGCGCTACGGTCGCGCGGTGGTACAGATTGCGACGGCGTCTGAGATGACGTCGGTGTGATGGCTCTGTTCACCGTGGGCGTCACAACTACACGTTTGCTCGATTTACTCTTGATTAACCAAATCGCTGGTTCCCAAGCCTTGATAATATTATAGCCACAATCACGGTTTATGAGGTCGTCATTAGTGCGAATTTCGATGGCCTCTCTAACAAGGCTGTCCCAGTATCTCGACGTCTGTACCAGAGTCCTCGTGCGTTCATACTCCATAGCGTGATGTTCCGACAAACAATGTTCAGCGACCGCCGACTTGCTCGGATATATCAGTCCAGTGTGCCTCTGCTGTTCACGGCATCGATCCTCGACGGTACGCATCGTCTGACCAATATACGACATGCCACATTGACACGGAATCTGGTACACGCCGGCCTTCCTCAAACCGAGGTCATCTTTGGCGTTTCCCACCAGTGCACGAGTCTTATTCGGAGGACAAAACACAGTTCCGGCCCGGTGTTTCTTCAAAATGCTACCGATTTTCCCCGAGAGTGCGCCTGTATATGGAATAAACGCAGTGCCTACCTCCTCCCTCGTGATTTCATCCATCTCCACAGGTTGTGCTGTAGTGGTTGGGAAGATAGCACGTTGAATCTGCCACTCTGAGTACCCATTTTTTCGAAATACAGTTGTCAGATGTTCCAATTCCTGGGATAGACTCTCTGCGTCAGAGATAGTGCGCACCCTATGTACTAGAGTTTTAAGTACCCCATTCCTCTGTGAAGGGTGGTGGCAGCTGTCTGCGTGCAAATACAGATCAGCGTGCGTTGTCTTCCGATACACCCCATGACCTAGGGTGCCGTCAGCCCTTCTCTTGACCAAGACGTCAAGGAAAGTTAATTTACCCTCCGTTTCAGTCTCCATAGTGAATTTTATGTTGGGGTGTATGGAGTTTAGATGTGTAAGGAAGTCAAGGAGTTATCCATACCATGTGGCCAGATGACGAACGTGTCGTCCACGTAATGGAAAAAGCAAGTAGGAAATTACCGTTCGGTAATTGACTTGTCTGTTCTCCTTCTAGAGTCTTGGAAACTGTCATTTATACATTGGTTATACAATATGAGTCATGTGGTAAGAATATATTTCTGCCGCAAGTAAATGTGATGAATAGTAAGAGCACGTGAGATGCGGCATGGACATCTCACAGAACTGAAAGTAACTAATAAACGGTTGTGAATTAAGTTATAACAGAGGAATTCAGGAATCAAAACTTCCAAAACGGAGCGGTAGAGACAACAAGTGGTACTCATGTAGAACAAATACGAGATACGCACGTCTGGAGGCCGATTCATTGCACCTCGCTGTTGCAAACGGGCGTTACATCACGGCACAGACACAAATCTGAATACACCGAACAGCCACGTCAATGATCGGACGGACAGATCATAATTTTGTGGAAAAAAAGTGCGTCACAACGGAGATTTAAACACGAATCTCCACATTCGCAGTCCAATCCCGCCACGACGATGTGGCACATCTTGAACTTGGACCGTTCACTGTTTCTGTTTCGCTTCATTTTTCACCGTTCAGTATACCTTCTTCCTGTGTTCATGATTGATATGAGTTCAATTTTTGACGTAATATCCACTCGGCCATCTTACGAAATGAATCTGTGAGGGGGACGGGGAGGTTGCTATGGGAAGTTACCCCTGTCAGAACTTGCGTTTGGAATACTGCACTCTGTGGAAGTGAGTCACTGGTCTGTGAGAAAAACAGAAAAATGAGAGTCTGAGATGTTGAGAATTAGGGCAGCTAATAAGGTATGAAAGAATAACTCGCTTAGTAGTACAAGAAGGTTCAGAGGATAAAAACTGAAGAGACCAAGACTGGAATATATCCAACAAATGACATAACTAACAAATGACTGAGTCCATTGCCTGTAAATGCTACCTCAGGAGAGGAAGTGATGGTGTAACGCATCAAACCAGTGAGAAGACTGGTGACTCACAGAAAAAAGTAGGTATTATAATCGAGCTATAGATGAACCCCATCGGTGACGCGTTGGCTGTATATTTACTGGGTGATCAAAAAGTCAGTATAAATTTGAAAACTTAATAAATCACGAAATAATGTACATAGAGAGGTACAAATTGACACACATGCTTGGAATGAATTGGGGCTTCATTAGAACAAAAAAAAAACACAAAAAAAATCACTTTCGTGATGCTTGGCCTCTCAGGTTCCCAGACCTCAGTTCGTGCGATTATTTGCTTTGGGGTTACCTGAAGTCGCAAGTGTATCGTGATCGACCGACATCTCTAGGGATGCTGAAAGACAACATCCGACGCCATTGCCTCACCATAACTCCGGACATGCTTTACAGTGCTGTTCACAACATTATTCCTCGACTACAGCTATTGTTGAGGAATGATGGTGGACATATTGAGCATTTCCTGTAAAGAACATCATCTTTGATTTGTCTTACTTTGTTATGCTAATTATTGCTATTCTGATCAGAAGAAGCGCCATCTGTCGGACATTTTTTGAACTTTTGTACTTTTTTGGTTCTGATAAAACCCCATGTCATTCCAAGCATTTGTGTCAATTTGTACCTCTCTATCTACATTATTCCGTGATTTATTCATTTTTCAAACTTATACTGACTTTTTGATCACCCGGTATTTGTGAGCCACCACGGCTCATCTCCCAGCTGTGTCCCCGCAGCCAGTGGGCCCCCCGCGGAGTCACACGTCGCTCCGCCTAGGTCACGGGAGACCGGACAGGGCCGAGCCGGACGCGCCCTTCGCCGCCGGCCGCAGCTTATTATCGCGCCGGCCAAATATTTGAACGCAAGCGCAGTTAATCTGCACCGCGGCGTACACATCCCGTCCCGCTTCCTGCTGCTGCCCGGACTCCGCTACATGTGCTGGCGGTCCACGCCGCCCCGTCTGGCCGCAAGCACTCGACAGTCGATATCACTGGACAGCTATCGATAAGGCTATTGACACAAATCAGCTGTTTCGGTGCTAATAATTTTTTGTCCAAACTAGTTGTATTTGCGATACAGAGCTATCCACGATCCGTATTTACAATGACGAAAAATATCCCAACACCAAGAAGTAGTTGTGCGACATAAACGAAAGTTGCTAGAGCTGTTTCAACTTGTGAAAGATGACGTCTGTTCAGATTTCGCTCCTGTCGCATGTGGCACTAGAAGCTCCATTATGGGGGTACCTGTCAGGCTTGTTTTAAATACCCGCTGTAGCGATCGTGAGCGTTAGTTACCACTGAGATAGGAATAGTAAGTTGGCGTTAGTCAAGAATGCCTTAAAGATGACGAAGATCGCCATGATCAACAGATCCCTGAGTTTGAATGAGGTCTTGTAACAGAAACTAAATATCCCTTCTGAGATTCTGCAGCAAGACTTGTCAGGAATTTAGCCACTGTACGTGACTGCTGGCAGCAGTGGTCACGAGGATGTACTGTCGCAAGAAGACCGGTCTATGGACAGTCACGGGTGGGAAGACAATAGTGTTCGGCGTATGGCTCTGTCCCATCGTACTGAATCTGCAACAGAAGTTCGAGCACCGTAGTGATCCAACGAACTGTTACAAATTGCTTACTGCAGGGACAGCTCCGTACCATGTACCGTGCATTCTACTGACGCCAAACCACCTCCGTTTGCGACTTCAGTGATGTCAAGCGAGGGCCTTACTGAAGATCGGAGTGGAACTTTGTTGTGTTTACTGATGAAATCTGGCTCTGCCTCGGTGCCAGTGATGGCCATGTCTTGGTTAGCAGAAGGCCAATGGAGGGCCTGCAACCTATCTGTCTGCGTATTAGGTACACTTGACCTATACCTATAGTTGTGGTCTGGTGTGGGATTTCGTGGGACAGCAGGAGTTCTCCTGTAACACTGCGCACCCTGACTGCTGCCACTCATGAACAGCACTCCAGATGGATGTTTTCGAAAAGCAGAGGACTCGCCTACGTACCACTGTTATAACCCAACTTGCTATACAGAGTGCTGACATGTTTCCTTGGCCTTTTAGATCACTATATATATATCCAATCGAGCGCCTATGTGACGTCATCGGATGACAACTCCAGCGTCAGATACAACCACCACTAATCTTTCCAGTATTGACCGACCAAGTGCAACAGGCACCCAACTCCATCTCACAAACTGACATCCGGCATTCTGTAGAACACCTTTCAGTGCTTGCACCAGTTAGTAAGGTACCAGCATTTCACATTGGCAGCTTTTCTCACACTTACATTAAACGTTCAACGTCAATCACTTAAAAATGTTGCGTAAGCAAATGTATTCAAAAAATTTCATTACTCTATATTAATTATTTATTGATGAGATTTTTTTCCGTCAGTGTGTACAAAATACACTTACCCTCTTTCTGTTGATTGCTGTTTCTTATTCCAAAATGACCGGCACTGTCACCCATCGTCAAATCATACCTCATAGTTACAAACGTAACTCTCCTAATGGAACTGTTGTCACTGTGAACTGATAGTTCCATTAGGACAGGTTACTATGTAACTATGAGATATGACATTTTGAAAGAAGAAACAGTCATCAAAATACATAAAATAAGCGTATTTTGTGTTTGTACATCATTACGGAACATGGCGATATCACGTACTACTGTAATAAAAGCAACAGTCTAGAGTACAATACTGGTTTCGGTCTTTCAGACCATCCTCAGACCAAGGCTATGAAACGTATAACATTTGCAAGGGGTCAAGTACGACACGCACTTAGCAACTTCGAAATCTAACATAAAAGCGACATTGGCTGCAATACAAAATGATGCACTGTCCAGATGTCACAAGGACCCAGAGCACAGAGCTTCTGTGTACTACGTGCTGGTACCTGTCACTAATCGCTAACTATGTACATAGACTAGGGTTTATAAAAGGGATGTTCACCCACCTTTCCTCACGTGATTGTAACAAAACGATCAAAATCCAGAAATGGAGTGTGAATTCAAATAAAATACTCATATTATGCATGAAAACGTAATAGAATATTGTTTGCTATACGCAAACACATTTTGAAACAACAGCCAGAATATTAAAAAAGAACATAAACACCCTCTGTCATTGACTTGACCAAGCTATTAACTTGTGTGATGTTGCTATGGTGACTAGCACATAAGGTCTTTTCTGCTAAGTAGGAAGCCCACGACCGGCTCGAGGACAGAAGTCAGCTTGTATTGTTGCCCCTGGTGTAGCTTCTCTCGCTGGTGGGCGGTCTAGCAATGTGTCCCGCCCACTACTTGGCATTATGCAGTGTCCAGCCCCAATCAGTCCGTATGGATAGATCGAGAATTTGCTTATTAAAATTACCCAAAACAATACAGATATTTATTACAATAAAATGTAACAAAGGCTCCAACAGAACTTTGACCTTGTCATGTAGTTACAATAACTTTTAGGTTGCGTTTGGACTGTAATAGTAAATGGCATGGAAATTCCAATCTGTTGAGCAGCGAATCTGTTAAGCAAGACCAAAACGGGCCTGAACTGCTAATTTTACTAAAAACTATTTCTACGCTGTTTCTCAAATAATTTTTTTCTGTGTTGAATTAGATAAGCACTTCTGTCGAAAAAACCATTCACCCCTAGGAACCTAACGTCATCTAATACCGTCTCCTTGATAAAGGTCTCAGTTCGTCCAAGAAGAGTGCTTACGTCTGTTCAGTGATGGTACATCCAGTTTGGTTGGTTGGTTGATTGATTTTGGGAAGGGAACCACACAGCGAGGTCATCGCTCCCATCGGCTTAGGGAAGGATGGGGGAGGAGAGCGGCAGTGCCCTTTCACAGGTACCATTCCTGCATTTGCCTGAAGTGATTTAGGGAAATCACAGAAAACCTAAATCAGGATAGCCGGACGCGAATTTGAGCTGTCGGCCTCCCGAATATGAGTCCGGTGTGGTTAACCACTGCGCCACCTCGCTCGGTTCCAGATGACACCACTTACTGATCGCATAGAGCTACCCAATTGCGGAAACGTTCCGTAGCGGACCATTCGAATTTCGATATGGTACCTGCGTATTTGTAAAACCTGGAACGTATGCGTGCAGCCCTGCGAACATGCCCATTGCCGCCTTGGAAGTGAGGAGTGTCTACAACATACTCATCAAGGAGATCTAGGAAGAAGGGAAATACGAGCACTGAGAGTTGAAATAAACATCCAGATTCACGTTCAAGGTAACGTGAATCAGTCCGCCCGAGTCACGGTACAGAAGTCTGCCACGGTAGCTGAGTGGTCAGCTTGACGGATTGCCGTTCTACGGGCCCGGGTTCGTTTGCCGGATGGGTCGGACTATTCTCCACTCAGAGACTGGTGTTGTTTTCATCATTTCATCCCCATCCGGCGCTCAGGTCGCCAAATGTGGCGTCGAATGTAATCAGGCCTGCACCAAGGCGCTCGGACCTGCCCTGCAAGGACTTCCTGGCCAATGACGCCAAACGCTCATTTCATTTCCATGGTACAAATAAACGTCTCGAAGCATCGCAAGAGCTACATCTGGCATGAACTGGATCATGCACACGCTGGTGGCAAATATCTCATTGGGCCATTGATGGACTCGACGCCTTGTACTATTCGAAAAGAGGAAACATCGAGACTCACCGGACCACAATAACACATTGAATCAGCTAGTGGCCAGTTTTTCTATGTCGTTTGGTGCTTTTCAGAGGTGAAGCTTTATGCGGCTCTGAGAGCAAAGATCTTTTGAAAGGTACACTGCATGCTATTACCTTTGCAATATTCGCTCGGAAATTGGTCGAAATGGACCAATATTCGCTAACAGCAAATGCTGCTGTCATGTTTGATTCACAAGGCGTCATACTCTTTTCAGGTCCCTGTCGGTTGGGATCTCACTAAGATCACTGTTCTTACACACTAAGACTATTCTTGGCAATAGCAGTCCAAAGTACTAACCAATCGTTTTCTCGCTGAGTTACACGCACAGTTCATTAGTAGACGTAAAACAAATATCGTATTAACTTCCAAAAATACGTAAGGACCTGTTGACTGATAACACAAAATCTCTTAACGTTTCTGGTGCAAATATATTCTAAGGAAAAAAAACCGATACACCCCGAAGAAATTAGCTGAATGGAGCGAAAATATGAAGATGTGATGTATATACAAACAAATGATTATAGTTTCAGAAAAACTGGACGATTTATTCAAGAGAAAGAGCTTCACAAACTGAGCAAGTCAATGAAGCTTTCGTTTACCTGGCTCTTACGTAAGCAGTTATTCGGCTTGACATTGACTGATAGAGCTGTTGGTGTTCTCCTGAAGGATATCGTGCGAAATTTTCTCCAACTGGCGCATTAGGCTGTTTCGAGGTCCTTGACCATTATGCTCCAAACTTTCTCAACTGGGCAGCGATCAGGCAACCTCGCTGGTCAATGTAGGGTAGAAATTCTCGCCGTGTGCTGGCTTGAATTATCTTGCTGAAATGTAAGCGCAGGATGGCTTGTCATAAAAGGCAACACAGTGGGGCGGAGCATATCTCTGACGTACCGCTGTACTTTAAGGGTGCCGCGGATGGCAACCAAAAAGATTTCTGGTATGGAATGAAATGGCACCCCAGATCGTCTGATTGTCGGACCATATGGCGGGCGACGGTCTTTAGACAAGCCCTCAGCCTGGAATCTCATTGACTGGTGTATAATTCTCTTCAGTGATAAGTTCCGCTTCGAACTGAGCGAAGAACTAACTGGAGACGTCCCAGACGGCGGTGGGTTACTACCTTGAATGTCGCTCGTCATGCAGCCCGACAATGGGCCAGAGTAGTTACTGTCTGGGGTGCCATTTCCTTTCATAGCAGGACCGCTTAGGTTGTCATACACTGCACCCTTACGGCACAGAGGTACGCTACTATGTTCTACGCCCTGTTTCTTTTGCTCTTCATGGAAAGCGATCCGAGACTTACATTTTAAACAAAAAAAAAAAAAGAAAAAAACGCCCACCCTCACACGGCAAGAGTTCCTACTGGTTGTCTTCGTCCTTGCTAAACCCTATCTCGGCCAGAAAGGAGCCAGCCGGTGTGGCCAAGAGGTTCTAGGCACTTCAGCCTGGAACCAAACGACCGCTACGATTGCAGGTTCGAATTCTGCCTCCAGCATGGATGTGTGTGATGTCTTTAGGTTAGTTAGGTTTAAGTAGTTCTTAGTTCTATGCGACTGATGACCTCAGAGCCATCTGAACCATTTTGAAGCAGAAAGATCACCGGATCTCTGCCAAATGAGAACGTTTGTAGCGTTGTGGATAGAGCCCTCGAGCCACTTTGGGATTTTCATTATCTCAGGCACCAGTTGGACAGAATTTAATGGAATATCCCTCAGGAGAATATGCAACATATGGAACAAGTCTGTCAGTCAATGCCAAGCCGAATAATGTGTACCAACGTCTTACTGACTTGCTCAATTTGTGAGGTTCTTTTGTTCGAATGAATCATCAAGTTTTTCTGCAATTGTAATCATTTGTTTGTCTGTATATGTATTTCACGTCCATACATTGCCGCCCCACATTTTTGTTCAAATGGTTCAAATGGCTCTGAGCACTATGGGACTTAACTTCTGAGGTCATCAGTGCCCTAGAACTTAGAACTACTTAAACCTAACTAACCTAAGGACATCACACACATCCATGCCAGAGGCAGGATTCGAACCTGCGACCGTAGCGGTAGCGCGGTTCCAGACTGAAGTGCCTAGCACTGCTCGGCCACCCAGGCTGGCACATTTTTGTATTATGTTTCTGAGAATGGTGAACCATTCCTTTTCGAGATGTTGAGCAGTCCGTGCTGATAAACCAAAAAATTGGTTAAATTCATTCACGGTTTGCCCATGGGCACATAAAAAGAAACCGTACTACCGATTGAAACACGTGATATGACTTAGTACATCAGCTGCGGAGAGTGACATGAGCGTCTGGTACCAGTTCTATACCATCCATAGCACACCAGAGCGGCCAATGTGCTCTTTCAAGACAGTGTATAATATTTTGGACGGTGAACTTTTTTTAATGCTGGTGACCAGTCTATCCTGAGTTGCTACTAATATGCTACTTAATATACGGAACTATCATTTCCCAAGAGGTGTTTCGAAGTTTTCTATTATTACAAGGAAAAATGAGTACGTCTTTCAGCCCAATGAAGGTACTTCAATAAAGTAATGTGAAACGTGATGAGAAAAACGAAAATAGCATATACTCAGTTACACACGCACAGACATAATCTAAAAATAATTAATATACTGATTTTGATTCAGTGAAATGAAATGAATTGGTGGTGGCGATAACACGAGTGAAGCTGGAAAGACTTGAAATGTTGTAAACGAAAACCGGTGTGATGTAATGAGTAGGCCATGACTAATGAAAATTTGCGACAAGGACTCGAACCTGGCTTTCCGTGAGCAGGTTCCTTAGCCATCAGTTGTGTGAAGTGTCTGAGAAGAGCACTGGCACGTGAACATAGTGTGTGGACTACGGCCTTCAGTGGAAACAATAAGAAGTGTTATATCACTTAAATAATTTATAATTAATTACCACAAATAATCACATTACTGGTTTCAGCATAGTATTTCCGCCTTCACATGTGATAATTAATCCACAAACATTTTCGTCATAATCACTAGTTATATGCACATTGAACATCATGAAAATAATATAAAATTCACCGTCCGTCCAAAAAGCCCCGTGACTGGTTTTATTCCCGATGCATAAGCGACGTCAGCGCAGTAACTATATTGGAAGCTTCAACCAAGAATTGTAAACAACAGATGCGAATTCAAAGAATCGGTTGTGAGCAGGCTGTGTTATGTAGTGGACGTGTCGCCGCAGTGTGTCATCGTTTTGGTATCACAAATCACAATGGAGCGACGAATTGAACACGTCTAAATCAAGCGTTCAAGTCATTCTCTACAATATTTTGCAGAAGAAAAATGTGTGTTCTAAGTTTGTACCGCACACCTTGACTCTCAAACAGAATCGATGCATGTACGATCGCGTGATTTGACTAAAATGCAAAACAGCTCTTCTCTATATTGCGGGTGATCAGACTTGTTATAAGTACGAACATACAGCGAAGCGAAAAGTACAGAAATTCTCATAAGGATCAACGCTTTCACGGCTTAAGCGTTATTCAGGTCAATGTGTCGCGCAAGTTGAAGAACATCCCAAAGGAGGACTTTTCTGGTAGTTTGGCACGTTGTATGAAAATTGTAAGGGGCGATTTCAAGGGGGCAAAGACAATGTAGAACTTCTGAAACATTAAAGCCACCATCTTATATTTTCTCTTTTTTTATTAACCAACTCAGGAAACATTTTAGGCTGATGGGGTATCTCATTAAAAAATGCATAATGCCGTCACATGCTAAAAGAGTTTATACATCATGAAGAAACTGTCTGTTGATTATCACATCTGTAACCAGCAATGTGTTTGTTTATGATAATTGTGAGTTCTGGACATAATAAATATTATTATGTGAACATTATTAAGGACGCATCTACTCATTTGCTAATACATTAGTTGTTAAAAAATGTTGGGTCGTTGACTTTGTGTTTTCAAGACCTTTACACTAACGCTTAAAAACTACAAGTTGTTTCAAAAAGAGTATATGTATTACAAAGTATTATGTTGTAAAAAATATCTATCGCTACGCGACGGGTCGGTTATAGGAAGAACGAGTACATTGTCTAGTTCGCATTCATGTGACTTGGAGGTCGGTTGTCTTCTGTTTGCTCGGTTGCCATCACATCTTGCAAAATGGCTACTCTGCAGCAGAAATTATCTGGTGTACTCGAGTTGCAAAGTGTAATTCCGTTATTACGGCGCAAAGACGTTTCATGTTGGGGTACGAAACAGATCTTCCGAATGCAAGAAAATTCGCAGATGGTATCGACAGTTTGTAGGCTCAGGATGTGTATGTAAAGGAAAGAGTCCTGGCCGCTCTCATGTTTATGATGCTTTGAAACTTTATCCTACAATATCAACTCGTATTGTCAATCTGGAGTTACAGCTGCCAGCAACAACAATTTGGCTTGTTTTGCGATGTCGGTTGGATATGAAGCCGTACAAATTATTTGCGTCATTACGACAAACGCAAACGTGGGGCGTTTTCTGGCGAACTTCATAATGCTACTGACAATGATAACACTTTCGCACAATGCTTGCCGTTGTGGCGGAGCGGTTTTAGGCGTTTCAGTTTGGTACCGCGCGACCGCTTCGGTCGCTTGTTCGAATCCTGTCTCGGGCATGGATGTGAGTGATGTCCTTGGGTTAGTTAGGTTTAAGTAGTTCTAAGTTATAGGGGACTGATGACCTCAGATGTTAAGTCCCATAGTGCTCAGAGCCATTTAAACCATTTTTGAACTTTCGCACAATGCCCAGTGACGAAGCGACTTTCCAGCTTAGTGGGAAAGTAACAAACACAATGTTGGAATTTGTGGCCTACGAAATACATATGCACACATTAATCATGTTCGACACTCGCCCAAAGCCAATGTTTTTTTCCGTGATATCCTACTCATTTGTTCACGAACCAGTCATTTTTGATGGAAACGCGTTTTTGGTTAAGCAGTATCTTGCTATGTTACGAAACTGGTTGTTTCCTCTACAGAAGGAAGACAAATTCATTTTTCAACAAGACGGGACACCCCCTCACTGGAGTCAGCGGGTGCTTGATTATTTCAATGAAGCTCTACCAAACCGTTGGATTGGTCGCCAAACAGTCGGCGACTTAGCACTTCTCAGCTGGCCTCCACGGTCACCGGATTTGACGCCCTATTTTATTGATGAGGACGTTTATGCAGCAACACTGCCACCGATACTAGAAGACGAAGGACACTGATATCTGAGTATGGGAGGAATTAGAGTATCGATGTGATATTGTTGATGTCGATGGTGGAGGACATGTTGAACATCTGTGATCGAGATGTGAGAGATTCGTAAATACGTATTGAAAGCCGCACAGTTGCATGTCTTACTGTTCAACAAATATAAGCATGTGAAAAAGGCATATTCATTTTTGAGCAGCCAGCACTTCCTTCCACTGAAAAAAAAACCCTAGCTTCATACCTGTATGGACAGAAGAGTTAAGAGAATTACGCATAGAACAAAATTTCGTGTCTCTCGGCCTATTCTCGTTTGCATGAAACCTCTCTCAGATTTTCTTGAGCCATTAACGATATAATAGGTTTGCAAGTTTCAGGTGATTCGCGCTGTATATGTATAATGATGAACGTGGCTGCTAAAATAAAGATAATGGTATGAAGAATACCGCTGGATCTATCCGAGATGGTCGCAGAGCTGTAGACTACACTGGCTGCGAGCGGCAATGACAATAAACATCCACAGTCCAGCAAATAGCGGTAGAAATGAAAGGTAACAATCATCAACCGTTACATGACGCTTCTGGGAACGGGGTCGCGCTGGCGGCTGAAGGCGCGTGATTAGAGCGGCAGGTCGCAGCGGAGCTTACCGTCACGAACTTCATGGCTGTCCTCTGGCTGCTCTGTTCCTGGCTCTGCCGCTGAATGATGGATGGAGCGCCGGCGCTGTCTTTATATAGGCGCAGTGCCGCCCTTCCTGGCGAGTTGCGTGTGCAGAAGGGCGAGGGCGGCGGCGGCGCCAGTAAACAAGGCCACCGGCCGCGGCCACCCCGCCCCAGTTACAAAACTTGGCGCCGGAGACACCGCCGCCTCCAGCGCGGGCCCTTCCGGCAGGTGGGGAAACACACAAACCAGCGGAAAATTGCGTCTGAAGACTGAAGTGAGCATAGCGATTACGCTAAAAATTGAGGAGATTTCGATCTTACTCTAAAGTCAGTAAGTGGATCGAAGTCATCAATTCAGTCGCTTGGCCACGATAATGTCTCCGTAACGGAAGTGAAAATAGAAGGCCGACCAAGCGGTTCTAGGAGCTTCAGTCTGGAACCGCGCGACCGCTACCGTCGCAGGTTCGAATCCTGCCTCGAGCATGGATGTGTGTGATGTCCTTATGTTAGTTAGATTTAAGTAGTTCTAAGTTCTAGGGGACTAATGACCTCAGATGTTAAGTCCCATAGTGCTCAGAGCCATTTTTGAAAATAGAAGGCTGCAGTACGGAATTCAGCATTTTCAAATTGCTGCACCGTGGAACATCGAGATATCTACATCTACATCTACATTTATACTCCGCAAGCCACCCAACGGTGTGTGGCGGAGAGCACTTCACGTGCCACTGTCATTACCTTCCTTTCCTGTTCCAGGCGCGTATGGTTCGCGGGAGGAACGACTGCCAGAAGGCCTCCGTGCGCGCTCGAATCTCTCTAATTTTACATTCGTGATCTCCTCGGGAGGTATAAGTAGGGGGAAGCAATCTATTCGGTACCTCATCCAGAAACGCACCCTCTCGAAACCTGGACAGCAAGCTATACGGCGATGCAGAGCAGCTCTCTTGCAGAGTCTGCCACTTGAGTTTGCTAAACATCTTCGTAACGCTATCAATCATTCCAAATAACCCTGTGACGAAACGCGCCGCTCTTCTTTGGATCTTCTCTATCTCCTCTGTCAACCCGACCTGCTACGGATCCCACACTGATGAGCGATACTCAAGGATAGGTCGATCGAGTGGTTTGTAAGCCACCTCCTTTGTTGATGGACTACATTTCTTAAGGGCTCGCCCAATGAATCTCAACCTGGCACCCGCCTTACCAACAATTAATTTTATATGATTATTCTACTTCAGATCGTTCCTTACGCATATTTTCAGATATTTAACAGAAGTAACTGCTACCCGTGTTTGTTCCGCTATCATACAATAAAGGATCCTTCTTTGTATGTATTCGCAATACATTACATTTGTCTATGTTAAGGGTCAGTTGCCACTCCATGCACCAAGTGCCTGTCCTATGCAGATCTTCCTGCAATTCGCTGCAATTTTCTAATGCTGCAACTTCTCTGTATACTACAGCATCATCCGCAAAAAGCCGCATGGAACTTTCGACACTATCTACTTGGTCATTTATATATATTGTGAAAAGCAATGGTCCCATAACACTCCCCTGTGCGACGCCAGAGGTTACTTTAACGTCTGTAGATGTCTCTCAGTTGAGAACAACATGCTGTGTTCTGCTTGCTAAAAACTCTTCAATCCAGCCACACAGCTGGTCTGATATTCCGTAGCCTCTTACTTTGTTAACCGACGACAGTGTGGAACTGTATCGAACGCCTTCCGGAAGTCAAGGAAAATGGCATCTACCTAGGAGCCTGTATCTAATATTTTCTGGGTCTCATGAACAAATAAAGCGAGTTGGGTCTCACACGATCGCTGTTTCCGGAATCATGTTGATTCCTACAGAGTAGATTCTGGGTTTCCAGAAATGACATGATACGCAAGCAAAAAACATATTCTAAAATTCTACAACAGATCGATGTCAGAGATATAGGCCTATAGCTTTCCGCATCTGCGCGACGACCCTCCTTAAAATACTTAGTGAGATACTCCTCCTCCTCTCTGTCATCGCACGAAGGTCGAAATGGCAGACACTGAGATAGTGACCGTGAAATAGGAACTCTATCCCCTGGATTGAATTAGTTTCTATACAGACGCTGCGAAAGAAATTGCTCCTTTTCTAGCGCAGGTCACTGGTAAGACGAAATGTACCACGCGACTGGGGAAAATCACAGGTCGTCATCGATTTCAAGAACGTTTGTCGAACTGATGTACTTAATTGTAGGCCTATATCGCTGACGTCGATATGCATATTGATATTAATAACATAATAATATTCACACAAGTAACAATAGAATCGAAAGTTTACTTACAAATCATGTATCTCCATATAAAATTACGTGCATTTCAATTATAAAATCTCTATGATGTTTTCTAGATCCACATCAGTTCTGACAACACAGAGATTTTATAATTGCCAAGCACGTACTCTGATAAGGGGATGAGGAAGCATAATGTGTAAGTAACCTTGTGTTTCTACTTTTATTTTATTTATTTTTTATTTATTTCATGTACTGCATATTTAGATACCTGTTGCCTATTGTTTTAAAACAGGTCGTACATTTTACAGTTTGTTCATTCGATAACGTTAGTTGTTCGATTACTCCAAGCATATAATGTATTCATCAGTAAAAATTAAAGCATTATTAATGAGGTACAAGGAAAAAATTAAAATTAATTAACGGAAACGGAGAGCATTAGAAAAAAATTATTAAGTAACTAGAGAGGACATGTAGATTACTGCGGTCGAAGTCCAGCGGGGCATTGTCGGGGGGTGGGGCTCGTGTGGGGGAGGGGGGGGGAGGGGGGAGGGGGGGGTTGAGTGGGGGGGGGGGGGCGTGATACCTCACGAAGGCATCGAGCTATGCACCTGCCACAGACTGACGTTGTTACTAGGCAATGTCTACACAGTACAGGGTTTTCCGTGACTCTAAGTGCAGTAACCTGTCACGGCTTGTACAGGGTGTTCTAAAATTTTATACAGGAGTTACAGTTTAAAATATTATGTACTTAGCCCCCTGTACAAGTCCTGGAAGTTTCTAATGAAATTTTGAATCATCCTGTATACGAAGTGATTTGGTCAAGGTAGTTGTTGCCATCGTCGTCTGGGTTATTCTTTGGCTCAGTTTCGCCATCTTGCTCCGAGGTGTCTGTCATATTGTTGTTTGCTGTGACCTGAGTCTCATGTCAATTCTATTTTGTCAGATCGAGTGAAGCGTGCTGTTGATTTCTTTCCACGCTCTTTCGTCTCCAACCACGTTGTAGAAGTCCTCGAATATGTCTCTCGGTCGCCTGGCCTGTGTGAGAAGTTTACAGTGTATTACGAGACGCTCTGCGGAACCTCTCTCTCCACACGTACATTCTTATCTTTCACTAAGATTCATGGTGCGTAAATGCATTGGGTAAGGGCCATCTCCAGTCGCAAAGTAGACCATGCTTCTACCTGGCTCAATGTGTCTCATTCCTAACCGTTGGGAAATAAGGAATAAACTCTCTGGCCCTTATCACTGCTATCTAGATTTGAGCTCTACCAAAACTACGTTTTGGTAGTTTTGGCACATTACATAAATTATGCAGGAAATGGTAGGGTACCGATAGTATTGGTAGAATTGGTAGGTGAAGAAACATAAATAAATATGTAAGAGAAAAACTGGGACCCGACGACTTTTCTTTGTTTTTTTTTTGTGTTTTTGATTGTTTGTTTCGCACATAATTAGAGCCGCGCATCATTCAGTGTTAGTACATTGTGTATTTTATATTGTTCATAATATAAATTGCATTTTATAAGTAATAAAAATTAGTTGATAGCGTAAGTTCTCCGCTTTTTTGGAACCAAAGCAATTATTTTTGATGGAAGTACAGTTTACGTGCACACCATAAAATATATGTATATATAATTATTGTTTCTATTTTATACTCAGTAGAAGGTTCTTCGTCATGATCACAGGCTAGAGTTTTCTGTTATTATAGATAAGTGCGGAAGCTGTTTATGAATAACGGAAACCTGTTTTATATAATTTCGATGAAATGTTGAAGCGATGTTAAATATTATGTTCTTCAGTGTTTTTTTTAAATTTTACCTGTTTGTTGAGGAAATTGCATTTTATAGCGCTATATGATAGACCTGTATTGATGTCTTTGCCGGCCGCTGTGGTCTTGCGGTTCTAGGCGCTCAGTCCGGAACCGCGCGACCGCTACGGTCGCAGGTTCGAATCCTGCCTCAGGCATGGTTGTGTGTGATGTCCTTAGGTTAGTTAGGTTTAAGTAGTTCTAAGTTCTAGGGGACTGATGACCACAGAAGTTAAGTCCCACAGTGCTCAGAGCCATTTGAACCATTGATGTCTTTAATTCTGCTAGAGCATTCCTCTCTTTCGCGCTACAGACCAACAGTTTTCGGATAAAACATGAATGAAACACTGGCAATTTCAGTTTTGCTAAAGCACTGTTTATTTTTAAGTAACAGACATGAGGATAACTGTGTAGGGCAAAAATGTTCCGGAGGTTATCTGGCCCTGTATAGGCTATGTCCTTTTCCAGATTCTCGAGGGTTCATCACTTCCGGTTTTGAGGAGAATCTGGTAAGACACTGATCGCATACGTAAAGAAAGCGATGGTTATGAGGTAACGCCCGATTGGTATGCAACACACGTAACGAACAGGTCATGTGGGTAGGATCTTAACGGACCATTTCTACCGGAAAAAACTGCAGTAGTTTACGCTTACTTATGGTAGTCTACGGTAGTCTACAGTAGCTTCCCTATTCTAACGATGATAGAATAAAGGCTGCAAATAAGGAATTCTGCATTCGTAGATTTTTCACCGCGGAAGGTCAAGATACAGTTCCCCCTATCAATCGTTGTACGAACTCAGTGATAGAGACATTGAGACAAGTGATCTTCAATCATGTCGAAATCACCGCATGGTGGAAAGACCGGTGAAACGGACTAGGTACTTATGAGGCTATACAGAGTCTTTCCGGAAGAACGTGCTTCCTGTCTATGGCAGATCGCTCGTATAACGAAGTTTCGAAGCGACTGGGAAAAATCACAGATCGTCGAACGGATGCATGTCATTATAAACGCACGACTGAAAAACCCAGCATTGCCCACGTATTCATTTTTCCTGGTTTTCCTTTAGAAATGAAAACAAAAATGGACTGTTTTTGTAGTGAAGTATCGAAAACATTTCATTTCCGTGTATTAGTGAAAACACCTTTGTACTTGTAAAGCGGTAGTATAAAGAAATATGCATAACGTACAAATGTATTGAACCTTGTCGGCTCCAGTTCATTTTCTCTCTGTCTTCTCGGGGCCTTCTTTCACTGACGCTCCGATGTGCGGCGCAAATTTAGCGCGATGATATCTGACTCGGGGTTGTTAAGTGAGAAGGGATGGGATGTTCACTCTCAGTGGTTCCTTCGGCCATTAGTTCTGTTCGTGCCGAGATCGACTTGTCATTGCTTTGGGCAGACGCAATCACACTGCTGTATCGACGGTGTCCTCCAACGGCCTTCAGTGGATTTACTCTTCCTTGTTTATGCATGCAGTGCGCACCTTGACGCTTACAGTTTTGCCCTCGTAGTTCCCATGTGTGCAAGAACCGAGAAAGTTTGGGGTCAGTATTGCTCGAGGTCTGATATGTGTTCCTCTGCTGTTGGTGTCTTATGCATCACTGGAACATTTTAATCCATTGTGATTAACATTGGCTGCAAGCGTGTTACCGAGAGAGACGACGCAGTAGTTAGCACACTGAATTCGCATTCGGAAGGACTAGGGTTCAAACCCACATCCCACTGTCATGATCTAGGTTTACCGTGATTACCCTAAATCGCTGCAGGCAAATGCCGGGATGGTTCCTTTGAAAGGATACGGCCGATTTCCTTCCCCACCCTTGACTCAGTCCGAGCATGTGCTCCGTCTCCAATGACCTTGATGTCAACGGGACGTTATACCTAATCTTCCTTCCTTACTCCTCAGCCGTGTTGTACCTTGTGTTTTTTTTTTCATTGGTGGATATTTTGGATGTAAATTAGTGCCTTGACGATAAAGAACACTAAGACATTTACTTGCTGTGGATTACCAAGGTAGCATTTTCATATTTTGTGGTTTACTAGTGAAATTTAACTTTCTCCTCGCATGTATGGTAGTTTGTTGTTCGAGCTTCTGTGTTTAATCAAGTTTTTTATTCAGTCTTGTTAATTTGCTTATGAGCCGTGTGGCAAAATTCCTGTTACCTGAGTTTGAGATTTTATACGCTTTGTAAGGTTTTTTTTTTTACTTTTAATTATTTTAAGCGGTATTTCCTGTGTTAAAACGTGTGTTGTGAAACTAGGTTCTAATTAGTTGCCAAACCTGAGGACTGATTCAAGGAAACAATGTTTGTAAGGGCTAGTCACCAAGTATTCCCTTGGAGGGTATAAAATAAGTAAATAAAATAAAATATTAATTATTGTATGTGTATGATAGTGTGGTTGTAATTAATATTTGCTCATCTGGAACGTGGACGTTTAATTATTTGGTATCAGACGCTTGACAATGGTATTTTCGTAAATGCAGTGTTATTCGTAGTTGACCGTGAAATATGATTCAAATAATCGGACTTCGTATTTAAATCGTTTCCAAACACTGCTGCGGTAGGTGCGGACTCAAAATCTCAATATTAGAATAATTTGCCAGCCATGTCAATACGTCGTACAGAGGTGACTGTCTACTAAACTTAAAAAAAAAAAAAAAGTTTACACTGTTAGTTAAATCAGATGTATTCAACTAATAAGCCTACAGTTAAATAATTCAACTTACTTTCATAAATATAGAATCTCTACAGGGTCGAGTGCCTAGTGAGATTGCAACCCGCAGTGTTCTTATCTAACACCACATATGGCGGTGTGCCAGTTAATAAAATATACGTGCTTCCCGCACCAGCTATTGTCCAGACCTACTTCTTATTAATGAAACATAAGAGTGTCATAATTGTGTTTCGTTTTATCAGCGGCATAGCGCTGCAGTTCTGTGCCATAGGCTTTACTTATTTGTCAGAGATTAATTATTTAATTAAGATTTGGCGTTTCCGAGGAAACTCACGCACGGCATGCAAATGTGCCTTTATAAGGGATAAGGTGAATCATTTATTTGTTCTATCTGTATGATTCAAACGGACACCGACCTTGAGAGTTTGATGTAAAGTTTACCTAAACTATTTGCGGAGACAGTAATTATTGTATTTTTATTCTCTCTTACCAGTGTTTTAAGATTTTTACCTTTAGGCAGTTTTTTTGGGAGTAATGCTTGCTATCTTATTTTATGATGGATCTTTTTGGGCTTATAGCCGTGATCTCTTAAGAAGACGACGATAGTTGTTCATGTAATTTTTATTTCTGTAGCCTATATCTCATGTGTGTGGTGTCTATTTGCAGCACCTCTTAGCCTCGAGAAGCGCGAGTCCGACATTTCTGCGGCTGTCGGTTGCGAGGGCCTGTTGCTGTTGTGCCCCTGCGTGTGCACTCCGGCTGTGTTCGAGGCGCGTCCGTTACTGCTATAGTGGGACTGTTCACCTTGGTGGCTTGGCTTCTGCGCGTTAAGTTTCGCCTTTCTCTTCTTATGGCTCAGATGTACTTGTTTTAACTTCTAAATATCCTTCCTGGAATCCTATATGTTAGCGACGTTGTAATTAAATTTTGAGGTAGTTTCTGAGCCTGTTCAAACATCTGCGTGTATACTTGGATTGCAGAGGAACATTTTGATGTAATTTCCTCTACGATTGCCACCTCCTTAGATTTTTATTTTTCATGACAACTCAATATTCTTTGCTTGAGATTAATTTTTCGTCTTAACCGTTTTATGGATGTAAGAACATTTGTCAGATCTGCCATGAGTGTGTATTTATTCCAAATTATCAGTTCTTAACTTAAAAATTGTGACTGTTTGGTAAGATTATGCAAGAGTTGTCTTTTACTTAATTATTGTTTAAGAAAGGTTTTATTAAGCCTTACTTTTTATTTGTTGCTGGCATTGATTCCTTGGGGTAGCAAGAATTGAAAGTGTGTCATGTCAATCTGTGGTTAAAATTTATGAAAGCTTACTTTCATTTAACAACCTCATATATGCAGAGATATTTGGTAATTATTGAATTTCATTTTGTGCTATCATGCGCACTGTAAATAAATGTACTCATTCAAAGGACAAATTATGAAAGAATTGTGGACCCAGCCTTCCAAGTCATCCTTTTCCTATCCCAACGTGTATCTTGAGGTTTCATGCACAAGTACAGTATCCAGATTAAGAAACATGATCTCGAGCTGTTTCTGTAAGCTAGGCGCATCTGCTTCGTGTGTCTAATAACCGATTTTGTAAAGATCTCGAAGGCAACGCTTCTTCGTAGCTCTATAGATGGCCTTTGTTTTCGTCTTTAGACGTTTGCACCTCGCAGTTGCAAGCTGTCGAAAGCGCTGCCGTGTGTCAAGGATTTCCTTAATTTGACTAGACTGTAAGAGTGTCTTAGTGGTAAAGAATAAGTAAATTAGTACTTCATGTATGATGCACGATGCAGTTCAGTCTTCATGACGTCATATCTCCTGAACTATAAGCCGTACAATGATGTATTTGTGCAGATACATTCAGCGGCATATGTAGATGCTATCCCCGAAATATGTTGCGAATAGAATCAGTAGGAAAGAAGTGATAAATTCAGACGTCAAGACTGATGCCGCAGTTTTTCACGCATCTCAGTGTTTACAACGTCATATTTTCTGAACTATCTTAGGTTGGTGGTTCTTACCACCACATTGATTATTGCCTGACACTAAGAGATATGTGAACCAAGTTTGGTTGAAATTGCTCCACACATGTACATACATCCAAATTTATGATATTTATGGATCTCGATGCTGTCAAGCTGATGCAGTTGAAAGGCGTCTTGTATACCATGAGCTACGTGTAGATTGTTTGATTGCCTGACCGGTGTTCGGGCTTACAGCCCATCCCCAGTGGCATCTGGTACAGATGTCAAACAATCAAATGTACTGGGGAAAGTGTTACATCTGACGGATAGTGTACCTAGAAGCACCTGAAGTTTGCTGGTTGTTTTTCAATCTAGTGACAAGATTTTAGAGTCACACGAAGGAATGTGCACTACAAGTTAAAGCCGCCATAAGCAGATTCCGGGCCGGCCATGGTGGGCGAGCGGATCTAGGCGCTTCACTCCGTAACCTCGCTGCTGCTACGGTCGCAGGTTCGAATCCTGCCTCGGGCATGGATATGTGTGATGTCCTTAGGTTGGTTAGCTTTAAGTAGTTTCTAAGTCTACGGCACTGATGACCTCAGATATTAAGTCCCATAGTGCTTAGAGCCATTTGAACCATTTGAAGCAGATTCCGGCACCTACTGTTCTTCTTATTATGAGATGCGAGGTTGCTTTTTGCACTGCATTTGTAAATATTACCAGCTCCGCATATTTATGTGCTGTATTATATATTTAAGCTATTTGGAGGATATTGCCCAGTTCATCAGTTACAGTTTTATGATGGGTAAAATGCTATGTAGAGAGTGTGGCGCTTAAATCCGGACAAATGAAACGATTTTTTTAAAGGAAGTTCTTTAAAGCAAAATGCAAATGAAAATCCTTTCACACATAAATAGTGGTATTTATCAAGAGTAAAATTGAACGATGTAAGCCCCTTCAGCCGCAATAGCCACCTCCAATCTTGTCCTGATGCTATCACACGCACTCTTTAAAACAGTGCTGTCTATATTCGCGAGCGCTGCTTCAACAGCGGTGCGTGGAGATGCGACGTTAGGTTGCCTCGTCTCATTGGTAAATCTTTCGACTACGCTCCCAATACAGTGGTCGAGAGGGCTCAAATCCGGGACATTATGGGTTTAGAACTCCTTTGACCAGAACATGTCAACATTATCCGAGAGCCAGTTTTGGAGTAAAGGGCTCGTATGAGTTATTTCAATTTTAATAATCAACAGCCTCAGTTGCACCGTTTACCTAGAATTTACCTAGGTTTCAGTCGAGAAAACCAAACTTTCTTCTGAATTTAATAGTAACTACCGTTTGTACATAGTGGACATCGTCAAGCTAAAACTGCAAATCCATAAATTATCGTCAGACTATAAAACTCGTCTGGAACTGCCTCGGTCCCACTTCGCGACAGCGATGCGGCAGCCACGAGTGCTGTACTGGAACTGCAGCACTCATTTTTGTCTTAAAAATTAAATGGTTATGTTTCCTTAATTTAAACAAATTTTATGTACAGCCTTTGCATGTAGCGCCGATAACTAAGAATTTGCATTTGAATTGGAAACAGGAATTTCGCGGCCAATATGCAATTAGAAACAAGAAAACATGCATTATTCAGAAAAAATGATGATGAATTTTATAATTACGAGATGTAGGTATTTGAAATTGAAGAGAAAAAAGTGATACTTGGGTGATTTGAATTATTGTGAAGAAAATAATGCACAAGTAAAAGTTTCAAAATTCTGAGATATTTTCAATATTGATTTTAAACTGCTTCATCAGGCATATTTCATGCATGTGATCAATTGCATTTAAACTGTCAAGGGAGGATGGGCAAAAATTTTATATATTCTTGTTAGTGAAAGCAAATTTTGCTTACTTAACATATTCTGTTGTGTACTCAATGTTAATGCTTTTACCAAATAAGTAAGAACAACTATTCAGGATTATTTCGACACTGTTTACAGCGATAAACTTTTAAAACGTTTTTGTAAAGAACTAAAATAATTCCATTATGGCGATAGGCACTATGGCCCACTTAAATAGGGACACGTCGGCCTACAGCATAGCCAAACAGGACGTCAGTCTTTATGTAAGGAAGTACTCTTATTTAATAGGTACATTCTCAATCAAAGTCCACTGCAATTTTTACTTAAGTAAATTGTGTCTTGCACTGATTTTAAACCGGTGACATGTATATGATTTTTATTTTTATTTCCATCAATTTTTTTTATTTTTCATTGATGGATTCGAACATATCCGATAGACCTGATCCTAGTGCTGTTGGTTGTGGTTTCATTTCTGAAGTTGGCTCTTCAGTTGCTCAAGAACACAACGATAGGCCTATTCTATGAAAACAACGCTTATGACGTTGAACGTCACTTAAACTCACCAACTGCACTACCCAACATCTGAAGACGTCCGGCCATTTGAGAAATGACAACCAGGAAAAAAGACAGAAATCTGACGACAAATAAGTTTAGCAATACTAGCAGACACTCCAGTGGAAGATGCGCTATAATGCGAACAACACGCCTCCACTGACAGAAAAGGAAACTATTTAAAGGGAATATGGACTTTGTGTAAAAACATATTCTCGAAAAAAACTGACTATGGTCAAGCTAAATCAAATAATATAATTCCTCATATAAAATGCAATAAGGAAGTAGGCATTCCTAAGAAGGTTCTTCAAGATTAAGCAAATGAGGTTCAGGGTGCCATCTGTGTTAGGTGTCTTAAACCACCATCTCACAGCAGTCCAGGTCATGAAAGGGTTCAATGGACAACTTGTAAGTGGTGAGTTAAAAATTTCACGAAAAACCTTTTTATCGGTGTTTTAATTCTGAATTTCCTATCGGGCATTAAAGTTCTAGTCTTACGTCTCTGTCTCTGTCAGACTGTTATTACAACAATGATAACACAATTTATGACTGTCGTTTTTTTGTCATATGACTGTAAGAATTTATACTAAAATAAAGTTTGAGTATTAAAGGCGATATATTTTCAATTATATAACCAACGTCGTAAATAATTAAATGATAAACTCATACAGGCCAACTTGTCGCAACTGCTGGGCCAACGTACCCCGTGGATGGGGTAGATTGGTCCCGATGGTATTATTGTACTACAATTTTTATGAATAGACAATCAGTAATACGCCATAATTACATAATCTAAAGGTGCTGAAGCAATGTACGAATATTTCTACATAAAAGATCAATGGAAACATTTAAAATACAAACAGAAGAAAATACAGGATGAAAAGTAGGCTAACCTGTCAAGCAAATTATTCTTCACAAAATTAGTGATAATTGCAGAGAGCAAGTTAAAAACTGGGCAGTTGTGGCACCAGAAAGACCACTAGTGGAGTCAGGAAAATTTAAGGGCGTTGAACATTGGATTCCACAAGTTGGACACACACAATTGTCCTGTGACCGAGATTTCGGTCGAACTGAAAGTATGTTCAGAAAATAGGCCCGCAGTGTACATCCCTGATAATTGGATTACAGTCATTAAAGATTCCTGCAAAAGGAAGCCCTTTCAGTAGTTAAAATGAAGCCAGCAGACTTCATAAATCTGACGCATTTGCAGATAAATATTCCAAAGAAGGACAAGAGTGATGATGGGTGTCACTTCTGATTATCAGAAACGACAGGTTTTCGTTTTGATGAAGAAATGAAACCAAATTTA
Organism: Schistocerca gregaria; assembly: GCF_023897955.1. Lineage (NCBI taxonomy): Eukaryota > Metazoa > Arthropoda > Insecta > Orthoptera > Acrididae > Schistocerca > Schistocerca gregaria. The sequence continues at coordinate 405,369,333 of NC_064924.1, read as the reverse complement.
AAAGAAGTGTCAATACACTGATTTTGAAGAATTCATAACTACAAGTATCACTAGATAAAGTCGATCACGTCAGGAAGTTAATTAATTCTAACTACCAAGAAAATATTTAAAACCGATTTAAAAAAATACTGAAAAATATTGTGTCATTTATGCCATAATACTAGATGTTTGAAGGGATGCTTCGAGAGTCTAAGTGAAAGAAAGTACGAAAATGACACAGAGTGGCAGATATTGGTTATATCGTTTGAAATATTGTCGTTACTAGTACTTCACTAGCATTCTAAGTTATGTTTTATGTTGACGTCCATAATTCTGTAAATCTTCTCTTCCTTCAGTATGCAACAGGCCATTGTCCATTGTTGGGTCACCCAGCGATAAAATATCTTTTTATTAATAATGTGTAATTTTTTCACAAAATAACTATGCACACATGTATTTAAGACATGGGAGAAATAAACTAATTGTGTTGGATGCACAAAAAAATTTATATGTGATTTATGGATTTATTCCAACTTTTAAAACTCTCTCCTGACAAATTTAAAATTTGTGGCTTTTAATTGGGCTACATATTCTCACTCCTTCATTTGTATAATTATATCAATACCACTAGCAAAAAAAACTACTTGCTGGCTCTATTAAGATTTTCTTGCACACTCACAGATGTCGCTCTCATCGACAGTTAACATTCCTTCTATCGAGTTCTCCTTACTCTTCACAGACAGCAGTACTCACGTCTATCACAGAGCGTCTCTCTCTCTCTCTCTCTCCATCGTTTGTGGCATTAAAATTGATTTATAACCTATTTAACTACGATTCCTCCTTATCTCCATAGCTTAAATCATTTTACTTAAATTGTATTTAAGTTGTGTGCTTCGATAAATTATCTACATTTCAGTGGGTACAAAAGACACGCTGTCTGTGAGCGAAATTCGTGTGGAAGTATGTATGTGAAATAGTGATACATTACACTTGTTTGCAAAGTGCAGTCTGCAGCTCGCGGTCGCGCTCTCACTTCCCTCAAATAGGGTCTCGGGTTCGATTCCCGGCGGGCTCTGGGATTTTTCACCTGCCTCGAGATGACTGGGTATTTGTGCTGTTCACATCATTTCATCGTCATTCATGAAAGTGGCGAGACTGGACTGAGTAAAGATTGGGCATTTGTACGGGCGCTGATAACCGCGCAGTTGAGCGCCCCACAAACCAAAGATCATCATCACGCCAAAGTGCAAATAGTTTCTCAGTACACATGAAATTAAATAAATTCTTATTAACTATTACAGTACTTTGCGAAGCAGTTACCCATATTAAAGAAAAATTGAAGATCGCTCCTTCATACACATTCGAGAACTCCTTTCGGAACAAAACTTTACACTTACATATTGTTCACGCAATAGCTAGATCATTTAGTACATTAACATTCGTACATAACACATGCTTTTTGAGTAATCTGTCTTTTAGGTATGAATGTTATTCTTTTCAGTAAAGCAGGAAAAGCATACTCTTACAACAGTGTTAATGACGCTGGTTGGTGCTTTCATCATCCATTAATGTTTCTGTATGTGCTAGTCCACAAGCAAATGGAATGTTATACATAATTATGATCATTAATTAGTGAAATTTTTTCCAGTTAATACAATTCACGTCAACAGGCAACAACTGACCTGCGAGAGTCGCATTTAACTCGGAGGATATAGCACATTACATTCACAGTATTACTACCACTCATATTTGGTGTTGATTTAACTGTAATTTTCTTAGAAACACAGCATTCAACACTATTCTTCAAGCTTTCCATTCCCTCTGTACCAAACCGAGCACTAAATAGCTTCTTCGTTACTCCTCCGCAATTTAACCACGTAAATCGCCGTTTCTAGGCTTCTCAAATAACTCATAAATCATTTCATCGCTTTCCTTTTTACAGCATAGCAATCCGTTCTACATAACGTACACCATAAATAAATGATTAGCTCTGTTCTTTGCTAAATGACTGTTACTTTCTATTCTCTTAACAAGACCTCACTATAATAAATGCCCCCATGGACGCACAATATTGAAATATTATCTTTACATCTACTGGCAGTGAGTAAGAAAAAAAAACTTGTTTTTAAGTGTTGCTGCATCAGTAGGAATAAAATGATAATGGGTTCATTCATATTAGCACTAATCATATATACATGTCCCGTAAACTGACTAGTTCCACATGATTTCGATAAAATAATCGTTCAAATGGCAACTACATCTACATCTACATGATTACTCTGCAATTCACATTTAAGTGCTTGGCAGCGGGTTCATCGAACCACAATCATATTATCCCTCTACTATTCCACTCCCGAACAGCGCGCGGGAACAACGAACACGTAAACCTTTCTGTTCGAGCTCTGATTTCCCTTATTTTATTTTGATGATCATTCCTACCTATGTAGGCTGGGAGCAACAAAATATTTTCGCATTTGGAAGAGAAAGTTGGTGACTGAAATTTCGTAAATACACTCCTGGAAATTGAAATAAGAACACCTTATGAGATAGTCGATGTGATCTAAGCAACACTTTTTGCCGTACCTGGAAATTCTTGACGTTGACTCGTGGATTATGCAGCTTCTTTCTCTGTCTGCATCTTTCTTTATCTTCTGTAATGCTATACTTACCACATCACGGTGTCTTAAACGTCGCTATGCACGGAAATCTACTAATTGCTTTATCTTATCTGGTGGTTGTTTACACTCCTGGAAATTGAAATAAGAACACCGTGAATTCATTGTCCCAGGAAGGCGAAACTTTCTTGACACATTCCTGGGGCCAAATACATCACATGATCACACTGACAGAACCACATGCACATAGACACAGGCAACACAGCATGCACAATGTCGGCACTAGTACAGTGTATATCCACTTTTCGCAGCAATGCAGGCTGCTATTATCCCATGGAGACGACCGTAGAGGTGCTGGATGTAGTCCTGTGGAACGGCTTGCCATGCCATTTCCACCTGGCGCCTCAGTTGGACCAGCGTTCGTGCTGGACGTGCAGACCGCGTGAGACGACGCTTTATCCAGTCCCAAACATGCTCAATGGGGGACAGATCCGGAGATCTTGTTGGCCAGGGTAGTTGACTTACACCTTCTAGAGCACGTTGGGTGGCACGGGATACATGCGGACGTGCATTGTCCTGTTGGAACAGCAAGTTTCCTTGCCGGTCTAGGAATGGTAGAACGATGGGTTCCATGACGGTTTGGATGTACCGTGCACTATTCAGTGTCCCCTCGACGATCACCAGAGGTGTACGGCCAGTGTAGGAGATCGCTCCCCACACCATGATGCCGGGTGTTGGCCCTGTGTGCCTGGGTCGTATGCAGTCCTGATTGTGGCGCTCACCTGCACGGCGCCAAACACGCATACGACCATCATTGGCACCAAGGCAGAAGCGACTCTCATCGCTGAAGACGACACGTCTCCATTCGTCCCTCCATTCACGCCTGTCGCGACACCAATGGAGGCGGGCTGCACGATGTTGGGGCGTGAGCGGAAGACGGCCTAACGGTGTGCGGGACCGTAGCCCAACTTCATGGAGACGGTTGCGAATAGTCCTCGCCGATACCCCAGGAGCAACAGTGACCCTAATTTGCTGGGAAGTGGCGGGGCGGTCCCCTACGGCACTGCGTAGGATCCTACGGTCTTGGCGTGCATCCGTGCGTCGCTGCGGTCCGGTCCCAGGTCGACGGGCACGTGCACCTTCCGCCGACCACTGGCGACAACATCGATGTACTGTGGATACCTCACGCCCCACGTGTTGAGCAATTCGGCGGTACGTCCACCCGGCCTCCCGCATGCCCACTATACGCCCTCGCTCAAAGTCCGTCAACTGCACATACGGTTCACGTCCACGCTGTCGCGGCATGCTACCAGTGTTAAAAACTGCGATGAAGCTCCGTATGCCACGGCAAACTGGCTGACACTGACGGCGGCGGTGCACAAATGCTGCGCAGCTAGCGCCATTCGACGGCCAACACCGCGGTTCCTGGTGTGTCCGCTGTGCCGTGCGTGTGATCATTGCTTGTACAGCCCTCTCGCAGTGTCCGGAGCCAGTATGGTGGGACTGACACACCGGTGTCAATGTGTTCTTTTTTCCATTTCCAGGAGTGTAGATCACGCCGCGACGAAAAACGTCTTTGCTTTAATGACTTCCATCCCAACTCGCGTATCATATCTGCCACACTCTCTCCCCTATTATGTTATAATACAAAACGACCTGCCCTTTTTTGCACCCTTTCGATGTCCCCCGTCAATCCCACCTGGTACGGATCCCACACCGTGCAGCAATATTCTAACAGAGGACGAACGAGTGTAGTGTAAGCTGTCTCTTTAGAGGACTTGTTGCATCTTCTAAGTGTCCTGCCAATGAAACGCAACCTTTGGCTCGCCTTCCCCACAATATTAACTATGTGGTCTTTCCAACTGAAGTTGTTCGTAATTTTTACACCCAGGTACTTAGTTGAATTGACAGCCTATAGAATAGTACTATTTATCGAGTAATAGAATTCCAACGGATTTCTTTTGGAACTCATGTGGATCACTTCACACTTTTCGTTATTTAGTGTCAACTGCCACCTGCCACACAATACAGCAATCTTTTCTAAATCGCTTTACAACTGATACTGGTCTTCAGATGACCTTACTAGACGGTAAATTACAGCATTATCTGCGAACAACCTAAGAGAACTGTTCAGATTGTCACCCTAGTCATTTATATAGATCAGAAACAGCAGAGGTCACAGGACTCTTCCCTGGGGAACACCTGATATCACTTCAGTTTTACTCGATGGTTTGCCGGCTGTTACTACGAACTGCGACCTTCCTGACAGGAAATCACGAATCCAGTCGCACAACTGAGACGATACCCCATAGGACCGCAGTTTAATTAGAAGTCGCTTGTGAGGAACGGTGTCAAAAGCTTTCCGGAAATCTAGAAATACGGAATCAACTTGGGATCCCCTGTCGATAGCGGCCATTACTTCGTGCGAACAAACAGCTAGCTGCGTTGCACAAGAACGATGTTTTCTGAAACCATGCTGATTGCGTATCAATAGATCGTTCCCTTCGAGGTGATCCATAATGTTTTAATACCTTATATGCTCCAAAACCCTACTGCAAACCGACGTCAATGATATAGGTCTGTAGTTCGATGAATTACTCCTACTACCCTTCTTAAACACTGGTGCGACCTGCCCAATTTTCCAATCTGTAGGTACAGATCTATCGGTGAGCGAGCGGTTGTATATGATTGCTAAGTAGGGAGCTATTGTATCATCGTAATCTGAAAGGAACCTAATAGGTATACAATCTGGACCTGAACACTTGTCCGTATCAAGCGATTTGAGTTGCTTCGCAACCCCTAAGGTAGCTACATCTAAGAAACTCATGCTAGCAGCTGTTCGTGTTTCAAATTCTGGAATATTCCATTCGTCTTCCCTGGTGAAGGAATTTTGGAAAACTGTGTTCAATAACTCCGCTTTAGCGGCACAGTCGTCGGTAACAGTACCATCGGCACTGCGAAGCGAAGGTATTGACTGCGTCTTGCCGCTCGTGTACTTTACATACGACCAGAATTTCTTCGGATTTTCTACCAAATTTTGAGACAATGTTTCGTTGTGGAACCTATTAAAAGCATCTCGCATTGAGGTCCGTGCCAAATTTCGCGCGTCTGTAAATTTTAGCCCATCTTCGGGATTTCGCGTTCTTCTGAACTTCGCATGCTTTTTCCGTTGCCTCTGCAACAGCGTTCGGACCTGTTTTGTGTACCATGGGGGATCTCTTACCAATTTATGAGGTATGAATCTCTCAATTGCTGTTGCTTGAATATCTTTGAATTTGAGCCACATCTCGTCTACATTTGCATAGTCAGTTCGGAAGCAATGGAGATTGTCTCTTAGGAAGGCTTCTAGTGACACTTAATCTGCTTTTTTAAGTAAAATTATTTTGCGTTTGTTTCTGGTGGATTTGGAAGAAACGGTATTGAGCCTAGCTACAACGACTTTGTGATCACTAATCTCTGTATGAGTCATAATGCTCTCTATTAGGTCTGGATTGTTTGTGGCTAAGAGGTCAACCATTTACAATTCGCGTGGGTTCGTGGACTAACTGCTCGAACTAATTTTCGGAGAAAGCATTTAGGAATCTCGGAAGATGTTTTCTGCCCACCACCGGTTTTGAACAAGTATTTTTGCCAACATATCGAGTGAAGGTTGAAGCCCCCACCAACTATAGCCGTATGAGTGGGGTATTTATTTGTTACGAGTCTCAAATTTTCTCTGAAATGTTCAGCCACTATATCATCGGAGTTTGGGGGTCGGTAGAAGGAGCAATTATTAACTTAGTTCGGCTGTTAAGTATAACCTCCACCCATACCAATTAGCACGGAGTATCTACTTCGACTTCACTACAAGATAAACCACTACTGACAGACACAAACACTTCACCACGAATTCTGCCTAATCTATCTTTCCTGAACACCGTCTGATACTTCGTAAAAATTTCTGCAGAACTTATTGCAGGCTTTATTCAGCTTTCTGTGCCTATAACGATTTCAGCTTCTGTGCTTTCTATTAGCGCTTGAAGCTCAGGGACTTTCCCAGCAAAACTACAATAATTTAAAACTACAATTCGACTGTTCTTTAATCCAAGCACGTCCTGTATTTGCCATGCACCCTTTGAAATTGCAGCCCACCCCGTACTTTCCCGAGGTCTTCTAACCTAAAAAACCGCCCAGTCCACGCCACACAGCCTCCGCTACCCGTGTTGCCGCCAGCTAAGTGTAGTGAACTCCTGACCTATTCAGCGGAACCAAAAACCCTACCACCCTATGGCGCGAGTCAAGGAATCTGTAGCCAACGGTCGCAAAACCGTCTGAGCCTCTGATTCAGACCATCCACCCGGCTCTGCACCAAAGGTCCGCAGTCGGTTCTGTCAACGATGCTGCAGATGGTGAGCTCTGCCTTCATCTCGTAAGCAAGACCGGCAGCCTTCACCAAATCAGATAGCCGCTGGAAACCAGGGAGAATTTCCTCACATCCAAAGCGACACACGTCATTAGTGCCGACATGTGCCACCACGTGCAGTTGGCTGCACCCTGTGCTCTTCACAGCATCCGGAAGGACCGTTTCCACATCAGCAATGACTCCACCCGGAATGCACACTATGTGCACACTGGATTTCTTCCCCTCCTTAGCCGCCATATCCCTAAGGGGCCCCATTACGCGCCTAACACTGGAGCTCCCAACTACCAATAAGCCCACCCTCTGCGATTGCCCGGACATTGAAGGCTGAGAATCATCCTCTGAAACATGGCAGATAGCTGCATCTGGCTCAGCCAGAGACAGTACGTGAAACCTGTTTGTCAGACGCACCGGGGAGGCTTTCTGATCAGCCTCCGGGGACGTCTTCCGTGTGAAACATGTAACTAACTAACTGACATAAAATGGATTGGCTTCCTTCTTTTGTCTTTTGTTCTAACTGTCGCAAAAGACAATATGTAACCTACACAGATGAGCCAGAATTTTATGACCACCTACTCAATGGCTGGTATGTCCACGTTTGGCACAAATAACAGCTGCGACGCGTCGAGGCATGGAATAAAAAAAGGCCTTGGTAGGTCGCTGGATGGATTTGGCACCCAATTCCTGTAAATTACGGGGAAGGGGGGCGATCGGCTATGACGCCGTGACGTATCATATCCGAGCAGTGTTAGATCGGGTTCAGATTTGGGGGTTGGAGGGCCATTACATCAACTGGAACTCGCCACTTGACAGTCATGAAGAAGTGCTCTGCAGCCAGTATACGATACTCTTTGGCCTTCCTGGTGCCTTGCACGAGCTCCACTGGAGCCAAGGATTCCCACTAGAATGTTCCCCAGCGTATAATGTAGCCGCCGCTGGGTTGCCTCCGTCCCGCAGTACAAGTGTCAAGGAGCTGTTCCCTGGAAGACGACGGATTTGCGCCTTCCCATTGACATAATGAAGACGGTAACGGGATTCATGAAACCAAGGAACGCTCTGCCACACCGCCAACATCCAATGACGATGGTCGCGTGCCAGTTTCAGTCGTAATTGCCAATGTCGTGGTGTTAACATTGTGACACATGCATGGATCGTCGATTGTGGAGGCCATCGTTAGCAATGTTCGGTGCACTCTGTTCTCAGACACATGTACTCTGCCCAACGTTAAAGTCTGATGTTAGTTCCGCCACATTTCACCGCCCATCCTGTTTTACCAGTCCGCTCAGCCTACGACGCCGGACATCTGTAATGGGAAGTGGCCGCGCAACCCCACGGTATCTGTACGTAATTTCATTGTGGTTTCGCCACGTATTAAAGACACTCAATACAGCAGTCTTCTAACATCCGACAAATCGGGCAGTTTCAAAATGCTCGTGCCGAGCCTCCAGATCATAACAATCTTCCCTCGGTCAAACTCAGATCACGTGCCTTCCCAGTTTCTACACACGGACAGCGCGCTCACTGATACCACATGCCCGGTGCGTGTCCGACTAGCAGTCGTTCCTCGCCAGGCGACGCTGCTATCGTCGCGACGTGTTTATATCAGTAGTAGATCCGTGGTCATAGTGTTCTGGCCGATCAGTGTGTATAATTAACGTTGTCACCGGTCAATAAAAATCTTTTCTGTTTCGGCATTACTTTTCATGAAATTTATTAGTTTTCGATTACCTGAACGCCACTTAAAAATCCGCCTCCTTAAAATTTTCTGGTTTAGTCAATTACTTCTTCAATACTGCAACTCTATCTTTATTCCCATTGCTTCTTGTGCTAAGTGTGTGGCATACAGAATTCACTCTATGAAAATATATTAAGAATACTTTTTTGTCACAGTACAGCACAGAAAAAGATCCAGCGCTAAACGAAATAATAAGCAACACACCAACAAAACTAAACACTGTATTATTAGATAATACTTATCTTACCCAATGTGAAAATTCTCTGCGTCTTTAGCTTGTCTCTTCCTGCAATCTGGAAAAAGAACAATCCCTTTACCTTAACTTTTTTGTTTCCTTCTCACCATATCCAAGGTGCTTGGTTCATCAAATGATTAAAACATTTTCTTGCACCAACACGTCCGCACTCAGTATGAATATATTTGACTAATGAAACCTTATGTTCGGCTGGGTTACATAGCTTGCACTGACGAATCCCAGACTCTTGACTATAGAGCAATACCCCTTCATGCAACTTGAATTTTTCTTGCCCAATAGATTCTTCCTGAACTTCTAACATCCTTCGGAAATTCCTCTCTAACACTTATTGGCATAAGGCATGGAGATCTGTAAAACAAAACATTCTCTTTTGTTTTTAGTGTGGATTCATTCCCTGGGATAATTCTAGGCCTTTCCAAAAAAAAAAAAAAAAACTTTCTTATACTGGTTTTGAGTCTTTTACCAGTTGCTGTCTCTGTAATGGTTCTAAGTTCTCACGTTCATTAAGTTTGGTTGACAACTCGTTCTCTATAGTAACATCATTTACAAACTGTTCTTTCTTCATACTCACTGCATCAGTTTCTTGGTCGGGAGCTGCTACAGTGACCTGTCGTAAATTTTTCTCTGTAGCCTGCTCTTCCAACGTTAGTTGATCACCCAAAAATTTTACTTCTCTGCTCTCTCCCTAATAACATACCCTCATTTTACATTCCCAATGAAGACATTGACTTGGTTTTTCCTGAGCCAGTCTATTCCCTGCAAAACTTTCATTCTTAACCCCACTACTACATAATTGCCTGCTGAAAATTCATTATTTCGTTACAAAATTTTATATCAGCCATCTTCTTTACCGACCTACTGCTACCTCTAGTCACTCCATGCCAATTATTTCTTTTACGGGTAAGATATTTGCCTTGCCACCCTTCTTAATTATCTCCCCACATGTGCTGTCAATTAAATATTTATCGCTTCCAATGTAAATCATTAATGTCAGTTCCTTATCATTGACACGTCCGCTTAGCAATGATTTCCTTTAACTCGCCCTCTACTAATAATTCTCTTAATCCTACTACATCTTGACACCGTACAAAAGGTGACCTGTGTATGGGGTTGTCAACAGAGAGGGATACTACCTCAGATGGATGCTCACTAATCCTCACACCTTCGGTAACAACTGGTACTCTCCAAGGTCTATTAGTTCTCTGGGCGCTTGGCATAATTCTTGATTCCCTGGGGTTCGGCAGACTCTTCTGTACCTTTCCGATTACTGCGTTTACTATGAATACAATTACCGTTCTGGTTTTGATATTCCTAATTTCTGTTTTGGTAGAATCTGTTGTTTCGTCTTATATTCTTGTTAGTATTTTGGTGATTGTGTACTATCCCTCCATAACTGACTTAATAGATACATACCTCCTCATTATTCTTAATTTTGACCTGGTACTCACTTTATGACCACTTTGTTCTTCCTCATTATTATACGGCAAAAACTATTCTGTGCCAATGATGACATAAATACTTATTTATTTTCGACAATCGCTTTCTAAAAGTTTTACGGTCATTCTTCTCGTCTTCAAAAATTCTTGTTACAAAACGCGTTCATTGTGAGCTGGAACTTTATGCCGAGTTGTCGTATTAGTGGGTATAATGTAGCACATTATGCATAAGTTTGTCAGAAATAGAACGTTTAAATCAAAAAGCACCTTATGCAGATGGCCAAGTCCGTATATGTAATGCTAACAGATGATTCTTAAGCTAAACTCAGTCTCACCCTGTTCCCAGATTGCACAAATAAACTGGCTGACGTGTTTCTAGGATTCATCGAGTAACCACATCACCTACTTTTAAGAAAACGCAAGTTGCTTGCATTAAGGCTGTGTTGGATTTCGGATGCTCTAGACAATCCTCCATAAAGACTTAATGTGATTGGTTTTTGTATATACTTTGCCACTAAAGTTTACGATTATCATGCATGCTTTAGAATATTGCAGACTGAGCGCACATACTGTTTCGGCATATTTAATATGCAATACATACCCCGTTAAGGAACTGAAACCCCAACTCCGCTTCACGAGGCAGCAGAAGCTGATATTCAACACTGATTTATTCATATTAATTGATTTTCATATATAACTACCACAGAAGATTTTTTCTGTGTCCTCATTTCTCATGAAGGGAATACACAGCGTGTGGATTGATATTTATTTCGTGTATCGACCAACTTCCTTTTTCCCCTATTTCATGTATAAACCAACTTCCTTTTCGACTTTTCTCCTGATAATCTCTGATTACTTAATGTCTGTGAACTTATGTGTCCGAAATCTACTGGAGATGGGCGGAAAGGTTTTGTTGAGTAGTCGTCTGTGCTGTAGTATCGATTCTGCCCGCTTTTGCCACAGGAATCTAATAGTTTTTTTCTCACTCGCGAATGAAAGCGTCTCCCGATCTCTGATACTAGTAGCTTTCTGTAGAACATTAGGACGAGTTCTTTCCATAACGAATAATCAGAACCCTTCCCGCATTTTACTAACTGGCGTTTGCAGCCGTGCAGCAACCGCGTCTGTGAAAAAAAAGTCCTTATGGAACATATATATATATATATATATATATATATATATATATATATATATATATATATATATATATATATATATCAAGTGTTAGTTGTGTGGGAGAATCTCATAGCACACAGTTTCAAGAACGTCAGTCAATGTCAATGTCAATGTCAGTGATCCAGTTTAATTAATTTACGAGAGATATGCGTGGGTAACCACTTGACCTTGTTTGCGGAGCATGTGGCCATAAGTACCTAGCAGTGATATCTCATTTGAGTAATTACGCGCTGTTGGTCGCTGTGGTCAAGAGGTTCTAGGCGCTTCAGTCCGGAACCACGCTGCTGCTGTGGTCACCGGTTCGAATCCTGTCTCGGACGTGAATGTGTGCGATGTCCTTAGGTTAGTTAGGTTTAAGTAATTATAAGTCTAGGGGACTGATGACCTCAGATGTTAAGTCCCATAGAGCTTAGAGCTATTTGAACTCGTCTATTGAATTAGGCGCTGTGTTTTCCTGGTCATCGTACATGACGTTATTTCTGATAAAAGTTGCACCTCAGTCGCATGTATTTTCAATGTCTTTGAATAATTTTTAATTTGTTCCTGTCAACCATGTCTGAAGCATAATAATCAGTTTGCGAGTGTTCAAGCGAGTATGTTGCTCTTCGCAATCACTCGAGGTTAGATGTTACTGTTGCACGGTTTAGCTTCTGTAAAAAGGAACTATTTTGTATTCATTCACCCAGTGATCATATAGCACGGAAACGGACGACAACAGACAGAAGGCCGAAATACTGAATTCGGTCTTCCGAAATTGTTTCACCACGGAACATCGTAACACGGTCCAAGCTTTGCATCGTCGAACGAGCGTCTAAATGGAAGATACTGAGATAACCGATCGTGGACTAGAGAAATGACTACAATCGCTTAGCAGTGGAAAGGTATCTGGACCAGATGAGATACAAATAAGACTCTACAAAGATTATGCGAATGAATTTGTGTCTCTGGTAATTTACCGTATATACACTCCTGGAAATAGAAAAAAGAACACATTGACACCGGTGTGTCAGACCCACCATACTTGCTCCGGACACTGCGAGAGGTCTGTACAAGCAATGATCACACGCACGGCACAGCGGACACACCAGGAACCGCGGTGTTGGCCGTCGAATGGCGCTAGCTGCGCAGCATTTGTGCACCGCCGCCGTCAGTGTCAGCCAGTTTGCCGTGGCATACGGAGCTCCATCGCAGTCTTTAACACTGGTAGCATGCCACAACAGCGTGGACGTGAACCGTATGTGCAGTTGACGGACTTTGAGCGAGGGCGTATAGTGGGCATGCGGGAGGCCGGGTGGACGTACCGCCGAACGTGGGGCGTGAGGTCTCCACAGTACATCGATGTTGTCGCCAGTGGTCGGCGGAAGGTGCACGTGCCCGTCGACCTGGGACCGGACCGCAGCGACGCACGGATGCACGCCAAGACCGTAGGATCCTACGCAGTGCCTTAGGGGACCGCACCGCCACTTCCTAGCAAATTAGGGACACTGTTGCTCCTGGGGTATCGGCGAGGACCATTCGCAACCGTCTCCATGAAGCTGGGCTACGGCCCCGCACACCGTTAGGCCGTCTTCCGCTCACGCCCCAACATCGTGCAGCCCGCCTCCAGTGGTGTCGCGACAGGTGTGAATGGAGGGACGAATGGAGACGTGTCGTCTTCAGCGATGAGAGTCGCTTCTACTTTGGTGCCAATGATGGTCGTATGCGTGTTTGGCGCCTTGCAGGTGAGCGCCACAATCAGGACTGCATACGACCGAGGCACACAGGGCCAACACCCGGCATCATGGTGTGGGGAGCGATCTCCTACACTGGCCGTACACCTCTGGTGATCGTCGAGGGGACACTGAATAGTGCACGGTACATCCAAACCGTCATGGAACCCATCGTTCTACCATTCCTAGACCGGCAAGGAAACTTGCTGTTCCAACAGGACAATGCACGTCCGCATGTATCGCGTGCCACCCAACGTGCTCTAGAAGGTGTAAGTCAACTACCCTGGCCAGCAAGATCACCGGATCTGCCCCCCATTGAGCATGTTTGGGACTGGATGAAGCGTCGTCTCACGCGGTCTGCACGCCCAGCACGAATGCTGGTCCAGCTGAGGCGCCAGGTGAAAATGGCATGGCAAGCCGTTCCACAGGACTACATCCATCATCTCTACGATCGTCTCCATGGGAGAATAGCAGCCTGCATTGCTGCGAAAGGTGGATATACACTGTACTAGTGCCGACATTGTGCATGCTGTGTTGCCTGTGTCTATGTGCCTGTGGTTCTGTCAGTGTGATCATGTGATATATCTGACCCCAGGAATGTGTCAATAAAGTTTCCCCTTCGTGGGACAATGAATTCACGGTGTTCTTATTTCAATTTCCAGGAGTGTAGCTTGAGCAACGAAGGGTATTGTAGCGACCCTTTTTTCTATATCGACTTCCGTTAATGTTAATTTCTCTATACATTGACTGGTATTGAGGGCTTTTGTTTTATCCCGGCTAGTTCTTAATTAACCCCAGTTCTGAAGGAAAAAACCATAAGTAAATTAATACTAGTGTTTTCAATAGATTTTCGTTCACTTGTTTCAGTTACCAGTCTGCAGTTTATTCTTGCTGAAAAGCACGTAACCTAATTATTTATGAACCTAAATCGAAGTAAAGTTCAAGACGAATAGTCAGTTTCATATTAACACGTTATTTTATTTAACAATAATTATAATCAGTTCATTCACACGATCGCATTCAAAGGGGTTCTTTGAATAAGCATCTAATCTGGAATCCTGTCAATATCAGAGATACTAAACAATGTTCTGTCGCTTTCGATAAAAAGATTGTTCCCGTTTAATATCCATAAACTGTCACGAACTATGATTACTAGTCGCGGGAAGTAAAGCTTTTCCACTGTCACAATACAAAGTCCGAATCTGTCCAAAAATCGTTAATTCCGTAAAACATTTAAATCTTCACACGAAGTGACATTAAAGTCAGAGAGATTATTGATCACCTCCCCATTCCTCTAATATGACAAAAGTTCTAATTCTGATCTGAAATTAATGCTCCCCAAAAGCAATCTCGTCGCGATTTATTCTTTCGCCCTGGTTTAATAAAGCTCCTATTGATGCTTCATAAATCTGTAAGTCCTAATTGACTTCGAACAGACTAGAGGATAGAGACTGGAGTATCATAATTGCACTGTATGTCTATTTATACTTTAGTAAACGCTACCTTTGGTGGTCAAGACCTATGTTCTGTGACTATAATATTGATTTTCTCATATATAAGAATAACTAATAATTTAACCATTTCTTTCGTTTTCCCCCCTCCCATGCTTCCAAAATTTATAATTAAACTACTTTTCTTTTTCTATTATTTTTCTACTATAGATTTCCATCTATTTGTCTCTTATTTCTATGTCGTAAATTACTGCTTGTGGAGGAGCTTGGGACATTTTCTGAATTTATATTTCGAGGGCATGGGAGCTAATTTGGGAGCTATTTTGGTTTATTAACACCGAGAGGTGTTGTAGGTGTTACAGTATCCAGCAACTGGAAGGAAGCACAGGTCACTCCCGTTCTTAGGAAGGGCCGTCGGACAGATGCACACAGTTGTAGACCTATACCGTTGACGTCAATCCGCTGGAGAATTATGGAACACGTTTTATACTCAAGAAAAATGACGTTTTTGAATAATGAAACTCTCTTCTGTAAAAATCAACATGGATTCTGCAAACAAACACAACTCAGCTCCCTTGTTCCTCATTTGAGTCCACAGTGCCATAGATACCGGCGCTTGACCTCGAGAAGGCTTTTGACGCCGCCCCTCACTATAGTTTAGTGATAAAAATCTGAGCTTATCGAGTATCGGAGCAGATTTGCAAGTGGATTCAAGAATTCTTTGCAGACACAGCTCAACACGTCGCTCTTACGGAACAAAATCGACAGGTGTAAAGGTAAGGAAATGTGATAGGACCGACACTGTTTCTAAAACACTACTGGCCATTAAAATTGCTACACCACGAAGATAACGTGCTACAAACGCGAAATTTAGAAGAGAAATTTGTTAACATCGAATATAGATTCATGTATCAGGAAGTCGTTTCTGAAAGTATTTGTTTGGAGTGTAGCCATGTATGGAAGTGAAACATGGACGATAACTAGTTTGGACAAGAAGAGAATAGAAGCTTTCGAAATCTGGTGCTACAGAAGAATACTAAAGATAAGGTGGATAGATCACGTAACTAATGAGGAGGTACTGAATAGGATTGGGGAGAAGAGAAGTTTGTGGCACAACTTGACTAGAAGAAGGGATCGGTTGGTAGGACATGTTTTGAGGCATCAAGGGATCACAAATTTAGCATTTGAGGGCAGCGTGGAGGGTAAAAATCGTAGAGGGAGACCGAGAGATGAGTACACTAAGCAGATTCAGAAGGATGTAGGTTGCAGTAGGTACTGGGAGATGAAGAAGCTTGCACAGGATAGAGTAGCATGGAGAGCTGCATCAAACCAGTCTCAGGACTGAAGACAACAACAACAACAACAACAACGCGAAATTTAACCGACAGGAAGAAGATGCTGTGATATGCAAATGATTAGCTTTTCAAAGCATTCACACAAGGTTGGGGCCGGTGGCGTCACCTACAACGTGCTGACATGAGGAAAGATTCCAACCGATTCCTCATACACAATCAGCAGTTGACCGGCGTTTCCTGGTGAAACGTTGTTGCGATGCCTCGTGTAAGGAATAGAAATGCGTACCATCGCGTTTCCGACATTGATAAAGGTCGGATTGTAGCCTATCACAATTGCGGTTTATCGTATCGCGACATTGCTGCTCGTGATGGTCGAGATCCAATGACTGTTAGCAGAATATGGAATCGGTGGCTTCAGGAGGATAATACGGAACGCCGTGCTTGATACCAACGGCCTCGTATCATTAGCAGTCGAGATGACAGGCATCTTATCCGCGTGGCTGTAACGGAACGTGCAGCCATGTCTCGATCCCCGAGTCAACAGATGGGGACGTTTGCAAGACAATAACCATCTGCACGAACAGTTCGACGACGTTTGCAGCAGCATGGACTATCAGCTCGGAGACCATGGCTACGGTTATCCTTGACGCTGCATCACAGACACACAGGTAGGAGCGTCTGCGATTGTGTACACAACGACGAACCTGGGTGCACGAATGGCAAAACGTCATTTTTTCGGATGGATCCATGTTCTGTTTACAGCATCATGATGGTCGCATCCGTGTTTGGCGACATCGCGGTGAACGCACATTGGAAGTTAGTATTCCTCATCGACATCCTGGCGTATGACCCGGCGTGATGGTATGAGGTGCCGTTGGTTACACGTCTCGGTTACCTGTTGTTCCCATTGACGGCACTTTGAACAGTGGACGTTACATTTCAGATGTGTTACGACCCGTGGCTCTACTCTTCACTCGATTCCTGCGAAACCCTACATTTCAGCAGGATAATGCACGACCGCATTTTGCTGGTCCTGTACGGGCTTTTCTGGATACAGAAAATGTTCGACTACTCTCCTGGCCAGCAAATTCTCCAGACCTCTCACGAATTGAAAACGTCTGGTCAATGGTGGCCGAACAACTGGCTCGTCACCATACGCCAGTCACAACTCTTGATGTACTGTGATATCGTGTTGAAGCTGCGTGGGCAGCTGTACCTGTACACTCCATGCAAGCTCTGTTTGACTCAATGCCCAGGCGTATCAAGGCCTTTATTTCGGCCAGAGGTGGTTGTTCTGGGTACTGATTTCTCAGGATCTATGCACCCAAATTGCGTGAAAATGTAATCACATGTCAGTTCTAGTATAATATATTTGTTCAATGAATAACCGTTTCTCATATGCATTTCTTCTTGGTGACGCAATTTTAATGGCCAGTAGTGTATATGCAAATGCTCTTTAAGGCTGTTCGTAGATGAACAAAATAGAACCGCCAGATGATAGTTAACATTCGCAGAATGACCACCAGAAAATTGATCAATCGTGCAGGATCTGGCAGTTAACCATGAACGTAAATAAATGTAACCTATTGTGCATACAAAGGAAAAGATATCCACTGCTGTGTAACTAAACTATTGTTGACAAACCGCTGGAAACAGCATCAGACGTAAAATACCTAGGAGTAACTATCCAGAACAACCTTCAGTGGAGTGACTACATAAAACAAGTAGTGGGGAAAGCAGATGCCATACTCAGTTTCAAGGAAGAATATTAAGGAGATGTAGCTCATCCACGGAGGGAGGGGCTTATAAGGCGCTCGTTCGGTCGGGTCTTGAGTATCCGCGATCCTTACTAGGTAGGAGTGTCAGAAGAAGATCCAACGAAGAGCGGCGCATTTCCACACGGGATGGTTGATATTTGGGCTGTTGCACAGATATTTCAGTAAAATACAGAAAAATGGTGCAAGAATTAAAACGAAATGTCGTTTCCGTGTACTCGCAAAATATCGCTAACAAACCCAGGAATTACTGCCGGTAGATTTTTACGCTTCGGATTTGACATTTGGAGCCGCTAAAGTATTAGAGGCTTCAATTAAAATTATCCGCGCCGTTGCGAAACGAACATACCTGCTTCTGGACATATTGAAGATAGCGCTGGAAACATATATTCTTTTCTAGCGTACACGTCCTGGTAAGCTTTAGTTCTATAGTCCTAATCTCGAATGATCACTGTGTTATGTCTAGCCCCGTAAAGCTTCACAGTATTCCTGGTCTAGTACTCGAGTTTCCGTTATTCTGTTAAGTTTGGAAACGTCTGAGAGATTTCATGAATAACAAATTTCTGGAATTTTGGTGGGTAAGTGTCTAAGGATGACATGGCGTTACGGAGCTTTCTGCTGAGTAAAATTAACGGTGTAACACACACACACCGCCCGCAGACACACACACACACACACACACACACACACATATATATATATATATATATATATAAGCGGTCGTGCCCAAAACCAACATCTTATAGTAGATGAAAATGAAGAGAATTATAAATAATCAATCACATTGTTAAACATTTGCACTTCACAGACCCAACAGTTAACAACTGCTGTGTTCATTAGGAATTCAGTCTGACTTCCCTAATTATGATTGGAAAAGTAGGAAGAAGGTCTAAAACATCCATGCTTCTCTGAAAGACAGAGAGACTAGCAACCTCCTCAATTGTACTGATGAAATAAAAAGAAAAAATATATAAAAAACCAGGCAGCAGAACTTGAAATTAACCAGTGCTGTAGTTATTGCCCTTTACTGCTCCTGTAGAAGTTCGAGTACATTTAGGCAGACATTACTTTGTCAAAGTATTCATAGTTTTTAATTTTAACCCTGGTATATTGTGTAAGAAAATTAATCTAATTTCTTTTTAAGACATAAGGGCATAAATGCCTATTCACTGGAGTAATATTTCAGAAATTCAATAGACGTTCCTTGTTTTTACCTGACATTTCAGAGTCTGTATATTTAGAGCGAATGAGAAATAGCGTGTAATTTACATAATCTTTAGTCACAAGTCTTAGGCACAATACTTACCCACTAGAGTATTAATTATAATTCTTGACTCTATTTGAGCTGATTTAAAATAAAATCAATAAATTTTTCAAGTAAATGAATAAAGTAACAAATGCTCCAAAAAGCATTGGACGCTCACCAAAACAACGAATAACTCTGTTTAAATGAGAAGGAAATAAATGACAGCGATTATCTACAGTGTTACACTTATTAGTGGTAGAAAAGAATGTCGAGGAAACCAAAGAATTAAAAGTTGTGGAAGAAAGTATTTGTACAGCAAATACTAAACTTTCTTCATTTCATTAAATTTTGCGTTCATATTATAGTCTTTAAAGCATCTTTTTATTTTTAATATTCTTAAGTTTTCAATTTTTTAAATTCCTATTTCATTGTACAACAAATCTGATTGATCTTTAGAAGCAAGGATGTTTAAATAACGAATTTTCTGATGAGAGTTCCAATCAGATGTTTCATTTAGTTTAGAGACGTATCGCTTGTTGACAGTAGGAAAATAATTAAATATTTTATGAATAAAAGGAATTAAGGTTAAGTGAGAGGAAATAAATACTTTAAAGCTTCCTGACGACACTGTAACTGTCGGAGACACGAAACAACTTGAAAGATCAGTTAAAAAGAATAGAGTGTATCTCGATAATTGGTTATAAGATTAACACCAATAACAGTATAAAAAGGATAATGCAGTCCTGAATTAAGTCAGCTGACCAAAGGAGGATCAGATTAGGAAACGTGAGGCTGTAACTAACTCATAAATTTTCTTATTTCGGAAGCAACTTGAGTGGCACTGCCCGAATCAAACAATCTAGATATAAAAACCAGTCTGGATACGACAAGTACAATTTTTCTGAAAAGGGGAAATTATTAACATTACTTATAAATTTAAGTGTTAAACGGAAGTTAGATTTGACGCAAATGGAAAGTACCAGGCCTATATTCATTAAATTTTGGGGCGAATCTCATCACTTAAAAAATGTTAAATGTTTCAGGTTTCATTCTATTCCGAACTGACTTCCACATCAATGTCAGTATGAGGTGTGATCCCCATGGAGAGAAATATATTCTTGTCTTCATCGTAGCCTGGAAACAAACTCCTTCTGAATATCATCTCTAAGAATTGCTTTCCACGCTGTGTCAATCCATGGAGATTGATGGTGGTGTAGGCTGAAATGGAAGCATCATTTTTCCATCATATCCCAAACACATTTTATGGAGGACAAATCAAGGGACTTGGCAGGCCATTCAAGGATCTGTGCATTCCCGAAGAGGTTTAGAATGTAAACTGCAATGATGTGTCTTGAATTACCCTGTTGAAGTTTGGTATCTGATACAGTAGTTATGGAATTTGAGATTACAGGACCTATCGTTCTTGCCACATGCTGGGTAGCATTCATCCTCCCTTTAAAAAGCTACCAAACCAGTCATATCCAATAGCTCCCCACACCATGCTTTCGGGAGTCAGATGTATGTATGTCACAGAATCACTACTTGCTGTGACATTTGACCAGGTCATCTACAGACTCGTTGACGTCGATGTGGCCGTAACAAACGGAAGCGAGACTTACATTAACGCCAAAAAATCCCATTACCTCGTTAGAGTTGTGTGAGCTAAGCGAAAGATGGTAGGGTGTTTCTACATCTTAAACATGACGTCTATTCAAATTTTACGCCAGTCGCACAAGTACATAAGAACATTATGGATTACCTAGAAGGAAACGGTCTATTGACACACAGTCAACATGGGTTTTGAAAACATCGTTCCTGTGAAACACTACTGGCTCTTTATTCACATGAAGTGTTGAGTGCTGTTGACAAGGGATTTCAGGCCGATTCCGTATTTCTGGATTTCCGGAAGGCTTTTTACACTGAGCCACACAAGCGGCTCGTAGTGAAATTGCGTGCTTATGGGATATCGTCTCAGTTATGTCACTGGATTTGTGATTTCCTGTCAGAGAGGTCGCAGTTCGTAGTAACTGACGGAAAGTGATAGAGTAAAACAGAAGTGATTTCTGGCGTTCCGCAAGGTAATGTTATAGGCCCTTTGCTGTTCCTTGTCTACACAAACGATTTTGGAGGCAATCTGAGCAGCCGTCTTCGGTTGTTTTCAGATGACGCTGTCGTTTATCGACTAATAAAGTCATCAGAAGACCAAAACAAACTGCAAAACGATTTAGAAAAGATATCCGAATGGTGTGAAAAGTGGCAGTTGACTCCAAATAACGAAAAGTGTTAGGTCATCCACATGAGTGCTAAAACGAACTTCGGTTACACGATCAGTCTAATCTAAAAGCCGTAAATTCAACTAAATACCTAGGTATTACAATTTCGAACAACTTAAACTGGAAGGAAGACATAGAAAATGTTGTGGGGAAGGCTAACCAAAGACTGCGTTTTATTGGCAAGACACTTAGAAAATGTAACCGACCTACTAAGGAGACTGCCTGCACTACGCTTGTCCGTTCTCTTTTAGAATACTGCTGCGCGGTGTGGGATCCTTACCAGATAGGACTGACGGAGTACATCGAAAAAGTTCAAAGAAAGGCAGCACGTCTTTTACTATCGCGAAATATGGGAGAGATACAGAATTTGGGCTGGAAATCAATAAAAGAAAGGCGTTTCTCGTTGCGACGGAATCTTCTCACGAAATTCCAGTCACAACTACCTCCCCCGAATGCGAAAATATTTTGATGACACCGACCCACATATTGAGGAACTATCACCAAGATAAAATAAGGGGAATCAGAGCTCGTACGGATGGATACAAGTGTTCATTCTTTCCGTGCGCTATACGAGATTGGAATAAGAGAGAATTATGAAGGTGGTTCGATAAACTCTCTGCTAGGCACTTGAATGTGATTTGCAGAGTATCCACGTATATGTAGATGCAGGAGTGAGCCGCTAATAGCGCCACTATGAGAATACAAATCAGGTTTGCCTGAAATACGCGCTGTAAAGGTAGTGAGCATTAATTATCTTTGAGATTATGCGTAGTGAGTTGATGTTAGTCAAGAATACCTTTAAGACGACGAAGACGCCATTATCAACAACTCACTGAGTTTAAGTGAGGTCATGTAGTAGGACTACAGAAGCTGGTTGTTTCTTCTACCATACTGCAGAAATACTTTGTAGCCGCTGTATGTGACTGCTGGCTGCAATGTTTGGTCTCAAGAAGACGAACTCCGTATTACCACGTGGCTCTACCGAGAGGGAAGACGGTTGTGTTTGGCGTATGGCGCATCGTGATGCGACTGAAGTAGCAATTCGAGCAGCAGTTGACACCACAGTGACACGACAAAATGCTACAAATCGGTTACTTCAAAGACGGTTCCGTGCCAAACGCTATGTAGGGTGCATTCCACTGACCCCAAACCACCACCATTTACGACTTCAGGGGCGTTAAGCGAGAGGTCATTGCGTTTTCTGATGAAAGCTGGTTCTGCTTCTGTGCCAATTATGGCCGTGTGTTGGTTAGGAGGAGGCGAGACGAGTGCCTGCAGCCAACCAACCAACCAGCCTAGACACACTGGACGTCCACCTGGAGCTATGGTATGGGGTTCGTTTTTGTATGACAGCAGGAGCACAATCGTGGATATCCTACCACCCTCACAGCAAATGTTTACGTTAGTCTGCTACCATCAATGAACAGCATTCCAGGGGTGTTTTCCAGCAAGATAACCCCAGACCGCATACCGCTGTTGTAACCCAACATGCGCTACAGTGTGTTGACATGTTGCCTTGTCCTGTTAGATCACCAGATCTGTCTCCAATGGAGCACATATATGAAGGACGACAACTCTAATTTCATCCACAACCAACATTAACTATCCCACTAGTGACCGATTATGTGCTATAGGCATGCAACTCCATCCCACAAAGTGACATCCGGCAACTGCACAACGTAATGCATGCACATATACATGCACGCATTCAACATTCTGCCTCTTCCATCTGTTATTAATGTATCAGCATTTCACGTATACAATGGCTTTTCTCGCGATTACACTAACCTGTGATCGTGCAACGTTTCCGTTAAATATGTTACCTATACAAATATATTCCAGAAATTTCATTACTCTACGTTAATTATTTCCTGGTGTTGGGATTATTTTCCATCCTTGTTTTACTGAACACTACAGAATGCCACCCAATGTCTCACTGGACTCTACCTCTCTGCCATACAAGTCTCTGATGTCTGCGGCCTGTTGTCAGCGGTAAACGACGCATGACGACTCGAGACCTCGACCCATCTCAACCTACCTCAGGTTGCCTTGGTCGCAGATGGACCTAACTCTGTGGAACACAGTAGGTGGAATTCTCAGTCACATCGGTTCGCTCTATCCCAATATACCACTTACCATGGGGGTAGAATAGGAAGGTGTCCTCCAGTTTCTTGAAGTTCTTGTGAAACGAAAACCAGATGGCAAGCTGGAACGCAGTGTTTACGGAAAACTCACACATACTCTTCTGTATCTAAACGTCTCCAGTAGTCACCATAAGGCCCACCGTAAAGGCGTGTTACGTAAACTTGTTCACAAGGCGCAATCCGTCTGCAGCCAAGATAGCCTTTCAGTTCAGCTGAATCACCTGGAAGTAATGGGAACAGCAACAAGCAGATTAGGCACGTGTCTTGACAGGTTGTACCTAGCCAATAGCAGGAAGAAAAACAGAATAACAAACCAATAGAGTGAAGTCAGCACAAGCCTGCAGCGACAAATGCCAAATGTGTATAAGACATTGGCATTACAAGGTTCAGTAAAGGATGAAGAATAGCTTCGTAAACTAGGGGTTTCTGAAATTCCTTGCCATTTCGGAACCCTGCTGCCTTGAGATTCAAATGGTTCAAATGGCTCTAAGCACTATGGGACTTAACTGCTAAGGTCATCAGTACCCTAGAACTTAGAACTACTTAAATCTAACTAACCTAAGGACATCATAAACATCCATGACCGAGGCAGGATTCGAACCTGCGACCGTAACGGTCACGCGGTTCCGGACTGTAGCGCCTAGAATTGCTCGGTCACCCCGGCCGGCCCTTGAGTTTCAGTAAAGGATGATGTATGCATATGCAAACTGGCGATCAACCAAATCCACTGCTGGTTTTAGAAGGAACAGATTGGGGAAGTTTTCTGAACCGAAGTCTAGAGGTGGCGTGAATATAGACGCCAAAATGAATTGCGCCAACTCACCAAATCAGCCGTGGCTATCCATAATATAAAAACTGCACATGCTACAGATTACAAAAAAATCCCAGATTCTTAGGTAACAGTCCTCTTTATGGAACTATGTGATGAAAGAGACCACTGAAATTAGTGTCCGTGATGGTCTAGTTAAGGAAGACAGCGGCCTAGAACTGAGACAGGCGTGGATCCCTGCGCTGAGCAGAGAAAAAGCAATGCATTTCAGTAGAGAGAGGTCTGATCAGGCCTTCGATAGTACTGACAGTGGGGGCAGTAATCGGCAGTTCACCATGGCCACTCCTCTCCTCTCTTCTCCGACAGCGAGGAACCTGCGCCGACAGCAACAGAAGTATGGTGGAGGGCTAATGGCCAACGTATATAAGACGCTGACCAGAGCATAACAACAGTCATGAAGATCCGTATGAAGATGACATCGAGTCTGTTTGCCGAAATGTCGTGAAGGCTTGATCCGGACAGATATTTGAGAATCCTGCTAATCACGTGTCCATCGGAAGATGTTGAACGCGTTTTTGGCAGGAGAGATAGGAATCTTCTGCCGCTGGAGGGTGGGCGTATTACTTCTTGCCGAATGTCAGGGAGTGGCTCCAAATTGTTCACGCTTGGTCAGCTACTTACCTTGTCCAATACCTGATAGAACAGAATCCAGGGAAAAGAGCAACAGAACTGTGGCGATGGAGTCTTGTATGTACCTAACAACATTCTGTTGGACTGTGAAGTAATAAGCCGGTTACTAGCTTTCGGAGCTCGAGGCTTCTACAAGTTAGTGTGGAATCTAAACACGGACTACCGTAGTCACTGAAATTGCATAATATTGTTCAATAGCTGTCATAGTCCATGTCTCCTCTTCCACATACTGTTGTTAACTATTACAAGTAAATTATTACAAGTCTCTTTCCTTCTTCCTTTCTCCTTTCTGTTCTTCTTTCCAATAGCTGTCTCACTTTCATTGTTATTAGTCCTCCCTTATTATTATTAGTATTTTATGTAATATTAGGTGGAGTGTAATTTTAATAGATAGCTGCATCGGAAAACAACAACAGCTCGCTCATAGTTAGTTCTTAGAAGGAACAAGTGCATAGGCACGCACACTGCCAGAACGGTCGCAGACGTCATGTAGGAAGGTCACCGGTATAGGTCTAAAAGGTGATTCAAAATTCCTATTACTCGCTGCTACAGGTTGTAGAGGGGACTTAGTAGATAGGGTTTTGAGAAGAAACCCGTGTCTGGAAATGTAGCGTTTTCATATAAAATAGATCTGAAATTAGTTAGTTAGTTAGTTACATGTTCCGATCAACATTTAAATGACTCTTTCATCAAATTATATTGAGGTATACTTGATTACTGTTAACATTAACGCACAAGTTATTTTTTCAGTCCTGCTTAGACAACTACACCCAGAAACTTTTGTTTTTGGCAAATGGCCAATGATATATGTTGCTTCTTATTGAACGCCTTTCTGAGCAGCTGACAGCTTTAGTAGCGATAATGAAGGTAATTTTCACTCTAGTGCTGCTGGTTATGTGCTGGTTATGTGCTGCACCAGGTGTTCGTATGACTCTGTTTGTCGTGCAGAACGGAGTACAGAGTGTTCACTCAGAATTTAGGAAGAGTCCATTTTGTGAGAATGACCTAATAATTATTTGGAAAACGTCACGTTTACATCGGGCTGGCAGAAGTTAACAATAAATTTTAACACTTCACGTTCAGTAAGAACGTAAGTTTTAAATCACAGAACATACGAAACGAATTAAAACTCGAAAAAGCATGGACAGTACTAAACTGTCACTACCTGGCAGATACGAAAGCAATGCAACGTATCCAAAAGATCACGCACTGTTCCGCAACTGCAGATCGGATCGCTATCAAATCTTCAGGTACACAGTCAGAGAAGCGGACGCCATCGTCTGCCCGTGCTGTAATTATGGCATCACCATACATGTTTCGCCTGTCTGGCTGCGAGAAACTGGTAGCCTACGGTCGCTACTAGGAGGGTTGACTGTGTTTCTTCACGGCGACTTTAAATAGCATGTCTTTCATAATGTAGAAGAAAACTCGATGAAAATTACCCGGAACATTACACATGTCATGGGCTCCTGTAGATCGTAACGTTCAGAACTTAGTGTGTCCGCTGGGTGCTTACCGTGAAGCGGTCCGATCGTGAAACTTATTTTACATCGAAAAGGTAAGTTTTCGGACATGAGTTCATGTGCTAAGTCCTCGCTACAACAATCAGAAGCCTGTAGCATGGTTATGAAACACTCTGTATATTAGATATTGTAAGAAATAACGCAAAAATGTATGTGTTTTTTATATAAAACCTTAAAAATTTAATATATAAATTGATCTATAGAGTTAGCTAGGTGACGAATCATCAATAAAGATAAATAAATAAAATAAAAGCGTCAGATTAGTAAAGTTCGGTTATGGTGTTCGTGGTGTAACACTTTTCATTTCTGTCAGTGTCGCTCACATTCACAGAAAAAAAATGACAGGGAAAAATGAAAGAAAGAGGCATAATGCCTCGAGATTACTTTTCATTCTGGTGTGTAAGATTTCTTTAGATGCATAGACTGGATATTTCTCAAACAGAGGTTTACAATAGCCAGCATTTTACGCCATAGAGGTTAAGAGTACAAGCAATGTCTTCTTAGGTTCTTAGAAGCGTTGTCGTTGCAGTAATATTCAAAGAGAAACTAGTGAACGAGTCGGGTGTTGGTCGTGCTTCTGAATGGTCTGGAAATATTTTTCAGAATACGGAGATAAATATATAGGCGAAATATAATATGGTAAAGACTAATTTGAGAAGTGAAGATTTCCAGGTATGTTACTGCAGCACTATTTGCTTGCACCTAGTTTATGATATGTTTGGATAACAGAAAGTTTTAGTAAGACTTTTCTTAATTGGTATGGGTCAGGTAATTCATTATTGAGACGTGGTTAAACAAACAACAATAAGGGAGCACAACAATATGGGGATTGTGAGTTTGCTTGATGCAAATCACTTTGTTGTTTGTTTACTTATATATTCTCCAAACTAGTTTCGTCGACTAATATCACTATCATCAGTAGATTCTTTAAATCTAAAACATGCAGAAAGTAGCATAGTTATACAAACACAATAACACATTATTACATTTTTACTGTTGGTTTTTAGAAATATAGTTTCCTACGGCTACTTTCATACTACCTTATTTATTGTATGTTGTCACATGTTTTTAAGAATTATTATCTCTGTTTGAGGCATATTTTCTGTGCTTTTTCTGTTGCGGTTTTTTCTCAGCGTACACCATGTTATCCGCAACTGTGTGAGCGTCTGTTAGTAAACAAATCCTAGAAGGTGAACTTACGTACGTCAGCGTTATACACTTGCGGTTGCGGCAATGTTGTGGTATACGGTTTTGGAATGTACTGGACTGTTACTTAGTTATTGATGTACTCACGTCCGTTGGATGGCATGTAGCAGATTCTGCACACAAAAAAACAAAACTTTCGCACTTCGTTTATCAACCAGAACATTACGCCATCTTGCTGTTCGCGAGTGTCGCGAGAAATGTATCGTATGTTGCGAGGAGGCTACGAAAACTGTTGCGGGAGTTACTACGACCTCTGTTCCTTATTTATGTCTCTGTGTGTGATGGGGAAGTGGTTTTTTTGCGTGTATGTGCTTTCTGTTCCTTGTTCTTGGTCAGTTCTCTCAGAGCGGTAAAGAGTGTGTTGTTGCAAAGTGTTGTGTTTTCGTTTGTTACATTTTTTCTTCCACTTAGCCTTTTGTATGTAGTAATTTTCATCTATTGTTAGTTGTCGCTATATACTGTTGCGCTGTTTCAGAATATGTAGATCGCTTTCAATATTAGTGGTGTTATGGTTTCAGTTCATTAGGTGTTCTGCGAAAGTTGAATGTGTGCTGTCACTCTTTAGAACTCTTATGTGCTCTGTGTACGTTGTTCGGAAATTTCTGCTTGTTTGTCCTCTGTACTGAGCCTGACAAGAGTGCATGTGAGTTAATACATATTCCAGCATTGCTGCATTAGTTTGAGTTTTTTTTGTCTGGTCTTAGCCTTTTTTGAACTGTGTTGTTCTGAATGTTATTGGGATCCCTTGCTTTTTCTAGGTGTTTGTAATTGCATGTAATATTTTGTTATTGTCTGTTAGTGTGTACCATCTCTCTCTTCTTCCTGATGGGGTGTGGTCTATTGTGTTGTCTGTGTGTTCTACCTCTGGGTTTCAGATCCTGTGGTTGTGCTCTTGAGAGGATGAACGCTATTTTTATGTTTCATTTTTATCTTGTTGTTGAGTTTGTTCTTGATGTCTGTTTTGTAGTCGTTTTCAACAGCAATTTGTTTGATTGTATTTAGCTCCTGTGTGTAGTTTTCTGGTTTAAGACAAGTTCTGTTTATCCTGTGGAGCATGTGTGTTAAACTGGCATATTCATGGACAGTTTCATGGTTAGATGAACTTTGAATAACAGTGCTTGTGAATGTGGGTTTTCTGTAGATGGAGAATTCATGTTGGTGGTTGTTACTTGTGATTGTAAGAACCAAGAAATTTAGTTTCTTGTTTTATTTCTTTTCTTCTATTTCTGTTGTGAAGTGGATTGGTGGGTGTAATGTGTTGATATTAATGTGTAGCTCTTCTATCCTTTTTTATGTTTCAGCTGCAAGACAGATTATGTCAGCCACATATCGCTACCAGTAGATTATTTTGTACTCTCCTTGTTTTATAGTGTTGTTGAATATTGTGTTCTCTACATGATTCAAGAAAATGTTAACTATTCACATGGCTTGTACTCAGGAGGTATAGATTTATCACTTCTTTGTTATGTCAGCAATTGCTCTGGTGTCCAAAATTAAAGGAACAAACTGCTATTTTCTCGTCTTGTGTCTAATTCTCGATATAATCATACCAACTGTCAGCAGACGTAGTTACAATCGTGTACTGCACGGAAGATTGCATTTGGGTCAACGCACAACTACCCCAGAAACTACGTCAAGGCACCTATCTAACGGGGTAGTGTTGGCAGGGTAGTCCCACACCCACAACTGCTGTGTACACAGCCACAGACGCTGCAGTATGGCATAGAGAAGAGGCCTACAGACTCTCTGCTGTGGAAGGACCTACAAAGAATGGAAGCAGAAAAGTCACAAAGTGATGTCGTCCGGTGGCATAATGTGAATTGTTTTATTGTTTCTCGAATGAGGCGATAGTTTATAGAGACCGAAATATACCCTGAAAACCAGGACAGGACCGACCACGTGTGACATCAGAAGGAGTGTGCCGTTATTTGGCTATAAGGGAACGACGGTACTGCCTTAGTCCCGCACTGAAATCAGGATCTGACCACGCAGCATCAGTTGTACGTGTTGTATCGAGTAAAACGGTGTACAGAATGTTTCAGCAGAGTAGCCTTTATTGTTGGAGTTCTGCTGTCTGTTTAGATATGGCGTGTCTTTTCAGAAGTGAACGTCTAGAGTGGAGCCTTCAACATGTCACCTGGATGGTCGGACAGTGGGACCATGTTATTTTGACACATGGGTCCCGATTTTGTCTGGAGAGTGATTCTCGATGGATTCACATCTGAAGAGCACGTGGGACATGACTTCGGGGCCCAAACATTGTGGAAATAGACCGATATCGAGAAGGGTCCCTAATGTTATGTTATTTTATGTTAACCCAGGACCTAGAAACGACAGAGAGGCTCCGTCACCGCCGCAGCAGCGGTGGTCCACAATCCCACGACGACTACCGCAGTCCACTTCACCCTTCCACCGCCCCACACCGAACCCAGGGTTATTGTGCAGTTCGGCCCCCGGTGGACCTTCCAGGGAATGTCTCACCCCAGCGAGTGTAACCCCTATGTTTGCGTGGTAGGGTAATGGTGGTGTAGGCGTACGTGGAGAAGTTGTTTGCCCAGCAATTGCCGACATAGTGTAGCTGAGGTGGAATAAGGGGAACCAGCTCGCATTTGCCGAGGCAGATGGAAAACCGCCTAAAAACCATCCACTGACTGGCCAGCTCACCGGACCATGACACAAATCCGCCGGGCGGATTTGTGCCGGGGACCGGCGCTCCTTCCCGCCCGGAAAGCCGTGCGTTAGAACGCACGGCCTACCGGGTGGGCAGGATCCCTAATGGTGTGGCACACGAACATCACTTCATGAAACTGTTCGGGTGTATTACCAAGATTTAACTGCTGTTAGGTACCGGGAGGAGATCTTGGGATCTGGTGAGTGGTTGTTGCGAGGTGCTATGGGCCCGAACTTCGTATTGATGGACGATACTCGAACTCACAGAGCACACACAGGTGGTTGAGGTGTCAGATATCATGGTGAGTTTTGACGTCGTTTCCTTGTTTACGAGGGTACCCCTGCGAGAGTCGCTAGAGTTGATTGGTCAGAGGTTTGATGAGAATACCACTGGACTTTTTAGGCATGTCTTGACTTCCACGTATTTTCTTTTTAATGGAGAATACTACGAACAAACGGAAGGAGTCGCCATGGGTAGCCCACTCTCACCGGTGGTAGCGAATTTGTACATGGAGAACTTCGAGGAGGAAGCCCTGTCGTCATCCGAATGGAAACCTACTTGCTTTTTCCGTTACGTGGACGACACGTTTGTCATCTGGCCACATGGTATGGATAAACTCCTTGACTTCCTTACACATCTAAACTCCATACACCGTAACATCAAATTCACTATGGAGACTGAAATGGAGGGTAAATTACCTTTCCTTGACGTCTTGGTCAGGAGAAGGGCTGACGGCACCCTAGGTCATGGGGTGTATCGAAAGACAACACACACTGATCTGTATTTGCACGCAGACAGCTGCCACCACCCTTCACAGAGGAATGGGGTACTTAAAACTCTAGTACATAGGGCGCGCACTATCTCTGACACAGAGAGTCTACCCCAGGAATTGGAACATCTGAGAACCGTATTTCGAAAAAATGGGTACTCAGAGTGGCAGATCCAACGTGCTCTCCGCCCAACCACTGCATCACAACCTGTTGAGATGGATGAAGTCTCGAGGGAGGAAGTAGGCACTGCATTCATTCCATACACAGGCGCACTCTCGGGGAAAATCGCCCGCATTCTGAAGAAACGCCGGGTCGGAACTGTGTTTTGTCCTCCGAATAAAACTCGTGCACTGGTGGGGAGCGCCAAAGATGACCTCGGTTTGAGGAAGGCCGGCGTGTACCAGATTCCGTGTCAATGTGGCAAGTCATATATTGGTCAGACGATGCGTACCGTCGAGGATCGATGCCGTGAACACCAGAGGCACACTCGACTGCTGTATCCGAGCAAGTCGGCGGTCGCTGAACATTGTTTGTCGGAAAATCACGCTATGGAGTATGACCGCACGAGGATTCTGGTACAGACGTCGAGATACTGGGACAGCGTTGTTAGAGAGCCATCGAAATTCGCACCAATTACGACCTCATAAACCGTGACTGTGGCTATAATCTTAGCAAGGCTTGGGAACCAGCGATTGGGTTAATCAAGAGTAAATCGAGCAAACGCATAGTTGTGACGACCACGGCGGACAGAGCCATCACACCGACGTCATCTCAGACGCCGTCGCAATCTGTTCCACCGCGCGACCGTGGCATGGGGCGCGGACAGCGGAGGGAGCGCGCCGCGGGTGGAGGGTATTTAAATCGGCCGCCGCCGCGACCGAACCCAGTTCCTCCTGAGCAGCCATAGCGTACGGATCTCCGTGCCGGCGCGTTCACAGGAGCTCAGTCCGTCAGTTCACCTGATGATGGCGACATGTTTGATCGCCGAAATATTGTGCCCGTTGGACACTATAGACCAGCAGTACACCCGTGGATATTTTGATTATCAAATACGCCGGGAGAAACTCAAGAATCACAACTTGTTAGGTCTAGTTACATTATAGTAAAGATAATAAGACCATTCACAGTTAGGTGTTCCATTTAAAAATGATTATCGGTTTCAGATTCGGTAACGTGTGTTCAGATTCCATTTCATATGCAGACAGTTATTACATTTGTGAAATTTATGTTTGTGCGTGTATTATTTGATGTTTGGAATTATCATTAATCAGTTTGCTAGCGTAAAATCACAGGGCATTTTGAATGAATCATTTTGGCTATTTATTCTTTCAAACTACGATTTTGTGCTGCATTTGTATTCCCTTAGCTTCGTGCTTTGGAACTGCAAGTCACCTGCATTGACGTCATGCATTACAGCAATGTTCACTGACTACACAGTACATATTTTCACAGTATAGTTTATTTAATGTACAATTTCATTGTTATTCTGGTGACTGTTAGTTCAAATACAGTTATATAGTTTGAGATATTTTAGTGACACTTTGTCAGATAGCGTTTCATAATTATTCTACTTGCATTGTTCAGGAAAACAACACACACCCCAAGTTTAAGATAGGCAACCAGTCCAATCCACGTTTACTTCACAACAAATAAACAATTCTATTAAGCAAAGTTACGCTGGTCTCCCTCACGTTGATCATAAATCTACCTTTTAATACTTTTTGACAGTCGTTATTTTTAAAGTAGTCTGTTTCTCTTGGGTTTTCTTTCAACTGAGTCTGTGTTTGGATTTCGCCAGGTCTAAAGTTGCGTCGGATTTTCTTCCATCAATGAAATCAACTAATAATAATGTCCATAATCACAATATTAAGCAAAAAAATCTCAGCTAGTGTTTGTTAAGTTTACTTTCGTGTAGAAAGTGATAAATAGTACGGGGAGTGGGATTGTTTACCATTACCGAGTAAAGTACAATGCTTGGGACGTAGCTTTGAAAGAAAACTGTAAATGTTTCTCTTCATAGCCCATCGATAGTTTTTTTATTAGTAAAGATGTTAAACATGTTGTATGAAAGGATAACGTACTCAACGCTATCATCAAGCTACATTTTGCTTTTGTTTCTACTAATTTATAAATGAACAACGTGCCTCGAAACATAAAAATTTAGTTTGTGAATTTAACTGTAAATGATTGGTTCGACATCATTATTCTACGACATTATTCTAGGAATATCGCCAGAGGAATGTATAATTTTCAAATTAAACCATCTGTGAAAAAATAACAGTGACGTAGATGATATTAATGTCCCCATCCGATGCCTTTAACGATGTATTGTCTTATTTGATCACTAAATGTGTGTTTCTAATGCTCTGCGATGGAGGTTCAACTAGTTGTAATTATAAAGAACAAAAATTTTACAGCCCTGTGAAACAGGAACATATTGTAGGATCCCGTTGAGAGACCTGCCTACGCCAGGGGAGACGTGTTTTTGTCGACTTGTAAAAACTAAAATTGTAGTGAGTAAACAGAAACCACTTTAATGATGTCTGTTTTAAGGGTTCTATTGAAAGCCTTAATTTCTTAGGTGTTATTCGTAAAAAAAAATCATTAAGATGGCATCTAGGTGTAATTTTGTTTACAGGTTTGATCCAGTAAACTGACTGCATGGTTTTTTTATTCCAGCGTAATTTAATAGGCTTTCGCTCGTTATTACACAGAACACATTTCCGTGAGGAAACGTGGCTTTTAAATGTCTTAATTCATACAGTTTGCACGGATACTGTTTTTGTAAATTATTAATGACTTATTCTCAATAAATCAAGTTTTTGTAAATTAGTGTGCTTGTTTATTCGTTAATGTGTTAACTTATTCTCACTAAATCATTGATTTGTACTAAGAATGAAAAGTTTTTCGACATAAGGATCACTAAGTCTGGGTTTTTTGTGGTGGTTGCTGCGATATTTACCATAACTTTTTTCCGTTATGAGTGACTCTATGCCATGGATGTGGGAGAAGTAAAAGAGATCCTTTAATTGATACATAGCACGAACAGAAGCGGTGGAAACATAGTGGAAGAGACGATTGGTACCCTCCAGGCTGAATTAGACAAAACAAGAAAAGATATAGGCAACGAAGAGAAGAGGGTGAATAGAGGTGAGAAATGGCAACGGTAATAGAGGGAAATGCCTTATAACTCATTCAGACAACTTTATGGTTAATGTGAAAAATAAATCTGACGAGTTGCTTCAGGTGCAAACGGATGAGCCTTCAGTAGATGTGGGTGTACACAAGGTACAACAAACGTTAAATAAGAATTTGGGGAAGTTGTTAAAGAGAAATAAAACATTTATTATTATGTCATTCTCATGGTAGAGATATGGGTCAACTGTTGTTGGATGCAGGAGTATCAGATCAAGTAAACACCTCTCCGATTCTTTAAACAATCGAGATCCCGTGTACAAAACAACTTCAAACGTTTAAGAGTTAGTGTGTTAAATATATGACGTTAAGAATATCAGGGAAAAAATTGCAAAGCTTTGAATTTATGTTTAAAGTTTGATGGAAGTCGCTAAGTGCCCTCATTATCGAATACTGACGGAGTGTAGTTTGAGTAAAAACTACTTTTTCACGCGGCTTAGTGCTCATGACAGCACATCTGCGGAACTATATGTCGTACAGTCCTGTAATTATATATAAAATTGTATACCAGGTAATTTTTTTTAAAATGTTGTGCTGGTGACGATCGTGTCGTACAGATCTGTGTGTAATGATCTCAAAAAGGTCGACGTCTTGGTTATAGTGCCTATTTCAGACAGTAGTACTGACTCAGATCTTTGGAGCCCTATAGACAGTGGTCCATTAAGGATAGTATCAGAATAAAGCCATTCCAGTATAGAACTTTCAGCTGAGCTGCCATAATCGCCAGCATCTCAACTATACCGTCGCAGAACAGAACAGCATACACTTCCCTGCTTATCGCTCTCGTAGCGACTGCGGAGCGAGATATGACTAAATACAGTACGCACAGAAGTATTTAAGAAGCCAATCTTCCTGCAATTCACAGATGTAGATCTAATTGCCAAGTGGTGGTGGTTGATTTTACGTGTCAAGTTAACGCATTTATTTAATATGGAAACGAAAGAATGAAACTAATTAGTGAGCTAAAAAGGGGTATTACACTGTCATCATATTTTTCGTTGAAGTTCAAAAATTGTTCAAATGGCTCTGAGCACTATGGGACTTAACATCTATAGTCATCAGTCCCCTAGAACTTAGAACTGCTTAAACCTAACTAAGGACATCACATAACACCCAGTCATCACGAGGCAGAGAAAATCCCTGACCCTGCCGGGAATCGAACCCGGGAACCCGGGCGCGGGAAGCCAGAACGCGTTGAAGTTCAAGATGGCTGACAACAACAACTTGTTATTAACTGCAGCAGTTGCATGTACCACAATTGTACTGTGTGCACATGTGGAAGAGAGGAAACGTACCTGTGTGAAGCAGTGTGTTGTACGACGAGACGATAAAAGCATTCAACAAAACTTGTTACGTGAGCTTGTAGTGGAGAACGTCAAGTCGTACATAAATTACTTAAGAATGGATGAGCATACATTTCAGTAATTTGCTCAGTGAAGTGTGCATCTGCAGAAGACGGGCTCACTGTAACACTCCGATTCCTTGCTACAGGAATGAGGTTAGGTCAGATTAGGGTAAGTTAGGTCTCCAATCTTCTTAATCTATTTTTTTATTCAAGGTGCCTCAAGCTGTAAAGCGCCTCATCAGCTTCATGCATCTCTATTAATCTTGTAGTTGTCGGTACACACCAATTGCATTTACCGGCCATGTTTATAAACACACTACAGATGCAGAACACTGCAGCGATGCTAGCGCTCCAAGTGGTAACATGTCACATTGCAGTAAACAGAAGACAAGTGTCTTTTACGATTAAATCTACAGCGAGGCCCTAGATTTGATCAAATTTATTTGACGACTAACGAACTTTGACAAAGTGCTGTATTACACCATCTAACTTTTTGACGTAAATATCTGACATATCAACTTTGACAAAAAAATTTGATAGTGTAATACCGGCCTAATGATCGGTTGTATTGTTAGTGATTTATCTGTCACTGTCACAGGCGATCAGATGGCTCTCAGTAGACTTGTCTGTGCCCCGTCTGTTTTGATTTTGAAGGCAGTAACTGTGCTGAGGATACAGTTTAGTGCGTTTGAAACATTGATTATAGAGTACAGCAATGCTCCACCAACGAGTACACTCTCCTCTTGAATAGCTTCAGCCATTCGAATGGCATCGTATTGTGAGCTTGTGGTAAGCTGGATTGATGTATCGATGGAGTGCTGCACATGTTGGGCACAATGTATCGGAGTACTGGCGCTGCTTTCTGGGGAACATTTCTGCGCCTATTGACCAGGTGCTGACCGTTTGCGTAGTACAGATGCACGTCATGCGAGCAACAGTGGTTGAACGAGCATTTTACAGGTACGAAATCTGGGCATATGTTGCACCTGCTGCGTCATCAGCGACCATTGGGAACCGTTTCCTCGCAGCAGGATTAACTGACGTGGGCCTCTGACCAGGCTATCGCTGACTCGAGCACACGGCCGAGCATGTCTGCTCTTGTGAGACAGTTGACTGGAGATTGGAATGGTACTTTGATGTCTTCAGTGATGAGAGTAGTTTCTGCCTGTATGCGAGAGATGGATGTACATGTGTATGGCCTACACCTGTTGAGATGTATAATATGGAGTGCGTTCGGCCACGGCACACAGGTTCCATCCAAAGTTTCATGGTATCAGGGCCATCAGTTATAGCTCGCGGTCGCATTTAGGTTTCCTGCAGGGTAAAATAATCAGTGCCCGTTTCATTCTACACACTGTTATCTCCTTGCTTCTGTCACTTCTGTGGCAAGAAGGTGAAGCGCTATTCCAGCAGGACAGTACCCATCCACATACAGCTGCTGCAATGCAACGCGCTCTTCTCTTTGTACAAGATCTGTCCGGGCTGGTAAGAACATCAGATTTCTCGCCAGTTGAAGGCGTGTGGGACATGATGGAGTGGGAACTTACTCATTCTCCAGGAATGAAAGAACTACTGCCGAACTGCAGCAAAAGGGGCAATGTACTTTGTGCAGTCTATCGTAGTATGTCAGTCGACATCTTTATGACCGTTTTCAACCGAGAATAGACGGCTCTGTTGCCATCAGAGGGACACACATTGTGTAATGATGCGATTGTGTGGACACACTTTACAGTGATATATCTGTTTCGTTTGGTGTTAATTTGTTATCATATACGAGGTGCGACAATAAAGTAATGAGATTGATTTTCTTCGCAAGATGTGGCAACCCTGCGGGCTTATGTAGGGACAATACCTTTGACCTTGGTCTATAAGCTGCTTATAGCTCAAGTGGCACATTGATGCAACTGCTCAATGGTGTGTATTGCTGTAGTAAATTAACGGGTGTTTGTGTCTCTCGTCATGTAAATGGAACCGCATAATATTGCGCAACGGTGTACCATTTCTTTTTGCGTTAAATTGGGTGAAAACGCGACGACAACTTACGGTAAGCTTCAGAAGGGTTTTGGAGAGGAGGTTATGTCAAGAGCTCAAGGTTTTCGTTGGCATAAAATGTTTAGTGAAGGCAGAACGAATGTTGAAGATGAAGGCCACAGTGGACGACAATCAACCTAACGGACGGATGTCAACTGGGCCACGTTGCGTGAACTTGTACGCTCTGATCGAAGATTATACGTGAAAATGATTGCAGAACTAAACATCAATCGAGAAAGTGTTCGTCTAATAATAACTGCAGATCTTGGTATGAGAAAGATTAGTGCAAAAATGGTACCCAAAAATCTCGCACCACAACGGCGAGAAACACATAAAAATGTGGCAGCCGATCTGTTAGAGCAAACGGTAATCAATCTAGAATTGTTGAGCCGTGTTATTACTAGTGATAAAAGTTGGTTTTCTCAGTACGATTCAGAGACAAAACGCCAAAGTTCGCAATGGTGCTCAGAGGCATCACCCAGACCAACGAAAGTTTGCATGTCAAAGTCAAAAGTGAAATGCATGCTTGTGTGCTTCTTTCATTCCAAGGGAATTGTCGGTGCCTCCTGGACAAACAGTTAACCAATATTACTACAAAGAAATTTTAGAAAGGTTTCGTAAAAGAGTTCTTCGTGTCCGTGCCAGCATTGCTGATAATTGGATTCTGCATCACGATAAAGCGCCATCTCGTATTGCTCTGCCAGTACACCAATGTTTCACCTCAAAACAAATTTCAGTACCACCACAGCCTCACCAGATATCGCTCCGTACGACTTTTTTCAATTTCCAAGAGTTAAAATGGTAGTCAAAGGACACCATTTTCAAATCAAACAAGATGTCCAAAAATTTGTGACGAGGGTCTTACAGTATATTAAAAAAATAGGAGTTCCAGAAATGTTACCATCAATGGCAGAAGCGCTGGAAAAAGTGTGTGCAATCAGAAGGGAACTACTTTGAAGGAGACAACATACTTGACTAAAACATCAGTCTCATTACTTTATTGTCGCACCTCGTACTCCTACAATGAGCAGTTGACAATAAACTGACCTTGTCCTTGAAGATATTGCATTTTTTTCTGGCAGTGTATTAGGTTAGTCTTCTCTGCATCATACAACAATTAAAGACCGACCAGCATGTTAGGATGATAATGCTTCTCACGCAATATAACTGTGATAGCATTATTTCTCTTGCTAGTCGGATGACGAGTACTCGAATTATTTCCCATCCCATGGGCCCCCGTGGAGGACACAGGTCAGAGCTCATTATGCCCACTGCGTAAAGTCATTTTGTGTATGGGATCCCGTTTTAAAAGATACCTGAATAAACAAGTCCTTTTATATGAATGGGATGACTTTAACTTTTTTAGTAACAAAATGAAATATGAGAGTGAAAGTGGGCAGCCAGTGGCGGAAGGAACTGGGATGGGAGGTACAGTAGCAACAGTGAAAAAAGTTAACACTCAAATACTCTTACAGGGAGAGCGCAGTCGCACTTTTCGTAACTCAACTGTATCACATTTGATCCTCTTCAGCTCTACCAATGGCAGAATTCTACAATTTATTTACATTTGCAGGTATACACCCACCTTAGATAGGTTAATGTACTCTTTCTTTCACCACTGGTTCTCTTTGAACTGCACCAGCGCTAGCGGACAATAGGAATTCATTGGTTGTATGGTGCTTAAACATTCACCAATTGCACGTTCT
The DNA here is from genome assembly GCF_023897955.1 of Schistocerca gregaria. Taxonomy (NCBI): domain Eukaryota; kingdom Metazoa; phylum Arthropoda; class Insecta; order Orthoptera; family Acrididae; genus Schistocerca; species Schistocerca gregaria. The sequence continues at coordinate 405,329,938 of NC_064924.1, read as the reverse complement.
TTGCTAGTAAATTAGCACAGTTTAATTAATTTTCAGCAGTCTGACTGTTCAGTTAGCAACAGAGCTCAGTTACGTTGCATTGGTCGTATTTGCTTGTAACAATGAGTGTATGCTCTTAAACAATGTGACCATAGTTCTTCGTCATTAGCAGTATGTATGATATTAGTGACAGCAACGTTCTGAATAATAACAGTTCAAGTTTCGTGATACTGAACTTTATTCAAAAATATCAGTCATTATAATTTCTAGCTCTTACACGCACACTGTGGGAATCACAATTCCAGTAATATGTAAAAATCAACGTAAGATACATTTAGCGTAAACTACTCGTGGTATCTTTTCGTCTCACCCTTTTAAATGACTGTGTTATCTGCACTTTCATGCCTTTAACGTGACCACACACTTCGCGCCCATACTTGGGCCCCAGACTCGACAGACTCCAAACGTTTCACTCAAAGAAGCCTACAGGCCACAGTAGCTGTGCTACAGTTCAGAGAGAACCAACGCCAGAGCAAAGGTTACACAGTCCTGGCTAAGGTGAAAGTATGCTTAAACCTTTAATAAACCGCGTAAGGCGTGATCCAAAAGTTTCCATTTGAGGGCATTGTTGCACCGTATACGTCATATAGCGTGCCTCCAATGTGGGTGTATAAACATCTACATGGGATTCATGTGCCATTCGTGACTTTCCGACTAGCGTATGCTAAACGAGGAAACGTGAACTATGGAGACGTTATTACCAAATGCGTCCAAACCGGACCGAAGTGCTGTAACTCTTTTTCCTGGCTGCCGAAGGACAAACATCGTTATCTATCCATCGGAGAATGAAGAATGAGTATGGGCAGCATGTGTGTCGAAAACCACCGTTGTGGAATGGCGCGTAAAGTTCAGTGCTGCAGCTTTATGATAACGCATGTCCCTATATCGCAAATGCCGTAACGCAGAAGTCACGACAACTCAAATGTGAGACTTCCGAGCACGCGTCCTATAGCCTTGATTTCTCTCCATGCAATTATCATGCCGTCTGTTCCTCAAATACGGCGTTGGAGAGCTGATGATTCCTGTCGGACGAGATTAGGCAGCAGACAGTTACAGACTTCTTCGCGCTGCAGGACACGTTTTCCCAAACGGGTTTCTTCAACTCGTTGCACCGGTGGAACGATTGCCTCAGTGCTCACTGCTGTTATGTCTGATTGGGATACCGATTCTGGACAGTACGGCCTTCTAACGGAAACTTTTTTAATGGCCCCTTATATTGGTAGCTGTTGGGTTCCTAAGGTCCATTTTACTATTTAGTCAAATTTCCGGTAGCAGTGTATTGTCAGCGAGGTACTGGGCGTGCGACAAGGCCTGAAGCCATTGGATTAGTTCACTCCGTCAGCTGTTCCCAACACTTCTTCATCCAGGTCTAAACACTGACGTCCAAGAAAGTCACAATTATGAAGATAGCAACTATTCCGAAAGAATTGGTACCAATGATGACTATGCAGCTTCTCTAGAAAGAAATGATAAGTAATCGAAATCCTCAGCTGCCAACAGGTGTTCGTGTTGCAATCTTGTACCACGCAGTGTTCACATATATCAGTCTGTCAGTACTTGTGTCAAGTATGGCACCGTGATACAGCAACGAGAAGTGCTCTGTGAGCACAGTACTAGAAAATATGTGTGAGCGTGCACAACGTGAGCAAGGAATTTCTAGCGACAAACATCAGCTGTCTCGTCGTTAGTGGTAAATGGACCAATTTTTGTAGTTCAAGTTGTAGTATCAGTATCAACTGACATATGTACAAGTTGCAGTAACGTCTGTTGGTGCAGAGTCTGTATTTCCTATAATTACTGACCTCACTTAAAAACTTAAAAGGGTGTCATAATTTACTCCTTAAGAAAAATATTCTTGTGTTAAATATATGATATTACAGTTAGAAACAATATGTATGTCTTGAGGTCGTGTAACTCATTGCATGAAAATACCCAGACTATATTCATTCAGTGTTTGTGACTAAGACCATGAGATGTTACTTTATAAAATGTACATGTTTTTTGATTAATATTAAGGTTAGAGTCTAAATCTAGTGCGTATGTGTACCTTTTATTTAATTACGAATACACAAATTTCCGTTTGAATCGATATTGTAAAACGCAGAAATTCTATGCATATATCAGCGATCTGCATTTCGGATCAGTACTTCACAGACACTCAGAGATGTGCTGTATTCGTTTGCTAAAGACTAGAAAATATAATGGTAATGAACGATAGCTCACTTCTATTTTGTCTTCAGTCTTCTGTACTGCAGAGTTGAGTTATTCTGCAAGTGTCTGCCATTTTACGTATTTTTCGCTGGATTTAAATAATATTAAACTTGTCTATATAACATATACTACTATTATCACATAACGTCTACTTCTCTTTCATCGAATTTTGATGTACATATGTATTTATTCATTATTTTTCAGGATATCCAACGGCTGGAACAGCGAAGTCGACAACGAATTGTTGGGAGGCGTAATGACCGAACACATACTGTGTTAAATTATTAATTTGTTTTTGAACAAAACATAAAGCTGCTCTGGAATAGATTAATAGTCTTTTAAAGTATCTTGGGGTAATTTGGTGCTAACTGTGATGATAATGACTCAGTCATTAGTATCCGTACAGTGACACTGCCGATTTTCAATACCAGTCAGACACAGGCCCAGTGCGGTAGAAAAAGCGCTCTGTGGTAAACATACGTACCTTATTTTCGAAGCAAGAATCGCTTACCATCTTCAAATGAAGTGTTGTCCTCTCGCTTCTATGGTTGTCTGCATCTGTTACATATATGTCACTTAATTTAATTAATTCAATTGTCCGTGAAAACTTTCACTGCCTCAGAGAAAGCTGAGGGAGGAAGTATTTCAAACAGTTGCAACAAACATTTCACATAGTTCCAAAATCTTACGAAATTTTTCTCGCAGACAGCCTGCACAGTATGATGAAAGGAAAAATGTTTATCACCTACCACATTTTCGAGGTTCATTAGGCATGACATTTTAATTTAATAATTGCGTATTCCTAATTCTATTCGCAACACATTTTGCATACATCACCCACTATACCACTGAACGTCCTTGCAAAGTTATATCATTTTAAGACATATACTTCAGCAGATGTGACGTCATACACATTTAGATGTATGAGAAACTTAAAAAGAAACACAAATTACCCTGACTGTACTCATCCAGGGTTTAATAATAAGAGCACTTAGCAATTTCCAACAATCTGCAAACGTACTTTCAAAGCTCTTCTAAGGTCTTTCTCGATAATACGTTTAATGTCGTATGCTTGACACATTACCTCATTTGCAAAGTAGTCAGAAGTTTCAAGTTGTTTTATACTTGGACGTTCGATCACTTAAGGAGTTAGGGGGTTTTACTGGCAGGTACTGACAGCTTCAGTGATTGAATGTGTGAACTGGAATTTGAAATATACCTTGGTTGCTTCCCTTGATTCTCTCCACAGTGTTCTTATTAGGGCCGCTTTTGCACCTATTATGTACATGCGCTAACTGAAACATTTATCGATTGAATCAGCATACAGTTTCTTCTTAGAGGTAACTAGTGTAACCTTTTAATCGATTTTGTGGACGAGAATTCATCTGATATTTAATTTGGGCGTGTTGTGCCTATTCACGATCGATAATCGTTTCTTTTACACTTTTAAAGATGTTGCTATAGTTTTTTTTTTTTTTTGTAATTTAATGATAACAGGAAAGCTATGATGCTGAAAAGTAGTGTTAGCCCAATATTTCAAAGAGGAAAACAAATGCAATGCAATAAGTTCTAAGTCTTAGAAATAATATTTTTTTGTTAAAGTAGGACAAAAATGCCTTTTGTGTAGCAACTTTGTAAATAAATTAAATTGTTTCATCATATAATTTAATTAATCAATCATTTGTAATCTCATTTTCAGTACAGACTCTCATGGGATTATGCAGATTAACAGAAAACTTTGGTGTCCCATCTTAGATGAACTCGTTGTTGACGGAACATAAAACAGAAATTTTTTGTTGTTTTAATTTTTGATGTCCCTATTATTAAGGGAGATATAAGATTTCTGTGTAAGCTACATTAAATTGAAAAAAAAAATACTTTTTTGCTGTACGTGGAAGTTAGATTTATCAGTATAGCATGGAAACAGACTGGAATAAATGTTCTGGTGCCCTAATTAGCCTATTATGTAACATTTTTTGGAAGTATGGTGTCAATTAATTGTTCCTGCAGTTCATTTACACTACAAGGTCAAACCATCATGTGGGTTGCTCTATAAGACCCAGTGTGGTGTCTTGTTTGTGGAAGGTCCAGTACTAGATTTAAGAAATGTTTTTGGGGCTTTATATTGGAATAGTAATGGGAGATAATGCAATAAATTGATAATTTATTGTCTTAAATTTACTGGAGGCTCTACTGAACGATAGTATACGAAGAACTAGAAACCTAGAAAGTGATATCGTTCATGTGTGGGCATATTATGACTAAACTACAATAGAGCCATCATGTTGTTCGTCATCATACTGACTATGTTCCACTGGTATGTATACAATTAACTGTCTCTTCCTTCCCTACAAGACGTAACAGATCATCATAGAAATTCGACTTCTGAAAATGAAGCGCAGTAAGCCGTAGTTAGTAAGCATTGTAATGGAAATTAAACTGAAAGGAAGATAACACTTGATTATACTTTCCAAACGATTGGTTAGAAGTATATATTTGCTTCTCTTCTTGAAAGTTACTATTTTTTTTGTTAGAAATTGTATGATTTGAACGATGTCGATCCGAAACAGGCTCAAACGGCAGTTATGCAATGAAAATCACAAGAATCAATGGAAACTGTTGACTGTCCGTAGCACCTAATATCTGACCCATGCTGACTTACGGACATATAGGTGACAGCTGTTAACATCAACGAGAAAGAATAGCCAACCACTAATGTTGTAGGAGAAGGGAAACTATATAGGTGAGAGCGGGATCACGTGGTTTTAATTGAAGTACTGTATGAAGCTTTTCTTGTTGAATCATTGCTTCTGTTATGTATAGCAACACGGACTGAAGTAGATGTCCTGTTTATAGGTATAGCTAGAAATGTGCACATGAATCGCACATAACTACTATTAGTGTTAACCACGTTTATCTAACGGAATCAGTAGAGAAGGACTACATGTGCTATAACAATGATGTGATATTACTGCAGGGCGTCTGAAAGTTAGTAACGTACGTTCATGTAGATACAATTGGTATCGAAGTATCAAGACCTCAGTGAATTGTCCAATTCGACTACTACAAAATTTTGAATGTGTAAACTGAACATTACTGTCAGAGCTTGCTAATGTAGTAATTACATGTAAGAACATGTAATCTAAATTATTCCTTGCCTATTGTGATTTTTGTTTATGTATTTACAATTCTGCAGTTAATCTGTACAAGTGTAATGATTTTCTTTTACTAGTGATTACAAAATTTATGAATAATTCATGTAACTAAGTGCGCCGTGTTAGCTGAATAGTCATTACATGTTTTTGAGTAGTATCGATGGTGTGAAAGTTTGAATTTATAACGAATTCTTATAGGTGAGTGCGTCGTCTTAGCTGAACAGTCATTACATGTTCTTGAGTAGTATCGTTAGTGTGAATGTCTGAATGTTTTGTATTGTGTGTGAAGTCACGTGCTACACTTTATGTTGGACGTATTTTGCTTTGTGGTTGCTAGGCATTTTGTACCTTTTTCTGAAATTATCTATGGGTAATATACCTTTCAATTTTTTCCAATTTGTTTTGCTAACGTCAATAAATAAATTCTGCCTAAGTAACTGTTATCGATTACTACGCTAGAGAATACAATAAAAAGCTTTTACTTTGCACATTACGGGCGTTGAGTGGATAGGTGGCTCATTATATGAACAGAGACTGCGGATGAATTGGGGAACACGACACCGTAAACCTATTTGAGCTAGACCCGTTACAGACCAGTGTGTAGGAGGCTTGTTCAGATTTACATTCTAAGTAAGTGATTATCTACTGCAGATGTGAGTAGACAGGGATTTGTCCCTATAATCCAGTTATGAATTTTCAAGCTTGTATCGACTGGGATATTTTCACTGTTATTTTCTGCCTTTACATAATAACTGTATCAGATTTTTCATTTTCCGTAAGCATGCCAAACTGACACAGTGTTACAGCATGATAAATTTAAAGAGATATTTTACGAAGTTCACTACAAGACACTGTTCATTTTTCTCTCTTTAACAGGTATCAGAAAGCATTAAGGTTCAGTTCGGACCAGATCCCAGAGTTTTCTCTATCACTGGTATCTTTCTTTCATTCGTAGTAGTAGTTCTTACATGTAAATATATGAAGTTTCATCATAGCCTGACCGAGCGAGGTGGCGCAGTGGTTAGACACTGGACTCGCATTCGGGAGGACGACGGTTCAATCCCGCGTCCGGCTATCCTGATTTAGGTTTTCCGTGATTTCCCTAAATCACTCCAGGCAAATGCCGGGATGGTTCCTCTGAAAGGGCACGGCCGACTTCCTTCCCCATCCTTCCCTAATCCGATGAGACCGATGACCACTCTGTCTGGTCTCCTTCCCCAAAACCAACCAACCAACCAACCATCATAGCTCAGAATCACCGTGGTACTGTTGGTATCCCCGTAAATGACTGGATAAGTCAGTTCAAGGTTTGAAATAAACAATGGCTTGCTACGTTCTATAGAATCAGTGTGGTGATGAAACCACCATGGGGTTGAGGACCGCCTTATCTTATTCTGTACCCCATTAGTTACAGTTGTTCTGACTGTAATGTGTGTAAGATTTTATGGAGCGAAAGTTACCTCTACTTGCAACATAGTGAATGACGTCATCTTTCAGACTATTCATTTTTCTTGAGTTCTGAGTCACTAAACAGTTGAAAAGATAGTCGTACCGACATTGTCGACTACTAAATGTACCACATTCTTTGGCTGGTGAATTTAAGGTACGTATTTAGGTCCTCTAGATGATACGTGACAGTCTGGATCTAAAGTGAGCTGGCAAATGGGAGGCCTACGCGTGCAATGTCACATGTTAGTTTGCCGTGTTCAACGAGGGAAGGCTTTCTTTAGTCTGTTTCTGTTTCCGACTTGCTACGGGCAACTGGTGTTTCCTACTTTCGGTACTTGTTGGAGCTGGGTTATTGTCCATGTGACATTTAGTTGACGTTTCGTTCCGATGGACATTCTCATGCTATCATCTACGAGAATGACCGTGAGAAGGCGGCGTTCTAGAGCTGGTTGATGTGATCATTTGTTTGCAACTCCTTCCAGTCTACCTTCAGTCATGTCCAGACATAGGTTCCTCTGTTCAGAGAGACAGGTTTCTCCATGCTCGTAGTACAGTATCGTTATTTCAGTTGTCCATCTGTGAGTTTACCGAACTGACTGTTTTTCATTCCCACTGGTTTAATATTCTTACAGTATCCTGATGTGTCTGAAGTTTTTTTTTCTGCTTTGCACATATCTTGGACTTGTACACCACGTAGTCCATCATTGGACAAGTATAAATTCACTAATTGTTATTAGTCATTGAACTGCTCATTAATTATGAGAAATGGAACTAAAACCTGTTTCTTTTCTTATCACACTCATTTATGAAATCATCACAATATTCGTATGGCACACTCGCCCTTATATTCGTACTTGCCACTGTAACTGATTTGAGCATGAACTTTACTGTGGGTTCTGTCTCCAGCGGAATTATTCGTCAAATTAGTCAATGTGAAAGCAACTGCCTTCAACAGTCATATTTCCGATTCTTTGCATACCTTCGCAGCTTATAACGAAATTCAGCACTGCCGAGAATATGAGATTTGGCATTGTTCAAGATTTTGTTAGATACGACTGTTCTAATTTCTTTGTTTGTCGATAGACGGTGAAACGTTTTACATCTTCATTGCAAGTGATTTGCCTATAAGGGATGTCACATCCACTCTTCGCAGAGATGCAAGGTCAGTACCATGAATAATAATGATCGTAGTGATTTAAATATTCGTTCATGCCGCTGCTCCTTTCCCATAGCGCAATGGAACCATTTCCTGTTTTTGAATATTTTCAGTAAGGTGTGGTCAAATAGTCTTAGTAATTTTTTCGATCAGTATTTGATATAACAGAGGCACATGTTCAGGGTATTGGCTCTAGTCATATATTCCGTGCACGCAGTTCGCTTCGGAGATGGAGAAGAAGCTTTCAAGAGTATCACCCGCCTGCTTTTTAGTGGATATTTGCATTACTGCTGGTAACAAGTTATTCACGAACATTCCTGTCTATAAATGCTACTGTTACGGCGTAGCGTCGGTTTAGTTAATAGCTTACAAATTGGTCAAGCTATAAAACGAACCACCTTTATCGTATCATCTTCTGCAGTTTATCCGGCAACACTTAGGAGGCCACTTTCGTACTTTTATATTACTCGTAGTAAAGAATACGGCGTGCCGTAGGGACTTCGTTGCTCCATTGTTAGGGATTTTCTTCTGGCGGATAAATACAGCTACTCTGACATGGGTTCGAGAGAATTTATTTGATTTTAACAGGCACCCGCAGCTTCGTAATGTTCATGGTATTTCTTCAGTTTTTGTGATTCTGTATGTACTTACGTTACTACCTACTGGTATCGGCTGATACTAAAAATGGGAGGTGCGGGGGGGGGGGGAGGGGGGGGGGGCAGGAGGACTACGTTAAAGGATAGAAGATTTCCTGGTCTTATTAGACCCTATGTAGTATGGAGGTGGTCTGTGATGTGGATTACAAGTATTCGACCCCAAGTACTAACTTGTGCTAACTTGGGGAAGCCAGACAATCACGAAATTTCGGCAGTTTCTGCGACCTTTCTCTATCAGTTTTTCCCTTTAATCCTACCACAAAATGCACCTGGCATTTCTTGTTGAACATTTAACTTCTCACTGCTTAAACGTATTTTTACATCACATGCTTATTAAGACACAGTGCTTGTAAGATATGATATTGCTGTGGGAACATCTAAATATATAGATACCATCATGCATTATATAATTAAAAATAATGTACTTCACCTCGAATATCGCTACAAAACGTGTCTCTAGGTTTTTGTTGTTAGTGTATGGTCAACATCTATACTTTCCGGTTTTTGTTGTCGGTGTATAGTCAACATCAGCACATTCCGTATTTAATATATTTTATAGGGGTTATTAGGAATTAAAGTATATGTGTGATTATTATAATAGCAGTGCACAAAGAGCTGAAAGTGTTTTACAGGTTTGAATGTGTTTTTGACCTGTGAAAAAGTGATCTATTACATCACCTTGAATTTTGTACATGATGACATGAACTGGAAAAAAGGAAATATTTTGTATAATATTTACTTTTACTACTAAAGTTTTATAAATGAACACACATCAAACTAATCTGAATGGGATTGTCAAAAAAGTACTTGTTCCATAACTATATACTTTATTTTATAATTAAATATCAACATCGATTGAGTGCGCAGTATTTTCCCATGATGAAATACATGTGATGTTCAACTGTTGTTCACTTATGCCAAGTAGTTATGAGAAAGCACAGAGTAAGGATCTATATGTCTGGAGTATAATGCAAAGTCGAACTCTTCTTGTAATCAGTCCAGCTTTGTTAGATTCTTCAAAACATATTGCTTGTATGTTAACAAAGGCATCTGTCACTATTTTAGGTCGAGATTCATAACGAATATTGCAACTTGTCACATTTTGTGGGGTTTAACGCTGTACTTTTTGAACCAGTACCATGAAGAATTATTAATTTGCTTCATGAGAAAACAATAAATTTATGGGCTTTATTCAGATGATCTATCAATAATAATAATGTAACATGAACATGACTTTTTTGACGGAATAAATGATTAAAAACAGCCGCAGCACCGTACACACTTACTTGTAGAGAAAAACACTTCTGATAAAGAATCTTGCTGAACACGCAACGAACACAAAACTTTACACTTTCATACTGAGGAATTATTAGTAATACTCTGTCTTTCTTACAGTTTGTGCCTTACGCACTGTTCACATTACTCATCTTCTACAATACCAATAATTATTTATTTGTAATCTGTTTCTTTAGAGAATGTACACAGGTGATGCATAAAGCGATTGCATGTAACGATTGTCTTTTATCGATACGCATCTAAAATTTTGTTATCTCACTTATATTCTCTGAAATGTTTCACTGAGTCCTTAAACCACCAAACAAACCACTGAGAAGATGAATATGACGAATGTCTGCAGCTTCCAAGAGATTTTATGTTATTTAAATTGTCTGTCGCACGGAACGTCGGTGTATTTGCACAATTATTTTCGCTTTTTATTTTCATTAAACAGCACACTTAATAATTATGTATATATATTTTTATGATCACTTTGAGGATAATTATTATTTTGTGTACACAAACATGATGTACATCAATTACATTTGAGCTCCTATCGACCTATAAATATGGAGTTTAATAAAAATGTGCATCATTCATATAATAATTGGTCTTTACGAGGAGACTTGGTCATTACATTAGTACAGTAAATATCAGTATTAAGTACACATATGGAGCGATGATTTTATTATAAAATATTTCAAGGCTAGCTGAGTTAACAAGTGAACTTGAAGAGGTGCAAGGTCGGGTAGGAATATACTAGTAGGTGTTTTCTAATTACACAATTATTCACTACGTACATCCGCAATCAGCAAAATTTCACACAGCTACAACGTTTCATAATTGTCTGTTTAAAAAAGCATTAATCGTCTGGTCGCTAAGATCGAAATCCTTTCACGACAAAAATACATTGTTAATGTGCAATTAATTTTTTTCTTCAAATTGTGTTTTTTGTGAGGCAGTTGTATCAGACCTGCAAGAGCTTCTGTACTAAACGACATAATATTTTTTGTTTCAAACATATATATATATACTACAAAGTCTGTAACTTCTTGAAATATATATTTATATATGTACATAATAAGTTTAACAGCCTGATCCCTTACTTGCTTATTCATCTTGATATATTTAATTAAATAAAAGAGAAAAATATATCAGTTGTCAATTGACATACAACCAAATACATAGGAACGTTTTATCTGTAATGACTAGTATTATTTCTTTGACTTTAACGACTAGAGTAAAGAAATAATCATCTCTTAAAGGACAGTCAACACAATATTCGAAATAAACATACTGTAAGGACTAGAATCACGATAACGTAAAATTTGTAGGGCCTTTTACGGGGTTTGCATTTCAGCTCTCGTGAAAAGTTTTTGTAACGCTCGGCGCAGTGGCAGTCCATTCGCTTTCATCAAAAATAGCATATTGGTACAATCCACGCCACCTAGCAGCGAATCCTATTCCTCGCTCGGCCAACCAGAATCGTTTTGGCACCAACGTAGCGTAATATTTCGTTGCACCATTTGGTTTCATGCCAAAAAGAAAAAAGAAAAAAGAAATACATTCCAGGAACGGGATAGGGTATTGCAAAGCTGCCGTCGATAACACCCACTTGCCCATACTTTTTGTGCGTTTCCTCGCGTCTGGATGAAAATTACAGCAGTTCGTAACAGCCACACAGCTTTGCTCCGAGGGGTCATCTGTGAGTGACGTATGGTGGGGGTGGCGGGGAGGGGGCAGCGGAACTGGAGAAAGGTCACTGGCTGGACCAGTGGTCGCCTCTGAGCTAGGTAGTGAAGCTTACGACTCTCAGGAACGGGAGAATGGGGGTGAGTAGGGAAGTTGTCAAGCTCAACTCTTTCCCCAGTGAGTGCGCACGAAGACCGCAGCGCTGATCCAGAGGTATCCCGATGACGTGCCCAGGAACCAGCGGGCTCTCGTGCCATGCTACGTAATCCCCGATGGACGCTACTGCTGTCCGCGCTGACCTCGACCTTTGCAGTCGCGATGAGCTAACACGAATTGCAAATCGGTGTCCGACCCGCGGGCACCAAGGGGAGATGGGCCAGAGTGATGCACCGGTCCCTCCGCGTTAGGCCATTATGGTAATGTCTTCGTGAGGCCGATGACGATGCAGTGCCAGTGGCAGGTGTCGTGGTGAAGGGTGGGGGCTTGCGGGGGCGTTGGGCGGTGCATGGGACCCAGCAGGAGGGCGTCGTGCGTAGGCCGTGCTGCGTTACGCGCTGCTGTCTTTGCGACCAGAGGACGACGTCGGCGCGTCCTTGTCCTTCTCCTTGTCCTTCTCCTTCTCCTTGTCCTTGCCGGTGGGCGTCGCAGCGCCGCTGGCGTCGTTGCCGTTGCTGGTGAGCTGCGCCAGCTTCTTGAACTGCGTCGAGTTGACGAAGCGCGGGTACGAGTCTCGGTGCATCAGCGTGTAGATCTGCAGCTGCGCCTCGTCGAACGTGTGCGGTGTCGGGTCCACCATGTTGCGGTTGACGATCTCGCGCACCCGCGAATCTAGGCTCACCTGTGCGGACAAGCAGACAACATGAGAAACATCATTTCACAACGATACAATTTTTCTCAGGATTCCAGCCGCGTCCAGTGGTTTAAAATCGACAATCTTTCGACCGAGTTCTCCTCGAACATTGTCAAGTTGTGGCTCTTGAATGACTGGTGCTTAGCCTGTAGCTAAGCACAGCTTGGAACCCGGCCATCGGAAAGTTGAAGCGGGCGCGGCAAGTGCGCAATCAAAACATTACCATATATGGCGCTGGAGCGAGCACCATTGACGTCACTGAAGACAGCTCGGCTGTATAAGGATGGCAGCAGCAATCACTCGACAGTCACCACTTGACAATGGCCGAGGGGAACACAGCCGAAAGCTCGTGGATTTTAAATCACTGGACACGGCTGGAAGCTCGAGAAAATTTTACTAGTGTATATCGCCACGAAGCTAGGCATAAGTACATCACTTCACTATATTTTAATTTCTTATTATTTATTCCTTATCACTATAGCTACATAGTCACACAATAACGAAAGATATCGTTCACTTAGAGAACTGTAATAATGAATAAACCTAAATTCTTAGAAGAACAAACACATTGACGAAAATGTGAAGTGTTACACCATCAAACACGAATGCCATAGAGGAGTTGGATAAAAATACCGTAAGATCGCGAGAATTGCTTGAAGTTAATACACTTGCTATCTAAGTGATGTATCTGACCACGAACGACACCAGTACAAGGGCCTGGTCAGAACAGCGTTCTATACAGTTATTAATGTATTATGTCGGAGCTAAGTGAATTCGAACGCTGGCAAATCGTTGGTGCTCGTATTGTGGATGCGTTCGTCTACAAAGGAGTCGAACTGGTTCGTGTTTCAAACGGCATCGTATCGAAGATGTATATCGCATTCAGGGAAATCGGAAAAACAACACTGTAAGAGAACGATAGACGCAGAACTCAGTGCAGAACTGAATGTCGCACTTTGGAACCCTTCCAGGACCGAAAGAACCCGAAGGCAGCTCCAAAAGCGGAAAAATGCAGGGCGAGCTGTAATTTCAGAACCCCTTATCAGCGATGCAAATGCCCGTATTAGGAAAATATGGTGTCGATGCCATGAAACCTGCCGGCCGCGGTGGTCTCGCGGTTCTAGGCGCGCAGTCCGGAACCGTGGACTGCTACGGTCGCAGGTTCGAATCCTGCCTCGGGCATGGATGTGTGTGATGTCCTTAGGTTAGTTAGGTTTAAGTAGTTCTAAGTTCTAGGGGACTGATGACCACAGCAGTTGAGTCCCATAGTACTGAGAGCCATTTGAACCATGAATCCTATACTATTGAGCAACGAAAGGAAGCTTTGTTGCTCACTGTTTCCGCTTTGTGGCCGAGTTTACGTCTTTAGACTGGAACGACACAGTGATCTTGTTATTTAGCCATACCGTGATATTCCACGGGCCCCGTGCTTACTGTGCAAGGCCGCCTTACTGCTAAGGATTATGAAACCGTTTAGGCTGATCAGGTGAATCCCATGGCACAATGTTTGATCCCCAGTAGTGATGCTGTGTTCCAAGAGGACAGGGCTCCTGTTCACACAACTCTCATCGTCCAGGTCTGGTTTTGCGAGCACGATGACGAATTGCCGCATCTCGCCTATCCGCTAAGGTCACAGGATTTCAACGGCCACCACAGTTTGCAGATCTCAACATTATTGAATTCTCGAGGTCTAATTGGAGAAAAGGGTGCGTGATTTCTGTCCTCCTCCATAATCGTTACTTGAACTTGCCACTATTTTGCAGGATAATAGTATTAAGTACCCGTACGGGACATATATTTATCCATTCCGAAACAACGGGGAACCTATTTTGAGTACCGACGGATTTTAAGCTTTTAAAAATGGCAAGTTTTAAACATTTCTGCGACCGAGGGATATTATTGCTTTAATTCTGCCAACGGATTTTTTACACCGTAGTAGGTATGGTAACGTGCTATATTTTTGGTGCTTCCGTATTTTTGTAGAGATGCGTGAAGATGTTCATCCTATAAATGATAACTTTCTATTCGCTCAGAATTGATCTCCATCAACATCAGGGTGAGATGTGACCCACAAAGCACTAACAAAATTTTGTAATCCTCGTGACATGGAATTAAAATGGCCCCCGAATGCCATCATAAGGACTTCCTTTCCATTCATGAAATCCTTTCTCTGACAGTTCATGAGGACTGCTGGCTAGATAATGGTATGAGGGTATACGTCTTCTCACAATATTCCTCTATGAATGACAAATCAGATGACCATGTAGGCCAGTAAAGGAGTTGGAAAGATATGAGTCTCCGGAACCGTCACTTTGGGACATTTAACCAGTTCAGCTGCGTTGATCTGGCCGCCACAAACAGATGCGGATTTCAGGTGCTGTTATCCATCTATTTGTCAGATCCAGTAGAACTGCCATATCATCATTGTTAAATACAACAACTTAGTTAATTAAATATCTTGAAGAAATTATACAGAAAAATGGATTAGTGAGAATTGCTACAGATGTAAAATTAGTAAAATGGAAACATCATATCATTTTAGAAAAAATATGTTCAGAGAGATAAGCATATATAGACATACAAAATTAAAACACTACGTCGCAGTAGTAAGACCGAGATACTTGGAAAGACTAATCATTAGAAAAAATAAATGATATACACTACAGATGGCTAGACAACGGAAAGTGGCAAAGTTAATGTTAATCTTCTTTGAACATCTCTACCAAGTGACTGAGATCAGGCTAACGAAACCATTGTTACTGTAATTCTACAACAGTAGCATTGATTACAAAAATAAGAAAAGAAGTACCGCGTTATCAAAAAGTCAGTATAAGTTTGAAAACTGAATAAACCACGGAAAAATGTAGATAGAGAGGTAAAAATTGACACACATGCTTGAAATGACATGGGGTTTTATTAGAACCACCCCATATGAAAGACCTCTTGCGCGCGTCGTTTGGAGATGATCGTGTGCTCAGTCGCCACTTTCGTCATGCTTGGCCTCCCAGGTCTCCAGACCTCAGTCCGTGCAATTATTGGCTTTGGGGTTAACTGAAGTCGCAAGTGTATCCTGATCGACCGACATCTCTAGGTATGCTGAAACGCATCATCCGACGCCAATGCCTCACCATAACTCCGGACATGCTTTACAGTGCTGTTCACAACATTATTCCTCGACTACAGCTATTGTTGAGGAGTGATGGTTGATATATTGAGCATTTTCTGTAAACAACATCATCTTTGCTTTGTCTCACTTTGTTATGCTAATTATTGCTATTCTGAACAGATGAAGCGCTATCTGTCGGACATTTTTTGAACTTTTGTATTTTTTAGGTTCTAATAAAACCCCACGTGATTCGAAGCATGTGTGTCGATTTGTACCTCTCTATCTACGTTATTCCGTGATTTATTCAGTTATCAAATTTATACTGACTTTTTGATCGCCTGGTAGATAGAAACAATATCAACGAGACCGTTATAACAGAAAGAATCTTTTTAAGAATGACATGCTAAATTTATAAGAGTTTCAAGGCAAAAAATATAAAATAAGACATCAGGAACAACACGGGAGAAAGGAATAGATGACACGGGGAGAAGATGTAGGAACAATGGGAAAACAGGAAGCAGCAGAGAAAAATGGAGAAACTCAAGCAGTTACGTGATCCCAGTGGCTCAATACGGAAAAAATAAAAGCTATTAGAAAAATAGAACAAATAGAACATGATGCAGAAGGCATACATTTTCGCTTAGAACGCCCACAACAAAAGATATTTATCTTAATTCTTAAACTGAAACCATAGAGCATTCCGGGACAGAGAACATAAACTTTTTCCCGAAAACATACACTGCCCCTCATGTCACATGACTCTGGTATGGCTTAAAACTTTGAAGAGCTAAAAGAAAGGGCGTTTAGCTGTTTGAGACAAGTGCCACAGCTAAAATGTTATATGTTTGTAATGAAATACACTCCTGGAAATGGAAAAAAGAACACATTGACACCGGTGTGTCAGACCCACCATACTTGCTCCGGACACTGCGAGAGGGCTGTACAAGCAATGATCACACGCACGGCACAGCGGACACACCAGGAACCGCGGTGTTGGCCGTCGAATGGCGCTAGCTGCGCAGCATTTGTGCACCGCCGCCGTCAGTGTCAGCCAGTTTGCCGTGGCATACGGAGCTCCATCGCAGTCTTTAACACTAGTAGCATGCCGCGACAGCGTGGACGTGAACCGTATGTGCAGTTGACGGACTTTGAGCGAGGGCGTATAGTGGGCATGCGGGAGGCCGGCTGGACGTACCGCCGAATTGCTCAACACGTGGGGCGTGAGGTCTCCACAGTACATCGATGTTGTCGCCAGTGGTCGGCGGAAGGTGCACGTGCCCGTCGACCTGGGACCGGCCCGCAGCGACGCACGGATGCACGCCAAGACCGTATGATCCTACGCAGTGCCGTAGGGGACCGCACCGCCACTTCCCAGCAAATTAGGGACACTGTTGCTCCTGCGGTATCGGCGAGGACCATTCGCAACCGTCTCCATGAAGATGGGCTACGGTCCCACACACCGTTAGGCCGTCTTCCGCTCACGCCCCAACGTCGTGCAGCCCGCCTCCAGTGGTGTCGCGACAGGCGTGAATGGAGGGACGAATGGAGACGTGTCGTCTTCAGCGATGAGAGTCGCTTCTGCCTTGGTGCCAATGATGGTCGTATGCGTGTTTGGCGCCGTGCAGGTGAGCGCCACAATCAGGACTGCATACGACCGAGGCACACAGGGCCAACACCCGGCATCATGGTGTGGGGAGCGATCGCCTACACTGGCCGTACACCTCTGGTGATCGTCGAGGGGACACTGAATAGTGCACGGTACATCCAAACCGTCATCGAACCCATCGTTCTACCATTCCTAGATCGGCAAGGGAACTTGCTGTTCCAACAGGACAATGCACGTCCGCATGTATCCCGTGCCACCCAACGTGCTCTAGAAGGTGTAAGTCAACTACCCTGGCCAGCAAGATCTCCGGATCTGTCCCCCATTGAGCATGTTTGGGACTGGATGAAGCGTCGTCTCACGCGGTCTGCACGTCCAGCACGAACACTGGTCCAACAGAGGCGCCAGGTGGAAATGGCATGGCAAGCCGTTCCACAGGACTACATCCAGCATCTCTACGATCGTCTCCATGGGAGAATAGCAGCCTGCATTGCTGCGAAAGGTGGATATACACTGTACTAGTGCCGACATTGTGCATGCTCTGTTGCCTGTGTCTATGTGCCTGTGGTTCTGTCAGTGTGATCATGTGATGTACCTGACCCCAGGAATGTGTCAATAAAATTGCCCCTTCCTGGGACAATGAATTCACGGTGTTCTTATTTCAATTTCCAGGAGTGTAGAAGAAATTACCAATACTGTCTTTAATTTTTTGTTGTACTTTATAGCTTTGGTGAGTCTCGGACATACTCAAACATACTGCTTCAGCATTGTGAAATGGCTCCATGCTACGCCAGTGCTATTAAAAGTATCTCAAATACATCGAATTTGGAATTATAATCTGAATAAAATTTTATATCTTATCACATGCGTATACGCATCTTTTTCATAGATTTTATATTCTTTATTCTTGATTAATGATTTTAAATATTTTAATGAATTTATTTGCTACGTATTCTGTGCAAGTGTCTACTACATTAAAGAATAGAAGCTACAAAAAAGTTAATTAGTTAATAAAGACATAACAAAGAAAAAAAGAGAGAAATACATTTCATTCACCTGTACAGACACTATCATATGAAAATAAAAAATTGTCACACAAAAGTTATGCCTTGCAAAGTATATGTTAATCCTTCATTGTTACCTGTTAAGTGGAAAGTAAATGTAGAAGCATAAAAGAAGAGTGAACGCTATGGCAGTCACAAAGGAGTTAGATAGTTTACATACAAACATTTTATGTATATTAACCGAACAGTGGAGACAATAATCTGAAGTAGGAAAACACTGAATTTTCCAAATGATTATTATATGGTACTTGTCTACTTCTCTTCCCATTCAGCATGTTATTTACTCACTGATTCTCACTCTCTCTCTCTCTTTCTCTCTCTCTCTCTCTCTCACACACACACACACACACACACACACACACACACACACACACACACGCACGCACGGACGCATACAAACACACGCACTTAAATGGGGGGGGGGCTTGTCCTTCAACCACAAACTTTTCCTCATCGAAACCTTTCTCTGAGTAGTGTTTTGAAAGTACTTTAAAATATTTCTAGGGATGAAAGCCTTTAGTTTCTATTTTCTGTTACAGTACGTTTAATCAGTTTCCATCCTTAGGTAAATTAAAATAAAATCGACTACAGTAGTTCTTCCTGTTCTACGTGTCAGTGTCAGTAGAATAGCTTCCCGCTGTGACTACTGCTAGAAATAGTGATGATTAGAAAATCTGAATGAAGCGGACGAAAAGACTCAGGCTGACATTTATAAATCGTGTTTACAGATTAACACTGCTCAAAATGTGTATAAATTCAGTGGAAGACTGGATTTTGTCACATTTACGTGTTTCTTGTCTTGTAAATTCGTAGTGATAGCGAGCCTTCATTTCACTCGGTCTTTCTAGCAAGATAATATTCAGACTGTAACAGTATATCCCTATGAAAGTTATATGTTTTGGCAGTCTAGAATCTCTTTTTGAAATCGCAAAAATGATGCAAATACCCATGATACTAATGTTTTGGTCTTTGCTTAAACTATGAACAAACACTGCTCATAAGTCGCGTAACAATCCCAGCATAATGATGTGACCATAATCACTCCAGAGTTATTTCTCCTCTATAATTAAAATACTATACAGCAGTAGTAAACGGAAGTGTTTATACGCCATTGAATGTTCATTGCTGGATTATAAGTTAGATAAGATGTAATGTAAATAAGACCTGTATGGAAAATATTAGTTTTGCTAACAACAAGAGAACTCTGAAAAAGAAGAGGCAATGATGAAGAATGCATAGAGTACAAGGCAATAGGGCAGAAACAGCACAGAAGAGGCTATTGGTTGCCTTTGGGTATATTTAAAGTATGGCTCCTACAAGTTAATCACTTTGAGGCAGGAAGAAACGACAAGTGCGAGCAAAGAGATACAGAAAGGTTTGGACTGAGCAGCTAAATCGCTAGGGAGAGTAAGTTTTGAGAAGAAAGTATTAAAAATAGAAGTACTTTAGCATACGGATCAGAACAATGGCGCTGAGAGAAAACGAAGACAAATACAGAAAAGTTGAAGTACTGGAGAAGAAGTAGGGAACAACAGAGAATGATGTGTCAATTGTTCGTGGTTCTTAGAAGATAAATGGAAACTGAATAATATGAGTGCGTAGTGAGTTAATGTTTGATTATAAGTAATGAGTGGGGAACGAAGAATATGACAAACTTCGTCATTCGCCTAGAATGATCTGCGAGAACCTCGGAAGCTATTAGTCAGGTCGACTGGAGTAGGTAACTGACATGAGTCCTCGTTTATGTACACGCTATTCGTTTTATTTACAATCGCAACTTGATTGATCTCACGAATTCCTACTGACAGTAGAAGAATTCTGTTGTACTTCAGGTTTGTTGCTATGAATTCTTCAAGATCGTTTGTGTATCCTGTGTTTACCGAAAGAATCCATCCATTCCTTTTATAGAAGTGAAATTTTGTCACTATCAAAAAGATAGATGGCCTGCGACGTCACTGTAAGTGTCCCCACCTATTAACTAATGCTCGATGTGACATTTGGCAAATGGTTCAAATCGTACGCGTTAATCGACATAAAAGTTTTCTGGATGTGATAACCGTGTCATAATGTACAAAACTACTGCCGCTGGAGAAAAACCAACGTTTTGGCCACAGCTGCAGCGGCCCTCTTCTGGGTCATTAGACCGCTGCAACCGTGGGCGAAACATTAGTTTTTCTCCAGCGGCAGTAGTTTTATACATTATGACGCGGTACCACACCCAGAAAACTTGTATGTCGGCTGACTCTGGCCGCGAAAACTTACGCAATTATATGTAGGTGAGAAGCTCATTAACATATCTCGTGACGGAACTGAGTTGTCCCTATCTAAAATGCCATAATAAAATCCAAAAATTAAAGCATGGAAAATAAACCACCACATGTAGTGTCGCGGAAAAACGCCGTGGTAAAAGTAGCTGCTTTAACGTTTGTCGAAGGTAGTGAATATGTAGTGAAGATTTTCCTCGCTCATCCTCAGTACCAAAAGTCTGTTGCCTTCCACTTCAGACGTCAGGTCACCATTGTAAGAGAGTAGAATCCCATCCCTAAAAGAACTAGTGCAGGAATCTCATTATGTCGTGTTTTGTACCGATTGAGTCACTGTTAATTAACTGTGATCTAGTAACAGACTCCCTACAACCTATTAATTTCTTTACTGCTCCACATGTTATACAAATATTAAAGCCTAAACTCGAACTATATTAACAGTTTTTGTAAAAAATAATAATCACAAATTTTGGGAACAAAGACTCTGTAAAAAAACAGACTTGGCATAATTTCAGTTATAGTGATCGGTAGAAAATAATGGAGCAACTCATCGTCTAGAAAAATGTCATGTATTACACAATAGAAAGTAATTAGTATTACTCTATGTAAGGGTACTGTACTAACTGGCGTAAATTCAAAAACAAGTAAATTATGCAGATGAATGTGGCCGCATACAATTTAGAACTAAACGTGCAAGATGCATCTGCGTATTTTTTAAGGGTGTATTATTATTTCAAAAATTAGTAATAGTTGTTCATTCGATTACACTCTGGCGGTGTCCCTTTAGTGAAAGCTCAGCTACCAATAAACAAATGAACATACATTAAATTATTATCCAAGAATAATAAAAATTGAAGGAAAAATCAATTCAAGGATACTTACGCGTGTCGCATAAGCTACAACAAATGTTTTAAAATATAGTGTGGGAATTAATGTTTAGATGATCTAAAATGTTTGGATTAATTAGTAATATAACTGATACAATTAAGGTAGCTTGTTCTCTGTTCACAGCACCTTTACGGCTTGTTTTTCTCATAGGCACGGACGCAGTCACTGAGCCATATAATACTTCCTTCCTTCAAAGGCACGTGGATGGCTTCGCTGAGAAGTTCCCAGAGTAACCGATATGGTTGTCACTTCGTTTGTCTAAACATTATGTGTGTGTGTGTGTGTGTGTGTGTGTGTGTGTGTGTGTGTGTGTGTGCGCGCGCGCACGCGCGCGCGTGCGCCTGCACGTCTGCCCGCTGCTTCACATGAATCACAATTACGACCAGCCACTCCCTAACACTCCCTATTAGACATTATCGTATTGTGGAGAACGAAGTCTATGAGCATTTGTCGCTTTTGAATTTTATGGCATTCTGTCTCACACAACCTCAGTATTATTTGTACATTGTACTTCATTGCGGTTTTTGCCACGTTTTTATTACATGGTTTTCTTGCCTCTCTATCTGCACAAATTTTGCAATTGATTGTAGCCTATCTTCCTTATGAGTTAGAAACTAGAAATATTAAACACAGCTCAGACCAAACGACAATGCAATATGATTTCAATTTTTTCCCTCATCCGGAGGGGTGGGGGTAAATTGGTCCGTAACACCTGACATCTTGGCTGCCCAGCAGGACTAATGTGTCGTGCAGGTAGTATTGGGATAAGGTACGTGAGTGGACAAGCACTTCTGAGTTATGACAGGAGGCGGGGGGGGGGAGAAGATAGATATTGCTTTCTTGTCTGCTCAGTACCAATTTTGCAACTGATTTTAAACTAACGACGGTGAGCTGTAGACTTGAAATTTTAAATGTAGCTCAGAACTGGATGGCAATCTAATGCTCAATAACTTTCTTTCCTGTTCTTTGGTGGAGGGTACTCTGTGTACCACTGCCATTTTCCCCTTTTCTTATTCCAGTGGTTCACAGGAAGAACAATTGCTGGTAAGCCTCCACATGAGCTCGAATCTCTGTAATTTTTACCTCCACATTCTTCCCATGAGGTACGCGTACAGTGGCTTGATATAGTGTTTCAGTCAGGTGAAGAGAAGTTTACCACATGTCTCAGTTGTAATCTCATCAAAATCTTTGAAATAAACTTAAAAATTTACACTGATATGACTAAAAAGCAGTATTTAATTAAAAGCAAACTATGTCCGAACAGGTTGTGGAAGACCCAACGGCACTGACCAGCCGCCGTGTCATCCTCAGTCCACAGGCGTCACTGGATGCGGATATGGAGGAGCATGTGCTCACCACACTGCTCTCCCGGCCGAGACCGGAACCGCTACTTCTCAGTCAAGTAGCTCCTCGGTTTGCCTCACAGGGACAGTGTACCCTGCTTGCCAACAGCGCTCGACAGACCGGATGGTAACTCATTCAAGTGCTAGCACAGTCCGACAGCACTCAACTTCGGTGATCTAACGGGAACCGGTGTTACCACTGCAGCAAGGTCGTTGGCAGAATATAATTATTTAAATAAAAATAAATTTTTAATGTACCGTGTTATAAATCAAATTAAAAAATGCAAAATAATTGATTCCAGCCCCATACAAATTCTTAGTCCCATACAGACAGTTTCGAAAATTTGTGATAGTGAATTTTTAATAGCCATGAAAATTCTTGTAACATTTAAAACGAAAAACGTTTGGAGCATGCATTACATAATTGTTGCGTGAAGAGTTGCCTACTTGCTTACTAACTGATGCATGAATACTTCACATCTGTAATATTATCTATTGCATGTGGCCCATGCTTTTCGTCTCAAATCTATTAAAAATTCACAAATTTGCAGGAATGTCTGTATGGGGTTAGAAATTTATACGGGGCTGACATATGAATATTACAAATTCATTTTTTTTCCAAATAATTATTATTCCGGTCTGGCCGAGGGCTTAGCGATATAATTGTAAAGCCAGATGCCACTGTGTCACTGTGTACATGATTTGGAGGTGGTTGTTCATGATTTGGCCACTAAACCTCAGGACAACATCAGACTTTCAATCAACCCCATGCCGGACCGTGTTGCGGCACGTATTGCGGCAAAAGGTAGTCCAACTCGTTTTTAATGTTCCACTGTATTTGTCTTCTTGTACTCACTCTATTTGCTTACTTGTCTTGATCTTGGCATCACTTGATTCTCTATCTACAGGGTGAAAAGTATTTAAACCGACAAACTCTATGAGGTTGTAGGGGACATCAAAACAAATAGTTTTCCCTAATGTCATTTTTTCCTATGAGGATTATTTAAACCGGTGAAGGCCGCTCTTCAGTTGTTAGAGGCCGTATTACGATCTTTAGGTGTTAGAGGGCGTATTACGCCCTTCAGTTGTAGGCAACTGCTGTCCACCAGTGTAGTAGTCCACTGTTTCTGTTTACTGATGGAGCGATGCACCTGGAGCTAGTACACTGATATGGTTGGTGCGTGCTACGTAGCGCACTACAACGGACGAGCTGGACAGCAGGTTTGTCAACAACAATATTCTAATCGCCGTATCCTGCATCACACGACTTTTGCTGCTGTGTACCAACGTCTGCGTGAGACCGGGTCATTTAGCAGATTACCTGGGCAGGAACGCCGTCGCACAGTAAGAACGCTGCTATTTGAGGAAGCTGTATTGCATCATGTGGAGCAGGATCCTTCAATCAGGACTCGTGCAGTTGCACGTAACATGGGGACGAATCAGACGAATGTAAGATCAGTCCTTTGAGAGAAATTGTTACGTCCATTACACTTACAGCGTGTCCACAACCTGGAACCAGTTGATTATCCACCCAGAGACAGTTTTCGCAGTGGTACCTGGAACAGTGTGAAATGCATCCTACATTTCCATCCTCTGTGTTGTTTACTGATGAAGCAACGTTCGGGCGTGATGGAGTCTTCAACATGCACAGTTCGCATGATTGGAGTGAGGATAACCCACATGCCACAGTTACTATCGCTCAGCAAGTGCGGTTCTTCGTTAATGTGTGGGTCGGTGTTGTTGGGGACTGTTTAATTGGGCCGTGTCTGCTACCTAGACCATTAAATGGGAGGCACTGTTACAATTTTCTCGCCAGAGCATTGCCAGGATTGCTGGAAGACGTCCCGCTCCCTACAAGACAATGCATGTTCTTCCAACATGACGGGGCGCCGGCACATTTCAGTTATGTGCGTCGATTCCCGGATTGGCAGAGATGGTCCTGTACCGTGGCCTGCTCGATCCCCAGATATCTCCCCTCTGGACTTTTTTGTGTGGGGAGAGGTGCGCAACCCTGTTTACGCAAATCCTGTTGCATCAGAAGAGGATCTGGTTGCCCAGATAGTAGCAGCAGGAACAATTCAGGATACTCCTGGGGTGTTTGCTCGTGTCAGACAGAACATGATCAGACGGTGTAACCTTTGTTTACGCGTCAATGGAGGTATTTTTGAAAATATATTGTAATTGAAATTGAGTTGTGTTAATGTGTTGTCTCTTGGTCATAAAAAAATGGAAAACTGGTTGTTGGTTTAATTAATTTGCCACCAGATAAATCTTCCTCTACCCGTTTAAATACTCCTCATAGGAAAAAATGACATTACGGAAAAATATTAGTTTTGATGTCTCCTACAACCTCCCAGCGTTTGTCGGTTCAAATACATTTCAGCCTGTATATCATTAAATTTAATAAATTTAATTTTTTTCCCCTCGCGGTGCGCTATTTTCAATGTTCCAGAGTTTATGTACGGAGAGATCAAAAAGTTTCCGTTAGGAGGCCATACAATCCATTTTCGTTAAGCCAGTCAGGCAAAGTCGCCGTGAGTACTGAGGCAATCATTACGTCGACGCACTAGATTGAAGATACCCTGATGTAAAATAATGTGTCCTGCAGCGTGAAGGAGTCCGTAGCTGCCTGCTGCACATCCTCGTTCGGCAGGTATCGTCGCCACTACACGGCCCTTCTTTTTTTTTTCTTTTAAAAGGGACTGAAGCTATGAAGCTATGAAAATCACATGGGGGGGGGGGGGGGGGGGAAATCAGGACTATAGGCCGGGTGCTCGAGTGACTCCCACTTGAGTTGGCTTAACTTCTGCGTTGCGGCATTTGGGACTGGGGACCCCTTGTCGCGCACCGTTCCACAAAGACGGTTTTCGACAGACGTGCTACTCCATATACATTATTCATTCTTCGATGGATGTGTACCGGCGTTTGTCCTACGGCAGCCAAGGAAAGAATAACAGCGCGTTGGTCCTGCTTTGGACGAGTTTGATAGTAACGTTGCCATAGTTCATGTTTCCGCATTTACTGCATGCCGTCGGAAAGACGCGAATGCCATACTAGTGTCTTGTCTTCATATCGGTGCTTAATACCCGCAATGGAGTGGCGGTATGTTGCGTAAACACTGCACCAACGAACTCAAACCGAAACTTTTTGATAACTACCTAAAGCTAGCAGTTAAATTAATAATATTTTTTTAAATATTGTGAGTCATTGTAAGAACGATGGTTTTTACGCTGCTAGTTTTCTAAATACGCCGACGCTTGTATGAACAAAAAATTCTTGATAGAAAATACGTTTAACAATTCTTTAGTCAATATTTTTTGGATTTTTAACAGACGGCGTAAGGCGCTAAATCATGTGCAAAGTGTTATCCAACACTAACTTGTATTTTAAAATAAATTTATCGCTAAGAAGAAACTCCTCTGTAACGAAAGTGAACTTCGTCCTGCAGATATAAAACGCGTCAAATTTACGATTGAAAGATAGTGGCGGGGAAACAGTAACTGGTACCACCGAATGTATGTAGCGGCGCAATGCGACCGTGATAAACGTCCACCAGCCCTCCACCAGCCCGTGCTACGACGGACGTCAGCCGTTAATATGCCCTCGTCTTCAGTATACACATAACTCAACCGTAATAAAAGGTATGGCAATTACGTAACGACCATGAGCGCGCTCTAGCAGTAAGACGTATGGGGAGAGATTGATATTCGAATATGATTCATCCTTTTACTGCCAAGATGCAAGTTACAGAGAATCACGATGTTTCCCTTAGTACGCTCGTATTATTTGTGGAGAATGCTATTGCTTAAGCAGTCCTGAATTATGGTTAAAAGTCGTTAAACACATTAATTTACTTTTTCTTAACAAATGGACACATCTCTCCAACATAATGTTTTGCATTTGTTTTGTAACAATTCAGCATTGTGTGCGCGAATCTCTGGTTGGTCAAACAGTTTATCTGGAGGTCGGATGTTAGAGATGAGCAACGCTTCGGTTTTTTTCTCAGGGCAGGAAGAGACGAAAGCATTCAGAAAACTGTGTGGATGTCTAAACAGTCGCATAAAGCATAGCGAACATGAAAAAAATAATAATGCCACAAATTGTACCTTCTTAAAACGTTATTTTTGAACCGAAACCAAACAAAGAGATTTGGGAAAGGTGTCATTGTTTTACGGCGAAGATATTACATTTAATCTCTGACTGACAACAGGACCAAAAGATGTGTTACTAAACATCACTTCCAAACTTCCTCCGAAAAGCCGGCCATACACAAGTCCGCATGTGATGATGGACCTATCCCTACTTAAAACTGGTAGCTAATTACTGTAAGACTACGAAGAAATTATACGAATCGGTCGGAAATCTGTAGAAGTACATGCGGAAATAAATGAGTGTCATTTACGAAAAATTGGATGATTTATACAAGAGCAAGAGATTCACAAGTTGAGAAATTCAATAACGCGTTGGTTCACCTCTGACCCTTATGCAAGCAGTTGTTCGGCGTGGCACTGATTGATAGTGTTGTTGGATGTGCTAGTGCCATATTCTGTCCAATCAGCGCGATACATCTTCAAAATTCGGAGCTGCTTGGAGGGCCTTGCTTATAATGGTAAAGGGTGCCACTGACGACAACGGGACATCTCCAGACAGGTCTTTGCCTTGAATTTCATTGACTGGAGTAGATGTCTTCACTGATGGTCGCGATTTGAACTCAGCTCCGTTGACAACCGATGACGTCTGTAACGATGCCCCAGACAGCACTGGGATACCAAAGTCACTGCCTCGCTCTGCATAGCAACCGGGATTGATGCTCGGGGTGCCATTTCATTTCACAGCAAGAGCTCTTTGGCTGTAATCCGCAGCACCCTTACAGTACAGCTGGGATGACTTTCTACACCCTCATTTGTTGCCCTACACCCCAAGACAGCCTTTTATTAAATTCTAGAAAGATAACGCCAGGCCTCACACGGAGAGAATTTCTACTGCTTGTGTTCTTCGTGTTTGCCAAACAACACTTTGGCCCGCAAGGTCACCGAATACCTGTCTAATAGAAAACGTTTGGTGTAGATAGGACCCTCGAACGAGGTCGGGATTTTGAGGATCTAAGTTGTCAACTGGACAGAATTTGGAGCGTTATCCCTCAGGAGGACATCCAAAAACTCTCTCCATGAATTTCAAGCCGAGTGACTGCTTACGTAAAGGCCAAAGATGGACTAACGGGTTACCGACTTTCTCAACATATGAAAGTTTCTCTCGAATAAACCATCCAGTTTTTCTGAATTTGTAATAGATTTCAGCTATCAGTAGTCCTTTTGAAATTTTATTGGCAGGTCTAGATTTCAGCTAGAAACATGAACTGTGGATGAAGCCCGACCAAAAAGCATTATATTCATTGATCAAAAATGGTGCTGCATTGAGAATGGCTAGTTTCTACCTGAAATCTAGATCTGCCAATAAAATTTCAAAAGAACGACTGATAACTGAAATCTATTATTTACAAGTCAATATAACAGTCGCTGCGTGCAACAGCCTTCTGAATGGAAGGTAACTTGTTGAATAATTCGTTTGTCCGTGAATGTACATCATATCTATCGATTTCCGTCCAATTCGAGCAATTCCTTCCTGCTGTGGCTGTTTTTTGTCGTAGAGTGTACGGGATACATTAAGAAATACCAAGTGAAAGTTCTTTTGGTAATGAAAGTAAGTATTGGGGATATAAACTGTAGAGAGTGGCAAAGCCTTGGATACAGTAAGTGGGTTGGAATGACTGTAGTTGTAGTTGTTATGCAAAGATTAAGACACTTGCAGAAGATAGTGTGTAGCTGCACCAAACTTGTCTGAACACTGAGGCATATTAACACTGTCACATCTCAAAATATCAGTCAATTTTTCACACTTTGAAACTGAACACGGGGAAAACGTAACGTTCATCATAACTAAATTGATTTATTAGCTTTCTCAGACCAAGTACACCCACTGTGAAAGCTGAAATCCCCACAAAAAGTAACACAACTGTATCCATTATTCGCTTTGGCCGAATAACGATATCCATGACATAGGCGACGATATGCATCCAGTCATAGTTACCTCTTTAGGCGAGAGGATAGAGATGTAGTCCTCGTAGATGAACCTGGCCTTCTCCTCGACCACATCGGGGTTCGACTCCTTTTTCAGATCTTCGCAAGCAAGCCAGAAAAGGATGTTTTCTTCGCTGTATTCACAGCGTAGAAAGTCGCGGAACACCTTTCTGCCGGCTGTAAATAGGAAAAAAGTTTTTTAATTAATCCAATTGCAGTACCACACAAACATATACATATGCACTTTACAGATAAGCAGGGTTAGTCATAAGTATTTCCGGTTCTTCAGAAGTCGACAGAATAAATACCAGAAAACGGAAAAACTACTCGCATCAGTAAATAGAGTATCTCTGCAAGTTCAGATTCGTAATGTGCGCCATGGCGTAGTTGCGTAGCTTACCAGCAGAGGTGTATCGGAACATTCTCACAAATCAAATACTCTGTACCGAGCAAGGTGGCGCTGTGGTTAGCACACTGACTCGCATTCGGGAGGATGACAGTTCAAACCTGCGTCCGGCCATCCTGTTTAAAGTTTTTTCGCGATTTCCCTAAATCACTTCAGGCAAATTCCGGGATGGTTTCACTGAAAGGTCAGAGCCGATTTCCTTCCCCATTCTTCCCTTATTCGATGGG
Source organism: Schistocerca gregaria (assembly GCF_023897955.1). Lineage (NCBI taxonomy): Eukaryota > Metazoa > Arthropoda > Insecta > Orthoptera > Acrididae > Schistocerca > Schistocerca gregaria. Next base: position 405,300,477 of record NC_064924.1, on the reverse strand, counting down.
ACGGATGCCCTCGCTATTAGGTCCCCTCCCCCAAATTATCCAACCAGTCAGCACCTCTGTATTGTCACATCGAATTAGTTCGCTCCTGCAGATAGGCAACACAGTGAACAGATTTCCAAAGCGGTTTGGTGCCGTACCTTTACAAGTTCGTGTGAGTGACTTTAATGACTCTGATGCACATAATGACGTTTGCTGCGTCAGAAAGGGTGGACATGAGCACCTGTAATGTGAGTCCAAATCTTGGAGAGATGCCCTATGTGGTATTTTCTACATGACTTCTAGTATTCACGCATTCGTCTTCTGAAACCCTGTGTATTTGACATTCATTGCTGGATGAAGCTGTCCTCTAGACTATTCGATTAGTAACAGTCTTTAGTGCTGGGCGAGGATTTTCTATGACTGTTTTTTATTGCCCCCCATGAACCATGGACCTTGCCGTTGAAGGGGAGGCTCGCGTGCCTCAGCGATACAGATAGCCGTACCGTAGGTACAACCACAACGGAGGGGTATCTGTTGAGAGGTCAGAC